>NC_090438.1:695389230-695992823 GCF_031143425.1 Pleurodeles waltl
GGGTCATGGTGCGAAGGGCACCCCTTCCTCGTCGGGAGGCCAGCCCCAGCTGGGCTTCCGCCGTCTTCTTTGAGCAGCGGTGCAGGTCCTCCCATCTCTTGCAGCTTTTTCTGGTGGGCTCTGACCTGGAGGGAAAAGACAGCAGAAAAGGGAATTATTCACCCATCCGGACCGTCAGACTCATTGCACACCAGTTCCCACCCATCCTCTGATGCACATACAGTGACCACCTTACACGCTGCACTCTGGCCAGGATGCCTCAGCACCCCCCAACATGGGGCTTACATCCACAGCACTTCATACATTCATGCCCCACGGATCATGCTCACAGTGTACTCACCTGTTTGTCTGGAGGGCCGTGGAGTAATGTGTACTGGGGTAGGACCCCATCCACCAGTTTCTCCAACTCCTCCGCAGTGAAGGCAAGGGCCCTTTCCCCAGACACATGAGCCATTGTCGCTCCAGACACAGGTCACAGCAGCAGTTGCAGTGTAGGTCCTCTACTGTTGAAGGTCAGGTAGCAAGTGAGTGAACAGATAGAAAATGGCGGTCACGTTGGTGGAGGTGCATACCGTCACCGCCAGTGTACATCACCATGGGCTCCTGGAACCCATTGGGCCCAATGATAACCAATGCGAAGTGGCGCGCAACACCAGCACAATGACCTAATTTCCACTTGTCCCTCCTCACAGGTCAGGCAGCCGCCATTTCAGGGGGGCCCAGGGCATGGCACCTAACTGCATCACAGCAGACATTGGCACATCAACTGACTCTCAAGTTCACATACTGTTTCTGAAAAGAAAATAAATCAACATTAGTGCAATAGATGTGGGAATATGACCCTCTGCTCTTCCATAGACTTCAACTGCTGTGGCAGAATATGAGATGGTGGCATCCTCTGGTGTACAGACCCCTGGTGGACCTTTTGCGACTATGGGGGACAGACACATTATCATTACCTACAGACTTGATCATGCCACAATCCAAGAACTGTGTGCCCAATTGGAGCCAGACCTAATGTCAGCTATCCGCCAGACCACAGAAATCCCCCCTCTTGTGCAGGTTCTGTCAGTGGTCCATTTCCCAGCAAGTGGTTCCTTCCAAACAACAGTGGCAATGACATCAGGGATTTCTCAGCCAATGTTCTCTAACGTGTTGACCAGAGTGTTGTCTGCCCTGCTGAAACACATGCGCAGCTACATTGTGTTCCCCCAGGTGTAGGATTTGGCCACAGTGAAGGCTGACTTTTATGCCCTGGGACATATCCCCAACATCATTGGTGTCATTGATGGTACACATGTGGCATTTGTTCCCCCCCCCGGAGAAATGAACAGGTTTACAGCAATAGAAAAATCTATCACTCGATGAATATGCAGATGGTGTGTTTGGCGGACCAGTACATCTCCCATGTGAATGCCAAATATCCTGGCTCTGTGCATAATGCATTTATCTTGAGGAACAGCAGCATCCCATATGTGATGAGCCAACTCCAGAGGCACCAGCTGTGGCTAATAGGTGAGTCAAAGTTACCCACCCAGTATATGTTGTTGTCAGGGAATAGGGTTGTCCCTAAGGGTTAGTGTCTGTCTAACAGTTGTCCCTCGATATTTACAGATGACTCTGGTTACCCCAACCTCTCATGGCTACTGACCCCAGTGAGGAATGCCAGGACAAGGGCAGAAGAATGTTACAATGAGGCACATGGGCGTACAAGGAGGATCGTTGAATGGAGCCCTGTACTGCTCACCCAAGAAGGTGTGCCAGATCATCATTGCATGTTGCATAACCTGGCCTTGAGACGCCAGGTGCCTTTTCTGCAGGAGGATGTGCCTGGAGATGGTCTTGTGGCAGCGGTGGAGCCTGTGGACAGTGAGGAAGAGGAGGTAGAGGAAGAAGATGTGGACAACAGAACAAATATAATACAGCAGTACTTCCAGTGACACACAGGTAAGACACTGTAACTCCATTTTACATTTCAGTTATCTGTTGGACATTATACAAGGCAGCCTCTTTCCCTATGTCTATGGCCACTGACTGTTCCCTTTGGAATCTCTTTTTTCAGATCTCTGTGCCCCAATCTGTCTCCTGCTATGTGTACTGCTGCCCACCAAAGGTCATCGTAAAGTATATTTAACTGTACATTTGCGTTGCAATGCTTTGATAATGTTGTACTAATACATTTGTGAATCATTAGACTGACTCCAGTTTGGTATTTGTTCCAAGGGTTTTTATGTAGGTGCTCATAAGTATAGGGGTATGTGCAAGGGGCTGGGGTGATGGTGGAGGAAAGTCCAGGGTAGAGTCCAGCTTCTTGGTATCACAGGTGCACTGTCTAATGGGGCATAGGAAGGGGAGCAATGGCAGTTCAAGGTGGACAGGGTAACAGAGTGGGACACAAGGGTGACAATCAGGAAAGCCCTATTTCCTGGCGGGGGTCTTGACAATGTTCTTTGGCTTCTGCCTGAATCGCAGGGACCGTTTGCGGGGTGGATCTCCTTCTGTGGGGGGTGGGGTGCTGTTGACCTGTTGTTCCAGTGGCAGGTACTCCTGTCCGCTGACGCTGGCGGAGGTGGAAGGCTGTTCCTTGGTTTGGCTAGTGTCAGGCACCCGTTGTTGTGCCACTGCCTTCCTCATGGTCTTGCCCATGTCTGCCAGCACCCCTGCAATGGTGAACAGGATGGTGTATATTTTTGTTAGGTAATCCCTGATCCCCAGGTACGGTCCCTCCTACAGCCGCTGGGTCTCCTGCAACTTGGCCAGTATCTGGCCCATCGTCTCTAGGGAATTATGGTATGCTCCCAGGATGTTGGAGAGTGCCTCGTGGAGAGTGGATTCCCTGGGCCTGTCCTCCCCCTGTCGCACAGCAGTCCTCCAAGCTTCCCTGTTGTCCTGTGCCTCTGTCCCCTGAACCGTATGCCCTCTGACCCAAGGTCTCTGATTGTCCTGGGTTTGTGGGGTTGCCTGGGGTCCCTGTAGTGGTGGTCACACAGCTGATTGACGTGTCCTGGGGACAGTAGCATGGGCCCATTGGGTGGGTGCTGTGCTGGTGTTTCCTGAGGGGGGAGGCTCTGTGGTGGGTTGGGACTGTGGCAGGGGAACCGACTGTCTGGAGGTTCTGGATGGACCTGGTTGGTAATCCTGATCCAGGCGTGCAGAGCTGCTGCAATAACTGTGGCCCTCTTCAGGTGGGGGACTGGATGTGGCTGGCACCTTCTCTCCGGTGACGTTGAGTATAGGTCCTATGGAAATGCAAATGCATTGTTCATGTGTCTGCGTGGTGATTACGTGGGCTGGGTGAGTCTCTCTGCTGGGCATGCTGGGGTGATGGGTGTCCATGCAGGTCTGTGATTGGTGTCAGTGCATTGTTGTTGCATGCAAGTCTTGGTATTTGGATGGGTGGGTTGTGATGGTGGTTTATATGTGAGGTGGTGGAGTGATGGGGTAAGGGTAGGGGAAGGAGTTTGTGATGGCATGCAGGTAGGGTGCGGGGGATAAAGTAGTTAAGATTTGACTTACCAGAGTCCAGTCCTCCTGCTACTCCTGCGAGGCCCTCAGGATGCATGATTGCCAAGACTTGCTTCTTCCATGTTGTTGGTTGTAGGGGAGGAGGTGGGGGTCTACCGGCAGTCCTCTGTAATGCTACCCCCGTAGGTTGTTCCACCTCTTCGTGATGTCATCCTTGATTCTTGGGTGCTGTCCCACAATGTTGACCCTGTCCACGATCCTCCATCATAGCTCCATCTTCCTTGCAATGGACGTCTGCTGCACCTGTGATCCGAATAGCTGTGGCTCTACCCGGATGATTTCCTCCATCATGACCCTAAGCTCCTCCTCAGAAAACCGGGGGTGTCTTTGGGGTGCCATGGATGTGGTGTGTGTGATATGTGTCAGGATGTGTGGGGTGATGTGTTGGAGTGTATGCTGTGATGTGCGTGAATGGTGTATGGGTGATGGTGTTCTGTGTCTCTTATTGAGTGGGTGCTCCTGGCTTGTCTCTCTCTGCTTGTTATCTTTTTTTTGCTGCAAGGGGTTGTGGGTAATGTGGGTGTGTGTTTTATAGTGGTGTGGGTGTGTGGGTGTGGTGTGTGTATGTGTGTCAGGTGTGTGTAGTTTGAATTGTCAAATGAGGAGTAGTTTTGTTAGTGTGTGTATTTTGAGCGCATCGGTGTGTACCGCCAATGGTTTACCGTGATTGAAAGACCGTCGCAGGGATTCGTGGGTCGTGATACTGTGGGCGTATTCCTGTTGGCGTAACGGTGTGGGTTTTGCTATCACCAGTTTATCACTGACCTTGCGGCTGGCAGACTTGTGTGGGTGTCTGTATAGTGGTGGAATTCACAGTGTGGGTCATAATACCCGTGGCGGAATACCGCCGCCATCACGGTATGTTGGCGGTCGTCAGAATGGCGGTAGGCGGCATTTACCGCCAGGGTTGTAATGAGGGCCATAGTACTTCTTTCGTATCTTTAAAGAAGGTGTCGGTGTTTTGGACTATGGGTCTCAAAAAGACATCTGAACATTGGGACAGGGGTTCCAAAATGGAGTTAATCCCTGATGCTATTGGTCTACCAGGGGGTGTCACAAGGTTCTTATGAATTTTGGGGATAGTGTAGAAGTATGGAGTTACCAGATCCTAGCGATTAGGAAATCCCCTTCTTTCTGGGAGATCCAGTTGTGAGCTAGATCTTGTTCCATCATACTACTAATCCTAGTCTTCAGAGATTCTGTTAGGTCCTCCTTAAGTTTTTAATTGTTACGTTCATCGCACAACAATCTCAGACATTCTTTTCGGTAATTCTCTGTGGTCTGGATCACAATGGCTCCTCCCTTATCTGTTGATTTTATCACTATGTTAGTGTTTTTTTCTCGTCCTTCATTGTGTTAATGAACACCCTCAATGTGCTTGGATTGATCTCACTGATATCCTTCAGGACTGCTTTTTCAAAAGCAAGAATTTCTACTGGGATAGATGTGATGGGGGCTGAAGGAAGATTTATTAAGTAGGCCTGTGTCCCCCTGGGTTGAAGGGCCCGCAGGTTGACTTTCCAAAAAAAGATCTTAATTTAATTTTCCTAATAAAATCATCCACTTCTATGCACAATCTGAATTTGTCCAGCGGGGCCATTGGAACGAAACCTAAACCCTTCTCAAGGACACGTTTCTGTGGATCAGTCAATGTTATACCTCCTAGATTTACCATTAGACTGTGCAGCTGCTTGGGCCTGCTTGATTGTCCTGACTCTTTGTATTCTCCATTGTCATGCTCGTCTTCGTCATCCTGCTGGATCTCGGTCGGATGCCCATTAAACTTGGGATTGTCTTTTTGTCTTGCCCCTCAGGCGTCTCTGGCCTGATCCTAAAAAAGGGGGGCGGTATTGTGAGAATTGGTCTCCTTGAGCTTCCCAGTGTTGGAACTGAGGAGGTTATATCTGGGGCAGTAGGGGGTCATGTGCAAAGGGGGCTGAATACATGGAATATGAACCCTGCCCTCTACCTAGTCTGAACCCAGCACTTCTGTTTCCTTTGTTGTTCCATCTCCCCTGATATTGCCCTTTCATGTTAGGGTCTGAAACATTGGAACCTGAGTCTGAGTCCGCATTGTACCTCGGATTTCTTCCTAAGGGAACATAGTCATCTCTGATATAGGGGTATACTTTTTCATGCTTAAACTTGCTTACGTCTTTCTTGAGTTTTTGATGTTTCGTCTGTTTCAGGTAGATCTCATATTCATTTATGGTTTGGTTTAGTTCCTCAAGGCATTAATTGAGGGTCCCTGTAGATAGGTATGATTTTAGGCAGACCTCTATGTTGAGTATCTCTCCCCTTAGTTCCTCTGATAATTGTGTTGCAGTGTTGATAATAAGAATCAACCAGTCCCAGGTACAATGCCAAGATATAAGTGATCAATCTTTTTTTTTGAAAGTTTTATCATTTTGGAAAATTAAGGGTTAATGTCTTACAAAAAGACCCTGTGTGGCAGCATTTGTGTCATCATGATCCCAATGATATTAGTTTTAATTCAGTTCCTTTTCAGGGTGTTAAGTTCAACCCAGTCCTTACTATCCCCCACATTTTCAGGTATTGGTGTGTCACCAAATGGGGATATTGAAGCCAAAATGTTCTCTACTTCCTCAGCTGAGAAAGTGAGCATTGTGATTTTTGCCATGTGCGCAAAACGAGGTCCTCCACGTGTCAGTGTAATGGTAATCTCTATAAAAAAACTTCTGCAGCTCCATGCTGCCTTTATGAACAAAGAGGGAGAAGGAGGTTGTTTAGCTGGGTCTACCCTCCTTATGGTCCAAGTATCATTACAAAAAAGGCACAGCAGAAGGGAAAAGAAACTCCTACAGGACAGCCTATAAACAAGCCTCCCTGACTCTGACACATTACATATAATTGTGGAGGTTATCTGTGACATAGACTGGGACTACCAAACACCAAGGAACATGGTCATGGAATGTTGTTTTGGGCTCTAACAAATAATGTTTTTGAGTTTGAAGGAACTTTGTACCTTCAAAAACACGGGACCAACATGGGAAGCACCTTCGCTCTAAGCCTAGCTGGTATTTATGTCCACCATCTTGAGAAACAGAGAATTTAATTTAAATCCCTGCTAATCCATTCAGAGAGAACATAGACCCTCATTACAAGTTTGGCGGGTGGCGGAGGCCACCTTCCAAACTCGTACCACCACCTGACCTCCAGTGCGTCCAGAACACGCTGGCCCTATTTTGCGTTTTCGCCCACCGGCCCTGCAGTGAACAGAGCCTTAACATTGATGCCAGCTTGTAATAGAGCCGGCGGCAATGTGGAAGTGAGGCGGGTGCAGCAGTACCCATCTTGCTTTCCACTACCTGGAATTTGGCAGTGCTGGGGCCCACATTGGGGCTCCGGCACTCCCTTTCTGCCAGCCTTTGCATGGCAGGTTTACCACCATGCAAAGGCTGGCTGAAAGGGGACTCGTATTCCTCAGGGCAGTGCTGCAAGCAGCGTTACCCTAGCAGATTGAGACTGCTAGGCTGGCGACTGGCGGCAATCAGGCAGTGTCGGCAGTCTGACAATGGCGGCTCAGCCATGGTCGTAATGTGGAGGCCGGACCGCTGCTTTGGTGGCAGTTTGACCTCCACAGCAACCCTGGTGGTCTCATGACAATATGCTGGTTATCTGGAAAGGGGAAGCAGCACAGGTTTTGCATTTCCTAGAATGGCTGAATAGACAGGATGAGTTCCTTAGATTTACTCACACAATGAGTAAGAAACAACTAGTCTTTTTGGAGTTAGACATTATAGCTACCTATGGTGCTCTCAAGATAACTACTCATGAAAAACCAACAGCCAAGAACTGTCTACTTTTGTATGATAGTGTTCACCCTGGCCACTTGAGGGAGAACCTCCCATCTGGACAATTCCTAAGATTGAGAATGAACTGATCAGAGATAGCAGATTACAAGGAGCAAGCTCAAATGTTAGCATTGAAACTGAAGGCAATGAAGTACCACCCTAGTATAATCAATCGACCCATGAAACAAGCTCACAATAACAACAGAGAAGTTCTATTGAATACCCATCCTCAAAAGGAAAAGGAAGAAAGATCGATATGCATCACAACATAGCCTCCAATCAAGTAAGCAAGATTATCAACAAACGCTGGTGTTTCCTCAATATTGGCTCATTGAATATCCCCAAACCTATGTTCTCACATAAGCGGGGCAAAGGTCTTAGAGATATGCTTATGCACATCTGACCATGTCAGTCACGCAAAAAACTGGACAGAACCAATCACTTACCACCACCCACAGGACACTACCCATGTGGTGGTTGCAGTCTATTCCATTTAACCAAAGTCACCAAAAAGGTTACCTTCAACAACAACACAACATGGGACATCAGAGACTTCACCAACTGCAACACTCAACGAGCAATATACATGATCACGTGCCCATGTAATCTACACTATGTCTGGGAGATCACCCGCAAGGTTAGGACTCATATATGCAAACATCACAGTAACCATAGATGTGGATGGGCCACTACTAAAATGTCCACTCACTATATAGAGAAAGCACACACAGTAGAGGACTACCGGTGGGTTATCCTGGAACATCAAAAAGACATTAATCGTGAGTCCATACTTTTTGAAAGAGAACAACGGTGGGTCTATAAAATACGCACACACCAGATAGGACTAAAAGGGCACATCCCATGGAGCAAGCAATAACATCACAATGGCTATCATTCAGATATACACCTCCGATAGGGACATGTACACCCTAGAGGCTTATAAAGAATTTGCCCATTTTCTTTGCATTTTTATGCCAAATGCACCTCTGTGGCACCTTTTATTAAGTGCCCGCAACATGTAGCCACCTCCTCCCATCCCTTTTCACAACCTTCATGGCAGAACAGGCCCCCTAAGGCACTCCCAGGGACACCTAACTTTGCGGGCCCTCGCTTACCTCCCTTTTGGTCATGGGAGGCCGCCATCTTTGAAGTTTAGCGCTCTAGTGCGGTGACGCTTCGCCACGTTGCAGCATGCTGAGACCCGAACATCAGAGCTTATCAAACCTGGTTCTCACTCGTGCCTGTAAGATTCAGACCCCAGGGAGGTGAGCATTAGGTGACGAGCGGTAGTGTTGCTTTGAGAAAGTAAGTGCCAATTAAATGTTTTACTTTGCATCACGAACGATGACCAAGATAAAAGAAAGTGCATCTTAACACTTTGCCAAATCTTTAGAGTGTGACTACAAGCACTCCCCGTCCCGGTGGATATACAATACAACAGCCAACATACTATTGAGTAGGTCACGCATGCACCCAGTGTACTTTGTGGGTGCTTTACGTGTTTTTATGAGTAGTTTGCCATGCAATGTCCCTTGTGAGGATTTATTGACACTCATATCTTGATTATCACATGTGCATTTTCACAAGTGGGGTGTAATTTGCTTATGTGTGGCACCACACCCACAAGCAATATGTATAGTAGCCCAATATGATAAAGGGCTACAATAACTATATCCCTTTATATTTTAACAGGTAACATTGGCTGACATCATCTAGGATAGCTATCATTTGAAGACACCACATTAGTTAGGTGAATTGCACCTTATCACATAGCATGTATTATTTCTGCTTACACTAGTGGTAGGTATACAAGGAGTGTAACCAGGGAGTCAACCTTGGTCCTGAAGAGGAGCCTAGGGGAAAGGCTTTGAAAGATGTATACCTGGAAGGAAGGTAAATGGTATACCCAACTTCTATAGTCCCTTTTTAACCATATGGTCTTCAGGAAATTTATTAAATTATTGGAACCAATAGGAGGCAGGCATTTTAACTTATCCACGATGCCATGACTTCTATTCCTCATTTGATTCTCATTGACTTGACTACATTAGTGCTCTCAGGTATTTTGTTGGTCGTAGCATGCTCCGGTCTGTAGCAGAACGGGAGGAACCCAATGATAAAGCATGCCACTTAGGGGTAACCCTGGATGGTGAGGGTTTTTCTAAAAGGAAAATCGTTTTACCTCTTCCATCCTGTGGGAGCTTCTTTTCCCTTCTGCTGGACCCTTTTTGCAATGTCACTTAGAAGAAAGGTCAATTACAACCAATGCATAACGGTTTTGGATTGGTAAACACTTAAACAGACCAACTAAATCAATGCCAATTTTTTTGCCATGCTCTGAAAGGGCATTCTATTGGTTGCAAAGGTGGTTTCTCAAAACAAATTTTTTCAGCATGTACACACAAACAACATTCTCCCATGATGCCCTAATCATCTCTGTCCATGGATGGCCACCACAAAGTCTGTCTGATTTCATGTTTCATGAATGTTTTTCCCAAATGCCCCTCATGGGCCATCAGTATCAACTTCTGATTGACTCCTTCTGGTAGTATTAACTTGTCACCTCTCATTAAAAGATTGTCCTTGAAATGCATATGAAAAACGGTATGAAAGGTTCTGTGACCCAATTGTTTTAGGAATAGGGTGTGGAAATGCGATCAGAGTCAATGGATCAAAATGGTAAAATGTGGAATTATGCCTTAACAAGAAGGAACCTTTAATTCCAGTGAAGGCAATGATAAATCTAGTGGGTCAGATGAGACAACAACTTCTATGAGAAGACCTGTTCTTGAAGCAGGTCTTGGGTCCGTGGTCCACAGAGGCAGCCGCACTAGATATATTCTTCTTAGGTACAGAGTTTAAGAGAAATTTTTAATATGTAGGTTTTATTTAGGTATTGAAATTCATGCCTCATTTTATTTCTTTCATGTTTCTTATTTTGTCAATATTTCAATGAAGTCTAAGCAAACTCTTACTGATGTAGTTCCTTTGTTTTGTTTTTATATATTATTTTTTTGAATTTTGTTACCTTGTTTTATATATTTTACCTAGTGGTATTTTATGTCAGCGGTACAAAGTTTATAATACAGTTTGTGAATTATTTTTCCTTAGTATGTATAATGTTATCAAATCCAAATCTAATTGATTTGTAGAGTGCAACTAATCATGCCAACTTTTATTCATGACTTATTCCACTACCTTATGTTGTAGACCTTATGTTATAGACTTTGGCCCTCATTACAACATTGGTGGTAAATGCCACCTACTGCCGTGCTGACGGCCGCCAACATAACGTGACCACGGCGGTATACCGCTAAGGGTATTATGACCCACACAGAGAAATCCACCACTATACAGACACCCACACAAGTCCGCCAGCCCAAAGGTAAGTCATAAACTGGCGATAGCAAATCCCACACCGTTACGCCAATAGAAATACGCCCACAGCATCATGACCCACGAATCACCACAGTGGTCATTCAATTGCGGTAAACCATTGGCGGTACACACCGCCACGCTCACAATACACACACACTAACAAAGCTGTACCACATTGGACAATTCAAACTACACACACCTGACACACATACACACACCACACCCACACACCCAATCCAATATAAAAACACACACCCACAATACCCACAACCCCTTACAAAGAAAGAAAATATGGCCAACTGAGAGAGAGACAAGTCAGGAGCACCTACTGAATCTGAGCCACATTACACCATAACCCATACACCATCCACGCATCTCACAGCTCACACCCCAACACATCACCCCACACACCCTCACACGTACCACTCACAATACACCCATGACACCACAAAGACATCCCAGGTTCTCTGAGGAGAAGCTAAGGGTCATGGTGGAGGAAATCATCTGGGTAGAGCCACAGCTATTCAGATCACAGGTGCAGCAGACATCTATTGCTAGGAAGATGGAGCTATGATGGAGAGTTGTGGACAGGGTCAACGCCGTAGGATAGCACCCCAGAACAAGGGATGACATCAAGAAGAGGTGGAACGACCTACCAGGAAAGGTGCATTCTGTGGTTGCAAGACTCCAGGAGCCGTACAGAGGACTGGCGGTGGACCCCCACCTCCTCCCCCACAACTAACAGCATGGGAGGAGCAAGTCTTGGCGATCATGCATCTTGAGGGCCTCGCAGGAGTAGCAAGAGGACTGGACTCTGGTAAGTCAAATCTTTACCACTATATCCCCCACCCTACCTGCATGCCATTACAAACTACTACCCCTACCCTCACCCCCATCACTCCACCACCTCACATATACCTCACTATCACAAACCTCCCATCCCAATACCAAGCCCTGCATGCAGCACCAATCCATGGACACCCATCACAGACCTGCATGGACACCCATCACCACAGCATGAACACTACTGACAATCACTTAGCCAAACCAAGCACAACTCACACAAGCCAAAGCTGCCTTGATAATAAGAACCATAGAGGGAAACATCGCCATGCACAAGATGGCACACACAGATACAATAACACTGCATTTATATCCCCACATGACCCCCACTCAGCGTCACCGGAGAGGAGGTGCCACCAACATCCACTACCCCCCCAGAAAAGGCCCACAGTAATGACAGCAGCTCTGCACGCCTGGATCACGATGACCAACCTGGCCCATCAGGGACCTCTGGACAGTCGGTTACCCTGCCACAGTCCCAACCCACCACTGAGCTTCCCCACTTAGGAAACACCAGCACAGCACCCACCCAGCGGACCCATACCACTGTCCCCAGGACACGTTAAATCAGAAGTGTGTCCACCACTACAGGGCCCCCAGGCCACCCCAAAAACCCAAGACAATCAGAGACCTGGGGTCAGTGGCAGTGGGCACACGGTTCAGGGGACAGAGGCACAGGACAACAGGAGAGCTGGGAGGACTGCTGTGCGACAGGGGGGAGGACAGGCCCATGGACACCACTTTCCATGAGGCACTTGCAGGGATCCTGGGAGCATACCACCATTCCCAGGAGACCATGAGCCAGATACTATATAAGTTGCAGGAGAACCAGCGGCTGCAGGAGGGACAGTACCTAGGGATCAGGGAGGACCTGAAAGACATCCACACCACCTGGGCCACCATTGCAGGGGTGCTGGCAGACATGGCCAACACCAAGAGGGAGGCAGTGGCACACCAACAGGCCCCTGACACTAGCCACCCGAAGAACAGCCCTCCACTTCCACTTAGTGGACAGGAGTACCCGCTACAGGAACAACAGGCCACCAGCACCCCACCCCCTGCAGAAGGAGAACCACCCTGCAAACGGTCCCTGTGATTCAGGCAGAAGCCAGAGAACATTGTCAAGACTCCTCCCAGGAAATAAGACTCTCCTGATTGTCACCCTTCTGTCCCACTCAGTCACCCTGTCCACCTTGAACTGTCATTGCTCCCCTTCCTATGCCCAATTGGACAATGCACCTGTGATACAAATAGACTGGACTCTACCTTGGACTTTCCTCCATCAGCAACCCAGCCCATTGCAATACCCCCTCCACTTATTAGCACATAAATAAACACCCTTTGTACAAATTCAAGTATGGAGTCTGTGGATTATATGACACATGTATTAGTTTCACAAACTGTAAACATTTCATTTCTAATCTACTTTAATATTAGCATAGGTATAACCTGTGGTGGGCAGCAGTAAACACACCAGGAGCCAGAGTGGGGCACAGAGATCTGAAATTAGAGATGCCAAAGGGTACAGTAAGTGGCCATAGACATAGGGAAATCAGGCTGGCATGTTCAATGTTAAACACAAAACTGCAATGGAAGGTGAAGTTACAGTGTCTTACCTGTGTGTCACTGGAAGTACTGTTGAATGAGTGTACTTCTGTTGTCCACATCTTCTTCCTCTGCCTCCTCTTCGTCACTGTCCACAGGCTCCACCACTGCCACAAGACCATCTCCTGGCTCATCCTCCTGCAGAAAAGGCACCTGGCATCTCAAGGCCAGGTTGTGCAAGATGCAACATGCAACGATGATCTGGCACACCTGCTTGGGTGAGTAGTACAGGGATTCACCTGTCAGATGGAGGCACCGGAATCTGGCCTTCAGGAGGCCAAAGGTTCTCTCAATTATCCTCCTTGTTCGCCCATGTGCCTCATTGTAACGTTCCTCTGCCCTTGTCCTGGCATTCCACACTGGGGTCAGTCACCTGTAAATATCGAGGGATACCTGTTAGCCACACACTCACCCTTAGGGCCAAACCCACACCCATATACCTACACTAACTGGGTGGGGACCATGGGCTCACCTATTAGCCACACCCAGTGCCTCTGGAGTTGGGACATCACATATGGAATGCTGCTATTCCTCAAGATAAAGGCATCATGCACAGAGCCAGGATACTTGCCATTCACATGGGAGATGTACTGGTCTGCCAAACATGCCATCTGCACATTCAGAGAGTGAGAGCTTTTTCTATTCCTGAACACTTGTTCATTTCTCCAGGGGGGGACAAATGCCATATGTGTACCATCAATGGCACCAATGATGTTGGGGATCTGTCCCAGGGCATAAAAGTCAGCCTTCACTGTGGCCAAATCCTCCACAAGGGGGAATACGATGTAGCTGAGCCTGTGCTCAGCAGGGCAGACAACACTCTGGTCAGCACGCTGGACAACATTGGCTAAGACATCCCTGATGCCATCACTAATGTCGCTTGGAAGGAACCACTTGCCAGGAAATGGAGCACTGACAGGACCTGCACTAGAGGGGGGATACCTGTGGGCTGGTGGATAGCTGAAATCAGGTCTGGCTCCAATTGGGCACACAGTTCTTGGATTGTGGCCCTATCAAGTCTGTAGGTCAGGATAATGTGCCTGTCCTCCATTGTCGCCAGGTCCACCAGGGGTCTGTACACAGGGGATATCTCCATCTCCTATTCATCCTCAGCGGTTGAACTGTAGGATGAGAAACAGTGAGAATAGGGTCAGATTCACACATATGTGAAAATAAAAATGTATTTCTTCCTTTACAGAAACAGTATGTGAATTTGAGAGTCAGTTGATGTGCCAATGTCTGCTGTGATGCAGTTAGGTGCCATGGCCTGTGCCCCCTGAAATGGTGGCCGCCTGGCCTGTGAGGAGAGACAAGTGGAAAAGAGGTAATTCCACTGGCGTTGTGCGTTGTTGGGGTCTGCGGTCGATGACCGCCGCGCAACTTCGCATAGGTTATCATTGGACCCTATGGGTTCCAGGAGCCAATGGCGATGTACGCCGGTGGTGACGGTACACACTGCCACGGACGTGACCGCCATTTTCTATCTGTTCACTCACTTGCTATCTGACCTTCAACAAGAGAGGACCTGCACTGCAAGTGCTCTGTGACCTGTGTCTGGAAGCGACAGTAACTCAAATGTCTGGGGAAAGGGCCCCCACCTTCACGTTGGAGAGACTGGTGGATGGGGTCCTATCCCTGTACACTTTACTCTATGGTCCTCCAGACAAACAGGTGAGTACACTGTGAGCATGATGCGTGGGCCATGAATGTATGGATTGCTGTGTGAGTGTAGGGGGGGGCGAGGGGTCCTGGGCAGAGTGTTGAATGCCTGGTGGGCAATGTCTGTGCGTAAGGGATGGGAGGGATATTGTGGGCCATGAGTGTAACAGTCCGGATGGTATGACTAATCCCTTTTTTCTATGCATAGTTTCCTGCAGGTCAGCGCCGATCAGAAAAAGGGTATTTGGCGTGTCATCGCCAAGGAGGTGCTGACTCTGGGCGTCTTTGACAGGCGGAGCACCCACTGCTGCAAACGGTGGGAGGACCTTCGCCACTGGGCAAGAAAGACAGAGGAGGCCCAGCTTGGGCTGGCCTCCCAACGAATAAGGGGTGCCCATCGTACCCTGACCCCCCTGATGTTCCACATCCTGGCAGTGGCCTATCTGGATTTGGATGGGCGCTTGAAGGCATCACAGCAGCCACAAGAGGGTGAGTACAGATTCAGAATCATGACTTTGCATGCATTAAGTTTAGGGTTTTACCTGGGTGGGGGATGTGGGCTGTGGGTGCGCGTAGGCCAGGGCGAACTGGCAGGGTAGGTCCCTTGTTGGGCAGCCTCTGAAGCACTCCAACCCCAAAAGTGTTAGTGGGCATCTACTACTGGGCAGGGTCCTGTTGGTTTAAGGTGTGCAGCTAATAGCGTTAGGCAATGTACCCCATGGGCTGGTGACTAGATTTGTAAGTGGTAGTGCATGGCCTAGTGAATAGGGTTGATCCCTGTGTGTTGTGTACGCCAACGTAGTGTTGTTGCTGGCACTGACCAAGTGTATCCTGTCTCTCCCCACCTTTTGTGTTTTGTCACCCTGTCCTTGTGTGCATTAGGATCATCTGGAGGAGGAGCAGAGGCACTGGCGATGGAGGGAGCTGCATTACACATGGGCCTTGAGGCCGAATCCACCAACGGTGAGGGCACCAGTGGGACGGAGGGCGAGGGAAGCACCATGACGGAGACAGGAGGGGACATTACCGACAGCAACTCCTCCTCCGATGGAAGCTCCCTTGCGGTAGCGGACACCTCTGTGCCCACCCCAACAACAGGTACAGCTGCCACCCTGTACAAGCACCGCCCTCCCAGCAACCCTTCAGCATGTTTCCCGTGCCTGCTCACCCAGGAGGGTGGGCATCTCCTTCGCCCCAGGCACCTCAGGCCCTGCCCCACTCAGCCCTGCTGCCCTCAGTGAGGAAGCTATTGACCTCCTGAGATCCCTCACTGTTGGGCAGTCAACCATACTGAATGCCATCCAGGGTGTTGAAAGGCATTTGCAACAAACAAATGCATACCCAGAGGGTATTCACTCTGGTGTGGTGGCCCAACAGAGAGCATTTCAGGCTCTGGCCTCCGCAATTATGGCAACCATTGTCCCTGTCTCCAGCCTCCCCCTCCAACTTCCTCTACCCAGTCCCAATCCCCTCAACCCCAACCTATCCTAAGCACACCTTCAGACCAGCATGCACCCAAATCAACACACAGAAGTGGCTCAGGCAAACACAAGCACCACACTTGCAGACACACCAACATCCACTGCCTCCACTGTGTCCCCCTCCTCCTCCTCATCCACCTCCCTCCCAGTAGTGTCTCCACTCACACCTGCATGCACTACATCCTCATCCACTACCTCCATCACCAGCACACCTATCACTACACACCCCTCACTGGCAGTCACCACCCCCTCATCCATGCACACGTCCCATGTGTCATCTCTCACCGTGTCTGTGACCCCTCCTCCCAAAGTACACAACGGAAGTACACACCCACCCAACAGCCATCCACCTCACAACAGCATCCAGATCATGCACCTGCACCCAAACACAGCAGACTGACACCTCCTACAACCACTCCCAAACCGTCACCCTCTTCCCGCCCCAGTGTCCCTAAGAAGCTTTTCCTTGCCAACATTGACTTCTTCCCTACCCCCACCCGTCCATCACCTTGGGCCAGGGTGGCCAGAACATATCCCAGCATCTCAGCCACACAGTCCATGTCCGCTGTGGTTTCTGCAACTGTAATAGGCTCCAAGGAGGGACACGTAAGCCCAGCCAGTGTGCCACCAACACCTGCCAAGGCCAAGAAGGTTCCGTCACCTAGCAAGGGCAAGAAGGGGAACAGCATTCAGCAAGGGGAAGGAGGCACTACCAGCCAGCAAGGCCAAGTCAAAGACTCCAGCTGGCAGAAGCAAGGAGGCACCACCATCTGCCAAGGGCAGGAAGGGGCACAGAACAACAGCCATGGCACTTCAGCCGTCTGAAGCTGCAGGTGAAGGCCCAGAGGCTACCACCACAACTGCCACTATCACCACCTGCACTGCGGCCAGCACCGCTACCTGCACTGCGGCCACCACTGCCACCTGCACCGCCAGCATCAGCAGCCCAGTGGGCAGCTGTTTGAGGCTGCAGGTGAAGGCCTGGAGGCTACCACCACAACTGCCAGCACCGCCACATGCACTGAGGCCAGCACCACCACCTGCACCACCACAAGCAGCACCACTGCCAGCAGCAGCAGCCCCAGTGGGCAGCCGTCCAAGGCTGCAGGTGAAGGCCTGGAGGCTACCACCACCAATGCCAGCACCGCCACCTGCAGCGCAACTGCGATTCACTGAGCAGCCATCACTGCCGGAGAGCAGTGTGTAGTGGTGACTACATGGGCTGCAGTGCATCCTGGCCCCTTCAAAAGCTGTTGTTTGAGAGACTGTGGCCTTGCACTCCCCAGGACCAAGCAATGGGCAAACCACCCACTTGAGAGACTGTGGCCTTGCACTCCCCAGGACCAAGCAGTGGGCATGGAGCCCACTCCAGGAGCAGCGGCGTTGTACAATCTTCTGGCTGAGGTGCCCCCCCATTTCCCATCCCCCTGAGGTGCCGGTGTGTTTTCGACCTGATGCCCCTGCAGTGTTCTCTCCGTATTGAGGCAGGAGTCAAGTGTGGGCTTGGCCAATGTGTTTTGGCCCATTGGGCCATAGACACATTTTGAGTGGGCATTGTCCCCCCTTTTTTATATATTGTATATATTGTAAACGCTGTTTTTGCTTTATGAACGTATTTCTAAGTATTTCTAATATTACACTCATTTGACTCCATTCCTTTTGTCCTTGCGTAATTCCTGAGGGTTACAGGGTGTATATGTTATGTTGTTGCATGTATTTGTGTGTATGGTGTTGTGAGTGAGGTGGGAGTGGGGGTGTTGCGTGTTGCGTGTGTGTGTCACTCTCTTTTTCCTCCCCCTCCATTGTGTGCGAGGTGCAGTACTCACCGTGGTCGTCGTCGCAGTCCTTCATGCTCCTGGTGTATGAGAAGATACCCCAGCATGGGTAAAACCTGCAGCTCGGACTCCATGGCGTCCGGGTTCTTCCTTGAGTGTCGAGAAGTGAGTTGTTTCCCTTCAGAGTACTGTTTCCACCGTGCTTTTGATGGCGTTGGTACCGCCCTGGAAAAGCTGGCGGATGGGCGGGTTGTAATAAAGTGGGAGGTACATTGTGTTCTCCCTGGCTGTTGCCGGTTACCACTGCAGTGTTTGTTGCTGCCGCCGTGATGGTCAGAGTGTTAAAGTGGCTGTATGTGTTGGCGGTTTCCACCGTGGTCATTGTAGGAAGTTGGCTCTGTATATACTATCTCAAAGTAAGAGGTATTGTGCACAGAGTCCAAGGGTTCCCCTTAGAGGTAAGATAGTGGCAAAATTAGATAATTCTAATGCTCTATTTTGTGGTAGTGTGGTCGAGCAGTAGGCCTATCAGAGGGTAGTTTTAAGCATTTGTTGTACACACACAGGCAATAAATGAGGAACACACACTCAAAGACCTAACTCCAGGCCAATAGTTTTTAAATAGAAAAATATCTTTTCTCAATTTATTTTTAGAACCACAAGTTCAAGATTTGAAGTAAATACATAAAATGCAAGGCATTCCACATAGGTAAGTTAGGAACTTTGAAATAGAGCAGTAAAATGGCAATAAGCTATTTTAAAAGTGGACACAGTGAAAAAATCAACAGTTCCTCAGAGAGGTAAGTAATGGGTAGTTTGTCAGGTAAGTAAGGTACTTACAAGTTCAAGTTCCTGGGCATAGGCAGCACACCATTGGGGGCTCAAGGCAACTTCAAAGTTACTGCACCAGCAACACAGGGCCGGTCAGGTGCAGAGGTCAAAGGAGGGCCCAAAACACATAGGCGCCTATGAAGAACAGGGGTGCTCCGGTTCCAGTCTGCCTACAGGTAAGTACCTGCGTCTTCGGAGGGCAGACCAGGGGGGTTTTGTAGAGCACTTGGGGGGAAACAAGTAGGCACACAAAACACACCCTCAGCGGCACAGGGGCGGCCGGGTGCAGTGTGCAAAGCAGGCATCGGGTTTTGTATAGAAATCAATGGAGGGACCCGGGGTCACTCTAGCGGTGCAGGCAGGGCACAGGGGAGCTTTTTGGGCCAGCCACCAACTGGGCTAGGCAGAGGGTCGCCTGATGGTCACTCCTGCACTGAAGTTCGGTTCCTTCTGGTCCTGGGGGCTGCGGGTGCACTGCTTGGTCAAGGCGTCGGGTTCCTTGTTACAGGCAGTCACGGTCAGGGGGAGCCTCTGGATTCTCTCTGCATGCGTCGCTGTGGTGGTCCAGGGGATTCGTCTCGGGTTACACACAAGGTTGCAGTCGCCTGGGAGTCCTCCCTGTAGTGTTGGTTCTCTGGAGCTCGAGCCAGGGGCGTCGGGTGCAGAGGGTGAAGTGAGTTCTTTAAAAGTTACTTCTTTGTTGCAAAGATGTTGCTGTGGGTGAACAGTGCCGCTGTTCTCAGGAGCTTCTTGGTCCTTTGGGTTTCAGGGCAGTCATCTGAGGCTTCAGAGATCACTGGTCCCTGTCAGATGTGTAGCTGTGCAGTTTTCTTTGAGTCAGGAGACAGGCCAGTAGGACTGGGGCCAAAGCAGTTGTCGTCTCAGTCGTCTCTGCAAGGCTTTCAGGTCAGCAGTACTTCTTCTTGTTTCAGGTTGCAGGAATCTGATTTCCTGGGTTCTGGGGTGCCCCAAAATACAGAATTTAGGGGTGTGTTTAGGTCAGGAGGGCAGTAGCCAATGGCCACTGTCCTGGAGGGTGGCTACACCCTCTTTGTGCCTCCTCCCTGAGGGGAGGGGGTCACATCCCTAATCCTATTGGGGGAATCCTCCAATCTCAAGATGGAGAATTTCTAAAGGCAGGGGTCACTTCCGCTCAGGACACCTTAGGGGCTTTCCTGACTGGTGGGTGACTCCTCCTTGTTTTTCTCATTATCTCCTCCAGCCTTGCCGCCAAAAGTGGGGGCGGTGGCCGGACGGGCGGGCATCTCCGCTAGCTGGGATGCCCTGAGGTGCTGTAACAAAAGGCATGAGCCTTTGAGGCTCACCACCAGGTGTTACAGTTCCTGCAGGGGGAGGTGAGAAGCACCTCGACCCAGTACAGGCTTTGTTCCTGGCCACAGAGTGACAAAGGCACTCTCCCCATGTGGCCAGGAACTTGTCTGGTTGTGGCAGGCTGGCAAAGACTGGTCAGCCTAGCACTAGGAGTCAGACTGGTATTCAAGGGGCATCTCCAAGATGCCCTCTGGGTGTATTTTACAATAATTCCACACTGGCATCAGTGTGCATTTATTGTGCTGAGAAGTTTGATACCAAACTTCCCAGATTTCAGTGTAGCCATTATGGAACTGTGGAGTTCGTGTTTGACAAACTCCCAGACCATATACTCTTTATGGCTACCCTGCACTTACAATGTCTAAGGTTTTGCTTAGACACTGTAGGGGCACAGTGCTCATGCACATATTCCCTCACCTATGGTATAGTGCACCCTGCCTTAGGGCTGTAAGGCCTCCTAGAAGGGTGACTTACCTATGCCACAGCCAGTGTGAAGTTGGCATGGCACTCTGAGGGGAGTGCCATGTCGACTTAGTCATTTTCTCCCCACCAGCACACACAAGCTGTGAGGCAGTGTGCATGTGCTGAGTGAGGGGTCCCCAGGATCCACTGCTGCCACACACCCATCTCCAGCCTCATCCTCCTGCAGAAAAGGCACCTGGCAACGTAATGCAAGGTTGTGCAACATACAGCATGCCACAATGATCTGGCAGACCTTCTTGGGTGGGTAGCACAGGGAACCACCTGTCAGATGGAGGCAATTAAACCTAGCCTTCAGGAGGTGGAATATCCTTTCTAGGATTCTTCTTGTTTGCCCATGTGCCTCATTTTAACGTTCCTCTGCCCTTGTCCTGGGATTCCTCACAGGGGTCAGTAGCCATGAGAGGTAGGGGTAACCAGAGTCACCTGCAAATATCGAGGGACAACTGTTAGCCACACACTCACCCTTAGGGCCCACACCATACCCATACAGAAACATCCACTGGGTGGGAACCAGGGCTCACCTATTAGCCACACCCTGTGCCTCTAGAGTTGAGCCATCACATATGGGATGCTGCTATTACTCAGGATAAAGGCATTATGCACAGACCGAGGATACTTTGCATTGACATGGGAGATGTACTGGTCCGCCAGTCACACTATCTGCACATTCATAGAGTGAAAGCTCTTTTGATTTCTGAACACCTGTTCATTTCTCCGGGGGGGGGGACAAATGCAATATGTGTACCATCAATAGCCCCAGTAATGTTGGGGTATGTACCATTGCATAGAAATCCGCTTTCACTGTGGTCACATCCTCCACCTTGGGGAAAACGATGTAGCTGTGCATGTGTTTAATCAGGGCAGACAACACTCTGGTCAGCACTATTGTGAACATTGGCTGTGACATTCCTGCTGCCAAGCCCACTGTCACTTGGAAGGAGCCAGTTGCCAAGAAATGGGGCACTGATAGCACTTGAACAAGAGGGGGGATCCCGGTGGGTTGACAGATATCAGATATCAGGTCAGGCTCTAATTGGACACACAGCTCTGTGATTGTGGCCCTGTCCAGTCTATAGGTCAGGATAATGTGCCTGTCCTCCATTGTTGCCAAGTCCACCAGGGGCCTGTACACGGGGGGATATCTCCATCTCCTATTCATCCGCAGTGGTTGGAATCTAGGGGGCAAAACGGTGAGCAGCTGGTCAGTATACCATATTTCCAATCGCTACACTTCATTGCATGTTGTGACTGTAACAGTATATTGTTGGATAGGCCCAAATGGTGCTTATGTGTACTGTGACGCAGTTAGGTGCTATGGCCTGCTCCCCCTCAGAAATGGCATCTGCCTGTCCTGTTAGGCCGGATATGTGGAAATGAGGTAATTCTGCAGACATTGTGCGCCATTGCGGGAGGCGGTCGAAAACCGCCATGCAACTCCTCATTGGTTAACATTGGGCCCTAAGGGGTTACAGTTGCCAATGGTGATGTACCCCGGGGGTGACGGTACTCACCGCCGCAGACGTGACTGCCATTTTCTATCTGTTCACTCACTTGCTACCTAACCTTCAACAGGAGAGGACCTACACTACATGTGCTGCTGTGACCTATGTCTGGAACCTACCATGTCTCGTGTCACTGGGGAAAGGGCCCCTGACTTCACCGCAGCAGAGTTGGAGCGACTGGTGGATGGGGTCCTACCCCAGTACCGAATGCTGTATGGGCCTCCAGACCAACAGGTGAGTACACTGTGAGCACGATGCATGGGGCATGAATGCATGGAGTGGTGTGTGTGAAGGCCTCTTGTGGGGGGGTTGGTGGAAGGGCACTGGGCAGCGTGCTGCATGTATGGTGGGCCATGTCTGTGCGTAAGAAGATGTGAGGGCTATGGTGAGCCATGAGTGTAACAGGCGGTCTGACTGATACCTTTTCCTATGTGTATTTCTCTGCAGGTCAGCGGCCATTAGAAAAAGGGTATGTGGCGTACCATCGCCAAGGACGTGTGGACCCTTGGGGTCTACGGCAGGCAGAGCACCCACTGTCAGAAACGGTGGGAGGACCTGAGACGCTAGGCACAGAAGACCGTGTAGGCCCAGCTGGGGATGGCCTCCCAATGATGAAGGGGTGCCCATCAAACCCTGACCCCCCTGATGGCCCGTATACTGGCGGTGGCCTATCCGGAGCTGGATGGGCAATTGGCATCACAGCAGCCACAAGGGGATGAGTACAGCACCCCAATTACTACTTCCGAGTGGTGGGGTGGCATCCGGGTGGGAGATGTGTGCCTGTGAGTGCTCCTAGGCCAGGCTGGACATTGCAGGGTAGGTCTCAATTTGGGCAGGGCTCTGATGTAAAATACCTCCAACCAAGCTCGTAGGCATCCATTAGTGGGCAGGGGTCTGTGGGTCAGAGGTGTGCTGCAATTGGCGTTAGGTGTCCCTGTCCATGGACTGATGACTAGCATTGTGACTGTTAGTGCATTGCCTAGTGCGCAGGGCTGTTCCCTGGGTGAGTGTGCTGTGTACGCCAACAGTGGTGTTGTTGCCACCATTGACCAAGTGTATCCTTTGTCTCTCCCCCCTTTGTGTTTTGTCACCCTATCCTTATGTGCATTAGCATCATCTGGAGCAGAGGCACCGGCGATGGGGAGAGCTGTATCAGACAGAGCCCAAGAGGCCGAATCTACAGAGGGTGAGGGCACCAGTGGGACGGAGGGCGAGGGGAGCACCACAGTGGAGACTGGAGGGGACAGTTCAGACAGTGATATCTCCTCCAATGGAAGCTCCCTGGTGGTGGCAGACACCTCTGTTCTCACCCGAACTAGAGGTACAGCCACCACCCCATACCAGCACTGCCCTCCCAGCAGCCCCTCAGCATGTTTTCCGTGCACACTCAACCAGGAGGATGGGCATCTTCTTTGCCCCAAACACCTCAGTCCCTGCCCTAGTTAGCCCTGCTGCCCTGAGTGAGGATGCTATTGACCTCCTGCGATCCATCTCTGTTGGGAAGCCAGCCATTGTGAATGCCATCCAGGGGCTGGCAGCCCATTATGCAACAGACTAATGCATTCCTGGTGGGCATTCACTCTGGCATGGCGGCCCAAAAGAGATCAATCCAGGCTCTGGCCTCCTCCCTGTTGGCAGCCATTGTTTCTGTTTCTAGCCTCCCCCTGTAGGAAAGTACCATCTTGCCTGGCATGTTACCCCCAATTTTTTACTTATATATATGTTTGTTTTTGCCTGTGTCACTGGGATACTGCTAGCCAGGAGCCCAGTGCTCATAAGTTATGCCCAGTATGTGTTCCCTGTGTGGTGCCTAACTGTATCACTGAGGCTCTTCTAACCAGAACCTCAGTGTTTATGCTCTATCTGCTTTTAAATTTGTCACAACAGGCAAGTGACTAATTTTACCAATTCTGATTGGCAAACTGGAACACCCTTATAATTCCCTAGTATATGGTACCTGGGTACCCAGGGTATTAGGGTTCCAGGAGAACCCTATGGGCTGCAGCATTTCTTTTTCCACCCATAGGGAGCCCAGACAATTCTTACACAGTACTGCCACTGCACCCTGAGTGAAATAACGTCCACGTTATTTCACAGCCATTTTACACTGCACTTAAGTAACTTATAAGTCACCTATATGTCTAACCCTCACTTAGTGAAGGTTAGGTGCAAAGTTACTAAGTGTGAGGGCACCCTGGCACTAGCCAAGGTACCCCCACATTGTTCAGGGCAATTTCCCCGGACTTTGTGAGTGCAGGGATACCATTACCCGCGTGAACTACATATAGGTCAATAATACCTATGTGTAGCGTCACAATGGTAACTCTGAGCATGGCCATGTAACATGTCTAGGATCATGTAATTGTCCCCCAATACCATTCTGGTATTGGGGGGACAATCCCAGGCATCCCCGGGGCTCCAGCATGGACCCCGTGTAATGCCAAACTAGCTCTCTGGGGTTTTCTCTGCAGCTACCGCTGCTGCCAACCCTCAGACAGGTTTCTGCCCCCTGGGGCCTGGGCAGTACACCCTCTCACTTTGGAAATAGGTGTTAAGGGCCTGAGAGGAGTAGCCTCTCCTGGCCTCTGGAAATGCTTTGAAGGGCACAGATGGTGCCCTCCCTGCATAAACCAGTCTACACTATTTAGAGTCTCTCCTGTCTCTCTTCAGATAACGAATGCAAGAGCTCACTAGAGTTCCTCTGCACTTCTCTCTTCGACTTCTGCCAAGGATCGACCGCTGAATGTTCCAGGACGCTTGCAAAACTGCAACAAAGTAGCAAGAAGACTACCAGCAACATTGTAGCACCTCATCCTGCCAGCTTTCTCGACTCTTTCCTGGTGGTGCATGCTCTTAGGGCTGTCTGCCTTCAGCCTGCACTGGCAGCCAAGAAGAAATCTCCCGTGGGTCGACGGAATCTTCCCCCTGTCAACGCAGGCACCAAATTTCTGCATCACCGGTCCTCTGGGTCCTCTCTCATCGAGTTTGGTCCCCGGAACACAGGAGCTGGACCCAAGTGACCCCGACAGTCCATTGATCCTTCTGTCCAAATTTGGTGAAGGTAAGTCCTTGCCTCCCCACGCCAGGCAGTAATCCAGTGTACTGCGTGATCTGCAGCTGCTAGGGCTTCTGTGCACATTTGCAAGACTTCCTTCATACACAGCACAGCCCAGGTCCCCAGCACTCCGTCCTGCATTGCCCAACTCGCTGAGTTGACCTCCGACTTCGTGGGACCCTCTTTTGTTGTGCTAAGATGACTGCTGTGCTCAGATTTCCTGAATGCCTGTTCAGGTGCTTCTGCGGGTGCTGCCTGCTTCTGCATGGGCTCTCTGTGTTGCTGAGCACCCCCTCTGTCTCCTCCTCCAAAGGGCGACCCCCTGGTCATTCCTGGGCCCTCGCAGCACCCAAAACCTTTAACCGTGACTCTTGCAGCTAGCAAGGCGTGTTTGCAGTCTTTCTGCATGGAAACAACTCTGCATCCTCCAGCACGCCGTGGGCTATCTTCTGACCAAAGGAGAAGTTCCTGGCATCCTCCTTTGTTGCAGAATCTTTGGCTTCTTCCACCCGGAGGCAGCCGTTTTGCACCTTCATCCAGGGTTTAGTGGGCTCCTGCCCCCCCGGACACTTGCGTGGCTCTTGGACTTGGTTCCCCTTCCTCTGCAGCTCCTCATGTCCAGGAATCCGTCTTCAGTGCTTTGCAGTCAGTTGTTGCCTTTGCAGAATCCCCTATCTCGACTTTACTGTCTTTCTGGGGAAGTAGGG
Organism: Pleurodeles waltl; assembly: GCF_031143425.1. NCBI lineage: Eukaryota > Metazoa > Chordata > Amphibia > Caudata > Salamandridae > Pleurodeles > Pleurodeles waltl. Next base: position 695,415,222 of record NC_090438.1, read on the forward strand.
TAACTTTACTTCTACTTTTCAGGGTCTTGGGGTGGGGTATCTTGGACACCCTTAGTTTTTTCTTACACTCCCAGCGACCCTCTATGCACTACACTAGGCCTGGGGTCCATTGGTGGTTCAAATTCCACTTTTGGAGTATATGGTTTGTGTAGCCCCTAGGCCTATCGTCTCCTATTGCATTCTATTGTGTTCTACAGTGTTTTCACTACTTTTCTAAGTGTTTTACGCACCTGATTTTGGTTTGTGTGTATATTTTGTGTATTTTACTTACCTCCTAAGGGAGTATATCCTCTGAGATACTTTTGGCATATTGTCACTAAAATAAAGTACCTTTAATTTTAGTAACTGAGTACTGTGTTTCTAATGATATAGTGCTATATGATATAAGTGGTATAGTAGGAGCTTTGCATGTCTCCTAGTTCAGCCTAAGCTGCTCTGCTATAGTTACCTCTATCAGCCTAAGATGCTAGAACACTACTAATCTACTAATAAGGCATAACTGGACCTGGCACAAGGTGTAAGTACCACAAGGTACCCACTATAAGCCAGGCCAGCCTCCTACACCCCCCTCCAACTTCCTCTACCCAATCTCATTCCCCTCAAACTATCCCAAGCACACAGGCAGACCAGCATGCACACAGGACAACACACAGGAGTGGTTCAGGCAAACACAAGCACCACACATCATCCCACAGGCACTCACACAAACACCATCCGGAATCAGACATACCAACATCCACTGCCTCCACTGTTTCCCCCTCCTCCTCCTCGTCCACCTCCCTCCCAGTAGCGTCTACACTCACACCTGCATGCACTACATCCTCATCCACTACCACCATCACACCTATCACTACACGCCCCTCACTGGCAGTCACCACCCCCCATCCATGCACATGTCCCCTGTTTCCTCTCCCACTGTGTCTGTGCCCCCTCCTCCCAAAGTACACAAACGCAAACACTCAGACACCCAACAGCCATCCACCTCACAACAGCATCCAGCCCATGCACCTGCACCCAAAATCAGGAGACAGACTCCTCCTACAACCATTTCTCTTCCTTCACTCCTAAACCTTTATCCTCTTCCCACCCCAATGTCCCTAAGAAGCTTTGCCTCTCCACTGTTGACCTCTTCCCTACCACTCCCCCCCATCCTTCACATTGGGCCAGGGTGGTCAGAACCCAGGCGAGCACCTCAGCCACCCAATCCACTGCCACAGTAGTGTCGACAGCTACTGCAGGTGGGAGAGCATCCCGGACACCAGGCAGCTACACTGAAAGGGTGCCTGCACCAGCAGCATCTAGAAAGGGCAGAGAGGCACCACCAGCTGTGTCTAGGAAGGGCAAGGAGGCACCCCAGCTGCTACAGAAAAGGGCAAGGAGACACCATCAGATGCTACATGGAAGGGCAAGGAGCCTGCACTCGCAAATAAAAAAGGACAAGAGGCCTGGTGCTAGGACTCAGTCGGAGCCCCCACCAACAACCATGGTGGTTCAGCCGTCCGAGGCTGCAGGGGAAGGGCTGGATCTTCCCCCCACCACTGCCAGATTATGTAATCCAAAAACTAAAGTCCTTTGAGGATAATGTTTTAATCAGCTGTTCATGAATTGTTTATTCATAGTGAGGATAGTATTCTGGGAGGCTATCAGAATTGATAAAACCAATAAGAATATGTGGCAGTGACATGACTTGGGGTAGAAAGAAACAAAAACCTTGAAACAGATCCTGAGTAGAAGATAATGGTGATAGGGAGAAACAATTTCTGCACTTAGGAGAGAAGTCTCAAAAAGACATGGTGTGGACAGAGCAGTGGGTATCACTAAACAGAGGGAAATAATAGAACAGTAAAGAAGGCATGCGCCTTTTGCATTAGAAGCTGTTGGTAAACAATAATTAAGGCCATATTGAGTGGCAAGTGTATATGTAAAACTTAATGCATTGAACTTGTCAGAAGAAATAAATACAATAAGTACCTGCAAGGATACGAAACATAAACAATGGTCTAATTATCCCATATTAGGCGTAAGAATCTGTATGGCATAGAACATTTTGGGTTTCCAGAGCATCCTAGTGCCCATTCCCTCATGGTCAGTACAACTAAGGCCCCAATTACAACCTTGGTGGTCGGTGTTAAAGCAGTGGTAATACCGTCAACAGGCTGACGGTAATAAAAATTGAATTATGACCACGGTGAAAACCGCTCATAAAAACAGCCACTTTAACACACCGACCGCCACGGCGGAATCAACAAGCACCACAGTGGTAACTGCCAATAGCTAGGCGGAAGACAATGTACCACCCACACTATTATGGGCGGCCTATCCGCCACCATTTCTGGGGCAGTACCAACGACATCAAAAACCTGGTGGAAACAGATCTCAGAAGTCAAAGGACTCACCTGTGGAGACTCATGGAACAACCACGACGCCATGGAGCCTGAGTTGCACATATTCCCCATGCTCATCTACCTTCTGCTGCATTATGAACATTAATGTTGGCCAAAATGACCACAGTGATTACTGCCGCCTAGCACACAAGAGAGGGGGGAGGAAAAAGAGAGTGACACAAACACACAACATGCAATACCCCCACCCCCAATACCATACACACAAACAGATGCAGTAACATTACAAATTCTCCCCCTACCCCTCAGGAATAATGCAAGGACAAAATGATTTGAAGAAAGTGAGTGTAATTTGAAAAATACTAGGAATAAGTGCATCAAAATCAAAACGTATATACATATTTACAAATGTAGGGACACTGCCCAGTCCTCAACGTCTGGGGGCCACAGGGACACATCACATAGGCCAAGGCCCTACCTCACTCCTGCAACAATATGGAGAGAACACTGCAGGGGCATCAGGTTGAAAATGGGCAGGCACCTCAGGGGGACGGGGCATGGGGGGGGGGCACCTCAGCCGGAAGATAGCACAACGCCACTGGTCCTTGATGGGGCTACATGCCCATTGCTTGGTCCTTGGGAATACAAGGCCACAGTCTCTCAAGTGGATGGTTTGCCCACTGCTTGGTCCTGGGGAGTGCAAGGCCACAATCACTCAAGTGGGTGGTATGCCCACTGCTTTGTCCTGGGGAGTGCAAGGCCACAGTCTCTCAAGTGGGTGGTTTGGCCACTGCTTGGTCCTTGGGAGTGCAAGACCACAGTCTTTTAAGTGGGTGGCTACTTCGACTGATTCTGGAGGGGGCATTGTGCCCAGTGTGATTCATCCTGGGAAAGATGGGGTGAGTGGATGGCTTCTTCCACTAGTTCTGGAGGAGACATTGTGCCAGTGAGCTTCATCCTGGGGAGGATAAGGGTGAGTGGATGGCTTCTTCCACTGGTTCTGTAGGGGGCATTGTGCCCAGTGAGCTTCATCCTGTGGAGGATGGGGTGAGTGGATAGCTTCTTCCACTGGTTCTGGAGGGGGCTTTGTGCCCAGTGAGCTTCATCCTGGGGAGGAAGGGGTGAGATGGGGTGAGTGGATGGCTTCTTCCACTGGTTATGGAGGGGGCATTGTGCCCAGTGAGCTTCATCCTGTGGAGGATAGGGTGAGTGGATGGCTTCTTTCACTGGTTCTGGAGGGGGCATTGTGCCCAGTAATGCTGATCTTGGGGAGTGCAAGGTCACAGTCTCTCACCTGGGTGTCAGACCCACAGGATTTGCAGGGCCCAGGCTGCACAACAGCCCATGGATGCAGGATTACAAACTGCCCGCTGACGTGACGGCTGCTCAGTGGTGACAGTGGAGGTGCTGGTGTCGGTGCTGGTAGTGGTGGGGGGAGGCTCCAGCCGTTCCCCTGCAGCCTCGGACGACTGCCCACTGGGGCTGCTGCTGCTGGCTGCAGTGCCGGCGGTGGTGCTTGAATGGCTGATTAAAACATTATACTCAAAGGACTCTAGTTTTTGGATTACATAATCTGAACCAGATAATGATGGCAGGCAGCTAATAATTCACTTACAGAATAGCAATTCTGATCTACATGCAGCAAACATGCAGTAAGCATAAATTCTCCCATTATAGATGACCCCAAATTCTGGAACAATGTATCTGCTGAACTCGCTCTTTTCCATTTCAATGCTCTGAATATTCTTGTTGGAGACTGTAACCTCCCAATGGACCCGCTTTTAGATGGACAATCTGCATTTAGATAGAGAACCCCCAATCCCATAAAGCACTGCATACCTTGTGTAAATCCTGCAAACCATCTGATATCTGTAGACTTCACAATCTCACTTGCAATGATTTCACATTCTTATCTCCCCGCACAATACCTTTTCCAGAATACACTATGGGCCTGATTCTAACTTTGGAGGACGGTGTTAAACCGTCCCAAAAGTGGCGGATATACCACCTACCGTATTACGAGTCCATTATATCCTATGGAACTCGTAATACGGTAGGTGATATATCCGCCACTTTTGGGACGGTTTAACACCGTCCTCCAAAGTTAGAATCAGGCCCTATATCTTAGTCAAACTCTCTCTTCTCCAATCCACCTGCTCATCCTTCATATAACCCATCGCAGTCTCTGACCTTGCAGCTATCTCAATTACTCTTAAACTCCTACCTGCTCCCCTGACAATGAAAGTCTGGAGCATGAATTTAGACATTTTGGAAGACTCAGACATGATTTAGGAACTTCAATAAGAGCTCTCTCAATTCATCCAAACAAATAATGATTCTGTCTCATCTCCAATAACACTTTGGGACTCCCTGAAGTATCACTTTAGGGGTGTAGTCATAAGCTGCATGTACCAGAAAAATAAAATAATAAAATCTTCCCTAGACCAACTAACAGCTGAAATTAAACTTATGGAAATAATCAATAGAAGAACCAATGATCCATCTAAAATGACCACCCTCAAATGTCTCAAATACAGAATCAATACCATAATCAGCAAGCACGCACATCTATGAAAACATGCTCAAAACGGCAAAAATATTTTTTTTTTATAAAGCCGAAAAATCTCTAGCAGCCTTCTTGAAAATCAAATGCAACTCTAACCTTATCCAATTTATCAAAGATGAACACGGTAAGATACAAACATCAACAGATGCAATACTTAGGGTATTCCAGTGCTTTTACTTTAAGGTAGATAACTCCCTGTCAACACCTACCGAGATGCCTGCTTAGAATACCTGTGCAGTTTACTGATTAAACAAACATCAAATAGTGAAGAAATGTCACTATCCGACCCGATTACTAGGGAAGAGATGGCCATAGCCATTAAAAATAGTCCATCTAGTAAGACACTGGATCCAGATGGTGCCCCATTGGAATTCTATAATATCTTTACACATACAATCATTGATACACTAAACTTAGCTCTTTCCTATTTTTCAACTTCTGTCTCTGTCTCAGAGTCTGTCCCTGTAGCCACTATTATGGTCATAACCAAAGATGGAAAGGATCCTTCTGATCCAAAGATTTGTAGACCCACATCCCTCATAAATATGGAGGCAAAGACATACACAAAAATTCTTGCCAATTGCCTTGCCGCCCGATTCCCAAATTAGTGTACCCTACCCAATCTGGCTTTATTAAGGGTGCTTAGCCGGTGACAACATTAATTTATTCTTCCACATTATTGAGAAAGCCTCCAACCCATTCTCCTATCTGATGGCTGCCATAGCCTTCGATGAGGAAAAGGTATTTGACAAAGTTTCATGGACAAGACTTGAGGCTGTTCTACTGAAACACAACGTAGGGGAAATATTTATCTTGATGACCATGACCTTATATTCAAATAATTTGGCTAGAATTAGTATTAATGAGGCCCTATCTCAATCATTTACACTGCAACAAGCAGCTCAGCAGTGCTGCCCCCATCGCCTTAAATATTTCTATTCACCATAGACCCTTTCCTGGTTATGCTAAATGATTCAACTAATATCCTCAGCATTATGTTCAAAGATATTCCATATAATAAGCAGTTTATGCGGACAACATTCTGATATTACAGATTTCCCTGCTCATGCTAATACAAAGGTTCTAAATATTAGTGATCACTTTTCTTACTTCTCTGGCTACTTCCTGAATACAGAAAAAACTGTGGGGCAAATGTATGAAAAATGGTGCTGCACCTATTGCAGTATATTTTCTTGCACCCCTTAGCGCCCTCTAATGCCACCATGTGTGCGCCATATTTAATATATGGTGCACCATGACAGTAGTTAGGGGACTAGTGTCAGAATTTTTTAAGCTAACCTGGTCTGAGCAGGTGTTAGAAATCACAGAAAAAATGAACCAAAGAAATCTCCTCCTTTGCATACATTGTGCCTGGTGCGGGAATAATGTATCTCAAAGGGTTACAAAGTGGTGCAATGCATGCTTTGTGCCACCTTGTAAATATGGTGCAGTCTTTTTGGCCTCGTTGGGCCACATTAACGTAAAAAAATGACGCTAATGTGGCGCATGGAGACACTAGGGGCTATTAAATACACCCCTGAGATTCTTCCCATAAATGTCCACTGCAATTCTTCAATTGTTGGCTCCACCAATTTTAAAAGGAAATCTTCTATTACATATCTTGAACATGGTTCTGTAACAACAATTCCAACGCTATCATTATCAATGAAAACAAAACTTTACCTAAACTAAATGACCTGCTGAATATTTGGTTATACATAGCATATCTCGTGGTGGAGCAGGCTTGAAACTATCAAAATGATGTGATTGCCTCTGATTAAGGTGTTTTTATCAAGTACGCTCCATGTGCAACTTTCCCAGTACTTTTTCATCAAAGTTGGTAAACTTGTCTGAAGTTTCCTTTGGGAGAGTAGAAAAAAGCCGAATTAGCTTTAATAAATTGAGAACACGTACTGAATCAGGAGACTTTTATTTCCTGAACTGGTACACTTATCAATCTGCATTCTTAGCAGCCCAAGGAGAACTTTGGTTTGCTATTAACCCATTAAAAACCTGTTTGGCTTGAGATTGAATCCTCAATCTGTCACCCTTTCTCCTTATTATCAACCCTGACAATGACACACCACCCCTACAATCTCTTCAAGAAAATATTTAAGGACACTACTTCTGCCTCTCCGAGGTTTGATTCAGTGCTGATGACTAATATTCAAAAATCCTCTCTGAGTCTTTATGGAAAATAAAGCATTCCAAACTCATCAACCATTGCTCTGATACGGGCCTCAAAAGGTATCTTAACTATATCAGATCTCTATATGAACTCTGAATCACTTTCATTTGCTCAATTAACACATAAATATGACCTCTCAAATAATGATTTTTATGAATTCCTTCAAATGAAAGCTACAATTTCCAAGTAAAATCCCATACGCAATTTGTATCTACTACAGAAACTGCAAATGATACCATTGGATGGTCATGCTGCATCTAGAGCCTACAAACTACTCTTTTCTGCCATAGCTCACGCCACCCCCACTACCACACAAATGGTCCCCTTTTTTTCTCTCCAAAGAACTACACCCGCCCATTGAAGAGACCTGGCCCAAAATAGTCTTAAGCTTTATTCAGAACAAACTAGTACCTTCACGAATCCAAACTATTTTCTTCACTGCTCACTCCCTCTATTAGAACCCCACTAAATTGTTCAAATTAAACCTCAAAGATTCTGAACCATGTTGGACCTGTGATTCATCACCTGGTGATGAAGAACATATTTTCTTTTCTTGTTCACACCTATCTTCTTACTGGCGGGACATCTTTTTCAATTACACAAAATCTTCCAGGCCCTCATCCCACTAAATTATCCACTTGTTATCCTGGGCCGATGTGTTGCAGACCCTCTTATTGATCTTCCTGACTCAGACCATACTTTACTTGACCTTCTCAAAGTAATCTTGGTCGATTGAAAATCCAATAATGATATATCATTTCATAGCTGGTGGGCTTGGGTTACTTGTCTGGAGAGTACACATGTAACTCAATTACTCAATAGAGATCATTCTGCAATCTCACAGCGCATATGGAGAACACTAGACATCTCCATCCGCAGTCAATCCTCATAATGGGAAATCTATCGATCCCTAACATTAGTTCACAAGCACTGATTATTTTTTAAGGCATAGTATTTTTCTATTTATCACATGACTCTTCCTCCACCCTTCTACCTCTCCCATCCCCTTACTCCTATTTGGTTCCTGACCCTCTATTAGATTTACATTTACTATGACATGTATACTACACATGCTTTATTTAGAGACATGCCACTGAAACCACTTGCAATCTTTAACTCCACATATGCAATAAAAATGTCTTATCCTTTTGAATGGTGACTCCTTATTTTATTGTTCAGTTATCCACAAAATTATCTCATCACACTGATTTTATGATACTCTATGCTTTTAGTTTTTCTCAAACAGGGCACAGTTGATTGCATGATGATTGGTTATATGACATTTTTACCTGAAGCCCATGCCTCAAATTTTCACTTGCGTACAAGTTTTGACTTTTATATTCGTCTGTACGAACTTATGTTTTTCTTTCTTTTCTGTATAATTCCCCGCTATCGAAAATGCTAAAAGAATATTTAGAACAAAAAAGAGATTGTAGCAAATCATTTTCCATCTGGGGGATGGAAAGAGAACCCCATTAAAATTGGCGAGAGTTCAAGAAAAGAGGGTTTTCCAGAGGGGAAAAATATGTTTTTCTCTGGAGGTAAAAGAGCTCCAAGGTGAAACTATACTAGTGAAATTCATTTCCATATGCACAGATGTGCAGTCTGTTAATTTACGAATGCAGAAATAGTGCTGTGTTGACACAAATAAGATTTCATAAACGTTTTCCAGGAGTATTCCTGGGAACCTGCAGTCAATTGGGTTCTGTGTAAGTTTTGTATATTTGAAAAAAACAAAAATATACTGTCAACAATAGGGAAAGACAACTTAGGGGCATATTTCAGAGCCCAGAACGCCATTCTAACACCACATTATTTTTTACACCAATGTGGAGTTAGAAGGCCAAAACGCTGCGCCATATTTTCAAATGGCACAATGCATGCATTGCGCCACCTTGTAACACTTTGCGCTACATTATGCCTGCGCCAGGCATAATGTATGCACAGGAAACGTTCCCCTGTTAGGGAGGGATGACCAAAGAGCACAGGGAATTCTAACAGATTTCCTTGCATCATTTTTTCAGCACTTTTAACACATGCTCAGAGCAGGTGCTAAAAGGGGGTATGCCATTTAATACAATGGACCCCTGTATGCATAAATAGCATAAAAAATGACACTTTGCCCAACCCTGCGCTATGGTGTGCCGTATTTTAAATATGGCGCACGTAGGGTGGCGGTAGGGGGGTGCTAAAGGGAACAAGTGGTGCTGCACAGTGTGCAGCTCCATTTTTATTAAATGTGCCCTTAAGTGAGTAAATTGCTCTGAATTCAAGCTTCTTGAGCTCGTTGTGTATACGCTGGGTGGAGTTATAATAGCCTAGCAATTTCAGTGGTTTCGGTTTTCCATCGTTTCCATTATGTCCCTCCACTGAAGTAAGAAAAGACTGTGCCTTTCATTTAACAAAAAACGGATCCGTTCAAGCGTTATAAAGCATAATGACTGCTGACACATGCAATATCTTGTGATATTTTGCTCTTTTGGATTTTGTAGCACGCATAGAAAACCACCCAACCCTTCAAAGAAACATTTTTAAATAGACCTCTTACCGTTCTAATTGGTTATTATAGTTTCAGTGTGTTCACTTGTAATCATTTTGGAGCTGAATGGCTGGAGCGTCCATTAGCTGAACCTTGCTCCGGGGAATAAAGTGCTTTTCACCTTGTACACTTGCTGCTGAGTGGTAAGGACGCTTCCATTTCAAAAAGGTTGCCGCGGTATGCTCTGTGGAGCGTTCTAAAAATAATTGAAAATATAATGTTGCCATGATGAACAGATACATCCTTAATATTGTTTTTCTCATCCTGCGTCATTGATATGTAAGAGTCGCTTTACCAAAGATAATACAATTGTGCGGTCTGAAAATTACAGTGTCCGAACAGCAGCGACTGTCTCCGTCATTGGCAGGCCCCTGCAATCCTTGCAGTGCAAGAAGCCCCCAACCTCAAAGGCGGACTCTATTGAACCGAAGGAAGACCTATGCATTTCTGGGAGGTAAGGGAAGTCTCAATGGCCCTTACCACATTCTGAAGGAGGGCACCATTTTACGCTACAACACGTCTCCGTGCATGGTTATTTTGCATAATGTACCACATGTTTTTGACCAGTCATTGGTATGGAGACAATGTTGTCGCCCCATTCTTGTTGCCTGGGTTATTTTCAGGCTGACATGAGTTGAATTGTCTACTGCAACTATCGAGAAACAAGGGGCCACATTTGCAAGCTGCTTCACTGCCTCACTTTTTTTGACACATCGACGGCGAAGGCTGCATACCCATATCTACAAGGCCACACAAAGCCACTTTGTGTTGCTTTACATGGCCTTGTAGATATGGAGTAAGGCAGCACAACACAAGTTGCTGCTTTGCCATACTCTGCGTCAACGAGGCATTCCATGGGTGTTGCGATAAGTGTTCCAATGCAACACACATGTACTTTGATGCATTGCCAGATTTACAAGGATTTGTAAACCTGGGAATGTGTCAAAAGCCTACGCATCCCCAGTGGAGGCATAAGGGAGGTGCAACAAAGCAAAATATCTCCTTGTATTTTCTGCATTCTGCAGCACACATAGAAAGAGAAAGAGGCCTCTTGTGATTATTTTTGTGCAGGTGTCCCTTCCTGCAATCTATTAATCAATCAATCAATCAGTTTTTGTAAAGAGTGGCTACTCACCGGCTGAGGGTCCCAAGGCGCTGGGATGGTGGAAGGGTGGAGCTTCATCTGAAGAGCCACGTCTTGAGGTTCTTCCTGAAGATGGTGAGTGATGGGCTTTGTCAGAGGTATAGGGGCAGGTTATTCCAGCTCTTTGCTGCAAAGTAGGTGAAGGATCGTCCTCCAGTGGTGTTTTTTTAATGCGAGGGATAGTGGCCAGAGCCAGCTGGGAGAAGAGTAGGAATCTGGGGGGGATGTGGAAGGAGGTGAGGTGGGTCAGCTAGGCCTGTCCGACGTTGTGTATTGCTTTGTACACGTGTGCAAGTAGCTTGAAAGTAATTTGTGTTTCTGTAGGGAGCCAGTTGTGGGTCCTCAGGTTCTGGGAGATATGTTATTGGCGTGAGAGGTTAAGGACAAGTCTGGCGGCGGCATTCTGTATGTGTTGCAGCTTTTTGATGTTTCTCGTTGTGGTGCTGGCGTAAGGAAACGGTGCCGTAGTCAAGCTTGCTTGTGACTAAGGCGTGGGTGACTGTCCTGCGGCAGTCTGCTGGGATCCATTTGAAATCTTTTCAGAGTTTGCGGAGGCTGTGCCAGCAGGAGGAGGTGACTGAGTTTACCTGTCGGATCATAGATAGGGAGGAGATGAGGATGATGCCTAGGTTGCGGGCGTGCTCAGTCGGTGAAGGCGGGGTTCTGAGAGATGTGGGCCCCCAGGAGTCGTCCCATGCTGAGGTGGCGTTTCTGAATATGATCAGCTATGTCTTGTCAGAGTTGAGCTTAAAGCAGCTTTCTAAGATATGTAGGGAGGGAGCCTGACCCTCTGAGTCCTTCTGGAGAGGAAGGAGTGGATCCATTTCAGGGCTGTTCCACAGATTCCTACGTTGTGGAGTCTGGTGCATAGTGTGCTGTGGGAGACCACGTCGAAGGCTGCTGAGAGGTCGAGGAGGTTGAGTTCTTGTGGTGTGGCCGTGGTCTAGAAGTGATCGGATGTCATCGGTGGCTGCAAGAAGAGCTGTCTCCATGCTGTGGTTGCTGTGGAATTCGGACTGGGCGCTGTCCAGAGAATTGTTGACCTTGATGAAATTTGGTAGTTGTGTGAGTTGGCTTTCTCCAGTCCTTTGTCTGGGTAGGGTAGCAGCGAGATGGGCAGAAGTTCTTTAGTTCTGATAGGTCTGCCAAGGGTTTCTTCAGGATAGGGCATACTCTGGCAAGTTTCCAGTGTTGATGGAGTGTTTCATTGTGTTCTGGAACTCGGGGCGATGGATGTGCTGACTCTCATGTAGATGTGGTGCGGGAAAGGGTCCATGGGAGCTGTTCATGATGCTTTCTACTTCCTCCGTGGGGAGCGTGGACCAGCTGTGGATGGTCTGGGTGGGTTCTGGGGGGGTGGGTTGGTCGTAGGTTCTGGTGCTCTTTTGGTTTTCCGGGAGGAAGCTGTCATAGATGTCTTGGATCTTGCGGTGGAAAAAAGTGGCAAGTTTGTCACAGAGGTCTTGCAATGGGGGGAGTGCCTGTGGCTTCGGAGGAGGGATTTGAGAACTCAATGACTGAGAAAAGTTCCTTTGTTTTGTGTGTGGAGGAGTTGATGCCTTCCTATAGTGCATTCTTTCTTGAGTTCTTGATGTGTCAGCAGTGGATGGCCGTTGCGGCTCTGAAGGAGGTGAGGTCTTCACTGGTTCAGCTATTCCTCCTGCAGGTGTGTTTGTATTCTTGGAGTTCGGTGGAGAACCAGCTGGCTTTCTTGGGTATGCTCTTGGCCAATGGCAAATGGAGGGGGGCTAGAGTGTTGCTGTGTTCGGCCATCCTTGGTTTGAGATTGTGCGCTGCGGTGTTGGCATCATCTGAGGGAGGAGGGAGGGATTTGGTTAGAGTTGTGATCAGTTGCTTGTTGGGTATTTCATTCCATTTCCTGTGGGGGGTCCTAGGGCACGGATGTAGCTACTTGGTGATGTGATGGTGAAGTGTATGCAGTGGTGGTCAGTCCAGTCTGGGGTGGAGAAGGTCTTGATGGTAATCGGTTGCTTGAGGTGAAGATGCGGTTCAGTGTGTGTCCTGTGATTTGCATGGGCACAGTGATCAGCTGTCTGAGGCCGAGGGTGGCGAGGTTGTCGAGTAGAAGGGTGGTGTTTGGACTGTTGCGGTCCTCGAGGTGGAAATTCAGGTCGCCGAGGAGGAGGTCGTTTTCAGATGGCAGGGCCTGGGGGGTGGCGATGTCTACAATGTCATCGATGAATGCTGGCTGGGGGCCGGCTGGTCTGAATACCAGGATGCCGCGGGTGGAGGAGTTGTCATTGGTGTGGATTAGGAAGTGAAGGTGTCCCATGATGGTGCACTGTTCTTCTGAGTTGGCCTTGATACATAGTGAGGACTTGTGTACAATGGTGAGTCCTCTGCCCGAGCGGGATGGGCAGTCCCTCCTTAGGATGCTATATCCATCTGGGATAGCAATGGTGATGATGATGTCCAGTCCCAAGGATGGGTTGGTCCAGGTCTCGGTAAAGAAGGCAAAGTCTTGTTGGGCGGTTTTGATCAAATCTCAGAGTTTGGTGGCGTGCTTGTGGAGGGAGCAGATATTCAGGAGGAGGCAGTTGATGGGGCTGTGGTGGGTGTTGGTGTTTCTGGGTATGGGGAGTATCTACTGCCTGTTGCGGCTGGCACTGAAGTTGCAGTTCCTGCCCAAAAAAGGTCCATCCTTGGGGGATGTGGTGCAGCAGTCAATGAGACGTCTGTGTTAAGGCGGTGGAAGGTCTCAGCATCATAATGGATGCTTGCCAGGGGATGGCTTGACGGAGATCCAGGGTTCCTGGTGCTAGGCGTGATCTGGGTGCGGATGGGCACAGACGGGTTTGCCTTTGGAACGCCAGAAGTGCAGCTGCACTGCAGCCACCATTAAGAAGGGGAGGGGGCGGGTCCCGTCACCTGGGAGGCTGGAGGGCGGGAAAGGTGCTTTGCGGGGAAGGGGGATAGGGCCATAGGAGCAGGAGCGGTGCAGGAGAGAGATGGTCAAGGAAAGGACTGAAAAAGAGAAAAGAGATGGAGGGAGCCGAAAGTAAAAACAAGTGAAGGAAAAGGCAGAAGTATAGAAGCATGAGTCAAGGAGAGATCGAGAGAGATACTTACTTGTCGATGGCCACTAGACCGCCAAGGATGAGGTGCAGACAGGAGCCTGTGGGCGGAGGAGGTCCTCGAACTGAGAGTCGGGCAGGCTCTCAGTTTGTTCCTAGGCAAGGCAGAGGGAGCAGCAGCCAGAGCAGCTGGGGAGGGCAACACATGCTGACCAGGAGGTCAGTGTTGTTGCTTCCTCACCACGCTGCGGCCACCATTAGGAAGGGGATGGGGGTGGGGGGTCTGGACAGCTGGGATGCGGTGGGGCGGGAAAGGTGCTTTGGGGGGAGGGAGGTGGGATGGAGGAGAGCATGGGAGGGAAACGGTCAAGGAAAGGACAGAAAAAGAGAAAAGAGATGGAAGAAGCCAAAAGTAAAAACGTGTGAAAGAAAAGGCAGTATAGAAGCAGGAGTAAAGGCGAGATGGAGAGAATTACTTACTTGTCGATGGCCACTAAACCACCAGGGATGAAGTATAGGCAGTAGACTGTGTGTGGAAATAAGCCTCAAACTAAGAGTCAGGCAGGCTCTCAGTTCATTCCCAGGCAAGGCAGAGGCAGCAGCAGCAGACAGAGGAGCTGGGGAGGGCAGCAGATGCTGACCAGGGGGTCAGTGTAGTTGCCCTCTCACCACGCTGCGGCACCCATTATAGAGGGGAGGGGTTGGGGGGTGCAGTCACCTGGGAGGCGGGAAGTAGGAAAGGTGCTTTGCGGGGGAGTGGTGGGGCCGCAGGTGCAGGAGCGGCACAGGAGGGAGATGGTCAACGAAAGGACAGAAAAAGAGAAAAGAAATGTACAAAGCCAAAAGTAAAAATGAGTGAAAAAAAAGGCAGACGTATAGAAGCAGAAGTAAATGAGAGATAGAGAGAGATACTTACTTGTCGATGGCCAGTAGCCCACTGGGATAAGGTGCAGGCAGGAGCCTGCAGATGGAGGAGGGCCTTGAACTGACAGTCAGGGAGGCTCTCAGTTCGTTCCCAGGCAAGGCAGAGGCAGCAACAGCCAGATGAGCTGGGGAGGGCAGCAGACAGCAGGAAAACAATCATCCCTGCAATGCAGACATACTTGCAGAATAGTGCCTGTGTTGACGCATTGCTGCCCGTTGTGTGCCAGGGGAAAAGGACAGGAATGTACTCTATTTTAGATATGGCGCATTCCTGCCCTTTTCTTTTGATGCAGGGCAGAACAGCAAGAAGGCTTCCAGGACTGCCCTGCATCAAAAGGTTGCAAATATGCCCCCAGGTGCTTAACTTGAAGCCTTGTAGAGGAGAAGTAGACAGATGATCAGCATTCAAGATGTGCGGAAACAGGTGTCAAGAGTGGTCTCTGAATCCATTCACCTGAGACAGAAATAAGGAAAGGCAGGCCATAAGTCAGAGTGTATAGATTATATTGTTTTCATCCCAGCCTCATTGTATGCAGAGGGTTAGAGTCGCATGGACCCTGCTTTGGAGTGGCCACTAAGGTGGAGGAGCGTCGACCCACTGCTTTATGCAGAGGACGAAAGGGAAAAATACAATGATAAAAACGTAATGTTATTATCATTTTATTTTTCCTCAGAGAGCCAGGTCAGGGCAGGGCTGGAGGAGGAGAGGAAGTGCACAGAAGTGTGAATAACACTTTGGGCAGCTGTGTTCAGCAGGCCAAACAGTCATGCACACTTTGCATTTCTCCATTTCTCCACCTGGCAGTATTGAACAGCCGGGAGGAGAAAGTACACAGGGCCATACTCCCTGTCTGAGAGCTGAAGCAGGCCACTCAGACCAATCACAATGCTGCTGTCATGCTGTTGACAGCAGCAGTTTGATTGGAGGGGAGTGTGGAAGCCTTGTGCTTCTGGGAGTCCAAGGAGGACGGAAGGAGAGACGGAACCGCCTCTCTCAAAATAGAGGTTAGTTTTTTAATGTTATTTTTTTAATATCCCCCTCACCCCACCATCCCCGTTGCCACTGGGAGTGACCAGGAAAGAGGCTGGAAAAATAAAGCAACCCCCACTTTGAACCTTGTGCCTGAGAGTGAACGAGCAAAGAGGGCAATCCAGACCAGTTTCATGAAAGCACGTGGGAGTTGTACCTCTCTAATTCATCACTCCTCCCAATCGATAAAAGTTTGAAAAAGTGATGCAGAATGAGGCATTTTGCAGCATATTTGTGTAAAACTTTGTTATAGTGCTACATGAGTACTAGCATTTCTGTCTTGCTTTCATTTTCCTTTTCTTTTTTATTTCCTTTGTTCTTTTCAATTTCTTTGTTTTATTTGATTCTTTATTCATTCTTTCCTCCTTTCTTTCCTTCGCTCTCCCATTTGTCCATTCCTCCTTTTGTTTCATCGTTCTTTCATACTGTAAGAAACTGGAGTATTAGTTAAGGGAGGTGAGCATCCATCTCAAATAATAATCAAATCTTTGTCAAGGTAACCCATAAAAGTCAATAAATAAAGCTATGCTTAACTCTCTAGTACTTTGTCACAGAGCAATTAGTCTTAATATAGAGGTAAAGTATTTACACAGTAATTAACTATTAATAAAGTAAAAGCTAAGCACAAGAAAAATCCCAAACCAGTTTAGAAAAAAAGAGGCTATATTTATGAAAACAATGACACCAAAATGACAGGAAAAAACTCCAGTATGTAGAAATGGAGATATGAATTTTTAGAGTTTCAATTAAAAAAAGTGGCTGACCAGCAGTTCCGAGTCGACATCTGTAGTTGGCTGCATGTCACTCCCCCAAGCTGTTCTTTCACCCTTCCAAATCCCTCGTTTCTCCTCCCTTAAGCCCTCCAATTTTACAGTAAGTATTTCTCATATTCGAGCCACTTCCACCTTTACCTTACATATTTGCTACTCAAATGAAGACCTACCTTTACGTAGAGCTCCACTCAAAAAAGATTAGAGAGGTGGAGACCTCAGCATGTAGGTTGGTGAATAGCGTTTTTAGGCCCACATTTATACTTTTTGACACAAATCAGCACTTGGGAAGATTTGCGTCAAAAAGTTTACCGCCGGCTAACGCCATTCCAACGCACCAGCCAGGCGCCCTATTTATGGAATGATGTTAGCCGGCGCTGTGGCCTGGTTAGCATCAAAAGAAATGACTCTAACCGGGCAGCGGAGGTGTAGGGAAGAATGGGGGTTGTGCGGCAAAGAATGGTGCAAGTCAGATTAGAGTAAAAAATATTGACTCTAAACTGACTTGCGCCATTTTTGACACACAACCCCCATGGAAATGATTCCTGTCTTAGCAAAGACAGGAGTCATGCCCCCCTGCCCAATGGCCATGCCCAGGGGACTTCTGTCCCCTGGGCATGGACATTGGGCACAGTAGCATGTAAGGGGGCCCAAAGTAGGCACCCTATGTCACTTAAAATAATTAAAAACAAATACTTACCTGCACTTACCTGCACTCACCTTAGATGGGTCCCCCCATCCATGGGTGCCCTCCAAGGGTGGGCTAGGGTGGAAGTGGGTGTCCCTGGGTGCAGGGAAGTGCACCTGTGGACTGCTTCCATGGTCTTCCACCATGGAAAAGAGCCCACAGATCCCTTAAACGCCTGCCCTGACCCAGGTGTTAATTTTTGACGCACATCGGGAGTTACATCATTTTCCGGCTCCGCCTCCCAGCCGTGTGCCATTTTTGCCCTGTTGGATAAATATGGCGCACCAGTGTTTAAGTAATTTTTTGGACGGGAAGTCCTACCTTGCATGTCATTAACGCAAGGCGGTTTCATGCATCCAGAAAATGACGCACACTGAGAAATTTTGATGTTCGCTGGGTCAGGTGTCAAAGTATAAATATGGTCTTAGCTTTGCCAAAAATTTGCGTTAAAAAAAATGACGCAAATCTGGCACAAGCAGAGTATAAATATGCCCCTTAGTATGTGAGTAGTATCATTGGAGTATTACCAAATGCACTACAAAATGCAGTTTGTGAATAGGCCCTGGGGTGCTTTATTCATGTGGAAAAACATAGATATATTTGCATCCCACAAAATGTGCTGATTTAGTAGCACAAAGCATGTAATTTATGCAGATAACAAATGTTCACTCTGGGCGATTAACAAAGATTTTGCTATGACTAAGCCTGACTTGTTGCAGTATTAATCTTGGCTTACTAGTGAATTCCAGAGCAGGTCAGGGGTATTGCTAAAGAGAGCCACATTAACATCTTTCTGATCTGCCCATTTGAGTTTTCCATGAAAAACTATCTGCTTTGTGTAATCTTAGTTGATAAAGTGTGTAAACAGACAAATTCAAAGTTTACAGCAGGTGCAAGACTTGAGGAGTGGCACATAACTGCATACATTTAATTTAAAGCGTAATCTGTTACCAAGTTACTGGTGTCTTTAAGTGGTCCGAGGCCATTT
This sequence comes from Pleurodeles waltl, assembly GCF_031143425.1. Lineage (NCBI taxonomy): Eukaryota > Metazoa > Chordata > Amphibia > Caudata > Salamandridae > Pleurodeles > Pleurodeles waltl. Next base: position 695,433,436 of record NC_090438.1, read on the forward strand.
TTAATTTATTATCCTCTGTGGAATTGTACAAAAGTCTTGGAAATTGCAAAACTGGTCAACCGTGGCATGAATATTTCCATCAACTGGAGAAGAGTCTTATCAAAATTACATTCTGAAAATACTAACTCTCAATAAAAAAAGAGGAAAGTAGGCCCTTTAACCCTCATCTAGATCTCTGCCCCACATTGCTATTATTCTGCCATGGACTGCTGGTATGCTATGGCTCATGACCCTGATTCGCATTGTCAAGAACCAGGGGGTTACCCTGTGTTCCTCAGTACATGGGCTTGTCACAATATAACGATATACGTGGCTCAGCTGGATTCACTTCTGTATATATTATTGATCCCCTTACACATAATGGTGATTTCAAGAACACTGTGAAAATATTTTTATATAACAAATATATATTGTTATAGCATTTGATTCAACAACATAACTGATTAGGATGTGTATAGTAATGGCAAAACATGGTTGTACAGTGCATAGAGGTGCATTTAGTAAACATAGAGAGCTGACACTTTGAATGTTTTAGTAAGCCTCTTCATATGATGATTGTTAGACCTGACAGCCTTAGGGTGGTCACCCTCAACTGTTTGCCTCCCTCCCTCCACTTTTTAACACTGTCTTTGTTGGTTTTAGGACTCTGCCCACTTTACCACTGCTAACTAGTGCTAAAGTGCATATGCTCTCTCCCTTCAAACATGGTAACATTGGTTCATACCCAATTGGCATATTTGATCTACTTGTAAGTCCCTAGTAAAGTGCACTACATATGCCCAGGGCCTGTAGATTGAATACTACTAGTGGGCCTTCAGCACTGGTTGTACCACCCACATAAGTAGCCCCTTAACCATGTCTCAGGCCTGCTATTGCAAGGCCTATGTGGGCAGTTTCACTGCCACTTCGACTTGGCATTTAAGTACTTGCCAAGCCTTAAACTCCCCTTTTTCTATATATAAGTTACCCCTAAGGTAGGCCCTAGGTAACCCATAGGACAGGGTGCTATGTAGGTAAAAGGGAGGACATGTACAAGTGTGTTTTATATGTCCTGGTAGTGAAAGACTCCTAAATTCGTTTTCCACTACTGTGATTCCTGCTTCTTTCATAGGCTAACAATAGGGCTACCCTTATATACTGTTTGAGTGGTAGATTCTGATCTGAAAGGAGTAACAGGGTCATATTTAGTATGACCAGAATGGTAATAAAAAATCCTTCTGACTGGTGAAGTTGGATTTAATATTACTATTTTTGAAATGCCACTTTAAGAAAGTGAGCATTTCTCTACACTTAAATCCTTGTGTGCCTTGCAATCCATGTCTGGCTAGGTTAGTTGACAGCCCCCTTGTGCATTTCACTCAGACAACCCCAAACATGGGATGCTCAGTCACACCTGCATACATCAGCATACTGAATGGGTCATCCTGGGCTGGGAGGGTGCAGGGCCTGACACTTACATTTGAAAAGACAGGGCCTGCCCTCACACAATGGACTGCCAACCCCCCTACTGGCAGATAGAATTGAACTGAAAGGGGACCTTGTGCACTTCTAAGCCACTCTTTGAAGTCTCCCCCACTTCAAAGGCACATTTGGTTACTTAAACTGGGTCCCTGACCCTGGACAGGATACCTACTGGGGAGGAAACTCTGAACCAGAAGCTGCAACCTGCCAAGAGAAGCTGCCTGTCTGCCCAAAGGACTCACCTGAGTGCTTTGCTGAAAAGGATTGCTGCCTTGCTGTTGCTCTGCTGCCTTGCTGCCCTCTGGCTCTGCTGAGAAGTGCTCTCCAAGGGCTTGGATTGAGCTTGCCTCCTGTTTTCTGAAGTCTGTGGGCCAAAAAGACTTCATCTCTGTAAAGAACTCCTTGTGCGGCGAATAATCGACGCACAGCCTGTCAGAATCGACACACAGCCTGCATCACGGTGAGAAAATCACCACACACCAAACCGGAATGACGCAGCCCGGCTCCCCAAGTGGAGATCAAAGCAGCGCCAGCGTTGTGACCGGATGAAGAGAGCAAACACTCTATGAGAAACGTGGAGTCCTGTTGATTCACTCGCTAATGGCATGTATGCAGTAAGGTGGGTATGCAACAGATATATAATTGTGATTAATTACCACCAGCAAAATGTTGGTGGTAATTCCATGGGGATAATGAAAAAGTGAGTAATAAAGAAGGAAGCTTTTGGAGAATCAGGATCATGAAGTGAGATTGGAGTATCCCAGCTTACTCCTGGAATTCATAAGTAGGCAAGTGTAGTCCAAGAGCAAGGCCCACCTACTTAAAGCAAAGTATTTGTGAACGAAGCCTGTTGCTGTGTCATAATTATTGGCAAGTGTAGACTTTGGGGGCCAATTTCAAGAGAGAAGTAGTAAACCTGGACCAGTGTAAGTAGGCCTACTATTAGGTACAAATTACTTCTTCTTGGTAGTTACATACATTCGCAGTAGTATGCTTGAAAAGTGCTCCAGGGACAGGTTGCCTGCTGTACTATTGGGAATGACCTGACATATCCCTGGACTCCTATTCTTACACTGCATAATTACACATAGTGTACAGATATGCCTGGGGAAGTCTGCTGTGTATACTGTATGCACACATTTGTTCACCTTTTTTCCTTCCAGGAAAAGCATTTTTCCCCAAGAGCAAAGCTTTTCCAATCCCCTTCAACACATCTGAGGGTGCTTCAAGTGTTTCCAGTCCTGAAAGTCAATTTATTCCTGGAGTAAATCTCCCATCATTATCACAGTGAGAAAGGTTGAAGTTATGCTTGTAAATGCCCCAAATTATACACGTTTGTGGGTGTTCACAAACATAAAAAGCTAACTGTTAGACCTGACAGCCGAAAGGGGGTCTTCCCCTAAAACGTTTTGCCTGCTTTCCTCTGACTGTGCTTTTGTTGAATTTCTTTTTGTTTGCCTTTGGACTGCTAAACAGTGCTAAAATGTTTGTGCTGTCTCCCTAAAACATGGTTTGATTGGCATGTTAGATAACTAACTAGCATATTTAATTTACTTATAAGTCCCTAGTACAGTACACCAAATGTGCCCAGGGCCTGTAAGTTAAATGCTACTAGCGAGCCTGCATCACTACTTGTGCCACCCACTTAAGTAGCACTTTAAACTTGTCCCAGGCCTTTCACTCTAGCCTGAATGCAATGTTACACTGCCATGTCGACTTTGCATTTAAAACTCCTTACCAAGCCTTAAACTCCTTTTCATTACATTTAAGTTACCCCAATGTAGGCCCTATGTAGCGCATAGGGCAGAGTGCTGTTTCAATGAAAGACAGACCACTTTTAAGTTTTACATGGCCTGGTAGTGAAAACTCTCAAATTCATTTTCCATTATTGTGAGGCCTACCCCTCTCATAGGATAACATTGGGGATTATTTTTTACATTAAATAAGCTGTCATTCCTATTTGAGAAGGTATGGATCTGCATGTTTGGTACCTTTGAAATTGTAATGATAAATTCCCTGCAATGGTAAAGTTGGATATATTGTTACAGTTTTGAAAATGCTACTTTTAGAAAGTTAACAAAAAAGACCAAATGTGTCAACACTGGAAGCATTGGATTATCATATTCTTCAGATATGCATTGAAGCATACATGAATTATCGCTCCCACCCTTTAATTAAAAGGTCAGCCAATCATTTGTGAAACACAAAAAGACAAACAAGCATCATATAAGTTTTTTTATCTCCTAATGTTAGAGCTAGCCACAGAGGTGCACAGTCTGAGTACTATATATGGCCATATGATCGTGCACTTCTGTGCCTAGCTCTAACATTCGGAGCTGAAAAAACCTGAGAACTACTTCAGCTCCGATTTTTCATAAAATTGTCAGAACCTGAATGCAATATATTTTAACAACTTTGGGCCCTCATTATGAACTTGGCGGCAAACACCGCCGACCACCGTGGTGATGGCCAACAATAGACCACCAATGGCAGTGGATTGTATTACGCCGTATAATGATGCCAAAAAGACAGACCGCCAAAAAATTGACAACCTCCACCCACCCCCGGGGCCAACAAAGGCGGAAACACAGGACACATCACCCCACCACCGCCTCGCATACAAACCCCTACCCACCAAATAATGATGCACAAATCAGCACGCTGGTCAGTGAATGTTAAACGACCATTGACGGTATGTACCGCCGCGGTCAGCAATGGGACCTGCCAACAACAAATGCACATATTGGCAAATTTGACAAGGCACACACCTGACACATATCCACACACCTCACAAACCCACCCACACCACCATAAAACCCACACATACATTCCCCACAATCATTTAAATGTCAATAGCACGACAGAGATAGACACCTCAACATGCATACACTGAACTAACCATCACACAAGTCACATACACAAAACCACCACCAAAACTCAAGCACTGCACACCCACCATCACAAACCACACACTTAACTAGACAATAGCACCGTCACCAACTCACCTACAACACACCACCCACAACACACACCATGGCACCCCCTAAGCACCCCTGCTTCACCAACAGGGAGCTAAAAACCATGGTGGATGAAATACTCAGGGTCGAGCCACACCTATTCAGGGCACAGGTGCAGCAGACGCCCTTGGCCAAGAAAATGGAGCTATGGCAGAGGATAGTCAACAAGATCAAGGTGTGGGAACCCATCCATGCACAACAGATGACATCAGGAAGGGATGGAACAACATGCGGGGGAAGGTGCATTCCATGGCTTCACGACACAACATTGTGGTACAGAAGACTGGCGGTGGTCCCCCACCTCCTCCCCCTGAATACACCAACTGGGAGGAGAGGTTCTTGGCTATCCTGTACCCAGAAGGCCTCACTGTACTACCTGGAGGACTGGACTCGGGTAAGTCAACCCAAACAGTCACCCCGCCTATCATGCATGTATCACCCCATCCCTCTCACTACCACAATGCCCCTATCCCCTACCCAGCCCACAACACCCAGACACTCCTTTCCATGTTTTCTGCATACCAACAACCCCCATACAAATCACTATCCAGCCCCCTGTGCACAGTCACCAACCCATGCATGTAATGTCAGGAGCACTACAATACCCAGAATGCACCACCACCCCATCACTTAATGCATCAAAAGGAACACGAAGGGACCCTGCATGCTACTACATGGGAATGTAACCACCAAAAACTGGTGACCAGTACTGCAAGGGATATGGCAATGACTGTATAGGGAGCAGTAGACAGGAGACATACAAGAGAAATTAAATCAACCCCCAGACAAATACCCAAACTACTCCTATGAGACCAATGGAAAGTAGTGCTAATGCCACATCCCATATAGCACTGCCACTACACAAACACACACATGCATTGTGCAGGACACCCACATCTCTATTCTCTCACACGCAGGCACCACCACCCATGCCACCCAGATGGAGACGTCAAGGAGTGCCAGTCCTCCACCTGAAGACAAAGGCCCCACTCAGGAGAATGCAGAGGGATGTCTGGACACAGAGGAAATCCCTGGGCCATCCCACAGTCCTGGACAGTTACCCTTCAGAAGCCCCACCCAGGACACCACTAACACCCCTACCACTCAGCCACCACCATCAGCTCTAGCCCAACACCCCCACACTAGTGTCTCCAGGCCACAGACTGTCTGCCCACCTGTACAGGAGCCCGAGTCTCCACCCACCACCAGGCAGGAAGATGAAGGGCCCAGTACTGTGCAGGGGACACAAGCATAGGGGGCTAGGGCCAGTGGGAGGGTATTAGTGGCCCATGGGGGTGGCCCAAGGAGGGATGCTGCTGCGCAGGAGGCCATTGCTGAGGTCCTAGGAGTATACAACCATTTCCTGGACAGGATGGCCCAGATCCTGGCCACGTTGGAGGAGAATTAGAGGTTGCAGGTAGCACAACACCAGGAGGCCATGGAGCAATGGAAACAGCTCAACGCTACCATGGTCTCCATTGCAAGGGTGCTGCAGCGCCAGACCAACATCCAGGCTGAGTACTCCACCCACCTGCAGGCCCCTTCCACTAGCCAGGACACTGCCCTGCCATCTACATCTGCAGCAGCTAGTGGACTGGTGAACTGCCAAAGGACTCACAGGACACCAGCACCCCTCCCCTGCAGCCCAGGTTCCCCCTTGCAAACATAGCCTCAGATCCAGACATCCCAGTGAAACACCAGCTAAGACCAAGCCCACTGCCAGGAAGTGACTCTGCCCTAAACTGGCTCCCTTGTGTGCCACCGAGCTACCTTGTTGACATGCCACTGCCATTTCACCATCTTCCAATGCCCCCATGGACTCTGCCCCTGTGCTACCAAAAGCTGTGGAAATGTACCTGAATATATTGTTCACCATGTGCCCACTCCCTTCCACTGTTCAATCACTCATGTATGTTTTATCGTCAAATACATACACTTGCACACACAAAATATCTGTCCTTATTTAATACAATAAATCAAATGTTAATGTGTATGCATTAGCCAATTTCCATCATAATGCCGCTTTTATCGCAGGATGGTGTCTAACAGACTGTAGTGTTTGAAGTATGTCACACTGTACATCCCATTGCTGTAACACACATCTGTTTCCTCAATCATAAAGTTGCCACATCACTGGTAAGGGACACCACAGCAGCATCTGTCTACGAGGGAAATGTTACAAATCAGTACTGCACTGTTCAAACACAATACCTCACAATTTCAATTTCTGATGTACAGACACGCACAATTCACCAATTGCAACATAGGGGACAGTGCACAAGTATCACCTAAGTCATCAATGATATCAACATGTGACCTAGCACAGTTTCTATCATACAGTGATGTAGATTGGCACCTGAAAAGTCCTTTCTGCACCCATCACCAGAGTGTAGACACATGCAACATGCCAGAAGAATAGTGTGTCCCTCCCTAAACAACACTGATGTTTCATAATGAAGCATGCAGCCCTACTTCAGACAAGTATCCTGTCTGAGGGATGTTGATTCTAACCACTATCCACCCTGCAAACAGGTAACTATGAGGTATCCTCAGTAACATTACCCACACTCCAATGCAGGAATGTGCCCCACGGGTGGTTCCCCAAAAACACCTTAGTGAAACATACCCAGGTACACACAGCACTGTGTTGGTACTTAGTACATAAGTCACCCTGAAACAATGCAGTAAACCCATTTGCATGATAGAAAATGTACCTGAGAGTCACCAGAAATATAGCCGGAATAAATGGGTTCTGGAGTTGATGTCTTCCCTCTCTTCTTCTCCATCACTCTCATCCATCCTCTGAGGTGGCAGAGGTGAATGGCCAGCATCCTCCTCTTCCCGAAGTGGGATAGATTTCCTCACTGCCAAGTTGTGCAACATGCAGCAGGCGACCCCTATCTGACACACCTTGTTAGGGATATAGCACAGGGATCCTCCAGAGAGAAGCAGGCAACAGAATCTTGCCTTCAGGAGTCCTATGGCCCACTCAATCACCCTCGTAGTGCGACCATGTGCCTAGTTATAATGGATTTATGCATCTGACTTGGCATTTCTCACAGGTGTCAGGAGCCACTCCATGTTGGGTAGCCAGAATGCCCTCGAAAAGTGGGTTAAAGAGGGTTAACACATACACTTTCTACTTGCATACAGCCTCACTGTCAGGTATGTAACTAATACAGTGTCATACACACTCACATTTGAGCCAAGCTCTGTCCCCCTGTAGTTGTCCCATCATGTGTGGCACACTGCTGTTTCACAGGACAAAGGAATCATGCACTGATTCTGGGAACCTTGCATTGACATGAGAAATGTATTGATCTGCAAGACACACTAATTGGACATCAATGGAGTGAAAGTTCTTACGATTTCTGAACAACTGTTCATTTACCCTTGAAGGTATGAGGGTTATATAGGAACCATCAATGGCACCTATCACATGGGGGATATTTGCAGAAACATACAATCCTGATTTAATGATGGTGAGATCAACCCTGTGGGGAAACTGGACATAACTTTGCAGGTGTTGCACAAATGAATTAAAAAAATTAGACAGGATGTGGCTGAAAATTGGCTGAGCTACACCGGCTACTATGCCAACTGTCACTTGGAATGAGCCTGTGGCCAACAATGTAGCACAGATAGTACCTGAACAGTTGTAGGTATGGAACAAAAAGCAACAGCGACTTCATTTAGCTGCACATCCCTCCAATTCCTTCAAATCAAGGTGTATCTATTTTTGGTGCTAAAAACACTACACCACATCTGTTGCCACCATGTGTAGGCTGGAATCAAAGAACCAGTTGACAACAGAAATAAACAATAGTGGAGCACACAAAGGCTCTCTTCTTTTAGATCAAGTTATAATAGTCAATATGGCCACTTGGGTAATTACATTGAATGAGTATATAAGATAGGAGAATTCATACAAAAGTCAAATACAAAAACAAATGGGTGTAAATATTTTCTTAGTTATTATCATCTTTAATAATGTTTATTTCTTTTTAGCAAAAGTGCATTATGCAACTTATCACATCCATGATTCATAAAATTTTGTACACGATTTCTGAAAGTTTGGAAAATAAATGCCCATTCATGTAAAAATCCATCCGTCAGTAGAGCTCAGATATTCAATCTTTGTAGATCCTCAGCCAATGAAAGTAAACTTCAACCTGTGTAATATTCTACCGGCACGTGTTTCGTCCCATTCCAGGAATTTATCAAGGCTGATAAGGTATCAATATAAGAAGAGAATAATATTCTATAACCTGTTCCATATACCTAATGAATCACAAATAATTGCTAAAACCAATTATTCCTTTTACATTCCCAAATGTGAAAATCACCTTGCAATCCAGTGTCCGGAGCTGCATTGATGTCTCTCTGCGAGTCAAAGCTTAGTTCAGCTGTCCGATGGGATGATTGAGCAGTGACAGACCGGGTGAAGTATCCTAACGTAGCGGGATCAGTGCCTTACAGGCCCAGAGATGCCTCGGGAAAGCCCAGCTGGTGATGGGCCCTGCTGGCAGCGGCAAGTGTACCGAGGGAAAATGAATGGAGCTTAATTATTTGGAAGTGTAAAATTGTTTCAACTCAGAACTCAAGTGTTTTTTAACACTGCATCTTTCCTTGTAAACTCGACTCTAGTACCAAACCACTGAGCTCTGCAGAAAACGCAAATAATAACTTTAAACAGCTTGGATTTTCCTGACACATAATGCCCTTGAAACAGGCAGCAGAGCATACATCTCAACAGCTCAGGTGCAATAGATGCTGTCCAAACCCCTGGGCATCCCTGATAAAGCAAATGAGCTGTTGCCTAGAGCAGCGCTGATGCACAGCTGTAGAGTGACACTCATGCCACTGATCCATTCGTTGTGTTCCTGAGTACGTTACGCTCCATAAAGAAAGAAAAACTCCGGGGAGTACTTTGACAAGTGCCTGCACTCAGTACCGGTGAATACCGGCCCTTTTAAAGCACTGTCTGTAGTGGATAGTGCCAGTGCTACTCAGAAGTGCTGCTAAACGTATAGGAGGCAGTACCTTTCTGCCAAGAGGGCTTTTAGTGGGCTGGTAACAGCTCTTTTCAACATACTTGCAATAGGCAGTACCAGACCTTCTCAGTAAGGGTGCCATTCTAATAGAAACTATGACTACTTTTCAGTGGGGATGCAGTGATTATGATGGACAGTAGCATAACTTTGTAGCATGGGTGTTTGTAATTTCAATGTGACAGCCCAGGACTTGCCCGTCATGTTACTGCAGGACAGTACCAGTACTCAGCAGACTATAATACAAGTATTGGGCAGTACAGCTATTCTCAGAAGGGCCATTGTACTTTTAACAAGACTTTTGAGGACTGCTACAATTTTAATAGGATAGTATAAGTATTTCTTTGGAAGACTACCATACTCATAATGGGAAGGTAAAAGGTATAGGTGGAGTGTTTGATTATTCTCAGCTGCTGATAATTAAGCTAAGCCACATTCCCCTCCATTATGTTTTTGCTCAAGATAGCACTGTAGCCCGCAACCAGCCACATGCACATTTGTCTTGGGGGCAGTTCATGCACTTTTCTGCAGAGCTGTTATACTTTGGATGACTTATTATCAGAATCTTTCTACAGGAAGTAGATACAGAATGGGTGGAAAGAGGAGTGAGGCAAAGGCCGTCCTTCATAAATAGTGTCCGGATAGGAATATTTTTATAGCCTTTGGTTCGGAGTTGACACCTCAAGCACAGTGTTGGAAAGCAATACTGGAACACAATTGGACATTTTCCCTTCAAAGGTCACACAGTACAACATGTTAGCACAGTTCAACACTTTCTGTTGTCCCTTTCATTTGCTGGTTCTGTCTGAATAGGTGGTGGGGTTTCAACTCTTGGGATGGATGGCCTGTTCTCCTCTTTAGTGGTCAGTTCAGTTTACAACTGAAATAAACTGGGAGTAGAAAGGAAAGAGCTTACTGTCTAACTGCATCCAATGAGGTGATTTGATAGCAGACTGCAGGCTGGTTGCAGAAGCAGGTCATCTCTGTCCTGCATTCTGGTGAGTGTGTAGTTACTGGTAGAACATGGGGAAATCAAGGAGGGCCTTGTCTTTCTCTGCAGATCTTTAGGCTTTTAGCAGTAGGCTTGGGTTGGCCTCCAGCAGGAGAACTCAGAAGTGTTACCCTCTTGCCGCATATCAAAAATATTCAGAAGAGAACTAGCTCTAGCACTACCATTGGTCCCCATGATGACATGTCCAAGTAATGTTGGAATACATATATAACTACTGGACAAAGGAAACTGAGCTCACCCCTAGGCATCCAACAAATTATTAAAGCACTCGCAGTACCCCATAATGGATGGTGCTATTGCTTACTCTTTTCTTCTCTGCTATTTGTAGAGCAAAATAAACACCCTCAAAGAAACGTCTCTTGGACTGTTGAGGGCACCACGAGGCAAAGTCAAAAGCAACTCTACTAGAGATGGAACACATTTTAAGATATTTGCAAAATATAAATACATTTATCTTCCTTTATAGCTCAATAAGCAAAGAATTCCACATAACTGTCATAACTGAGGCTTGGGCTGTCTGATATCTACCCTCCTATTTAGCATATAAGTATTTTGGTGCATTGAAAAGAGAAGGTGGGAGGTTGGTGAAAGGTTTATCACATGGCGGTATTTGTGGAATAAGTGTGACAGAACAAGGTAGTTCCAGATAGAAAACTTGGCGAATCACACCAGCGGTTTTAAAGGGGGTCCTGTTATGTACAGATGGCCAGTGCTGCTCTTCGTGTCCAGTCAAATGTGGTTGAATATCCTCTGCCCGATAACAATTCCGCATTTTCAGTGTTTTAATCTGATTATGACTTTTGCAAGTAACCCAGCCATATGTATTTGCAAAGGTCCAGATGAAATTTCCTGTAGACCTGAAAAAGGCATACATATTACCGTTATTAAAGAAAACAAACCTAGACCCGCAAGACCCCAACAACTATAAACCAATCACAAATGGACCTTTCCTGGGCAAACTGATAGAAAGAGCAGCATTCACCCAGATGTCCCAATTCATTGAAGATAATTCTATACTTTCAGACTTCCAAACTTGATTCCGCCCGGGGATAGGCACTGAATCAGCACTCATATCAATCTGGGATGATCTTAAAAACACAGTCGACCGCAATGGAGTTGCTGCACTACTTCTCTTGGACATCTCGGCTGCCTTTGATAAGGTTGACCATGACACTTTAATTGAAAGACTCCACGAAGCCAGCATAGAAGGGACTGCTTTCGACTGGATTACACCCTACCTTAAAAAAAGGACTAATATCATCTATTCGCCCCCCTTCTCGTCCAAACCCTACCTCACAAAAGCAGGGGTCCCCCATGGATCAATCATCTCACCTTTGCTTTTCAACATCTACATGATATCATTACCAGAACTGATCAATGATTTTTATCTCACATGCTACAACTATTCAAATGACACACAAATACTACTTAAATTAGAATGTCCCAAAAACATTGAAAACTCAGAAATCTTCAGTAGCCTCAGAGACGCTGATCAGTGGATGACTTGGAGCCATCTCAAACTAAATGCCCCCAAAACAGAAATACTCATATGTGGTGATTAGAAAAATTATGAACCACTGTGCGCCTGGCCATACAATCTCGGACCACCTCAATTATCCAAGGAAGTTAAAAAACTTGGAATCACCATGGACTCCAAGTCAACAATGAATGCGCAAGTGGACAAATTAGCATGAACAAGCTTTATCACCTTGAACACTCTACAACGCATCTTCCCCCACCTCGGATTTTCACACAAGGTGCAAGCTACTATCTCGCTTGTACTATCCAAACTGGATTATGCCAATGGCTTCTACCATGGATCATCTCTATCTATTATGAAAAAACTACAACATATTCAGAACTCAGTGGCCAGGCCACTATTACATGTAAAGACACAAGCCTACATCTCCCCTGCCTTGAGAGCACTACACTGGTTACCCGTTGCCAGAAAATGCACCTTCAAGCTGCTTTGAATCACCCACAAAGCTATACATGGAACAGGACAGTTTTTTATCAGAAACAAAATAACCAAATACATTCAACAAAGAAACCTCCGCTCAAGATTGGCACCAAGCCTTAGAACAACACCATACAAGAAAAAGACTATAGGTGGTACATCCTTCTCAGCTCAAGCAGCCAAACTATGGAATTCATTACCCCCAACTATAAGAGCCACAGATAACTATTTTGTCTTCAGAAAACTACTCAAGAGTTGGCTCTTTCCTTCATAACCACCATATTCAAACAGCTATCGACTGCATATGCCTATGTTGATAAATATTTTTTATCTGATTATGTGTATATTCTAGTTATATATAGTTCTTTAGAAAATATGTATCGCTACTATGTCATAACAATAAACTACACACACACTCTTTAAACCTATTTAACTAATGTATATTTACTTATTGTTTAAATATGTAAATGTATGTACATATATGTGTGAATGTGTGTATATTCATGTATGTGTGTGTTTATATATATATATATATATATATATATTATTATTTTTTTGTCCAGTTGAAGGCGTTCTGCCGAAACGCGTTGACATTTCTTTTCAGGACTCTGTAAAAACCTTAATATTTAATAAACATTTGATGAATTCTACACTGCCTTGCTGAGTGCGACGTTTCTCCGATGGTCTGGATCTAATTTGCGGGATTGGCGCAGCCGTTGGATGGCTATTGTTCCATCTATTGAGGATTATATATATATATATATATATATATATATATATACATCTATATATATATGTATATTTATATATATATCAATGTTATTCTATGCTTAACATGTTCATAGGTAATTGCATAACTCCTAGATACGTTGTTATACTAGATACCTATGAATCCCTGCTCTCATTTTATATCACACTTTGTCCATCCATCACCATATGTCATGTCTCTATCAATCCATCCTCCATTCCCACTCTGACTCATCCCAAATCCATTCTACTACTTTCATCTCCTAAATAACCCTGCCTACGCTCTTCCTTCCTCATTCACATCTAACCCACCCAAACCTCACTTTACTACAGTGATCTCCCAAACAGCCCTACTAAATTCTCCCTCATTTATCTCACCCTGCTACTATAATCTCCCTTAGCCTTTCCACAGACTCTTTCCTCCTCCATACCCCCTTTACTCATCCCAAACCTAAATCCTATTACCATAAACTCCCAATTAACACTTCTCGATACTTCCCTCCTCCACCCCTCCATTACTCCAGTCAATCCAACTAACAAACTGACATATCAAATTAACTCATAATAATACTAAAACTGTACTCATATTTCCCCATACTAATCCACCAATAATTCCTTTTAAGTTCCGGAGGAGCATTCTACTCCCCCAAAAGCACTTCAACGCCTCGTCAGGGGTAGTAAGCACTATATAAATACTATTACAATACAATACAATAATACTTCACATATTCAAAATCACAGTGCCAAACATATGTGAAAAAAACGTATATAGAAAAATACTCCAACACCCTAAATTGATTCTATCAACTCACGAATCAAAAAGGTTGGGCATAGATAAAAGATAATCATTACTATTAGTCATATAAGGGTGTAGAATGGCTCGGCATCTTCCCATGTCATATATTTTGATAAATCTAGCCAAACACTCTATTAATGCACAACGGAGATCGAAAACTCTTTAACATCTAGTTTGTGCTATTATCGTGTTGTTCCTACCTATATTATGTCTGGTGCCCCACAGACGGTTCTCAGTATGTACAAACAAACCCAAGTTAGTACAGACGAACATCTTTTAAGGACAAACTAACCAATCCGAGCAAGGTTTGTTTACTATCATGTAATCAAAAGGAAACCCAAGCATCATTACCATTACGACGATGGCCATCTTATAGGAGGCAAATTTCCCTATACCAGTGTTCTATTATTCCAAAGCACTTTCAAAACACGGAAAAAATATATTGTGATCTTCCCCTTTTTTCCCCTCTAAAGAAGATTATGTAGCTCATGAATATATGGCTCCGATTTCCAAAGTGATTTTTCAAATCATCTTAATCCCACAAATCCCTTGCAAAGTGAAACATTAAAACTAACAAACACAATAAACATAGAATCATTTTAGGGCTTGCTGGCCCTTTATGGGTATGCTATGAAAGGAGACACACACATAGTAGTATGCCACATTAAAATTAGCTTTATTATAAAAGTAAAATGATACAGTAGGTATAGTCTGTAGTGAAACCTTACATAAGATATTGACATACAGGGTGGAATTAATTTGTTTTTCTGGAATATCAAAATAACCCAAAATAAAATGGAGAGAGGCATACATTCTGGACACAGCTTGGTTGGACAAATTATGGTTAAACACGGTATTATCTACTAATCTTCTGGATTTGAATATTCGTATTCTACTTTTTTTAGTTATTACATTTAATTGGATCATCTGTGTCGTTTACTTTGTTTAGATGTGCATATGTTAATGCACATATAATGTAGACCATTGATGCAGTCTGGAAACCCAAATCTAGGTTGAACATGAGATTCAACGTCATGTCAAACTAAGTCATTGAAAAACTAATTTGAGAAAACTATAAGGTTGGTCTATTTGCAAAATGTGGGCACTTATTCTGCGATACAGTTAGCTTGGAATAGGTGGGACCTCTGATGAATTCTCATCTTTCCCTTACAGTATTGGATTCTACTAAAGCTGAGATTTATTAATGAATAGAACAAAAGGTACACCTAAAATTCCTATTACATGGGATATTATGATTACCCTATAATTTTGACCTTTCCCTCCAGCATATTAACATTAACAAAACATGTTTTATGAAATAAGGGATCACTACGGTTCTCTTTTTCTTCAACTCTCTTTTGGACTCATGGGTGTTGGAGTACTTTTCTTTATAAGTTTTTTTCCACATATGTTTGGCACTGTGATTTTAAAGATATGAGGTATTATAGGACACTGGATTACAAGGTGAATTTCACATTTGGGAATCTAAAAATACTAATTGGTTTTAGCAATTATTTGTGAGCCATTAGGTATATGGAACAGGTTATAGTATATCATTTTCTTCTTATGTTGATACCTTATCAGCCTTGATAAAGTCCTGGAATGGGACGAAGCATGTGTCGGCTGAACATTACACATGCTGAAGTTTACTTTCATTGGCTGAGGATCTGCGAAGAATGAATATCTACGCTCTACTGCTGAAGGGAATTTTACATCAATGGACATTTATTTTCCAGGCTTTCAGAAATCATGTACAAAATTTTATGAATCATGGATGTGATAAGTTACATAATGCACTTTTTCTAAAAAGAAATAAACATTATTAAAGATGATAATAACTAAGAAAATGTTTGCACCCATTTGTTTTTGTATTTGACTTTTGTATGAATTCTCCTATCTTATATACTCATTCAATGTAATTACCCAGGTGGCCATAATGATTATTATAACTTGATCTAAAAGAAGAGAGTCTTTGTGTGCTCCACTATTTTTTGTTTCAGTACTAGGTATGGTATGGGGATTCCTATTTGCTGGCATCAGATCAGGCTCCATTTGTGCACAGAGTTCCTGGATTGTGGTTTGATTCAGGTGGTAATTGATAATGATGTGACATTCCTCCATGGTGGCCAGATCTACCAGGGGTCTATAAGCAGATGGCGCCCTCCCTCGCCACATGGGTCTGTGCCTATGGGTGAGGAAGAGAGACACATTGAGTTGGGACATACACTTCAATAACAAGGTTCCTCTATTTATGTTGTACATGCAACACAATTGTCCCTCACACAGACACAAAGAATGTGGTAATCCTGTCAGGGTAATGTGTGGTGAGGTATGTATGTTTTATTGCATCACAATGTAGGCACACTTCTCACCATGATTCTATAAGGAGGACCAGTAATTCTAACAGTATTCGACGAAAGAGAGAGGGAATGGAGCCATGGACTAGGACCCTGGTCAGACTATGAAGGCGTGGTGGATGCAACAGGGCAACCCCCTTCCCTACAAGCAGAATAGTGTAGGAAGTTACCTCATTCTGCTGTCGTCAGTCATCATGGCAGTAGGCAGTGTTCACCGGCGTGCATCTGATCACTGGATAACATTGTTGTGAATAGGAAAGCAGGGCCAATCATGATCACCGCCGGCAGTGACGGTTCACACCGCCGCGGTATATACCGCCATTTTGTCATGCCCTTGACACTTGACTCCTGCACCTCGAGTAGGGAAGAACTCTACTGCGTGTGCTGCTGTGTCCTGACTCTGTTCCTTGGGATGGCATGTGTTACAGGGGAATGGGCCCCAGCCTTCATCAGGGAGGAGCTGGAGAAGCTGGTGGACGGGTTCCTACCCCTGTATGCAAAGCTGCATGGGCGACCTGAGGACAAGGTGAGTTGCTATTTGTCCTTCTTGAATGTGTGTGAATGTGGCGGATGCTTGTACGTGTTTTTGTTGGCTGTGTGAATGTTTACCCGTAGTGTGTCTGGCAGTTTTTGGCTTGGCTATTATCTATATGTATGACTCCATGGGCTATGTCAGGTTGCACTGGCATGGCATTTGTATATGGGGCACCCACACTGACATCTGTTTCTTTACTCTGTGTTTCCCATGCAGGTCAGCACTCATCAGAGGAAAGGATTATGGCAAGCCATTGCCAAGGAAGTGTGGACCCAGGGGGTCTACAACCAGTAGAGCACCCACTGCAGGAAGCGGTGGGAGGATGTGAGGCGCTGGGCCCGGAAGACCGGAGAGTCCCAGCTGGGGATGGTCTGCCAATTAGGGAGGGGTGCCCGTCGGACCCTGACCCCCCACCTAATGGCCCACTTTCTGGCGGTGGCCTATACGGATTTGTATGGGCACTTGAAAGCAACACAGCAGCCACAAGGGGGTGAGTACCAAAACTGTTGTGATGCTACTATGATGACTGTAGGGTGCTATGGGGTGCATGCATTGTGGTGCCAGGGCCATAGACAGGTGTGTCCCTGCAGTCCTGCCCCCCTTTACATCTGTGGGATAGTGTCCTTAGTTAGATATGGCTGGAAATGTAGGCCTGTGAGGGGTCCCCTGTTGGGGCTATTGGTTTTAATGCAGCCTCATGGATTTGCAGATTTGTTGTTTTGGCATTGTCTCTCATTGATTCCCATTGCAAAGTGTAGCAGAGTAGAGGGCCAGGATGGTAATGTAGTGTACTGTGGGATTATGACTACCAGTCACAGCCATAATCATATCATATACTGGGTCTGCTGAGGGTTAGTGACTGAGATGGGTGGGAGTGTATGCTTCGCAACATGTACATTTTTCCTGGAATTTACGTAGATCTTTCTTGTTTTGTTGCCCCGTGCTCTTGTGTCCTTGTGTGTTTTCGCATCATGACAAGGGAGCTGAGGCACAGGTGAGTGGGGATGCTGCAGCCCACGGGACTCAGGAGGTAGAGACCACTGATGCAGAGGGGACCAGTGAGTTAGAGGGCGAGGGGAGTACCAAGGGGGAGGCAACTACAACTGGAGGTAGAGACTCCGACACCTCCTCCGATGGCAGGTCCCTGGTGGTGGAGGACCCTACTGGGCCCACCCATTCTTTGCCATCTTCCTCCACCCCATACCATCATCATCATACCATCATCGCCCTCCCACTAGCTCCCCACCGAGTTGCCCGTGGCTGCTCACCCAGGAGGGTGGGCGTCTCCTTCGCCCCAGGCACCTCTTCTCCTACGCCAGTCAGCCATGCTGCCCTCACTGAGGAGGCTACTGACCTCCTGAGAAACATCTCTGTTGGTCAGACAACCATTGTGAATGCCATCCAGGGGCTGGCATCTGAGATGCAGCAATGCAATGCCTACCCAGAAGGCATTCACAGTGCCATGTCTGGCCTATAGTGATCTTTTCCGGCTCTGGCCTCATCTTTGATGGTAGCCAGTGTCCCTGGTCTTTTCGTCCCCCCATCCCACCACCTCTGCCCCTTCCAGCAGCCCACTCCCTTCACCCATCCCAAGCACACATACAGGCAGCCATGCACCCAAATCAACACACAAAGAGCACAAAGAGAAACACAAGCACCACATGTCCCACCACAGGCATTCACACACCCAAAAGACCAAAGCAGACCCATCAACATTCACCCCCCACTGTGTGCCCCTCTCCCTCCTCCCTGTCTGTCACCTCACCATGCACACCCACATGCATTGCAGCCTCAGTCACTACTGCTGCCCCCATTCTTGCAGTCACCAGAACAGCTGACATCCAGTCATGCACCCGAGACACCACACCTACACTCACCACAACTACATTCACAGACACTTGCAGCACATTCACCAGACCTGCAGACACCCACACAACATCCATATACACTGGCAGCGTGTCTTCTCCCACTGTGTCCACCCACCCCTCCCAAAACACACAATGCTCACACTCATCCACTCTACACTCATCCACCAAAAATAAGCATCCTAAACGGGAAGCAGTCTAAACCAGGACTCCCGAACAACGAAGTTGTGGATAATGAAAGCGGAACAACGCTTTTGTTAATCACGACTTCCTTGTTCAGTGCATTAACTATGAATGCATGTGCTGAACCACGCAGATGCGTGGTTAAGGCACAGAAGAAGGGAGTCGGCTTTGGAGGACAATGTGATCAGGTAAGTAGGGCTGGGACTGGGGCTGTTTTAGGGGTGGGGTGGGGTATTTTTAGTTTTAGGGACAGGGGTGGGAGTCGGGTATTTTTAGTTTTAGGGGCAGGGGTGGGGGTCCGGGGTATTTTTAGCTTTTGGGGTGGAGGGCTGGGTGCTTTATGTTTAGGGGCAGGGGAGAGGTAGCCAGGGCATTTTTAGTTTTAGGGGCAGGGGTGGGGTGTCGGGGGTATTTTTAGTTTTTAGGGGTTGGGGGACAGGTGGTTTAGGTTTGGGGGTCGGGCACTTTTAGTTTTAGGGGCAGGGTGGGGGGGTCGGATCATTTTTATTTTTAGGGGCAAGGTGGGGGTTCGGGGTATTTTTACTTTTTGGGAGTGGGGGTTGAGGTAGCTTAGGTTTTAGGGGCAGGGTGGAGGTTGGGGTGGTTTTAGGTTTTTGGGGTGGGGTCATGGTAATTTTAGTGGCGGGGTGGGGGGTTGGGGTGGTTTTAAGTTTTTGGGAGGGGGTTGGGGTGGTTTTATGTAGTATGCAGGAACGCGGCCCCCAGGTAGGTCCACGGTCAGAATCAGGAGCACCGCTATACTGCATACCTGTTTCTGGGCACGTGCATTCCTATGGCACCTGTGCTTTAAGATGGGATGGGCAACTTGCTGACTAGACTGACCATGACGTGCAGTTGGTATGAGTAAGTGACCAGAAAGTATTTACTTTATTGTATCCTAATTGGGTCTAGGCAATATTATCAGGAGAAGCAATATTGTTGGTCCTGAAGAAGCGTCACTGGATTCTGTGTAACCACTCAGACGTGAAACATGTTTGCCAAGCACTTTAGGAATTTGGATAATGTTCATCTTCCTCTATTTACTTGGAATGAGAGTGCAGTCCACCATTACCTCCGTAAGCACTCTCCACATCGGTTTTTAATCTTGGTCTAAACCATTCTCTGAATTATTAAATGTGATGGTGTCGGTTTGGAGCCAGTTTTATGCCTCACCTTTTTTCCTCTCCTGTATTCACCTATAGTTTGTGCTAATCATAGGCATAACTACCATTGGTAATAAGATCTTCAGCCAAGAGCCACAGCCTTTTTTCAAGGGGTGTCCCATCAGACATTGCAGTGCCGGTCTGACGAGAAGCTTGCCCAGTGATGAAGCTTGACTTCCTATTGGGTGTGTGAGGGCACTCTTGCTCCTGGCTACAAGTGCCCCTGTGTATCATTAATATCCCTTATTCATAATTTTTTTGAACAGTGTACTTCATCAATGTTTTAGGTATTAAGGTCCATGGGCAGGGGGTCGTGGTAATTTCAGGGGTGGGGGTGGGGGGTTGGTATGGTTTTAGGTTTTAGGGGCCGGAGTGGGTGGGTCGCAGTAATTTTGAGGGTGGGGTGGGGGTTGGGGTGGTTTTAAGGGTGGGGGTGGGGGTTGGGGTAGTTTAGGTTTTAGGGGCGGGGTGAAGGGTTGGGTTGGCTTTAGGTTTTAGGGGTGAGTGTGGGGGGTTGTGGTAGTTTTAGGGACGAGGGTTGGGGGTTGGGGTAGTTTAGGTTTTAGGGGAGGTGGGAGGTTGGGGTGGTTTTAGGGGCAGGGTTGGGGAGTCGTTGTAATTTGGTGGTGTGGGTGGGGGGTAGGGGTGGTTTTAGGTTTTAGGGGCGGGGTGGGGGTTGTGGTAATTTTAAGGGTCGGTGTGGGGGGTTGGGGTGGTTTTAGGTTTTAGGGCTGGGGTGGGGGGTCGCAGTAATTTTAAGGGGGTGGGGGGGTGTGGGTTGGTCGCATGCTGAAACCATGCATGCCAATCCACACAGGCTTTTACCAGGAATGCCTTTACAACAAAAAATCATTGTTAAGGCATTCGTGGTAAAGGCATTAGTGGTAACAATGCGGTTGTTGCTCTGACCACGTTGTTCAGGCATGCATGGGTCCAGCATGCGTTGTTCTGACATACATTCATACTAAACAGGCACCTGCATCCACGTCCAGCACACCTACATCTCAAACCACCACTCCCTCAACCTTCACTCCCAAACCTGTTTCCAAAACCCCTCCAGCTGCACCTAAAAAGAGTTTCCTCTCCCGTGTTGACCTGTTTGAAACCACAGGCCCACCCCGTCTTGTCCCCAAATGTTCAAGATATCCTCCCCAAGTCCACTCCTTCCTCTTCAAAGTCCTCCCCAGTCCGCCCTTCCCATTCCCATGCCTCTTCCTCAGGGAGGAAGAGAGCCTGTGTTGCCCCTGGTCCCTCTTCCACCCCCCGGTCCAGGCCCACTCCTCCTTGTTTCAAGGGCAAGCCCAAACCCTCTACACCTCCAAAACCTAAGCCCAAGACCCCCCCTTCCAAACCTGAGTCCCTACCCTGCAACCATTTACCCCTGCTCCCTGAGGTGCCTGGCTGCCCTATTGGTGCGCCTTCTCAGTGGAGGATTTTTTTTCATCATAGGAGTCAAGTGTGGGCTACATTTGCCCTTCCGGGACTTTAATATGGACTGGCCTCTGGACTTTTTATGGACATTAATAATTAATTGTTTAAAATAAATTTTAGTGCCCAGCAGACATGTTGGTGCAATATTGACCCTTTGTGCAGCGTTTCACTGTGAGGGTGTGGTGTGCACAGGTGTGTGCATTGGTGCAGGTATTTGTTGGCTTGTGTCTGGTAAGTACATTTTTTTAAGGTATGTATGGCTAGGCGTGGTGGGAGGGGTTGGGTGTGCACTGAGGTGTGGTGAATTGGATCGGATGTTTATTTGTTCCTTTTCCTCCTATGTGTGCTAGGCTGCGGTACTTACCATCATCATCTTCGTCGGCGGTCACTGTCCTGAAGAAATATGGTAAGGAGAAGCACTGGGATTATTTTCAACTCTTGCTCCATGTCAGCATCAGCGTGTTCTGTGTCCCTCCGTTGAGTGTTTCACTTTATATAGCATGTTTCTGCCAAGCTTTGCGTGATGGTGGTTCCCGCCCCGGAACTGTTGGCGGTATGGTGTTTCTTTATATTGTGGATGGGTAGGGCTGAAGATGGTCTCCACCATCATCGACAGCGCTACCAAAATGGCAGTGAGTGGCTGGGCCGTTGGCTGCTTCTCATGTGCTTCATTATATGGTGGTCAGGACCACCAGCCTGTTGGCGGTAGCTACTGCGACCGCCGGCGGGGCGGTCTTTCCCACCAGGTTCATAATGACCACCTTGATATCATTGTTTGTACATGATTATTGTCCTTGAAAAATATTCTTTGTTATTGCCAATACATCTGATGATGGTTCTGTATAATGCTTGTTTGTCTTTTTGTGTTTGGCAATTTTATGTAAATGATTGATTGAGCTTTCAAATGTTTCTCTTAACCCCTTAGCTGCTGGGCCTTTCCCCCCCCAGTGCTGAGCCCTTTTTTGGCTATTTGGGGTAGTTCGCGCTTAGGGCTTCATAACTTTTTGTCCACATAAGCTAACCACACCAAATTTGCGTCCTTTTTTTCCAACATCCTAGGGATTCTAATGGTACCCAGAGTTTGTGGTTTCCCCTGGAGGAGACCAAGAAAATAGCCAAAATACAGTGAAAATTTAGTTTTTTCCAAAAAAATGGGAAAAAAGGGCTGCCGAAGAAGGCTTGTGGTTTTTTCCCTGAAAATGCCATCAACAAAGGGTTTCTGGTGCTGAAATCACTATCTTCCCACCTTTCAGGAACGGGCAGACTTGAATCAGAAAACCACATTTTTCAAACACAAATTTGGCATTTTACTGGGACATACCCCATTTTTACTATATTTGGGGCCATATTTATACTTTTTGACGCAAAACTGCGCTAACGCAGTTTTGCGTCAAAAAAATTAGCGTCGGCTAACGCCATTCTGAAGCGCCATGCGGGCGCCGTATTTAATCAATGACGTTAGCCGGCGTTAGCCGCCGGCGCTGCCTGGTGTGCGTGGAAAAAAACGACGTACACCAGGCAGCGCCAGCGTAGGGGGATATGGGGCTTGGGCGTCAAAAAATGGGGCAAGTCAGGTTGAGGCAAATTTTTCGCCTCAACCCGATTTGCGCCATTTTTTTCGACTCCCAACCCCCATAGAAATGACTCCTGTCTTAGCAAAGACAGGAGTCATGCCCCCTTGCCCAATGGCCATGCCCAGGGGACTTCTGTCCCCTGGGCATGGTCATTGTCCCCTGGGCATGGTCATTGGGCATAGTGGCATGTAGGGGGGCACAAATCAGGCCCCCCTATGCCACAAAAAAAAATAAAACAAATGACTTACCTGAACTTACCTTAATGTCCCTGAGATGGGTCCCTCCAGCCTTGGGTGTCCTCCTGGGGTGGGCAAGGGTGACAGGGGATGTCCCTGGGGGCATGGGAGGGCACCTCTGGGCTCCTTCAGAGCCCACAGGTCCCTTAACGCCTGCCTTTTCCAGGCGCTAAAAAACGGCGCAAAAGCGGCCGTACGTCATTTTTTTTGACCCGCCCACTCCCGGGCGTGAATTTTGCCCGGGAGTGTAAATACGGCGCACATGCCTCGGAGTCAATTTTTTAGACGTGAACGCCTACCTTGCATCTCATTAAAGCAAAGTAGGTGTCCACGCTAAAAAGTGACGCAAACTCCATGGACTTTGGCGCTAGACGCGTCTAACGCCAAAGTATAAATATGGAGTTAGTTTTGCGTCGGAATTGCGTCAAAAAAAACGACGCAATTCCGGCGCAAACGGAGTATAAATATGCCCCTTGGTGCTTTCAGCCTCCTTCCAGTTAGTGACAGGAATGGGTGTGAAACCAATGCTGGATCCCGGAATGCTAAACATTTCTGAAAACTAGACAAAATTCTGAATTCAGCAAGGGGTCATTTGTGTAGATCCTACAAGGGTTTCCTACAGAAAATAACAGCTGAAATAAAAAAATATTGAAATTGAGCTGAAAACAACAGCCATTTTACTTTATGTTTTACTCTGTAACTTTTTCCTGCGATGTCAGATTTCTGAAAGCAATATACCGTTTTGTCTGCTGGACTCTTCTGGTTGCGGGGATATAAAGGGCTTGTAGGTTCATCAAGAACCCTAGGTACCCAGAGCCAATAAATGAGCTGCACCCTGCAGTTGGTTTTCATTCTATACTGGGTATACAGCAATTCATTTGCTGAAATATGAAGAGTGAAAAAGAGGTATCAAGAAAACCTTATTGTTATTATTTGCACATCGCTGAATTCCGAGGTGCCCATACTAGCATGTGAATTGCAGGGCATTTCTCAAATAGACGTCTTTTTTACACACTCTCTTATATTTGGAAGGAAAAAATGTAGAGAAAGGTAAGGGACAATAACACTTGTTTTGCTATTCTATGTTCCCCCAAGTCTCCCAATAAAAATGATACCTCACTTGTGTGGGTAGGCCTAGTGCCCGCGACAGGAAATGCCCCAAAACACAACATGGACACATCCTATTTTTTTTATAGAAAACACAGCTGTTTTTTCCAAAGTGCCTACCTGTAGATTTTGGCCTCTAGCTCAGCCGGCACATAGAGAAACCTACCAAACCTGTGCATTTTTGAAAACTAGAGACCTAGGGGAATCCAAGATGGGGTGACTCGTGGGGCTCTGACCAGGTTATGTTACCCAGAATCCTATGCAAACCTCAAAAAGTGGCTAAAAAAACAAGTTTTCCTCACATTTCGGTGACAGAAAGTTCTGGAATCAGAGAGGAGCCTCACATTTCCTTCCACCCAGTGTTCCCCTAAGTCTCCCGATACAAATGATACCTCACTTGTGTGGGTAGGCCTAGCGCCCGCGACAGGAAACGCCCCAAAGCACAACGTGGACACATCCACATTTTTGGAAGAAAACAGAGGTGTTTTTTGCGAAGTGCCTACCTGTAGATTTTGGCCTCTAGCTCAGCCGGCACCTAGGGAAACCTACCAAACCTGTGCATTTCTGAAAACTAGAGACCTAGGGGAATCCAAGGAGGGGTGACTTGCGGGGCTCGGACCAGGTTCTGTTACCCAGAATCCTTTGCAAACCTCAAAATGTGGCAAAAAAAACAAGTTTTCCTCACATTTCTGTGGCAGAAAGTTCTGGAATCTGAGAGGAGCCACAAATTTCATTCCACCCAGCGTTCCCCCAAGTCTCCCAATAAAAATGATACCTCACTTGTGTGGGTAGGCCTAGCGCCTGCGACAGGAACCGCCCCAAAGCGCAACGTGGACACATACAAATTTTTGGAAGAAAACAGAGGTGTTTTTTGCGAAGTGCCTACCTATAGATTTTGGCCTCTAGCTCAGCCGGCACCTAGGGAAACCTACCATACCTGTGCATTTCTAAAAACTAGAGACCTAGGGGAATCCAAGGAGGGGTGACTTGCGGGGCTCGGACCAGGTTCTGTTACCCAGAATCCTTTGCAAACCTCAAAATTTGGCCAAAAAAACACATGTTCCTCACATTTCTGTGGCAGAAAGTTCTGGAATCTGAGAGGAGCCACAAATTTCCTTCCACCCAGCGTTCCCCCAAGTCTTCCGATAAAAATGATACCTCACTTGTGTGGGTAGGCCTAGCGCCTGCGACAGGAAACACCCCAAAGCGCAACGTGGACACATACACATTTTTGGAAGAAAACAGAGGTGTTTTTTGCAAAGTGCCTACCTGTAGATTTTGACCTCTAGCTCAGCCGGCACCTAGGGTAACCTACCAAACCTGTGCATTTCTGAAAACTAGAGACCTAGGGGAATCCAAGGAGGGGTGACTTGCGGGGCTCGGACCAGGTTCTGTTACGCAGAATCCTTTGCAAACCTCAAAAAGTGGTTAAAAAAACAAGTTTTCCTCACATTCGGTGACAGAAAGTTCTGGAATCTGAGAGGAGCCACAAATTTCCTTCCACCCAGCGTTCCCCCAAGTCTCCCGATAAAAATGATACCTCACTTGTGTGGGTAGGCCTAGCGCCCGTGACAGGAAATGCCCCAAAACACAACGTGGACACATCACATTTTTTCATAGAAAACAGTGCCTACCTGTGGATTTTGGCCTCTAGCTCAGCCGGCACCTGGGGAAACCTACCAAACCTGCGCATTTTTGAAAACTAGAAACCCAGGGGAATCCAAGATGAGGTGACTTGTGGGGCTCGGACCAGGTTCTGTTACCCAGAATCCTTTGCAAACCTCAAAATGTGGCTAAAATAACACGTTTTCCTCACATTTCGGTGACAGAAAGTTCTGGAATCTGAGAGGAGCCACAAATTTCCTTCCACCCAGCGTTCCCCCAAGTCTCCCGATAAATATGATACCTCACTTGTGTGGTTAGGCCTGGTGCCTGCGACAGGAATAGATCACACAACGGTCAATGTTGGTCCTTACGTGAGGCAGCTGTTGACCCTGGGGTGATCCATTCCTGACACAGGCACTAGGTGTAGGCACTCAAGTGGGGTAGTGTTTTTATCAGGACAGGTGAGGAGTCACTGGGTGGTAGGAATGTTGTGGATCCCAGCATATTCCTGTAGTTTGTGTGACAGAAATGCGAGAAAAATTGAGGGCCATATTTATACTTTTTGACGCAAAACTGCGCTAACGCAGTTTTGCGTCAAAAAAATTAGCGCCGGCTAACGCCATTCTGAAGCGGCATGCGGGCGCCGTATTTATTGAATGACGTTAGCCGGCGTTAGCCGCCGGCTCTGTCTGGTGTGCGTTAAAAAAAATGACGTACACCAAGCAGCGCCGGCGTAGGGGAAAATGGAGCTTGGGTGCTAAAAAATGGGGCAAGTCAGGCTGAGGCAAAATTGGCGCCGCAACCCGATTTGCGCCATTTTTTTTTTACTCCCAACCCCCATTGACATGACTCCTGTCTTAGCAAAGACAGGAGTCATGCCCCCTTGCCCAATGGCCATGCCCAGCGGACTTCTGTCCCCTGGGCATGGTCATTGGGCATAGTGGCATGTAGGGGGGCACAAATCAGGCCCCCCTATGCCACAAAAAAAAAAAATAATAATACTTACCTGAACTTACCTTAATGTCCCTGGGATGGGTCCCTCCAGCCTTGGGTGTCCTCCTGGGGTGGGCAAGGGTGACATGGGGTGTCCCTGGGGGCATGGGAGGGCACCTCTGGGCTCCTTCCGAGCCCACAGGTCCCTTAACGCCTGCCTTTTCCAGGCGCTAAAAAACGGCGCAAAAGCGGCCGTATGTCATTTTTTTTGACCCGCCCACTCCCGGGCGTGAATTTGGCCCGGGAGTGTAAATACGGTGCACATGCCTCGGAGTCAATTTTCTGGACTGGAACGCCTACCTTGCATATAATTAACGAAAAGTAGGTGTCCACGCTAAAAAATGACGCAAACTCCATGGACTTTGGCGCTAGACGCGTCTAACGTCAAAGTATAAATATGGAGTTAGTTTTGCGTCGGAATTGCGTCAAAAAAAACGACGCAATTCCGGCGCAAATGGAGTATAAATATGCCCCTGAGTTTTTTTTCAACATTTCAGCTTTGCAGGGTATTCTGGGTAAGAAAACTTTGGGGAATCCACACAAGTCACACCTCTGTGGACTCCCCCGAATGTCTAGTTTCCAGAAATGTTTGGGTTTAGTGTGTTTCTCTATATGGCCGCCGAATCCAGGACCAAAAACACAGGTGCCTGCCTTACAAAACCAGTTTGTTTTGCCATAGATAATTTTGATGTCTCCACAATATGATTTGAGTGGTGGAATTTGGGGCTGAACTAAATTTGGGAGCTCCCAAGAGAGCACCCTCTCTCTGCTTGCCGCCGCATTCACCTTCTCTCTGGGTTGGCCTAACCCACTATTACCCAGTTGCACGAACAGCTTGCGAAGGGACAGCAGGACTGTCCTCATCACCTCCCTCATAATGTACTGGAAGAGGAGTTATCGAATGGGACTCCTCTGACTGAAAAATCACTCCCAGAGTCTGCGCCATTGTCCTATCCCTCAGATGCTGTCTCAGTATCTGATGTCTCAGTCTCTGATCCTATGTCAGAGCGGTCCTCTATAACCCGAGTGCAGGCAGCAGTCATCCATCAAGATGCCATCTCTGCTATTGGCTAAACTGTTGCTCTAAAACACTAGCCTACGTAGACAGTCACAAAATCGATGGTTGTGAGATACGTGCAACAATAGAGGCCACCTTACCTGCGCTTCTTCCCTCAATCAGCACGTACTTTCAAGACACTCAAAAAACACCTTGTCACATACCATTCATCACAGTCTTTAGCACCTCCTGCACCCAGTCCAACAATCATTATTGGTGCTCTCACTCCCTCCTCCTCGGATTCCCTCATTACCACCCAGCAAAAGTGCCCTTCATCTCTCCATAGACTTTACTAATGTACTCAGCTATTTACATAAAATACAGATTTGCTCTTTGCAGTAGGCATATAAACCTTCTGCGCTTCTTTATGGCACTAAAACTGCCACTAGACAAGTCGGACCCTTTTCCCCCCAGGGAAACCACACACATATTGACAAAAGTGATATACTGTATATATGACAGCCAACCACCTGAAACTCAACTCAAGCAAAACCGAAATAATCCTCTTTGGCCCACACAAAAACACCTGGGACCCCTCATGGCGGCCCACCACGCTAGGCCCTGCACCCACCCCCGCCAACCACGCACGCAACCTCAGCATCATCCTAGACTCCTCCCTCTCGATGACCCAACAAATCAACGCTCTCACCTCCTCATGCTTCAACACACTGCGTATACTGAAAAACATTCAAATGGATCCCCACAGAGACCAGAAAAACTGTCACTCACGCACTCATTAGCAGCAGGCTTGATTACGGAAACGCCCTCTACGCCGGCACCACTCTAAAACTCAAGCGCAAACTACACGCATCCAGAACTCAGCAGCACGACTCATCCTCGACCTCCGCCGACACGAACACATCTCTCCACACCTCAAATCCCTCCACTGGCTCCCCATTGACAAAAGGATCACCTTCAAGATCCTCATCCTCGCACACAAATCACTCCACAACACAGGCCCTGCCTACCTCAACGAGAGTCACCTTCCACACCCCCACACGAAACGTCCGCTCAGCTGACCTCTCTCTCGCCTCTGTCCCCCGCATCAAACACACCACCACCGGGGGCAGATCCTTCTCCTACCTTGCACCCAAAAACTGGAACGCCCTCACAACCCACCTTCGCAAGACCCAAAACCTACTTCTTTTCAGGAAGGGCCTCAAAACCTGGCTTTTCGAACAGTGAACCTCCCAGCCCCTTTCCCTCCCACCACCCCCCCCCAGCGCCTTGAGACCCTCACGGGTGAGTAGCTCGCTTTATGAATCTCTCTGATTGATATAGATCTACCTCTATATATATATATATATATCTATCTACATAGATATATCTATAGATATATCCATGTACCTAGATATATCTATCTACATAGATATATATAGATCTATATATATCTATATTTTTTTAGTTGTTGTATGGTTTCCTTGGGGGCCAAAATGGCCCCCAGGGAAACCCTACAACATCTAAAAAAAAATATTGCCCCCACAGGGGGTCACCCTGCCCACGGGCGACCCCCTGTCATTTTTTTTTTTTTTTTTTTTTTTTTGAGAAAAAAAAAATCCCCTGGGGGTTGGGCGCGATCGCCCCCCCCCCCCCAGGGGGCACCTACCTTTTTTTTTTAATAAAAATTATGCCGGGGGGCGGCCCGTTTTCCGAGGGGGCCGCCCCCCCAAAGTGAAATCCCTGGCGTCTAGTGGTGTTTCCTGGCCCTGATCGCAGCTGTGCTGCGATCGGGGGCCAGGAAACACTTTCAGAAGACCTCGTAAGAAAGGGGAGAGTCTCCCCTTTCTTACGAGGCCTTTTCAAAGTGTTTCCTGGCCCCCCGATCGCAGCTGTGCTGCGATCTGGGGGCCAGGAAACCTGAAAGTGTTTCCTGGCCCCCGATCGCAGCACAGCTGCGACCGGGGGCCAGGAAACACTTTCAGGAAGGCCTCGTAAGAAAGGGGAGACTCTCCCCTTTCTTACGAGGCCTTCCCGAACGTGGGAAAGGCTGTTTTCCCCATCAAAGCAGGAAGCAGCCACAAGGCTGCTTCCTGCTTTGATGGGGAAAACACCTTTGAAACGTCAGCGCGCCGCGACGTCACAAAGGGGCGGGTGGGGGGCGGGGGGAGACACGGAAGCTTCCGTGTCTCCCGGGGGAAGGTTTAAAAAAAAAAAAAATCCTATTAATACCCTTCCTGGTGTCGGCCATTGGCCGTGACCTGCACCAGGGAGGGTGTGTGGGCGTCGGCCAGTGGCCGACGCCCGCTTCTAACAGGTTAAACAAATGGTGGGAGCGATAATTGATTTACGCTTTCACGCATATGTAAAGAATTTGATAATTCAATGTCTCCAGTGCTGGCACATTTGTTATTTTTTTTATTGATTTTGGGCCAGCCTTGCTGTGTTTTAGGCCAACCCCCTTTTCTTTTGCAACTTTTAGAAAGTTGGCCTTTTCCTGCTCTTAGCCATGTGTGCCTGCAGCCTGTATCCAATGCATCTCTGAGGAGGATGACAGCTGTGTTTTATTCATTCCCTCTAGAGAGCCACACACAAAGGGAGCTTAGGTGTGACTAATGGACCATCCACATCCCTATGGGCCATCCTGGCCAGGATGGGATGGAGACGCTGGACTACCCTCACACTTACATCTGAATATGCTGTGTCCTGTCCCCACACAAATAACTGCTGAACCCCCTCTAGTTATTCTGGAGTCAAGGCAGAAAGAGAGGACCTCTGTGCACTTCAAAGCCCTTCTTTAAGTTCTCCCCCACTTCAAAGGCACCACTTGGTATAAGAACCGGACTTCTGACCTTACCAACTAAGTACACTTCTGGATCTGTGGATACTGCTGCATGAAGAAGGACTGCTGTGCTGCTGAAGGACTGTCACTCTGTTGGACTCTTGTTCTGGAAGAACTGCTCACTTGCTGTGCTGACCTGCTGCCTGCTGCTCTCCTTGCCTGAGTGAGGAGAACTGGATCCACATCACTTAAACCCAACATCCAGAGGGACTTCAAGGGCCAGCTGATCGGTCTTCTGTTTTCTGAAGTCTCAGGGACATAAAAGACTTCCAACTCACCTGCTAAAAACACCTGGACCCTGCCATCTGTGAGTCTTGCCCTGCCAAGCGGTGCTAGTCTAGTTCTGGGCCCTTGGAAATGGGTATACGACTCTATATATCAAGCTTTTGTGCCACTCGGAACAGGTGCATTTCTATCAACACCAACATATCGCCACTGCTGCAAGGATTTAGAGCATCACATTGCCTTTGGCGTGGCACATCACTCCATTTCTGATGCATCTCTGACTTTGCACGGCTCAGAACCAAATCATCGACTCCATCTCAAGGATGGACGATGATGCATCGCCTCCTCTGTTCTTGTCTCTCCTTTGATGTATACAAGGTGCTTTGCAGCATGCCAAGTCTAGCCCTTATATCCAACCCATGCTCCAACGCAGTTGGCCTGAACTTTGCGATTTGACCTTGTCCAGCGTGACCAGACAGACCCGGTTGGCGCTTTATACTTTTGTTGAGCACTACATTTCAGTTTATTCTCTAAATATTCATAACTTTGGATTTTTGTTGTTTTGATATTGTTTTGTTTTGATATTGTTTTGTCCATTAAATTAAGCTGTAGATTTCTAACAAGGTGTAGTATCTTTTTGTGTGGTGTTTTCACTGTTTTACTGTTTAAAGTATTGCACTAATAATTTATACATTACCTTTTAAGTTAAGTCTGGCCTGACTGCTCTTCGCCAAGCTAACAGTGATGGAGCACAGGTCAATTTAGGGTGTGTTTGTGCCTTACACTTGTGGTTCCTGCTTGGACATAGTGAATACCTCTGTCAACCAGAAACCCAATTTCTAACACTAACTGAGACTTGTTACACTATTCCTCACTCTTCCCACACTTCTTTTTTTAAAATTTACTATTGTGGATTTCTTCCCTCCTATGGTAGAGACTATTAAAGCCTCTACTGCGTTTAAGGAATCCTTTTGCGAATATCTGGCAGGCATTTTGATTTGTGGCTCTAGATCTCTGTTTCTGGTTGAAAATACTTTTGTGAAATGATGCAGGGTATGGACCTTATTCACAAATATTTTGTGGTGTTAAGGTGTAACTTAATGTTGGAACACTCCTTACATAATTCGAAATTGCAGGAGTAAGGAAGGACTGCACCAGGATTAAGTCACTGTAAAATAAAAAAAAATAATTATGAAGCAGTTCTTCCAATTCTTCTACATTGACAGTGAGTTGTCTTTTTGGAGGACACAGTGCTTACCATGTGCAAATTGCACCTAATTGATTGTTTAATTTAAATATTGGGTTGATTATAAGTGAAATCTTTTTATGGGGTTTAGGGTATGCATACTGGAAGTGCAGCATAGTTGACCCGATTCATAAATATTTTGCTTTCACTTGCTCTTCAGTACCTCTGGTTTTCTCCAGGAATAAGCCAGAAGTAATCCAAGAGTACTACAACATTAAGGGCCTCATTATGACCCTGGCGACTGGCGGTAAGCTGGATGTAACACCGCAAACAGGCTGGCGGTGTTCCGCCAGCTATTATGACCGTGCAAGCACCGCTGCCCTGGGGATTATGAGTCCCTGACCACCACCAGCCTGGCCACGGTGGCAAACACTGCCATGGAAAGGCTGGCGGTAAGGGGGACTTGGGGTGCCCCTGGGGGCCCATGCACTGCCCATGCACTTGGCATCGACAGTGCAGGGGCCCCCAGGCATAGCTCCATCGCACATTTCACTGCCTGAATTTCGGACAGTGAAATGTGCGAAGGGTGCTACTGCACCTGCTGCACATCAGCATTGCCACCGGCTCTATTTCGAGCCGGCAGCAATGTTGATGTGAATTTTCCGCTGGGCCAGCGGACGGTAACACTGTTACCATCCGCTGGCCCAGCGGAAAAGTCGTAATAGGGAGCCAGAAATACTGCCATCACGTGGTATTCTGGCTCCCGCAGCCTTGACGGTCTTTTGAAAAGACCACCAAGGTTGTAATGAGGGCCTAAGTCTCACCTACTCTTATCAGGGTCTTGGTGAATTGGGCCCAAGTTATCTGTGAATGTGTTATTAGAGTCTGTAGATTTTACCCAGTTTCAGAATGCTGGAGCGAGTCACTGTTATATCAGAATATAAAATAGAACACTTCAAGGTGCTTTGTAATACTCACTATTTGTGCCAATAACTATATGCTCAAAACTGAACATTTCAAGGATTCCAATACTGGGGGCAGTGAAACATCAAACAGCTTATCCACAAAAGAAATACCGTTACAGTTAAAACTCTAGTTTGTATTTTTAAAGTTGTCCGGCTACAGTGTGCACCCTAGTTGGTCATTACCCCTGGATTACCACCTCTACACTATTTATGTACTCATTCTGCAAACCCAAAACAGTGTAGCATACTATTGATAACTAGTGCTGTTTTGGATCTAGGTGTACTATTACAATGAACATGTGAGAAAAGCATTAATGTTAAAAGAATATATTTAAATTATTTAAAATTAGGCAAAGTGAAATACTATGACCTCGATTCACAAAGATTGGTGTATGAGTAGGTGTGACCTATTCTTGTAGCCCTCCTGGCTTACTCATGACTTATGCTGGTGGCCTGTATGAGAACTATGTCATGTTACTCCTCCAGCACTAAACAAAGTGGTCCATTTCTGTCCCATCCCCTTTGATAGCTTGTCAGTTTGCATTTTTTGGCAAAGTCTAACAACCTGTAGAACTTTGCACATTCGCACACTGCTAATAGAAGCATATTTTCTATTGAGAAATGATAGTGTGTGTATAATACATTGTAATTTCCATTAATTATTTGTTCTCATTATTTTGTGGTTAATCCTTTTAACTACACGTACTGTTTCCTGTGCTTTTGTGTGTGTTCTGTTGCTGTCAACATGGTGCTTACATCTCACCCATATTCCCCTCTCCCATGAGGCTAAATTCACTTTTGAAGATCCTCATACTAATAATCACCCCTTAACTGCATCCCAAGTATGCTTTGTTTCTATCTGAATTTCCTGTTTTTAATTCTTGCGTATTGCTTTCCTCACCTAGGAGCCTGATGTGTGACAGCTCGACAAATCTCAGGCCATTCAGAAAATGGTTTGCATTTCTTAATTTGCCTTTCATAGTGACCGATTCACTGCCTGTATGTAGGTACCATTCACAAATTGTGATTGTTCACAAAATCAGCAAAAAATGTGTAGAAATAATACAACTTCAACAAACAGGTATCATGACACAAGGTGTACAAGGTCACTCAAAATATATTGGAATTTCTCACATTTACTACATTTTATGTAATGGTGAGGAGAATGCACACTCTGGGACCTCAGCAATGGAAGATGAGTGGAGGGGGGATTGTTTTGTTGGACAGCGATTTACTTTGTTTGAACAAGCAGAGGAGGACGTGTATAGTAAGTGCATGTAAGAACAGAGGTGACTTAAAGTTCAGTTTCTGATTTGGAACCTGACTTAGAAAGGACCGCCACATGTAGAGTGGCCATCCCAATACATTTTCAGGTCATATGTTGCCTTCAGCTCTTTGCATCTGGGAGCTTTCAGTGTACAGTAGCAGTTGGTGGCAGCACATGCAGAGTTCTCTTTCGGGAATACTGCACAACTTTTCAGAGGCGCAATGCTCACTGGGCTAAACGGGCTTCAACCCCTCGTGTCGCCTCAGCCTGGGCTGCTGCAGTCTCCAAGACAGACACAGATATTTACCTGATCTGTGTTGGACTGTACTGGACATGGGGCCTCAATGACAGTCCCAAAGCATGTCCAAAGTACATGAAATGCATAACAAACAGTGGGAACACTAGAGTCAGAAGCAAAAAAATATTCTGCAACTGTTTGTAACCCTTTCATCTTCAGACAAATGCAAACAAGATGTAAAGCATATCTTAATTTAAAAACAAATGTCAAAATAATCTGTGGGGAAATATATTCCTTTAGGCTATGATAGCTGGGTACGGCAATGGGCCCACTGCAGATGTCTGTTCATGTAACCAGACAGTTACACAACTGAATCCTGATTTTGGCATGCTATAATATTTTTGTATTATAGTGCCAAGCCACTGCAGCCTGTGACTGAAAGCACTGTGAATATGCGAGTTTTGTGTATGTTACTCACAGTATCAGAAAGGGGTCCGCAAAAGGTGCAGCGATTAAGAGACAGATTTACTAACTGTTTATACAACATTGCACAGTAACCAAAGTTGTGCTGCGCAGCATTAAAGGGAGTGAGTAGAACAGCACAACATCTACCAAATGATGGTGGACACTGCCAGAGCTACAAAGATTTGACACTGTTTTCTGCTCTTGTTGTGCTTCCACAGTTTATGCTAACATGAGCTAACACACACTTGCCGTTGTGCAAGGGTGTGTGTATTCTGGCAGGCATAGTTTTTTCACAGGAAAGATGACCTTCCAGAACACAATACTAAGCTTAAACATTAGACAAAGTAGTACTGCACTATTTGTGTTACTTTTAGACCTACTTTCCAGCACAAATAACGTTTTGCGCTGGAAAGTAAATTCCAAATCAATTGTTTGCATCATTTTCACTTTTGTGATTCCAATCCAGAGTAAATTGTTAGTAATCTGCACTACGTGTTTAAGATAAAAAATAAGTGTGTTAAGAATATATATTTATAGTGATATGTGGCTAGACTCTGCCTTGTGTAAACCTTTTTTAATAGGTTTCCATTAAAATGACGTAGCCCAAAATGCAGCTGATAACACCCTTACATTACGTCTCAAAAGCAATAACCCTTTGTCACCATGAAGCCTCAAATGACTGTCAATCAAAGCCATATAGTAGCTCCGAAGTACCCTTTAGATTTGTTGATTACTCACATTTACGTTTCTTTCAGGTAGCTGGCACTCTGGCAAGTAGGTGTGTTTCTTCTTTTGCTGCATGGCTCTCACTTTACTCCAAAGAACAAAAGACACCCCACTCCTTTCTTTTCAACCAGAATGTCGTTCCCAATAAATCTCACACACTTCAACCACGAGTTCATCCAAAATTGATTTACTGGCAGAGGAGGAGTTTGTTTTTCTTTGCTTTTCATGCCTAATGGTGATGCACTCTCTCTGCCAACTCAGCTCACCTACACAATACCCATAAAAGGCATAGACCCTAACTGGAAACTTAACAGAGCAGAATTCCCATGCGGCAACCCATTCTACACAATTAGAAAAGGTCCAGTGTTCCTGCACCCAGATTTACTAGGTGCAGGAACAACCAATCTGATTTTACCAACAGGAAAATCCAGCAGCTAAAATTACTGTTGGAAAAGGATGCATTGTAGCCTGGATCCTTGCTATGGCTCCGTCCCAACCTCAGACAAGGCACAAGGTGATCTCCCAGCCAACATTCTGCAAACCTTCCTTCACCCTTCTCACCCCATCTGTCTAGCTCTGCAATAAAACAGCCCACCACACACTTTCCCCACAACATCCTGCATTCGTTTCCCACCTGCTGGAAGTAGTTGGTTAATGTGTGCTTTAAACCCAACTGAAAATAGGATACAATGCAGAATACCACCAGGTGAATTTAAATCCTAACAGTATTTTCCCATTCTGTGAGGTTTAACTTGTAATTGCATGAAACAGGTGGGTTGTTACCACCTAGTACTGGTAATTATTGCTGCGGAGAGTGCACACCACAGTACTTTGCAACTTGTAGTTGGAGCTAT
Source organism: Pleurodeles waltl (assembly GCF_031143425.1). Lineage (NCBI taxonomy): Eukaryota > Metazoa > Chordata > Amphibia > Caudata > Salamandridae > Pleurodeles > Pleurodeles waltl. Next base: position 695,470,288 of record NC_090438.1, read on the forward strand.
GGTGGGCTACTTAAAGTGCATGGGCATAGATCAGCAGGGCTAAAAGGCCTTGTTATCACATTCCACCATGCCTACAAATACAGAGTAGAATAATTTTTCACATGTTAACTTCAGCAAAAAAAGAGAGAATGCAGATTCCATAATATCTTGAATGTACTAAACGCTCTGCTGGTCACTAATTTTAGAAGAAATTGAGCGAAATTCGTGGTTTGTGGCTTTTTTCCTTTTGAGATGGCGCATTCTGTTCTGAGGATACCTCAAGTGATGGGTGCCTGATCTGTTAGTAGACTGGGAGATAGCTCAGCTATGTGAGGCTTCAACAAATAATTTATGTTTAATGAAAGGCATACCTCTTTCAGGTAAAGAAACCAACTTTTTGATCAGTTTCTCAGGGAACATTCTAAGACGGTTGTAGAATTTGCTTCAGCAAATGGTTTTGTGTTTTTTTTCTCCAGAAATGTGCCACTGCAGAGGCAATACACCACCACTCCCCATGTGTAGCCTTAGCATCGTGGTGTCCTTCATTTTCAAATTTGTGTAGTCTGGCAACAAAATGCTTGTGAAGCCTCATTCTGCTGCCAAACTAAGTCTGGGTCATTCAAAACAGCATACATCTGACATTGGGTGTAATATGTTGCCAGAGCAATAGTACTGCACAATGAAATCCCTACTTTGTCCACTACATGTTTCTGTATTACCATGAAAAAAACGGTAACCATGTTGTCCACCTTGTTTCTCTCTTGTGGTCCGTTCAAGATTATCTCTTTCTCTACTCAGGCCAGGCTAATTGCTATAATTAGTATAGACTTTATGGAAAACTATTATTGAGAATATCGTCATTCTTTTCAAAGTAACTTTTGAGGAATATGTAATAAATGTTGTATTTTATAATGCACATTTAGCATTTTACAATGCACATTGCCTCTGCACAATATTGATAGTTTAGTGGGTTTCTCACTTTATGTGCTAGGGTTTCAGAACAAATTTAGAAACGTAGTTTGGGTGGCACAATTTCTGTTGGAGTGACCTCTTTGTTGGACATTACCCATCAGCCAAACTTTCTATATGTTCTGTAGCTTGAAGGAATACATATGTCCTTCATATGCTAGACCTACATTGTAAAATCATTCCAGGGAAACTACCTTTTTGTCAGTTCTTTTGGTCTGGTGATTTCCTCCCTGGATGTAGCTCAGTCCATTAATATGAGAACTGCTTGAGGTGTGGTGAGACACCAAGGGGCATATTTATACTCCGTTTGCGCCGAATTTGCGTAGTTTTTTTCGACGCAAATTCGACGCAAAACTAACTCCATATTTATACTTTGGCGTTAGACGCGTCTAGCGCCAAAGGTCATGGAGTTAGCATTATTTTTTTGCGTGAACACCTTCCTTGCTTTAATGAGATGCAAGGTAGGCGTTCCCGTCTTAAAAAATTACTCCCAGGCATGTGCGTGGTATTTATACTCCCGGGCAAAAATGACGCCCGGGAGTGGGCGGGGCAAAAAACCCCGCATTTGCGCCTCTTTTTAACGCCTGGGTCAGGGCAGGCGTTAAGGGACCTGTGGGCTCAGAATGAGCCCAGAGGTGCCCTCCCCTGCCCCCAGGGACACCCCCTGCCACCCTTGCTCACCCCAGGAGGACACCCAAGGATGGAGTGACCCATCCCAGGGAAGAAAAGGTAAGTTGTGGTAAGTATTTTTTAAAAAAAAACATTGTGGCATAGGGGGGCCTGATTTGTGCCCCCCTACATGCCACTATGCCCAATGACCATGCCCAGGGGACAGAAGTCCCCTGGGCATGGCCATTGGGCAAGGGGGCATGACTCCTGTCTTTGCTAAGACAGGAGTCATGTTACTGGCGCCTGGGCGCCCCAAAAAAATGGCGCAAATCGGGTTAAGACGATTTTTTTGCCTCAGCCTGACTTGCCCCATTTGTGGACGCCAAAACGCCATTTTTACCCATGCCGGCGCTGCCTGGTGTACGTGTTTTTTTTTCACGCACACCAGGCAGCGCCGGTCGGCTAACGCCGGCTAACGCCATTCAATAAATACGGTGCCCGCATGGCGCTTCTGAATGGCGTTAGCCGGCGCTAATTTTTTTGGCACAAACCTGCGTTTGGCGCAGTTTTGCGTCAAAAAGTATAAATATGGCCCCAACTATTTTATTTTGATCTTGGATACCACAGATTCCTGTCAGAATGATTAACAAGTGGTAATAACGACAACTGACTGGTACTCATTTATTCAAATTCAGGAGGAATGGAAGAGGCATTGGACATCAAACCCAGTACTTGCCAGTCACACTTAAGTAACCCACCAATCACAATTTTCTAAGACCTGTACATGTGTGCACCCTCAAACAATCATGTGTTGCAATTCTCTGATGAGCAGACAGAAACTCTACATTTGATCAGCAGTTGGACACAAGCATCTTTCTGAAGCTAAAATTGAAAATATTCCCACATCATTTCACAGAAGACATTTTTGTAGATATTTTTAGATAATTGACAAAAAGGGTTGTTGTCTTGAAATACTTTAATAAAAAATTGTTTCTAAAATGTTTTGGATTTACATTTATAAAGACTGCTTTCAGGTTAACTTACTCATTCTCTTGTTTATAGATCTATGTCCATAGTCTATGAACATTGCCAAACACACTAAACAAGTTTATTATAGTGAGTTCACGTTTGATCAATATATTTAAAATGCAATTTATCGTGCTATTTTCTTGTATTGGCTCCAAGGTTAGCTCTGCTCCATTGTTTCAAGTGTTAGCCCGCCTCCATTTGTTGACCTGTCAGTCCACCCGAAGTTTATATCTAGTTGCAACCTTCAGACTTTTTTTATGCTTCTTTTTTTTGTTAAATATGTTTTATTGAAAGATTCAAAAATGAATAATAAAATGCTTACTTAGAAGATTAAATAAGATACATAATAAAACAATGTGTAGCATTAAAACAGATAATTAGGAATATTGAAGTCCAAAAAAGTCAACATATTAATAATAAGCACAATCATTTCATACGTTTTTTGTTTACATACAAAAAAGGAAAGAAAAGAAAAGTCAGGAATAGCAAGAAAGAAGATAGAAGGAGAAGTGTGAGTAAAGGTTAGGGTATAGATAAATGAGAAGATACATAGGTAGTGAAAGAAAGCCAGTAAAGCTCAGATTTGATCTTTTGGTAAGTAGTCAATGAAGATACACTGGATATTCCATGTTCATCACAAATAAAATTCCACCATGGTAAAACAGATATTTGGAAGTGTCTTTCCAGCATGAAATTATAACCTTAAAAGCAATAGCAATGAAGAGGTCAAACAACTTAGGTTTAGGAGAAATATGCCTAAAATCAGGAGACATAGGCCTTCATTACAACATTGGTGCGCGGCAACCGCTGCCTGCCAAGTTGTAACCGCTGTGCGGCCACCAATGCGGCCGCACTCCTGCGGTGGCCATTACGACATCCCCGCCGGTGGTGCCTGTCTGCACAGCAGACAGTGAAAAGCTTTATGGGGCTGTGCCATGGGGCCCCTGCAGTGCCCAAGCCAAAGGCATGGGCAGTGCAGGGTCCACCAGGGGCCCCGCGACTCCCCTTTCTGCCAGCCTTTCCATGGCGGGTACTACCGCCATGAAAAGGCTGGCAGGAAGGGGACTCCTACTCCCCTGGGCAACGGAGGATTAAATCTGCCAGGATCAACGTGGCAGAAAACCGCCGGTCCCGGCGGTGTGACCGCGACGCTTCCGCAGCGGTCATAATATGCGAGTTTGCACCGCCAGCCTGTCGGTGGTGCAACCTCCAGAACAGCCCTGGTGGTCTTTGACCGCCAGGGTTGTAATGAGGGCCATAGTGCCCAGGAAAACATGATGATAATTGGACATTGTGTTTTAATATATGTGTGCATTTAATTCAAATATCCTTCCAAAAATTGAAGACGTGGGCAATGATATAGTGAGTGAATTAAAATGCAATTAGAGATAGAACGTAATGATGATGACTTTCGATCAAATTTAGTGATACATTCAGGAGTCATAACAGCTCTATTGTGAATAAAAAATAAAGATTGTGTAATACGAGCAGCTCTAGAGGTACTGAATAGTTTTAGCCAAACTTTATCCCATAGCTGAGTAATAAGTGATACAGAGAGGTCCCTTTCCCAAAGTAGTTCATTGAGGGATTTTGAGCGTGAAATTTTTGGGGATAATAAAAGTTTATAAATAAGTGCAACTTTAGGGATAGAATCATGGCTAATGTTATGTAGCGGTGTTGAATGTGTGATTGGTGTAAGAGATGTTGAGAAATTATTATTATTTAAGAAAGATTGAAGAATGGAAGATATAAGCTTATATTCTTGGAGAAAAGAGTTTGGTAAATTGTACTCTGTTTGCAGTTGAGTAAACGGTATAACAGAATTATGACTTATCAATTCATGAACAAACAAAATACGCTTTTCTTTCCAATGTTTGAAATAAAATGATTTGCGACTACATGTAATGAACTTATTATACCAAATAGATGAGGAGAGGAACCTTTGATGAAAATCTAAACCTTCTAAAAATTGTGTATGCAATAAATGTTGGGAATACTTGAAGATTGGATATTTAGAAATGTAAGCACAATAAACCATGAAAATTACATCTTTCAAAGATAGATCTTTGAGTCGTAATCTTTCAAGTACAATTCAACGTGATATGGGAGAAATATGAGAGATATTAATTAAGGCATAAAATTGTCGGATTAAAAATGTAGAGTGGTACAATTGAAAATCAGGAAAGCGAACACCACCTTCATTCTTAGGACGTTTAAGCTTAGACAAAGCGATACGGGCATGTTTATTATTCCATAGGAATTCAGTGCAAATAGAGTTGACCTGGGAAAAATATTAATTTGGTATTTTAAAAGGTTTCACGGAAAGTGTAAAAAGGACATTAGTTAGAATCATCATTTTTAGGGTATCCTGTCGTCCCCACCATCATAAGTGAAGAGGACACCAGGAGGACAGCAATTTTTGAATTTTACTTTTTAAAATATTAAACTGGAAATATCAAGAGAAATCCAAACGCCTAGATATTTAATTTTGGAGGGACACCAGGTAAAATTAGTATTAGTGAACATGTATTGATAGCACAGAGCATTCAAAGGTAAGACTTCTGTTTTAAAGACATTTAATTTATAGCCATAAATGCTAGAATATAGTTTAAATTCATTTAAAAAAGGTGCTATGGAGGATTGGGGATTTGAAATATATAGTAAAACATCATCAGCATAAGCCGATAATTTGATTTCAAGGGACTTATGGGTAAACCCAGAAATAAGCTTATTTGTGAGAATATGTTCCAGAAAAAGTTCTAAACAGAGAATGAAAAGCAAAGGAGAGAGAGGGCAACCTTGTCTGGTACATCTGTGTAGTTTGAAATATGGGGAGAAACATCCATTAACAAAAATACTGGCTCGGGGATCAGAATATAATAGTGTTAGAAATGGGGTCTCTGGTTGACAATCAGGTTACACCCTGTCCAAGCAAGGACCCTCACTTTAGTCAGGGTAAGTCACACACAATCCAAATTATCATGTGCCCACCCTCTTGTAGCTTGGCACTGAGCAGTCAGGCTTAACTTAGAAGGCAATGTGTAAAGTATTTGTGCAATAAGTCATACAATACCACCATATAGCACCACAAAAATACACCACACAGTGTTTAGAAAAATATATAGTATTTATCTGGATAAATGCAGGTCAAAACGATCAAAGATGCAATAAGTAAATGTAGAGATATCACTGAAGAGTGATAATAAATGTCTCAAGTCTTTTAAGAGCAACCAAAGTCTGTTTCAAGCACAAAGTACCTGGTTCGTGTGAAAAATCCCCACAAAGGGTCGCAGAGGAGGAGATGCGTGGAAACAAAAGGGTGTGCATCGATTTCTCGGGTCGCACACAGCGATGCGTCATTCAGTTTTCACGCAGGGACGGTTCCGCGTCGATCTCCGGCGATTGGTCATGGATCCTCTTTGGATTGCGGGGTTTTCTGACGCCCCGGGGACAATGCGTGGATTTCCGGTGCTGCTAGGACGAAGTCACAGGAGCTGCATCGATCCGGTAGGTATTGCGTCAAATTTTCTACCGCATCGCAGGCGCTGCACCAGTTCCTCTCTGGCAGTCGGGCTGCGTCGTTCCGGCTCGGCTGTGCATCGATCCAGTGAGGCCATGAGTCGAATTTCCGGTCACTACGCTGGCGCTGCATCGATCTTCTCTTTGTGAAGGTGGGCTGCGTCGTTCCGGTTCGGTGTGCAGTGAAATTTTCACTGCAGTGCAGTCTGTGCGTCGTTTCTGGCAGGCTGTGCATCGATCTTCACCGCACAAGGATTCCTTCTTGCAGAGATTAAGTCTTTTTGGTCCTCAGACTTCAGGGAACAGGAGGCAAGCTCTATCCAAGCCCTTGGAGAGCACTTCTTCACCACAGCCAGAGAGCAGCAAGGCAGCAGGGCAACAGCAAAGCAGCAGTCCTTCACAGAAAGCAGACAGGTGAGTCCTTTGAGCAGCCAGGCAGGTCTTCTTGGCAGGATGCAGGTTCTGGTTCAGGTTCCCTTCCCCAGGAAGTGTCTGAGTTGGTAGTAGTAGAGGCCCTGTTTTTATACCCAAATGTGCCTTTGAAGTAGGAGAGACTTCAAAGAGTGGCTTAGAAGTGCACCAGGTCCCCTCTCAGTTCAATCCTGTCTGCAAGGGTCCCAGTATGGGATGTGTCAGTCCTTTGTGTGAGAGCAGGCCCTCCGCCCTCCCAGCCCAAGAAGACGCATTCAAAATGCAGATGTATGCAAGTGAGGCTGAGTTTCCTGTGCTTGGGGTGTGTCTGAGTGAATTCACAAGGAGCTGTCAACTAAACCCAGCCAGACATGGATTGTAAGGCACAGAAAGATTTAGTGCAAAGAAATGCTCACTTTCTAAAAGTGGCATTTCTAAAATAGTAATATTAAATCCAACTTCCCAGTCAGCAGGATTTTGTATTACCATTTTGGACATAATAAATATGACTTTACTACTCCTTTCAGATCAGCAGCTACCACTCAAACAATGTATTAGGGTAGCCCCAATGTTAGCCTATGAAGGGGGTAGGGCTCACAGCAGTGTAAAAACGAATTTGGGAGTTTTACACTACCAGAACATGTCAACTACATAGGTACATGCCCTGCCTTTTGCCTACACAGCACCATGCCCTAGGGGTTACCCAGGGCACACCTTAGGGGTGACTGATATGTACAAAAAGGGGAATTTTAGGCTTGGCAAGTACTTTGAAATGCCAAGTCGAATTGGCAGTGAAACTGCACTCACAGGCCTTGCAATGGAAGGCCTGAGACAGGGTTAAGGGGCTACTGAAGTGGGTGGCACAATTAGTGCTGCAGGTCCTCCAGTAGCGTTTAATCTACAGGCCCTGGACACATATAGTGCACTCTACTAAGGTCTTATCAGTAAATCAGATAGCCCAATTGGGTATGATCCAATGTTACCATGTTTAAAGGGAGAGAACATATGCACTTTAGCACTGGTTCGCAGTGGTAAAGTGCGCAGAGTCTAAAAACCAGCAAAAACAGTATCTCAAAAGTGGAGAGAGGCAGGCAAAAAGTTAGGGGTGACCACCCTAAGGCTGTCAGGTCTAACAAATAGTGTTAGAAATGGGGTCTTTGGTTGGCAGACAGATTACCCCCTGTCCAAGAAAGGGCCCTCGCTCTACTCAAGGTAAAGGCGAATCACCCTCAGTTAACCCCTGCTCACCCCTGTGGTAGCTTTGCACAAGCGGGCAGGTTTAACTCCAGAGTCTAGGTGTAAAGTATTTGTACCAACACACACAGGGCCATATTTATACTTTTTGATGCAAAACTGCGCTAACGCAGTTTTGCGTCCAAAAAATTAGCGCCGGCTAACGCCATTCTGAAGCGCCATGCGGGCGCCGTATTTATTGAATGACGTTAGCCGGCGTTAGCCGCCGGCGCTGTCTGGTGTGCGTTAAAAAAAAATACGTACACCAGGCAGTGCCGGCGTAGAGGAAAATGGAGCTTGGGCGCCAAAAAATGGGGCAAGTCAGGCTGAGGCAAAATTTGCGCCGCAACCCGATTTGCACCTTTTTGTTTTGACTCCCAACCCCCATTGACATGACTCCTGTCTTAGCAAAGACAGGAGTCATGCCCCCTTGCCCAATGGCCATGCCCAGGGGACTTCTGTCCCCTGGGCATGGTCATTGGGCATAGTGGCATGTAGGGGGGCACTAATCAGGCCCCCCTATGCCACAAAAAAAAAAAAAAAAAAACTTACCTGAACTTACCTTAATGTCCCTGGGATGGGTCCCTCCAGCCTTGGGTGTCCTCCTGGGGTGGGCAAGGGTGACAGGGGGTGTCCCTGGGGGCATGGGAGGGCACCTCTGGGCTCCTTCCGAGCCCACAGGTCCCTTAACGCCTGCCTTTTCCAGGCGCTAAAAAACAGTGCAAAAGCGGCCGTACGTCATTTTTTTTGACCCGCCCACGCCCGGGCGTGAATTTTGCCCGGGAATGTAAATACGGCGCACATGCCTCGGAGTCAATTTTTTAGACGGGAACGCCTACCTTGCATCTCATTAACGCAAAGTAGGTGTCCGCGCTAAAAAATTACGCAAACTCCATGGACTTTGGCGCTAGACGCGTCTAACGCCAAAGTATAAATATGGAGTTAGTTTTGCGTCGGAATTGCGTCAAAAAAAACGACGCAATTCCGGCGCAAACAGAGTATAAATATGCCCCACAGTAACACAGTGAAAAGACTACAAAATGACACAGCACAGGTTTAGAAAAATAGGTAATATGTATCTAAACAAAACAAGACCGAAAAGACAAAAGTCCACAATACACAAGTCAAGTTATGAATTAAAAAGCAAAAAAAAAGAGTCTTAAATCCTTAGAACAGAGTGCTTACACTGTTAGCATGCAAAAGTACCTGGGGAGCGTCAATATACCATTGCATGGGATAGTGTGTAGGAAAAGGCCAGCGATGCGTTGATTTCTCACTCGCAAGCGAGACCGTGCGTCATTCCTTCTCTGGTCGGGTCGGCGTGCGTCATTTTTCCTCTCCACAGGAGAGCGATGTGTTGATCCAGACAGGCAAATCGGGTCCAGGCAGGCTTTGCGTTGTTTTTCAGCGTCCAGTGAGGTTTGCATTGAAAATCCAGTCGCACGGTATCAGAAAATTGCTCTACGTGGGGTTGCGACGTTAACAGCCTCCGTCAGCGGGTGTTGTGTGTCGTTTCTCACCCGCGTGCGTTGATCTTCCAGCCGCAATGCAGGTGGAGCATAGATTTCAGCCGCGAAGCCGGCAGCGCGTACTGTCTTAGCCATGACTTAGAAGGTGCATTGAAAATTTCCCTGCACGGTGGTCTGTGCATGGATTTTCAGTCTTGGTCTGCCAGCTTCACCTTCCAAGGCCCCAGGAACTGGATCGGGCATCACTTGGCAGGACAGGAGTCTCAGCAGAGAGTCCTGGTGCTGGCAGGAGAAGGTTTTGATGGCACTGAGACTTCAACAACAGGAGGCAAGCTCAGGGCAAGCCCTTGGAGATTTCGTCCAAGCAGGAATGCACAACAAAGTCCAGTCTTTGTCCCCTTGCACAGGCAGACGCAGCAACTGCAGGATAGCTCCCTAAAGCACAGACAGGGCATCACTTCTCCTCTGCTCTTCAGCTCTTCTCCAGGCAGAGGTTCCTCTTGATTTCCAGAAGTGATCTAATTTTTCAGGGGTTTGGGTGTCCTTCTTATACCCATTTTGGCCTTTGAAGTAGGCCTACTTCAAAGGAAAGTCTCTCTTCTTTGTGAGATCCTGCCTGGCCAAGGCCAGGCCCCAGACACCCACCAGGAAATCCACAAACAGGCAGAGTCACAGAATGGTTTAAGCAAGAAAATGCCTACTTTCTAAAAGTGGCATTTTCAAACCTGTCTCCAGCAGGCCACCATTCCTGTGAGTGCTGTGACTCGCAAGGGGGTCGCAAATTGCGACCCACCTCATTAATGTTAATGAGGTGGGCCTTTGCGACCCCATTGCGATTCGTAGATGGTGTCAGGGACACCATCCTGCATCCGGCATTGCGACTCACAAATTGCAAGTCACTCAGACGCAATGCCGGATTTTCCTACATCTGGCCCATGGTTCCTTCTACACAGCGAAACAACGTCTCCGCGAGCATAATATAAAATATGCCCTTCTCTTCCTTGCAAAACTGCGAGTATAGGATGGTTCGGCAGTGCACATTTTCTCCTCCTCGGATGATGTTTGGACCTGGCTGCATATTAAGAGGATTGCTCAGCCTGCGAAACAGACGGAAGCAGAGGAGTCATGGTCCCTCCCTAAAGGAAGACGCGGATGTCAGGCTCGCTCTGGGATTAAACCTACCAAGGTGCAGTCGGTGGCGGAGCACTCCTGACTACTGTGCGATGCCGCACAGTTTGTATCCAACTCCTATTTGACCTTGAGTGAACTAGCTGATGTTGAGGCCGATCATGCAGACTCCTCAGATGCCAGGGACTCCCATCGGGGCCTGTTGCTCACCCCTCGCTCTGCAGACGACATTTGACTTATATACTTTATACTACCACTTGTTTATTAGGAGCGTCCCCCAGCACTTTTCCTACTCTTGCCTGCTCAGTTAGGGCCATATTTATACTTTTTGACGCAAAACTGTGCTAACGCAGTTTTGCGTCAAAAAAATTTGCGCCGGCTAACGCCATTCTGAAGCACCATGCGGGCGCCGTATTTAATCAATGACGTTAGCCGGCGTTAGCCGGCGGCGCTGCCTGGTGTGCGTGAAAAAAAACGACGTACACCAGGCAGCGCCGGCGTAGGGGGATATGGAGCTTGGGCGCCCAAAAATGGGGCAAGTCAGGCTGAGGCAAATTTTTCGCCTCAACCCGATTTGCACCATTTTTTTCGACTCCCAACCCCCATAGAAATGACTCCTGTCTTAGCAAAGACAGGAGTCATGCCCCCTTGCCCAATGGCCATGCCCAGGGGACTTTATGCAAGTCCACACAAAGAGAAATAGATGAGGTACTTGTGGAGCGCAATGAAAGTATGTATGGAGGAAGAGTCACGTTATATTAAATCACATTTCACTGTCACCACATATAGACTCATTCACTGCTTCAGTTTAATTACTATAACTCACTGCCTCAATTCCAGGATGAAGAATGGGCTTAAAAAGGCCACCCCGTAGCTGAAAATATCGCTAAAATAAAACAGTACCTGAGTAGATATCTGGTTCACAGCAGTACTTAAGTACAAGGCCAATGCATTATGTCAAGCAGTAGTAAAGAGAAGAAAAAAAAAAAGAAAAAGTAAACATGAACAGTACACAAAATGGCAGCAGTTTGCATCTGACAGGAATTCGCTGCTGAGATTTCATAATGAACGATAGACTCGGAAAAGCCTTCCAGCTAGTCAAAATGAGGCCACAGCAACACAAAAAATGAGAAACATTCTCAATGCAAGAATTGCACAAACTTCAGGGTCTTAAAATAAAATGAGAGCTCCGCATTGATACGGTGCTCAGCAATCCGCCACCATCTTGATCGGCACAGAAGCCACGCCCTTCAACTTTTTAAATGATATGCTTGAAAAATTAAAAGAACATATTTCTTTTTCTTTAAATGCATCTGATTTGTAAACCCCAAAGGTGGCTTTCTATCCAGTTGCAAATTTCTCAAATGTTATCAGATGTGTGGGTGGCATTCATATCCTCATTAGTCCGCCTTCAGAATGTACACTACTAATACTAGATCCTTCCTTGCTTTCTTGCTGACAAATATTGGATCTATTAGACACATTTGATGAGTGTATTTTTTCCAGCGTGTGTGATTTGTGCTAGGCTTATTGCTACATCTCTGTTCTGATGTACCATTTCCACTTGTATCTTAGAGTTGCATCTACACACTGTTGTTGTTGCAGATGCCAGCCTCTCTACTGACTGACATAAAGCCTGTAAGTGCATATCATTATGTCATTGTCTATGTCTGGTTGCCTGTGTTTCAGGTTGGACCCGGCCCTTTTACGGGGTCATTCCCCAGACCTTTTACTTTTTGCCTCCTTATTTTTCTGACCTTTGTTGGCTGACATTTTGACTCTGAGCACTTTTTCACTGCTAACCAGTGCTAAAGTGCATGTGCTCTCCCTTACAAAATTAGTATGATTGGCTTATACCTCATTGGCATATTAAATTTACCAATAAGTCCCTTGTAAAGTGGTATCCCGATACCCAGGGCCTGTAAATTAAATGCTACTGGTGGGCCTGCAACGCTGCTTGCGCCACCCACTGAAATAGCCTGTCAAATCTATTTCAGGCCTGCTAGCGCAGGGTCTGTGTGCGCAGTTTTCTGCCACAGGGACCTGGCATCTAAATTTACTTGCCAGGCCCAAAACTCCCCTTTTACTACATGTAAGTCACCCCTAAGGTACGCCCTAGCTAGCCCTATGGGCAGGGTGCCATGTATGTAGAAGGCAGGACATGTGCCAGGTTGCTTGTCCTGTCCTGGTAGTGACAAACAGCCTAACTCGGTGTCTCACGGCTGTGAGTGCTGCCTTCTCCTAGGATTGCATTGGAAATGCCCTGGCTTATGTGTAAGGGGTATTGTCTGATTTATGTGGTTTAGCGTAGGCATGTTTGGTATGGTTGTGTTAGTGATGAGAAATACTACTTACTGGTGTAGGTGTATTTTTTATTACTATCACAGAAATACTACTTCTAGAAAGTGCCCATTTATCTGTGCTTATGACTCTGGTGTTTTGCAGCTTGCCTCCAATCCACATCTGGGCAGACTGACGGTTGGGGTTTTGTGCATACTTTTCAGACAGCCTGAACACAGGGAGGGTGGAGGTGTCACAGATGTGCATCTATATATTGTATAGCAATCCTGGGCTAAGAGAAGGGGGGGGGCACCTGCATTTGTAAAGGCTGTGCCCTGGCCTCGTACAATATGGTTGTTTGCCCTCACTGATGTTTGGAGCCTGTGCTGGAGGAGAGAAAGGGCACTCCCAGAACCAGTTGTAACTGGTTGGAACCCCCCCTCCTCCCCATTGCAAAACACACTGTAAACCTAGTATAAGTACAGGGGAATTTTCCCCACAATTTAGACATCATTTTGAACATTCTGTGAACACCCGGAACCTTACCTGGAGCTGGACAGGATGCTGTTGAGAGGACTCACCAGGACCACCTTGGACTGCTGCTGCTTTGCTGACCTGTGACCTGCTTGGTCACTAGGAGAAACTACCACTGCTGGCATCACCTTGTGTGCTGGCCTGTAGCTGGGTTCGCCAGCCCTGGACCCCTTCTTTTGGTTGTCTCCAGAGGCATGGTGCTGTGGCCCCTGACCTCTGTAAAACTTATTTGTGGCCCAAGGAGTGCTACTGTACCACAAAACACTATTTGGAGTGTTCTTTGTGCCCAAGAAGATCACCGCCACAGCCCAGGAGTACTGGGGTGCCCCTCACGCTTTCTGAAGTGCTCTGCATCACTGCTTGGATTCACCGCCGCAACCCGGGCGTCTTCTGCACATCACGTTCGAGGGTCGCGCACTTCCTAGTGCCCCCGGGGCATGAGAAAACGGAAAGCAGAGCAAACGTGCTCCTATTCTTACTGTAATTCCTGACTACTGTTTATGTTGCAGAAACCTGAGTACTTACGTGTTCTAATGTGACAACTGCGTATTTTTGCAGAGTATTAGTAACTTGTGTAACATTCTGACAACTGCTAAGGTAGCAGGGTAATACTAACGTATAATTTTGGTCTAATTATGTTTTGTGCAATACAGTTTACTTTTACATAGCTCAGTGTTGTGTTTACTTTGTGGTGTACATTTTGCGTCACTTGTGTTGTGTGTGTTGTGCAAACGCTTTAGAAGGTGCCGCCGGGTTAGGCCTGACTGCTTGCCAAGCTACCAAGGGGGTGAGCAGGGGTTATCTTGGACATGTAACTCCCTTGCCCTGACTAGAGTGGGTGGGTTCTGCCTGGATTAGGTGCATACCCTAACCAACCAGAAACCCCATTTCTAACACAGGTGTTATTGCATGACATAGTTATCTCACTGCCTGAGTAATATTGAACATACCAGATTGGGTTTTGTTATTGTACTCAGACATGGTTTTGTTTGTTCTGTTGGTCCTTGGACTATGCTCTCAAGTTGCCCTATGTTGTTTTTAGGGTTGAGTGCACAAGCGCACTGTCCCTGTTGTAATCTCTCTTTGGGCTTTTAATCACACCCATGTCACGCCTGTCACTTTCATTGTTCGTGGGCTTGCCTTTTAAAATTCGCTTGATTTCATTAGTGAAAGGCATGCATATGTCATGCCTTTTCCGGTGTTTAGCCCTCCTCGAGCGCACCTGCCAACTACTGAAAACATGCGGGCTCCATGTTTTTTGCCTGGTTTCTGCACTACTTCATCTTTTTCTTTTCCACGCAGTGCGATCTCGCTGGGTTTTACATAGTGCGGGTGTGCTCGGTTTTTTGGTTTTTAATTTCAGTGCGATTGCACTGGGTTTTACACAGCGCAATCGCTCTCTTTTTTTTCTTTCAATTTATGTGGTAAGAAAAGTCCATTTAGGAGTTTACCACACTAATAGCTCTTACTTTAGCAAATGTGTGACCCGTTGCATTGCAAATGCTTGCTTTAACTGTTAACACAGATGTTTCAAGGGAATGAACTTGAGATGCACTTGTGAGTCCCTACTTGTATCTATTTTATTAATGCAGACCCTGCTTGTCTAGAGGTCGTGCCTATCTGAGTATAGACTGATGTCTGGATGTAAATGTAGCATTTTCAATAATTGTCACATTGTCAATATTAGATGTAGCAATCACACTCAAAGTATTTTGGAGTAGATGAGAGATCTGCTCCCCTTCCAGGCTGAGAATAAATAATTTAGAAACAACTTCCGAATCTATGATGGCAGACACTGCAACGTTTACTAATTGCTGATTGGTTATATGCAATAATGAAAATCGCAAAAAGGGAATCTTTATTTAAAAATAGTGAATAATAGTAATTTCCTACTTGGTAACTGGGATGCATAGTACGTCACATTTTGCAATTCGAAAACAGCGATTCAGTAAAAAAAATACTACTTGCCAATCCAAAAACATACATCAGTACATAAGGCCCTTGTTTCTTTTCTCGCAAAACGTTTTCATGTATTCCTTCTGAATGTTTTGTATTGCTTGAGCTCCTGGGAGAATTATCTTCCTGGTAGTGGACGAACGTGAGGAATTCAATTGGACTCGGAAATTCTCCCCATTAAAAAAAAAAAAAACGTTTACAACTCTGGGTTGTTGACATTTCATTTGTCCTCAGTCGAGCTGCCTGAGCTTCAGATCAGTGTGGTCTTGTGAAACGATATTCCCTTGACCTCTTTTTCCAACCACTCCCTAATGTGTGACTCTTCTGACTGAATAAATGATCTCTCCTGGACAAGTGAAGCTAAACAACATGACAGGGAGTGCCTGAATCACAGGTATATTTTTTACATTTTGTTTCACCACCAGTCTGGTTGTCTTGGCCTCCTACATAGGCACAGATGGCAGAAAGAAGAAATCCCATATGTGAAAACCAACTACTGTACAACTTGGACCAACAATCTGCAGGAAGGGAGACACATAGAGGACAAAACAGAAAACATCAATTTTGTGCTCATGTGTGCAACCATGCCGCTCTACAGTATGAGCTTGAATCGATATGAGAGTAGGGTCCAAAGAACTTTGAAGTCCTGTGAGAACTTCAGTTGTAATGAGGCTAATATGTGTCGTTCCACTAGGTAATCCTATATATACCCACTCAACTGCCCAATTTGCTCCGCAATGATTATTCCTAAATAGCAAACACGTGTGGCCTTGTTTTCACAGTTACATTTACCTAGGGAACGGTATTTATAACCTAACTTCTTGACCATTTCATTTCTTGGTGTCCCTCAAATACCGGCAAAAGAGGAAAAAGAGATAGGTTAGTGAAAGTAACCTGAGAAATATAATGGGTATACAAATTGTATTTGTATTTATTATTTATCAGGTGCAAGTATGCTGTAGATTCGTGGTGCTATAAGAACAAAATAAGGCAGAGTTTCACACCAATGAGTAGAACGTTAAGTTTTCAATGTTTGCAAAAGGGAAGAATATCATTGTACAGTTTGTTCCATTCTTGTGCAGCTGCTACAGATAAGTGTCTGTCTCCACAATTTTTGGTACAGCATTTTGGGATGTCAAGTAGAAAGGGTCCCCTAGCATCTTAGCGATCTGGCTGGAGAGTATAAAGAGAGGTTAGTCTTGAGAAACTGCAAAGCTGAACCATGGAGCGTATGGTGTACAATAACCATGACGTTGAGGAGGATTCTCGTCATGATAAGCAGCCAGTTTAAATTCCTGAGGATCAGCCACTGTCCAAGTCGAAAGTGCCAGTGCTTAACTGGTGGGCTCAATATAGGGAAAAATCTCCTTTATCAGTTTTAGTTGCCAGAAACAGGGTCTGGTTTGAGAGGTCACCTTCTGCTCCCATAACAAGCAGGTAAACAAATCATTGTCCATATTGTGAACGGCCTTTGCGGGTATTGGAGAAGAACCCATACATGAGAGCAGGCTGACA
This sequence comes from Pleurodeles waltl, assembly GCF_031143425.1. Lineage (NCBI taxonomy): Eukaryota > Metazoa > Chordata > Amphibia > Caudata > Salamandridae > Pleurodeles > Pleurodeles waltl. Next base: position 695,486,919 of record NC_090438.1, read on the forward strand.
GATGCAGCTTTAGGACATTGTTTGTGGTAAACAGAAGTTTGGGTTTTTGCCAGAATTAACTTCTAGAATTTGGTAGACATCCATTACCGTACCACTGTCATGCACAAGTTTGTAGTGCAAGAACAATGTGGGTAAAATCTGTAGGTTTCTGTTGATGTTGTCGTAATAGGAGCTGCATGTCGTCCACATAATGTATAATTTCATGTCCAGCTTGCGTAACATTGATGCTATGGGACCATGTAGTTGTTAAAGAGAAGCAATGATAACATGGACTTGTGTTGGACTCCAAAGGATATTTTCTCGGTTCTGATGTATGAGGAGGCCAAAATATAGCTTGTGTTCGTGCAGAAGGGAATGATTCCAACCACTGCACTGTCAGTGAATCACGGCCTAAATCCCTTCATTTCTGCAAGAAAATAGAGTGGCCGGTGGTGCTCGATCCCGCAAAGAGCTCCTACAGGACTAAGGCATTCATATGTCCTCCACCCACACTGCAATTTCGATCATCAGAGGCTGATAGCACCAGTAATGTGTCACTTTGTCTGTTTCTAAAGCCAGCTTGTGGAGGGTGAAGTAAGTCGCTGGTCTCAGAAAAAAACGTGCACTTGTTTAAATAACAGTTCCTCAACCACATTGACTAAGAAGGGAAGGAGTGGAACTGGCTGAAAGCTTATCAGAACTGCATGAGACTGTTTCTTTAGCAGAGTTTAGACCGTAAAAAAACATTATGGGAAGAGGCTGTAGTAATAACGTCCGAGTCACATTACTACAAATGAGATTGTGTGAACTGGACCTGTTAGCAGGGCCGGCTTTACTGCCAATGTTTGTTGGTGTCCCCCAATGACCTCCTTCGCCACGGATTCATTCACTTCCCCCCTTTAACATTACCCTCGAGTCTTGGAGTCTTCCTAACTAAACTCTTTCAGATGAATTTAATTACTTTTAAAGCAACGCTCATACCAGTGTATTGTGTTAGAGCACTTCACATAACAAACAAATTACAAGGAGGCAAATCAATCATATGTGTGTAAGTCAGTGTATAGGATATGTGACATAAGACAGAGGACTATAAATTGTAGGAGTCACGTCATTCATACTGGCAAACTCAGAATTTTAAAAATGCCACCATGGTTGAGCGTTGTCTTTACTAATAACAATTGATTTCTACCCAAACTAACCCTTTTGGGAGCATCAGGATATTAAAAGAGTGGGGGGAAAAACATTACACTTTAAACTATACCTCGCAGTTTCCTCATAGTACCTTGATGACAGTTTCTAGCTCACTGTTCTATGTTAGAATTTTAATTTATAAACTACAAGTAACTAAAGGATCTCTCAAAAGCAGTAACCCACTAACGTATTATTTACATTGTATGTCCTTTTTGATCTCAACTTTATGTGAGTTAAAACTACCACTAGACAAAACTCGATCCCTCTCCAGCACGCCCATTAACCACTGGAGCTCTCTTGTCATTTTAATTGTTGGCTGAAAATTGCTGGAGGCAAGGAACACAGCAGCAGGTGCTTTTAAACCATAATACGCTTGCAAGTAAGGCGACCCCGTCAGAAGTCAGCACTTGGTGCGGTGACAACGGTCACACTGGCCAAGAGCCGGCACTGCCTGTTAGAAAGTCGTAAAGTGGCTGCAAGGATAGTCATATGACTTTGTGCACAAATGAACCATTGCCCGTTCACTGTATGACTACAAAGAGGGGCATACAGCATTGTTTACTTTCTAAATGTTGGACATTTGCTGTGAAGTCTCAATAGCAGCAATACCCTAAATGTCTAAGACCTAATCTCAGAAACCAAAGAAATAACAACCCTTAGCCTTCAAGGTCTTCCTGAAAGAACTGCCTTGAGTAGTGTCAGAACTAGATCTCAGGTATGCGAATTGATGTCACATCAGGAAAAAAAGCTAAAAATAGTACTTTCCAACTTTCGTTTCTCACTGGAATCACCAGAACAGAAATTAGATTGGTGAGTGATCCACAAAGAGACCATCATTTTTTATCTATTTTCTCCTTTCCCGTTAGTTTCAGTAATCAATGCATGGGATTCATCTAGTAGTGATTGCTGATGTGAGGATAATGTGTGCAATATTGGTGGGACAGAGTATTAAGGGACAAAATATTGAAAAGTAAGTACATATAAGGAGAAATATATTCACTATTTGTTAGAAAGGGTTTCTTGTTGTCAGAGGTGTGCACCCTGCCTAAGCAATTACACTTGCAAGGTGTAATAAGGTAATCCCAACATTATCCTATGGTAGAGGCAGGCCTTGCAGTAGTAAAAAACAAATGTGTTCACTACTTAGACATGTAAAACCTGAAAGTAAATGTCCTGCCTTTTAAACCCATTGCAGCCTACCCTTTGGGTCATGTAAGGCCTACTTAGGGGTGGCTTATATGTATAACAAGGGAAGGTTTAGGCCTGGCAAGAGGTTTATCTTGCTAGGTCGAAGTGGCAATGTAAACTGCACGGATAGGCTCTGTAATAGCAGGCCTGGGACATGGTTAAGGGACTACTTAAGTGGGTTGCACAGTCAGTGGTGCAGGCCAACTAGTAGCATTTAATTTACAGTCCTAGAGTACATGTAGTGCACTTTACTATGGACTTATTTAATATGCCAATTGGGCATGAGCCAATGTTACCATGTTTAGGGGAGAGTGCAACCACTTTAGCACTGGTTAGCAGGGGTAAAGTGCACAGAGCCCTAAAGCCAGCAACAATCAAGTCTGAAAATGGGGGGAGGCAGGCAAAAAGTTGGGGGTAAGACCATCCTAAGGCTGTCAGGTCTACCAGTATTGCTAACTCCACATCTATGTATTTTGAAGATATGTGTACCTTGTAGGTATATATATATATATATATATATATATATATATATATAGAGAGAGAGAGAGAGAGAGAGAGAGAGAGAGAAAAAGAAGAGAGAATTCTGGGTAGTTCCCAAGTTTAGGTGGAAAGCAGCTCCAGTAAGAAACACCCTAAAACACCCACAACGCTCTAGATTTGCTCACCTCAAATGTCTCTTTATCTAGCAAAGTTTTTAAGCATAGGATCAGCACCGTTCTATCCACACCGAGCTAGATAGAGAGAAAGTCTTTTACCATTTGTACAGCAAAATCTTTAAGCATACAATTGACACAGTGTCAGCCTTGCCGAGCTGTAAAATGATAAAAGCCATTTACCACTCCAGGCAGAGTATTACAACTTTGGACTGGTCAAATACCATCCAAGCAAACCTAGAATGAGTAAAGAAACCCCTGACACATGTGTTGTTCTCATTAGAGCTCTTCAGAGAGGGTTTAGCTTTGTTCAGACACAAGGGAACACCCAGTATAAATCAAAACAAGGCCCTTTCAGGGTTAGAATGTCGCATACATTTTGATTAAGGCATTCCAGCCGAAACACGTCAGGAGGACTTTGTGGGAGCTACTTTTTATATTGTGAATAAATGCTTGGATATTTTTTTAACTGGTGCCTCAGCATTTTGTGCTGTTTAATGTTTAACTGGATGCTTTGCCTTGGAGCTGAGGCAGCCCTACAGGGTCGGTGCCCCCCTTACAAATCTTGCTTGTATCTGTGAATTAATGTATTAGGGCACGACCCACTTGCTGCCTTACTACATGGCGTTGAACCAAGACATTGAAATACGGAGGTGAGCAAGGGATGTATTTTACCTCTCTTCTAGCAGTTCTAAAACTTCTTGGCAGTTGTGAATGATTACAAAAGGATAAAAGCTCTGTAAAAATAGTGCACTATTAAGAACTTGGACTGTAACTGTGGTATCTTTTACGCTATGCCAGTATGATTGAGATTAAGTACTGCAGTGAAAAGCATGTAACAACATGGTGCCCCATGGGAAATGTAGTTGGTGATTGTCATGTCACATGGGTCACAAGCTAAAAGCACTGGCTTTATGGACACTAGCTAAACTCAAACCCCCAAAGCTACCTTCACACTGAGCTAAGGGTTTTGTTTTATTTAGCCCTTTATGGGCTTTCTTGGACTGCGAGGGAGACCTCAAGGGCTCTGCTGCAGTTCCTTTTTATTTATGTATTTATGTTCTTTTTTTTTTTTTTTTAAACAAAATGCCCTTTAAGGGCTGGCTGACACTGCAGGGGAAGCCTTAAAGCTTCTCCTGCAGTGCCATTGCTTCGGCAAGCACAGAGTTGCTTTGACAGCAGCTTCATGCTTGCTGGAGCATTTCGTCTCTGTCCCCTGCACGCATTAGGCGGACAGAGATGAAAGCTCTGCTGTTTGACAGCTTTAAAGGACCCACTACCAAACAGCGGAGTTTTAGCTGTGGCTGGGCTGCAGTGTTGCAGCCACAGCAAACAGCTATGTCCCTGGGTGGGCACCCCGGGACATAGCAGAAGCCAGCCATAGGGGGTGGCATTCCCCCGGGCCCTCTGTGACTCCATGTGGGGGGGCCACACAACCCCCTCTATTGTGGTCATTTCCCCAGGGAGATGGTGGTTCCTGGGGGTCCCATAGAGACCCTGTTTCTTTTTTTGAACATTAGCCTCAAGGGTGGTGATCCCCAGGGTAGCTGGGAGGCGGCATGCAGCCCCCTTCCAATGATCACATAGCCCCAGGGGGTGCTGGTCCCCGGGGCTTGGGAGTCCCATAAGGACCCTCTTTCCTTTTTTAATCATTTGCCCCCGCAAATAAATTGCTTTTTGCCCCAGGGAGGTGGTGGTCCCCGGGGTGGCGGGGGGGCCTCGAGACTCCCCCACTTACTTAAAAATATCTATGTCCCGGGGGTGGTGGTCCCTTGGGCACGGGGGCCGCAGCAGCCCTGCCCTCATTTGGACATTCGCCACGGGGCGGTACCGGTGACCGGAGCTTGTGAAAGCCAAAGGAGGGGGCCCGTGAGCCGATCAGATATCAGCACGGGAAAGTTGGATCCGTGGAGGACCTGTGTCCCTAAATATCTATATTTTTGGGCCTTAAATGTCTCCACAGGTACTGAATGAATTTGCACCAAATCATTTGTGATAAATTTGGTGTAATTCTGTTCAGTAGTGTGGGCTGTAGGTGTGTCGAAAGGTTTATGGAAAAATGAATGGGGAAAATGCATTTTGGGACCTGCCCTTTTTGTCAGCCACCACTCGACAGATCACTCTGAAACTTTCGAGACAGAAGCTGAACTTATCAAAGTATAAGTTTTAAAAAATTTGTGAAGATTCATCAAGCGGTGCCAAAGTTCTAGCCAAAACAAAAAATGCTCTTTCTAAGGAAATTAGGTTCTACCTATAACTACCTAGTGGCAACCGCCACTAGGCAACATATATATATATATATATATATATATATATATATATATATATATACATATGTGTATATATATATGTCCTTATGTTTCCGCCAGGCTTATGAACAAGGGAGTTTAGACTCCCGAAACACGTCGGGCGATTGCTGATTTTGCCGTAATAAATTAACTCAAAAAGTGACATCGTGTGACTGAGATGTTTTTTTCTGTGACTGGAGGAAACATAAGGATATAGAATTAGGGTTTTGTGACCCCGTAACGCGTGTTTTGGAGGAAGACTATTTATGTAAATCTAGTTTTAGCCCTTGCCCTGCCTTCAGGATGAAAAGGCAAACATTCAAGTAATGTTTAACCCAGTAAATGGGGGGGAATAATTCTACTAACTGACAATTTAAATCAAGAAGACATCAGAAGTAGGAAAGATTGTCAGCTGACAGATACATTAGCATAGATTTTTTTTCTCTGCATAGGAACCAGAAGAGATCCCCCAACCATGAAAAACAATTGTGATAGATATGACATAGATGCTCAGAGTAGCAGAATACTACAGATGCCCTCTTATAGGCATACACGTTGGAATATTCAAGCTTTGGCTAGAAATGGGGAAATGGAGAGTGGCATGATATAACAAGGGGCAATGGTATATTCTGATTCCAGAAAACCTGCCAGCCAGTATTTTAGTGACCAGACCAATTGGTGGTCTTGTGACATGAGTTTCTAAATCCCTTTCCCCAACATCAAAATGTGTTCCACTGTAAGGAGGAATATAAACCTATTAGTTGTGGGCGCCTAGAGGTTGTCAAGCTTTATGCATATACTATGTATGATACCCCTGGAAGTAGAAAAAGGTTGGTGCAGATATGGCTGTACTCAAGTGCATTTTTTACAATAGAGAGCTGTGTCCAATGTTAATAGTAACCATGTTATGCTAGAGTGTTAAGATTTTAATGTTATGACTGTGATAAGTATAATGGGAAAAGTAATGGTTGATGAAAACTGTTTACAGGGCATGCAAGGGGCGGTCATTTTAGTGAAAGAATAGTTAGAAGCAGAATCAGTTTTTGCACATGATATATCTTTGTGGCCTCCAATGATCACGGCACACTCCATCATGGAACACATATAGAGCTGGCAAAAGAACAGGGGACTGATATAGAATTTGGCAGATGGGTAGATCATTGCAAACATGACCGACATCCTATCTGCTTTACTACAAGTGCATTAGCATTTAAGGCACTTGTAGTAACGCAAATGGGTATCTGTCAAGTTTCTGATGAACTATCCATCGACCTTAATCAAGCTCAGGCCCTAGGTTCCACAGAATATGTTGTTGTTAGCTTGAAAGTTTGGCCAGTTGTGCTGGATAGCCTATTTTGCCTTGAAAGCAGCCAAACATGAGCTGCTGGAAATGTAACTAGTACTAGTTGGGGACCTAACTATTAACAACAGCCAAGCAGGTAGAAACTGAAAGAATATAGCAACATTCACCTTGTGTAATGGGTGCAACAAAGCTGGACCTGATTGAAGTGTTGCAGGTGGCATGTTCTGGTGTTAGTGATTTATTAGAAGTGGTAGTGATGTGTAAGAGGTGTTTCTGTGAGTGGCAGACAAGGTGCACAATATTTCACAACTAATCACCAGACACAGCATTTCCTTATAACAGCATCTGAATGAAAGAGAATAGGCTTTAGAATGTGCGATCTATAGAGCCTTGATGTTGCATTATTTGAGATCATCTGATGACCTTTTGCTATGCTTTCTTAGAAATGCCTATAAGATCCTCATAAGAAATAAAAAGAAGCTGGCACAAAGGAGAGCATAGGGCGCAATAAAAACAGTGGCACAAGATAAAAATAGTAAGCAGTTTTGGAAAATTGTGACATTAGGGTGCAAAGGGAGGCCCAAAGGTCTAGAAATGGGTATCAGAGACAAGGAATGTGTGGTTCATTCCAGCCAATTGTATGCATCAGAGAATGGGGGGGTGGAGTAATCAGGAAGCCTGACTGCATGTGAAATTCATCAAGAGAGAGACGCACAAATTGAGACTATCGTTATGGCAGAGGCTGAAAATGCAGTTTCTAGCCAAAAACACTAAGGGCCTGATTTAAGAAAAGTGTTGCTGTACCCAGTATAGAGGCACTTTTCTTGCGCTCCTTAGCACCCCCTAACACCACCATGTGCATGCCATGTCTAAGATATGGTGCACCATGATGGTAGTTAGGGGAACTAGTGTCTAAAGTTTTGACCTAAATTCGGAGCTCTGCAGGATTAGTATGAAAATGTTGACTCTAATCCTGCAAAGCCCATTGAGGCCCATTGTAGACAATGGTGTACCTCCTTGTAATGCCTGCTCTGAGCAGGCGTTTAAAGTGCCGACAAAAATGACACAAAGAAGTCTCTTAGATTTCTTTGTGTCATTTTTTTGGCTCCCCTAATGGGGGAACGCCCCGTTTCCATACATTATGCCTGGCGCAGGCATAATGTAGCGCAAAGTGTTACAAAGTAGTACAATGTAGTGTAAACAAAATGATGCTAATGTGTGCGCAAGGAGGCGCTAGGGGCTCCTAAATCTGCTCCCAAGAATGTCCCAGGCCCGACATGGTGCCTGTGAATCAACATATAGTAGATATCATAGTCTAGGCACTGTTCCTGGCAGCAGTATTCAATGCCTATAATAACAGGTACCTAATTTCTGTAAATTGTCAATCATACTTCTACTGTCCCAAAACGTATGTGCTCGGAAACTGTACATTACCAACCAATTTCATTTCTGGAAATATATGTAGTACATTTGGTCTAAGCTGTGTGCAAGAATGGGTGGATAGCACAAAAATCCTGAGCTACCTCCAGGTTTATGTGAGGAGAGGGGTTGATAACCATGAACGGTCACCAAGATTATATTTGAGCTGTACTAAGCATTGCCAACTACAGAATGCCCCACACTTTATCACTTTTATAGATCTGAAGCCAGCGTTTCATTCAGTCACTCTCCAGTTGCTTTGGTCGGTGCTGGATCATATGTGTATGCTGGAAGCTTTTCTTGCATATATAGGTTCACATAGCGTCATTTTTGTTAGGATAACATCTGGTAGTTCTGGAGAACTTACATGAACAGATAGGATAGCCACAGGTTTCTGCTAGGGGGTTGTACTGGCGCTGTTACTGTTTATCTTGTGCAACAATAATTGTAGCGCCTTGCAAAAATGAATCTGAACACCGCAAGGCTGGGACCTTATGAAATCAGTTTTCTTGTTCGGGTATAAAGGTCAGCTATGCACCACCTACTGGAGAGTTTTGAAGCTTCTGCTGCAAAAAATAACAATGAATCTGACCATTACTTTCGAGGGCACTGTCCTAAAGAGAGTTTTGTGCTTGTACTTTTAAGGCTTTAAGATAACGCAGACGTTGCAATAGTTCCGTCAAAGACAAGCATCGAGTGTACTTTGAGACAGAAAATAAGTGCTGTCCTAGCTCGGGCAGTCACTTCAACTTTATATGGTAGAGATTATAGGGGAGTATTAAGACTAATGATATGGAAAGATTTCAAAAATCCATTTTATGTCTTCCCCACACTTAAGTTCAGACTCTCCACATATTTCACTAAGGATAGAGCTAGCAATGAGTTATATTTCAGCTATGATTGTGTTATGTAAGTATAATAGACCAGGCCCCAAATGGGTCCACATATAACAAAGTCAACTTTTATAATGCTGACTACATTAAAGTCGCGCTGAAATTGTCATGGTAACAATGTTGTGTCTTTCATTGTTGCAGATAAAAAATGTTGCATTTTAAAAACAATTTTGTTTACATGCATTGTTTTTGTAAATCGTTTTTATTGTTCTTTTTCATCTGAACATTCATACATTTCGGTGCAGAGTACTGGAGAAGGTGACTGTCAGCGAACTTATATTCAGTACAGTATAAATACTATTCTTAACACAGTGCATAATATATCATGATAACAAGCGTTAGTCCTTGCATATGGGTAGACAAAGCATAGACACTTAAACAGTATGTATTCCATTTCTCATATTATCTCAGATCTTGAAATTGAACCCCCACCCAGGCACAACCGTTCTGGCCTGGAGTACTTCAATCCTGCCCTCGCCCCGACTGCAGCAGTTTGGAAAGCATTTACATGACTCCTGGTCTGGGAAATTAGTATTGTTAGAAATTGGGTTTTTGGTTGGCAGTCAGGTTCCCCCCTGTCCAAGCAAACGCCCTCACTCTAGTCAGGGTAAGTCACACACAATCCAAGATTATCCTGTGCCCACCCTCTGGTAGCTTGGCACGAGCAGTCAGGCTTAGCTTAGAAGGCAATGTGTAAAGTATGTGTGCAATAAATCATACAATACCACCATATAGCACCACAAAAATACACCACACAGTGTTTAGAAAAATATATAATATTTATCAGGATAATTGTAGGTCAAAAAGAATAAAGTTGCAATGTGAATTTGTAGAGATATCACTGGAAAGTGATATAAGAATGTCTTAAGTCTTTAAAAAGCAAACAAAGGGGGTCATTCTGACCCCCAACGACTGCGGAAGCACCGCCAACAGGCTGGCGGTGCTTCCTGGGCCATTCTGACCGCGGCGGTAAAGCCGCGGTCAGAAAAGGGGAACTGGCGGTTTCCTGCCGGTTTTCCCCTGGCCCAGGGAATCCGCCATTGGGATTCCGACCCCCTTCCCTCCATCCCGTTCCTGGCGGTTTCTACCGCCAGGAACAGGATGGCGGGAACGGGTGTCGTGGGCCCCTGGGGGCCCCTGCACTGCCCATGCCACTGGCATGGGCAGTGCAGGGGCCCCCTAACAGGGCCCCATAATGATTTTCAGTGTCTGCTTTGCAGACACTGAAAATCGCGACGGGTGCCACTGCACCCGTCGCACCCCAGCAACTCCGCTGGGTCCATTCGGAGCCGGCTTCATCGTTGCTGGGTCTTTCCCGCTGGGCCGGCGGGCCGCCTTTTGGCCGTCGCCCGCCGGCCCAGCGGGAAAGTCAGAATGACCGCCGCGGTCATTTAACCGCGGTGTGGTCTTTTGGCGGGCGGCACCCGCCGCCCGCCGGGGTCGGAATGACCCCCAAAGTCTCTTTCAGCACAAAGTACCTGGTTTGGAGCGGAAAATCTCCTCAGAGGGCCACAGAAGAAGAGATGCGTGGAAAAAGGGTGTGTGCGTCGATTTCTCCCCAGCACACACGGACTTGCGTCGTTATTTTTCATGCGGGAAGTCGTGCGTCGTTTTCCGGCGCACGGACAGTGTCTTTCTGTGGATCGCGGGGATTACCAGATGTCCCGGGTCTGTGCGTGGATTTTCCTGCTTGTTTTCCGGCTACGCGTCGTTCTGCGGGGCTGCGCGTCGAACCTAGGTTGTTTCTTGGAAGTGAGTTCTGTCAAGGGTGTCACAATGGTACCATAGCCCTTGACAAATCTGCGGTAGTATCATGTGAGGCCTAAAAAGGCTCTCACCTCAGTCTGAGTTCTAGGTGGTTGCCAGGCCTTGATAGTTTCAATCTTGGCCTGGAGTGGCTGCACCTTGCCACCACCCACTAGGTGTCCCAAGTACACCACGGAACCCTGCCCAATCTGGCACTTACTAGCCTTGATGGTCAGGCCTGCCTGTTGCAGGGCCTGATGCACCTCCTTGAGGTGAAGCAGGTGTTCCTCCCAGCTGGAGCTGTAGACAGCTATGTCATCCAGGTAGGCTGCACAGAATGCATCCTTGCCAGCTAGGACCCCGTTAACCAACCGTTGGAAGGTAGCGGGGGCATTTTTCAATCCAAACGGCATCACCCAGAACGGGTAATGGCCATTAGGGGTTGAAAATGCGGATCTTTCTTTAGCCCCCTCAGTCAGGGCGATCTGCCAGTACCCTGAAGTAAGATCAAACGTACTCAGGAACTTGGCAGCGCCCAGCCTGTCAACGAGCTCATCAGCTCGGGGGATGGGGTGAGCATCAGTCCGTGTCACTGAGTTGAGACCCCGGTAGTCCACACAGAACCGGAGTTCTGGCTTCGCACCTGGGGAAGTAGCCTTAGGGACCAACACCACTGGGCTGGCCCAGGGACTACTGGATTTCTCGATAACCCCTAGGGCTAACATCTTGGAGACCTCCTCCTTGATGCTGGCCTTCACCTTATCCGATAACCTGTAAATTCTGTTCTTCACAGGGAGACTGTCACCGGTGTCAATGTCATGAACACAGAGGTGGGTCAGTCCAGGAGTAAGGGAGAACGGGGGGAGAACTGCTCCAACAGCTCATAGCAGTCTCCTTTCTGGTTTAGAGTCAGGAAGTCAGAAAGAATGACCCGTTCACTGACCCTTCACCTTCTTGGGCAGAGAGGAGGTCGGGGAGAGGTTCACTCTCCTCTTCCATTCCTTCATCTGTGACCAGAAGCATGTTGATCTCCGACCTCTCAAAATGAGCCTTTAGGCGGTTAACATGGAGCACCCTTAGGGGGTTCCTAGGGGTTTGGAGGTCCACTAGGTAAGTGGCCTCCCCTTTCCGCTCCTTTACTTCAAATGGGCCAGACCAGCGGTCCTGGAGAGCTCTGGGCTCTACTGGCTCCATTACCCACACTTTGTCTCCAGGTTGAAACTCTACCAGGGTGGCCTTCTGGTCATACCAGTGTTTTATTACCTCTTGACTGCCCTCAAGGTTACTTTGGGCTTCTTTCCAGAAGCGGGTCATCTGGTTGTGGAGGGCCAACATGTAGCTGACCACATCCTGAGGGGGTGCCTTTGGAGCTTTCTCCAATCCCTCCTTGACAATGCTTAAGGGTCCCCTGACCGGGTACCCATAGAGATGCTCAAAGGGACTGAACCCTACCCCCCTCTGGTGGACCTCTCTGTAAGCAAAGAGAAGGCATGGTAAGAGGATGTCCCACTTACGCCTCATGGCCTCAGGGAGGCCACCAATCATGCCTGTCAAGGTCTTGTTGAATCTCTCCACAAGACCATTAGTCTGGGGGTGATAGGGTGTGGTGAACTTGTAGGTTACACCACACGCATCCCACAGAGACTTCATGTACGCAGACATGAAGTTAGTGCCTCTGTCAGACACTATCTCCTTGGGGAAACCCACACGGGTAAATATCCCCATCAGAGTTCTGGTCACCACTGGTGCAGTTACGGTCCTCAGAGGGATTGCCTCTGGGTAACGGGTGGCATGGTCCACCAAAACCAGGATGAACCTGTTGCCTAAGGCAGTTTTGGGGTCCAATGGACCAACAATGTCGATGCCCACACTTTCATAGGGGGTGCCAATGACAGGAAGTGGAATCAGGGGGGTTTTAACCCTTTTTCCTGCTTTACCACTGGCCTGGCAGGTAGGACAAGATCTGCAAAATTTATCTGTTTGTCCTCATTCTGGGCCAATAAAAGTGGGTGACAAGCCTGTTAAAGGTCTTGCCTTGCCCCAAATGTCCTGCCAGGGGAATGTCGTGAGCCAGACCCAGTAGGAAGGTTCGGTAACACTGGGGGACCACCAGCATACGTGCTGCCCCAAAGGCCGGAACCTTAGGCTCACTGTAGAGGAGATTGTTCTCCCAATATATGTGGTGATCGCCAGAGGCTTCACCTGCCGCCTGGTTTGAGGCTTGTTTCCTCAGACCTTCCAGAGTGGGACATTCTTTCTGCGCCTTGCAGAATTCCTCCCTGGTGGGTCCACCCTCAACTTGCCAGCTAGCAAGCTCAGGTAAGTCACCTAGGGTGGCAATGTCTTCCCCAGTTGGCTCGGGAGCCTCCTCCTCAGGAGCCCCGTCAGCCACTGCGGGAACTTCTGGGGCCGGTTTCCCGTGCCCCTTGCCTCTCCTCTTGGCAGCTCTCTGGGCCATTGTTTCAGGCTCCAGACGCCCTTGACTTCCATCTCGGTCAGCCATGGACCGTGCGGTCTTGCAGACCCACTCAGGTAACCCTAACATCTCCAGGTGAGACCTGAGCTCCACTTCTTTCCAAGCAGTATGCTCAAGATCATTGCCTAACAGACAATCTACAGGCATGGCAGAACTCACAGCTACTTTCAGAGTACCAGAGACCCCCCACACTCAAAGGGAACCAGAGCCACCGTTAGGTGACTCTCACGATTGTCAGCGACTATGACCTGGTTGAATGTATTAGGGACGATCTGCTCTGTTGACACCAGCTGACTCTTGATATTAGTCATACTGGCTCCTGTGTCACGCAGAGCCTCCACCTTCTGCCCATCAATGGTGACCCACTGCCTGTACTTGGAAGTATTTTGGGGCATGTGGGCTTTGGGCACCATTTCTCCTTCTCCCAGGGACACTAGGGAAATCTCTACCTGTTCCCCAAAGCTATCTGAGTCCTTCTCCCCCCCGAGCGCTACACTAGTCAACCCAGGTGCCTGTCCAGTAGTGGACGGTGCTCTCTTGGAGCACTGGGGGTCGCCTTTATAGTGACCATACTGGTAACACTCCATGCATTTGGGGTTGGATTTTCCTGACCTGTCATATGTCCCTGGCTTTTTCCCAAATCTGGAAAAGGAAGGGTTGCCACCCCCTCCCTGGGAATTCTTTTGGGGGCCTTTGGAGAGTTCCTTATCTGTAAGTTTATCTCCCCCTTCTTTCTTCTGTTGGGAACCCTGACCACCTTTGTGGGTGTCCCCCCCAGGTACCTTCTTGGACACTCTGGTGCTAACCCAGAGGTCCGCCTCTTCAGCAAGCTTCCTGGGATCAGTCAGCTTACTATCCACTAAGTGCTGGCGCAACTCTGTATAAGTAGTATTAAGCATATGCTCTCTCAGAATCAAGTCATTTAAACCTTTATAATCAGCTACTTTGTTGCCCCGCACCCATCCATTCAGTGCCTTACTGGAGAAGTCAAAGAAATCTACCCATGTTTGTGTGGTTTGTTTGGTGCTGTCCCTGAACCTCTGACAGTATCCCTCAGGGGTCAGCCCAAACTTGGCAAGTAAAGTGGCTTTCTGAAGTGGGTATGTGTTTTGATCAGGTTGATCCAATGTGAGGAGTGTATCCCTCTCCAATGACGGTACATAACCCCACATAGCTACCCCCCATTGCCCTTGAGGATTCTCATGAGCCCTTAGTACAACTTCATAAGCAGCTAACCATTTATCTATGTCATCTCCCACCACAAAACTGGGCACCACATTTTTGGGTATACAAACCTTCTTTTCTCCAGCAGGTCCTGTCAGTATGCTGCCACCATTATTGCTGGATTCAGACTGTTTTGCCTTGAGGTCCAGCTCCTTGAGACTCAGTTCATGAGCCAATAATAGTTTCTTTTCAGCCAAGGCTCTCTCAGCTGCAATCTGTTGGGCTGCTCTTTCAGCCTCAGCTTGCTTGGCTTCTCTTTCTGCCCTTCTCTCCTCCTGTTGAGCCTCAATTTTCAGTTTTGCCATTTGCAATTGGAACTCCCTTTCCTCTCTCCTTTCCTCTGCGGTCAGGCTTTGCACAGAGACACTGCTCCCTGGTCTGGAAAGGGGCACAATTGCAGTGGTAACACCATCCACAGATAGTGAAAAATCCTCTGAGGGGCCATTTTCTGGCTCCTCTTCCTCATCATCCTCTAAATGGGCTTCTGCCCAGGCCCTCAGCGCCACTTGAAAGTCCTCCTTTTTGGAGGCCCCTTGGGTGGGTACCCTCATTGCCCTGCAGAATCCTCTTAGTTGTTTGACCGTATATGTATCCAACCGGACTAGGTCAAAGTCTCCTATCTGAGACCCAGTCAGAGACATGTTGAGTGAGGATTTAGTTTTTGAAAATTGTCAGGAAAAAAACGAATTTGCAAAAAGAGATAAAAATCAAGTTGACCTTCAACTGTGGGTAGGTAGTGAAATACTTAGCTACTGTATGTCACTGCACAAATACAAGTCCTATCCTCACCGCTGATCACCAATGTTAGAAATGGGGTTTTTGGTTGGCAGTCAGGTTACCCCCTGTCCAAGCAAAAGCTCTCACTCTAGTCAGGGTAAGTCACACACAATCCAAGATTATACTGTGCCCACCCTCTGGTAGCTTGGCACGAGCAGTCAGGCTTAACTTAGAAGGCAATGTGTAAAGTATTTGTGCAATAAATCATACAATACCACCATATAGCACCACAAAAATACACCACACAGTGTTTAGAAAAATATATAATATTTATCAGGATAATTGTAGGTCAAAAAGAATAAAGTTGCAATGTGAATTTGTAGAGATATCACTGGAAAGTGATATAAGAATGTCTTAAGTCTTTAAAAAGCAAACAAACTCTCTTTCAGCACAAAGTACCTGGTTTGGAGCGGAAAATCTCCTCAGAGGGCCACAGAAGAAGAGATGTGTGGAAAAAGGGTGTGTGCGTCGATTTCTCCCCAGCACACACGGACTTGCGTCGTTATTTTTCACGCGGGAAGTCGTGCGTCGTTTTCCGGCTCGCGGACAGTCTCTTTCTGTGGATCGCAGGGATTACCAGATGTCCCGGGTCTGTGCGTGGATTTTCCTGCTTGTTTTCCGGCTGCGCGTCGTTCTGCGGGGCTGCGCGTCGAAGTTTCGATCTCACGGCAGGCATCTCGTCGATTTCTCCTTGGATGTCGGGCGGCGTTGTCCTTGCGGGGCCGTGCATCAAAGTTTCGATCTCACGGCAGGCGTTGCGTCGATTTCTCCTTGGAAGTCAGGCGGCGTTGTCCTTGCGAGGCCGTGCGTCAAAGTTTCGATCTCACGGCAGGCGTCGCGTTGATTTCTCCTTGGAAGTCGGGCGGCGTTGTCCTTGCGAGGCCGTGCGTCAAAGTTTCGGTCGTCCAGAAGGCGTCGCGACGATCAGCGTCGTGTGCGGCGTTTTTCTTGGCGCGGAACAAGCTGTGCGTCGAAACTTTCGGCGCACGGAGCGTCCAAGTGAAAAAGAGAAGTCTTTTTGGTCCTGAGACTTCAGGGAACAGGAGGCAAGCTCTATCCAAGCCCTTGGAGAGCACTTTCACAGACAGACAAGAGTTCAGCAAGGCAGCAGGCCAACAGCAAGGCAGCAGTCCTTTGTAGAAAAGCAGACAGGTGAGCCTTTGAGCAGCCAGGCAGTTCTTCTTGGCAGGATGTAGTTTCTGGTTCAGGTTTCTTCTCCAGCAAGTGTCTGATGAGGTAGGGCAGAGGCCCTGTTTTATACCCAAATGTGCCTTTGAAGTGGGGGAGACTTCAAAGAGTGGCTAAGAAGTGCACCAGGTCCCCTTTCAGTTCAATCCTGTCTGCCAGGGTCCCAGTAGGGTGTGTGACAGTCCTTTGTGTGTGAGCAGGCCTTCCACCCTCCCAGCCCAGGAAGACCCATTCAAAATGCAGATGTATGCAAGTGAGGCTGAGTACCCTGTGTTTGGGGTGTGTCTGAGTGAATGCATAAGGAGCTGTCAACTAAGCCCAGCCAGACGTGGATTGTAAGGCACAGAAAGATTTAAGTGCAAAGAAAGGCTCACTTTCTAAAAGTGGCATTTCTAGAATAGTAATATTAAATCCAACTTCACCAGTCAGCAGGATTTTATATTACCATTCGGGCCATTCTAAATATGACCTTCCTACTCCTTTCAGATCAGCAGCTACCACTTCAATACTGTATGAGGGCAGCCCCAATGTTAGCCTATGAAGGGAGCAGGCCTCACAGTAGTGCAAAACGAATTTAGGAGTTTTACACTACCAGGACATGTAAACTACACAGGTACATGTCCTGCCTTTCACCCACACAGCACCCTGCTCTAGGGGTTACCTAGGGCACACGTTAGAGGTGACTTATATGTGGAGAAAGGGGAGGATTAGGCTTGGCAAGTACTTTTAAATGCCAAGGCAAGGTGGCAGTGAAACTGCACACACAGGCCCTGCAATGGCGGGCCTGAGACAAGGAAAAGGGGCTACTTAAGTGGGTGGCACAACCAGTGCTGCAGGCCCACTAGTAGCATTTAATCTACCGGCCCTATGCACATAAAGTGCACATTACTAGGGACTTATAAGTAAATTAATAGTCCAATCAGGTATGATTCAAGGTTACCATGTTTTAGGGGAGAGAGCATATGCACTTTAGCACTGGTTAGCAGTGGTAAAGTGCGCAGAGTCTAAAAGCCAGCAAAAACAGTGTCCAAAAAGTGGAGGGAGGCAGGCAAAAAGTTAGGGGTGACTACCCTAAGGCTGTCAGGTCTAACATGTGTCCCCCCCAGCTGAAAGTGGGGAGAGCTACCCGACCTCCTGGGAGCTCTCATCACTAAGGCGGAAGAATCTGGAGAGACCATCAGCATTGGCGTGGTCAACCCCTGGGCGATGTTCCACCGTAAAGTCCATCCCCTGTAGGGAAATGGACCACCTCAAGAGTTTTGGATTCTCACCCCTCATCTGCATGAGCCATCTGAGGGGCCTGTGGTCTGTCTGAACCCGGAAGTGAGTCCCAAACAGGTAGGGTTTTAGCTTCTTCAGTGCCCAGACCACAGCAAAAGCTTCTCTTTCAATAGCACTCCACCTCTGTTCCCGTGGTAATAGCCTTCTGCTAATAAAGACTACTGGTTGATCTAGGCCCTCCTCATTTAGCTGTGCTAGGACTGCCCCTATGCCATGCTCTGAAGCGTCTGTCTGCACGATAAATTCCTGAGAGTAGTCAGGGGCCTTGAGCATGGGGGCCGTGCACATGGCTTCCTTCAGGGCGTCAAAGGCTTTCTGACAAGCCTCTATCCAATTCACCAACCTAGGTTGTTTCTTGGAAGTGAGTTCTGTCAAGGGTGTCACAATGGTACCATAGCCCTTGACAAATCTGCGGTAGTATCATGTGAGGCCTAAAAAGGCTCTCACCTCAGTCTGAGTTCTAGGTGGTTGCCAGGCCTTGATAGTTTCAATCTTGGCCTGGAGTGGCTGCACCTTGCCACCACCCACTAGGTGTCCCAAGTACACCACGGAACCCTGCCCAATCTGGCACTTACTAGCCTTGATGGTCAGGCCTGCCTGTTGCAGGGCCTGAAGCACTTCCTTGAGGTGAAGCAGGTGTTCCTCCCAGCTGGAGCTGTAGACAGCTATGTCATCCAGGTAGGCTGCACAGAATGCATCCTTGCCAGCTAGGACCCCGTTAACCAACCTTTGGAATGTAGCGGGGGCATTTTTCAATCCAAACGGCATCACCCGGAACTGGTAATGGCCATTAGGGGTTGAAAATGCGGATCTTTCTTTAGCCCCCTCAGTCAGGGCGATCTGCCAGTACCCTGAAGTAAGATCAAACGTACTCAGGAACTTGGCAGCGCCCAGCCTGTCAACGAGCTCATCAGCTCGGGGGATGGGGTGAGCATCAGTCCGTGTCACTGAGTTGAGACCCCGGTAGTCCACACAGAACCGGAGTTCTGGCTTCGCACCTGGGGCAGTAGCCTTAGGGACCAACACCACTGGGCTGGCCCAGGGACTACTGGATTTCTCTATAACCCCTAGGGCTAACATCTTGGAGACCTCCTCCTTGATGCTGGCCTTCACCTTATCCGATAACCTGTAAATTTTGTTCTTCACAGGGAGACTGTCACCGGTGTCAATGTCATGAACACAGAGGTGGGTCAGTCCAGGAGTAAGGGAGAACGGGGGGAGAACTGCTCCAACAGCTCATAGCAGTCTCCTTTCTGGTTTAGAGTCAGGAAGTCAGAAAGAATGACCCCGTTCACTGACCCATCACCTTCTTGGGCAGAGAGGAGGTCGGGGAGAGGTTCACTCTCCTCTTCCATTCCTTTATCTGTGACCAGAAGCATGTTGATCTCCGAGCCTTTAGGCGGTTAACATGGAGCACCCTTAGGGGGTTCCTAGGGGTTTGGAGGTCCACTAGGTAAGTGGCCTCCCCTTTCCGCTCCTTTACTTCAAATGGGCCAGACCAGCGGTCATGGAGAGCTCTGGGCTCTACTGGCTCCATTACCCACACTTTGTCTCCAGGTTTAAACTCTACCAGGGTGGCCTTCTAGTCATACCAGTGTTTCATTACCTCTTGACTGGCCTCAAGGTTACTTTGGGCTTCTTTCCAGAAGCGGGTCATCTGGTTGCGGAGGGCCAACATGTAGCTGACCACATCCTGAGGGGGTGCCTTTGGAGCTTTCTCCAATCGCTCCTTGACAATGCTTAAGGGTCCCCTGACCGGGAACCCATAGAGAAGCTCAAAGGGACTGAACCCTACCCCCCTCTGGGGGACCTCTCTGTAAGCAAAGAGAAGGCATGGTAAGAGGACGTACCACTTACGCCTCATGGCCTCAGGGAGGCCACCAATCATGCCTGTCAAGGTCTTGTTGAATCTCTCCACAAGACCATTAGTCTGGGGGTGATAGGGTGTGGTGAACTTGTAGGTTACACCACACACATCCCCCAGAGACTTCATGTACGCAGACATGAAATTAGTGCCTCTGTCAGACACTATCTCCTTGGGGAAACCCACACGGGTAAATATCCCCATCAGAGTTCTGGTCACCACTGGTGCAGTTACGGTCCTCAGAGGGATTGCCTCTGGGTAACGGGTGGCATGGTCCACCAAAACCAGGATGAACCTGTTCCCTAAGGCAGTTTTGGAGTCCAATGGACCAACAATGTCATTGCCCATCCTTTGATAGGGGGTGCCAATGACAGGAAGTGGAATCAGGGGGGTTTTAACCCTTTTTCCTGCTTTACCACTGGCCTGGCAGATAGGACAAGATCTGCAAAATTTATCTGAGTTTGTCCTCATTCTGGGCCAATAAAAGTGGGTGACAAGCCTGTTAAAGGTCTTGCCTTGCCCCAAATGTCCTGCCAGGGGAATGTCGTGAGCCAGACCCAGTAGGAAGGTTCGGTAACACTGGGGGACCACCAGCATACGTGCTGCCCCAAAGGCCGGAACCTTAGGCTCACTGTAGAGGAGATCGTTCTCCCAATATATGTGGTGATCGCCAGAGGCTTCACCTGCCGCCTGGTTTGAGGCTTGTTTCCTCAGACCTCCCAGAGTGGGACATTCTTTCTGCGCCTTGCAGAATTCCTCCCTGGTGGGTCCACCCTCAACTTGCCAGTCAGCAAGCTCAGGTAAGTCACCTAGGGTGGCAATGTCTTCCCCAGTTGGCTCGGGAGCCTCCTCCTCAGGAGCCCCGTCAGCCACTGCGGGAACTTCTGGGGCCGGTTTCCCGTGCCCCTTGCCTGTCTTCTTGGCAGCTCTCTGGGCCATTGTTTCAGGCTCCAGACGCCCTTGTCTTCCATCTCGGTCAGCCATGGACCGTGTGGTCATGCAGACCCACTCAGGTAACCCTAACATCTCCAGGTGAGACCTGAGCTCCACTTCTTTCCAAACAGTATGCTCAAGATCATTGCCTAACAGACAATCTACAGGCATGGCAGGACTCACAGCTACTTTCAGAGTACCAGAGACCCCCCCCACTCAAAGGGAACCAGAGCCACCGGTAGGTGACACTCATGATTGTCAGCGACTATGACCTGGTGGAATGTATTAGGGACGATCTGCTCTGTTGACACCAGCTGACTCTTGATATTAGTCATACTGGCTCCTGTGTCACGCAGAGCCTCCACCTTCTGCCCATCAATGGTGACCCACTGCCTGTACTTGGAAGTATTTTGGGGCATGTGGGCTTTGGGCACCATTTCTCCTTCTCCCAGGGACACTAGGGAAATCTCTACCTGTTCCCCAATGCTATCTGAGTCCATCTCCCCCCGAGCGCTACACTAGTCAACCCAGGTGCCTTTCCGGTAGTGGACGGTGCTCTCTTGGAGCACTGGGGGTCGCCTTTATAGTGACCATACTGGTAACACTCCATGCATTTGGGGTTGGATTTTCCTGACCTGTCATATGTCCCTGGCTTTTCCCAAATCTGGAAAAGGAAGGGTTGCCACCCCCTCCCTGGGAATTCTTTTGGGGGCCTTTGGAGAGTTCCTTATCTGTAAGTTAATCCCCCCCCTCTTTCTTCTGTTGGGAACCCTGACCACCTTTGTGGGTGTCCCCCCCAGGTACCTTCTTGGACACTCTGGTGCTAACCCAGAGGTCCACCTCCTCAGCAAGCTTCCTGGGATCAGTCAGCTTACTATCCCCTAAGTGTTGGCGCAACTCTGTATAAGTAGTATTAAGCATATGCTCTCTCAGAATCAAGTCATATAAACCTTTATAATCACCTAATTTGTTGCCCCGCACCCATCCATTCAGTGCCTTACTGGAGAAGTCAAAGAAATCTACCCATGTTTGTGCGGTTTGTTTGGTGCTGTCCCTGAACCTCTGACGGTATCCCTCAGGGGTCAGCCCAAACTTGGCAAGTAAAGTGGCTTTCTGAAGTGGGTATGTGTTTTGATCAGGTTGATCCAATGTGAGGAGTGTATCCCTCCCCAATGACGGTACATAACCCCACATAGCTACCCCCCATTGCCCTTCAGGAACCTCATGAGCCCTTAGTGCAACTTCATAAGCAGCTAACCATTTATCTATGTCTTCTCCCACCACAAAACTGGGCACCACATTTTTGGGTATACGAACCTTCTTTTCTCCAGCAGGTCCTGTCAGTATGCTGCCACCATTATTGCTGGATTCAGACTGTTTTGTCTTGAGGTCCAGCTCCTTGAGACTCAGTTCATGAGCCAATAACAGTTTCTTTTCAGCCAAGGCTCTCTCATCTGCAATCTGTTGGGCTGCTCTTTCAGCCTCAGCTTGCTTGGCTTCTCTTTCTGCCCTTCTCTCCTCCTGTTGAGCCTCAATTTTCAGTTTTGCCATTTGCAATTGGAACTCCCTTTCCTCTCTCCTTTCCTCTGCGGTCAGGCTTTGCACAGAGACACTGCTCCCTGGTCTGGAAGGGGGCACAATTGCAGTGGTAACACAATACCACAGATAGTGAAAAATCCTCTGAGGGGCCATTTTCTGGCTCCTCTTTCTCATCATCCTCTAAATGGGCTTCTGCCCAGGCCCTCAGCGCCACTTGAAAGTCCTCGTTTTTGGAGGCCCCTTGGGTGGGTACCCTCATTGCCCTGCAGAATCCTCTTAGTTGTTTGACCGTATATGTATCCAACCGGACTAGGTCAAAGTCTCCTATCTGAGACCCAGTCAGAGACATGTTGAGTGAGGATTTAGTTTTTGAAAATTGTCAGGAAAAAAACGAATTTGCAAAAGGAGATACAAATCAAGTTGACCTTCAACTGTGGGTAGGTAGTGAAATACTTAGCTACTGTATGTCACTGCACAAATACAAGTCCTATCCTCACCGATGATCACCAATGTTAGAAATTGGGTTTTTGGTTGGCAGTCAGGTTACCCCCTGTCCAAGCAAAAGCTCTCACTCTAGTCAGGGTAAGTCACACACAATCCAAGATTATCCTGTGCCCACCCTCTGGTAGCTTGGCACGAGCAGTCAGGCTTAACTTAGAAGGCAATGTGTAAAGTATTTGTGCAATAAATCATACAATACCACCATATAGCACCACAAAAAAACACCACACAGTGTTTAGAAAAATATATAATATTTATCAGGATAATTGTAGGTCAAAAAGAATAAAGTTGCAATGTGAATTTGTAGAGATATCACTGGAAAGTGATATAAGAATGTCTTAAGTCTTTAAAAAGCAAACAAACTCTCTATCAGCACAAAGTACCTGGTTTGGAGTGGAAAATCTCCTCAGAGGGCCACAGAAGAAGAGATGCGTGGAAAAAGGGTGTGTGCGTCGATTTCTCCCCAGCACACACGGACTTGCGTCGTTATTTTTCATGCGGGAAGTCGTGCGTCGTTTTCCGGCGCGCGGACAGTCTCTTTCTGTGGATCGCGGGGATTACCAGATGTCCCGGGTCTGTGCGTGGATTTTCCTGCTTGTTTTCCAGCTGCGGGGCTGCGCGTCGAAGTTTCGATCTCACGGCAGGCGTCGCGTCGATTTCTCCTTGGATGTCGGGCGGCGTTGTCCTTGCGGGGCCGTGCGTCAAAGTTTCGATCTCACAGCAGGCGTCGCGTCGATTTCTCCTTGGAAGTCGGGCGGCGTTGTCCTTGCGAGGCCGTGCGTCAAAGTTTCGGTCGTCCCGAAGGCGTCGCGTCGATCAGCGTCATGTGCGGCGTTTTTCTTGGCGCGGAACAAGCTGTGCGTCAAAAATTTCGGCGCACGGAGCGTCCAAGTGAAAAAGAGAAGTCTTTTTGGTCCTGAGACTTCAGGGAACAGGAGGCAAGCTCTATCCAAGCCCTTGGAGAGCACTTTCACAGCCAGACAAGAGTTCAGCAAGGCAGTAGGCCAACAGCAAGGCAGCAGTCCTTTGTAGAAAAGCAGACAGGTGAGCCTTTGAGCAGCCAGGCAGTTCTTCTTGGCAGGATGTAGTTTCTGGTTCAGGTTTCTTCTCCAGCAAGTGTCTGATGAGGTAGGGAAGAGGCCCTGTTTTATACCCAAATGTGCCTTAGAAGTGGGGGAGACTTCAAAGAGTGGCTAAGAAGTGCACCAGGTCCCCTTTCAGTTCAGTCCTGTCTGCCAGGGTCCCAGTAGGGTGTGTGGCAGTCCTTTGTGTGAGAGCAGGCCCTCCACCCTCCCAGCCCAGAAAGACCCATTCAAAATGCAGATGTATGCAAGTGAGGCTGAGTACCCTGTGTTTGGGGTGTGTCTGAGTGAATGTACAAGGAGCTGTCAACTAAGCCCAGCCAGACGTGGATTGTAAGGCACAGAAAGATTTAAGTGCAAAGAAAGGCTCACTTTCTAAAAGTGGCATTTCTAGAATAGTAATATTAAATCCAACTTCACCAGTCAGCAGGATTTTATATTACCATTCTGGCCATACTAAATATGACCTTCCTACTCCTTTCAGATCAGCAGCTACCACTTCAATACTGTATGAGGGCAGCCCCAATGTTAGCCTATGAAGGGAGCAGGCCTCACAGTAGTGCAAAACGAATTTAGGAGTTTTACACTACCAGGACATGTAAACTACACAGGTACATGTCCTGCCTTTCACCCACACAGCACCCTGCTCTAGGGGTTACCTAGGGCACACGTTAGAGGTGACTTATATGTGGAGAAAGGGGAGGTTTAGGCTTGGCAAGTACTTTTAAATGCCAAGGCGAGGTGGCAGTGAAACTGCACACACAGGCCCTGCAATGGCGGGCCTGAGACAAGGAAAAGGGGCTACTTAAGTGGGTGGCACAACCAGTGCTGCAGGCCCACTAGTAGCATTTAATCTACCGGCCCTATGCACATAAAGTGCACATTACTAGGGACTTATAAGTAAATTAATAGTCCAATCAGGTATGATTCAAGGTTACCAGGTTTTAGGGGAGAGAGCATATGCACTTTAGCACTGATTAGCAGTGGGAAAGTGCGCAGAGTCTAAAAGCCAGCAAAAACAGTGTCCAAAAAGTGGAGGGAGGCAGGCAAAAAGTTAGGGGTGACTACCCTAAGGCTGTCAGGTCTAACATGTGTCCCCCCCAGCTGAAAGTGGGGAGAGCTACCCGACCTCCTGGGAGCTCTCATCGCTAAGGCGGAAGAATCTGGAGAGACCATCAGCATTGGCGTGGTCAACCCCTGGGCGATGTTCCACCGTAAAGTCCATCCCCTGTAGGGAAATGGACCACCTCAAGAGTTTTAGATTCTCACCCCTCATCTGCATGAGCCATCTGAGGGGCCTGTGGTCTGTCTAAACCCGGAAGTGAGTCCCAAACAGGTAGGGTTTTAGCTTCTTCAGTGCCCAGACCACAGCAAAAGCTTCTCTTTCAATAGCACTCCACCTCTGTTCCCGTGGTAATAGCCTTCTGCTAATAAAGACTACTGGTTGATCTAGGCCCTCCTCATTTAGCTGTGCTAGGACTGCCCCTATGCCATGCTCTGAAGCGTCTGTCTGCACGATAAATTCCTGAGAGTAGTCAGGGGCCTTGAGCATGGGGGCCGTGCACATGGCTTCCTTCAGGGAGTCAAAGGCTTTCTGACAAGCCTCTGTCCAATTCACCAACCTAGGTTGTTTCTTGGAAGTGAGTTCTGTCAAGGGTGTCACAATGGTACCATAGCCCTTGACAAATCTGCGGTAGTATCATGTGAGGCCTAAAAAGGCTCTCACCTCAGTCTGAGTTCTAGGTGGTTGCCAGGCCTTGATAGTTTCAATCTTGGCCTGGAGTGGCTGCACCTTGCCACCACCCACTAGGTGTCCCAAGTACACCACGGAACCCTGCCCAATCTGGCACTTACTAGCCTTGATGGTCAGGCCTGCCTGTTGCAGGGCCTGAAGCACCTCCTTGAGGTGAAGCAGGTGTTCCTCCCAGCTGGAGCTGTAGACAGCTATGTCATCCAGGTAGGCTGCACAGAATGCATCCTTGCCAGCTAGGACCCCGTTAACCAACCTTTGGAAGGTAGCGGGGGCATTTTTCAATCCAAACGGCATCACCCGGAACTGGTAATGGCCATTAGGGGTTGAAAATGCGGATCTTTCTTTAGCCCCCTCAGTCAGGGCGATCTGCCAGTACCCTGAAGTAAGATCAAACGTACTCAGGAACTTGGCAGCGCCCAGCCTGTCAACGAGCTCATCAGCTCAAGGGATGGGGTGAGCATCAGTCCGTGTGACTGAGTTGAGACCCCGGTAGTCCACACAGAACCGGAGTTCTGGCTTCGCACCTGGGGCAGTAGCCTTAGGGACCAACACCACTGGGCTGGCCCAGGGACTACTGGATTTCTCGATAACCCCTAGGGCTAACATCTTGGAGACCTCCTCCTTGATGCTGGCCTTCACCTTATCCGATAACCTGTAAATTTTGTTCTTCACAGGGAGACTGTCACCGGTGTCAATGTCATGAACACAGAGGTGGGTCAGTCCAGGAGTAAGGGAGAACGGGGGGAGAACTGCTCCAACAGCTCATAGCAGTCTCCTTTCTGGTTTAGAGTCAGGAAGTCAGAAAGAATGACCCCGTTCACTGACCCATCACCTTCTTGGGCAGAGAGGAGGTCGGGGAGAGGTTCACTCTCCTCTTCCATTCCTTCATCTGTGACCAGAAGCATGTTGATCTCCGACCTCTCAAAATGAGCCTTTAGGCGGTTAACATGGAGCACCCTTAGGGGGTTCCTAGGGGTTTGGAGGTCCACTAGGTAAGGGGCCTCCCCTTTCCGCTCCTTTACTTCAAATGGGCCAGACCAGCGGTCCTGGAGAGCTCTGGGCTCTACTGGCTCCATTACCCACACTTTGTCTCCAGGTTGAAACTCTACCAGGGTGGCCTTCTGGTCATACCAGTGTTTCATTACCTCTTGACTGGCCTCAAGGTTACTTTGGGCTTCTTTCCAGAAGCGGGTCATCTGGTTGTGGAGGGCCAACATGTAGCTGACCACATCCTGAGGGGGTGCCTTTGGAGCTTTCTCCAATCCCTCCTTGACAATGCTTAAGGGTCCCCTGACCGGGTACCCATAGAGAAGCTCAAAGGGACTGAACCCTACCCCCCTCTGGTGGACCTCTCTGTAAGCAAAGAGAAGGCATGGTAAGAGGACGTCCCACTTACGCCTCATGGCCTCAGGGAGGCCACCAATCATGCCTTTCAAGGTCTTGTTGAATCTCTCCACAAGACCATTAGTCTGGGGGTGATAGGGTGTGGTGAACTTGTAGGTTACACCACACGCATCCCACAGAGACTTCATGTACGCAGACATGAAGTTAGTGCCTCTGTCAGACACTATCTCCTTGGGGAAACCCACACAGGTAAATATCCCCATCAGAGTTCTGGTCACCACTGGTGCAGTTACGGTCCTCAGAGGGATTGCCTCTGGGTAATGGGTGGCATGGTCCACCAAAACCAGGATGAACCTGTTGCCTACGGCAGTTTTGGGGTCCAATGGACCAACAATGTCGATGCCCACCCTTTCATAGGGGGTGCCAATGACAGGAAGTGGAATCAGGGGGGTTTTAACCCTTTTTCCTGCTTTACCACTGGCCTGGCAGGTAGGACAACATCTGCAAAATTTATCTGAGTTTGTCCTCATTCTGGGCCAATAAAAGTGGGTGACAAGCCTGTTAAAGGTCTTGCCTTGCCCCAAATGTCCTGCCAGGGGAATGTCGTGAGCCAGACCCAGTAGGAAGGTTCGGTAACACTGGGGGACCACCAGCATGCGTGCTGCCCCAAAGGCCGGAACCTTAGGCTCACTGTAGAGGAGATCGTTCTCCCAATATATGTGGTGATCGCCAGAGGCTTCACCTGCCGCCTGGTTTGAGGCTTGTTTCCTCAGACCTTCCAGAGTGGGACATTCTTTCTGCGCCTTGCAGAATTCCTCCCTCGTGGGTCCACCCTCAACTTGCCAGCCAGCAAGCTCAGGTAAGTCACCTAGGGTGGCAATGTCTTCCCCAGTTTGCTCGGGAGCCTCCTCCTCAGGAGCCCCGTCAGCCACTGCGGGAACTTCTGGGGCCGGTATCCCGTGCCCCTTGCCTCTCCTCTTGGCAGCTTTCTGGGCCATTGTTTCAGGCTCCAGACGCCCTTGACTTCCATCTCGGTCAGCCATGGACCGTGTGGTCATGCAGACCCACTCAGGTAACTCTAACATCTCCAGGTGACACCTGAGCTCCACTTCTTTCCAAGCAGTATGCTCAAGATCATTGCCTAACAGACAATCTACAGGCATGGCAGGACTCACAGCTACTTTCAGAGTACCAGAGACCCCCCCCCCACTCAAAGGGAACCAGAGCCACCGGTAGGTGACTCTCACGATTGTCAGCGACTATGACCTGGTGGAATGTATTAGGGACGATCTGCTCTGTTGACACCAGCTGACTCTTGATATTAGTCATACTGGCTCCTGTGTCACGCAGAGCCTCCACCTTCTGCCCATCAATGGTGACCCACTGCCTGTACTTGGAAGTATTTTGGGGCATGTGGGCTTTGGGCACCATTTCTCCTTCTCCCAGGGACACTAGGGAAATCTCTACCTGTTCCCCAAAGCTATCTGAGTCCATCACCCCCCTGAGCGCTACACTAGTCAACCCAGGTGCCTATCCGGTAGTGGACGGTGCTCTCTTGGAGCACTGGGGGTCGCCTTTATAGTGACCATACTGGTAACACTCCATGCATTTGGGGTTGGATTTTCCTGACCTGTCATATGTCCCTGGCTTTTTCCCAAATCTGGAAAAGGAAGGGTTGCCACCCCCTCCCTGGGAATTCTTTTGGGGGCCTTTGGAGAGTTCCTTATCTGTAAGTTTATCTCCCCCCTCTTTCTTCTGTTGGGAACCCTGACCACCTTTGTGGGTGTCCCCCCCAGGTACCTTCTTGGACACTCTGGTGCTAACCCAGAGGTCCGCCTCCTCAGCAAGCTTCCTGGGATCAGTCATCTTACTATCCACTAAGTGCTGGCGCAACTCTGTATAAGTAGTATTAAGCACATGCTCTCTCAGAATCAAGTCA
This sequence comes from Pleurodeles waltl, assembly GCF_031143425.1. Classification (NCBI taxonomy): domain Eukaryota; kingdom Metazoa; phylum Chordata; class Amphibia; order Caudata; family Salamandridae; genus Pleurodeles; species Pleurodeles waltl. The sequence goes on from NC_090438.1 coordinate 695,515,480, forward strand.
TATAAACCTTTATAATCAGCTACTTTGTTGCCCCGCACCCATCCATTCAGTGCCTTACTGGAGAAGTCAAAGAAATCTACCCATGTTTGTGTGGTTTGTTTGGTGCTGTCACTGAACCTCTGACGGTATCCCTCAGGGGTCAGCCCAAACTTGGCAAGTAAAGTGGCTTTCTGGAGTGGGTATGTGTTTTGATCAGGTTGATCCAATGTGAGGAGTGTATCCCTCCCCAATGACGGTACATAACCCCACATAGCTACCCCCCATTGCCCTTCAGGAACCTCATGAGCCTTTAGTGCAACTTCATAAGCAGCTAACCATTTATCTATGTCATCTCCCACCACAAAATTGGGCACCACATTTTTGGGTATACAAACCTTCTTTTTTCCAGCAGGTCCTGTCTGTATGCTGCCACCATTATTGCTGGATTCAGACTGTTTTGCCTTGAGGTCCTGCTCCTTGAGACTCAGTTCATGAGCCAATAACAGTTTCTTTTCAGCCAAGGCTCTCTCAGCTGCAATCTGTTGGGCTGCTCTTTCAGCCTCAGCTTGCTTGTCTTCTCTTTCTGCCCTTCTCTCCTCCTGTTGAGCCTCAATTTTCAGTTTTGCCATTTGCAATTGGAACTCCCTTTCCTCTCTCCTTTCCTCTGCGGTCAGGCTTTGCACAGAGACACTGCTCCCTGGTCTGGAAGGGGACACAATTGCAGTGGTAACACCATCCACAGATAGTGAAAAATCCTCTGAGGGGCCAGTTTCTGGCTCCTCTTCCTCATCATCCTCTAAATGGGCTTCTACCCAGGCCATCAGCGCCACTTGAAAGTCCTCCTTTTTGGAGGCCCCTTGGTGGGTACCCTCATTGCCCTGCAGAATCCTCTTAGTTGTTTGACCGTATATGTATCCAATCGGACTAGGTCAAAGTCTCCTATCTGAGACCCAGTCAGAGACATGTTGAGTGAGGATTTAGTTTTTGAAAATTGTCAGGAAAAAAACGAATTTGCAAAAAGAGATAAAAATCAAGTTGACCTTCAACTGTGGGTAGGTAGTGAAATACTTAGCTACTGTATGTCACTGCACAAATACAAGTCCTATCCTCACCACTGATCACCAATGTTAGAAATGGGGTTTTTGGTTGGCAGTCAGGTTACCCCCTGTCCAAGCAAAAGCTCTCACTCTAGTCAGGGTAAGTCACACACAATCCAAGATTATCCTGTGCCCACCCTCTGGTAGCTTGGCACGAGCAGTCAGGCGTAACTTAGAAGGCAATGTATAAAGTATTTGTGCAATAAATCATACAATACCACCATATAGCACCACAAAAATACACCACACAGTGTTTAGAAAAATATATAATATTTATCAGGATAATTGTAGGTCAAAAAGAATAAAGTTGCAATGTGAATTTGTAGAGATATCACTGGAAAGTGATATAAGAATGTCTTAAGTCTTTAAAAAGCAAACAAAGTCTCTTTCAGCACAAAGTACCTGGTTTGGAGCGGAAAATCTCCTCAGAGGGCCACAGAAGAAGAGATGTGTGGAAAAAGGGTTTTTTTGCCTCGATTTCTCCCCAGCACACACGGACTTGCGTCGTTATTTTTCACGCGGGAAGTCGTGCGTCGTTTTCCGGCACGCGGACAGTCTCTTTCTGTGGATCGCGGGGATTACCAGATGTCCCGGGTCTGTGCGTGGATTTTCCTGCTTGTTTTCCGGCTGCGCGTCGTTCTGCGGGGCTGCGCGTCGAAGTTTTGATCTCACGGCAGGCGTTGCGTTGATTTCTCCTTGGATGTCGGGCGGCGTTGTCCTTGCGGGCCGTGCGTCAAAGTTTCGATCTCACGGCAGGCGTCGCGTCGATTTCTCCTTGGAAGTCGGGCCGCGTTGTCCTTGCGAGGCCGTGCGTCAAAGTTTCGATCTCACGGCAGGCGTTGCGTTGATTTCTCCTTGGAAGTCGGGCGGCGTTGTCCTTGCGAGGCCGTGCGTCAAAGTTTCGGTCGTCACGAAGGCGCCCCGTCGATCAGCGTCGTGTGCGGCGTTTTTCTTGGCGCGGAACAAGCTGTGCATCGAAAATTTCGTCGCACGGAGCGTCCAAGTGAAAAAGAGAAATCTTTTTGGTCCTGAGACTTCAGGGAACAGGAGGCAAGCTCTATCCAAGCCCTTGGAGAGCACTTTCACAGCCAGACAAGAGTTCAGCAAGGCAGCAGGCCAACAGCAAGGCAGCAGTCTTTTGTAGAAAAGCATACAGGTGAGCCTTTGAGCAGCCAGGCAGTTCTTCTTGGCAGGATGTAGTTTCTGGTTCAGGTTTCTTCTCCAGCAAGTGTCTGATGAGGTAGGGCAGAGGCCCTGTTTTATACCCAAATGTGCCTTTGAAGTGGGGGAGACTTCAAAGAGTGGCTAAGAAGTGCACCAGGTCCCCTTTCAGTTCAATCCTGTCTGCCAGGGTCCCAGTAGGGGGTGTGGCTGTCCTTTGTGTGAGAGCAGGCCCTCCACCCTCCCAGCCCAGGAAGACCCATTCAAAATGCAGATGTATGCAAGTGAGGCTGAGTACCCTGTGTTTGGGGTGTGTCTGAGTGAATGCACAAGGAGCTGTCAACTAAGCCCAGCCAGACGTGGATTGTAAGGCACAGAAAGATTTAAGTGCAAAGAAAGGCTCACTTTCTAAAAGTGGCATTTCTAGAATAGTAATATTAAATCCAACTTCACCAGTCAGCAGGATTTTATATTACCATTCTGGCCATACTAAATATGACCTTCCTACTCCTTTCAGATCAGCAGCTACCACTTCAATACTGTATGAGGGCAACCCCAATGTTAGCCTATGAAGGGAGCAGGCCTCACAGTAGTGCAAAACGAATTTAGGAGTTTTACACTACCAGGACATGTAAACTACACAGGTACTTGTCCTGCCTTTCACCCACACAGCACCCTGCTCTAGGGGTTACCTAGGGCACACGTTAGAGGTGACTTATATGTGGAGAAAGCGGAGGTTTAGGCTTGGCAAGTACTTTTAAATGCCAAGGCGAGGTGGCAGTGAAACTGCACACACAGGCCCTGCAATGGCGGGCCTGAGACAAGGAAAAGGGGCTACTTAAGTGGGTGGCACAACCAGTGCTGCAGGCCCACTAGTAGCATTTAATCTACCGGCTCTATGCACATAAAGTGCACATTACTAGGGACTTATAAGTAAATTAATAGTCCAATCAGGTATGATTCAAGGTTACCAGGTTTTAGGGGAGAGAGCATATGCACTTTAGCACTGGTTAGCAGTGGTAAAGTGCGCAGAGTCTAAAAGCCAGCAAAAACAGTGTCCAAAAAGTGGAGGGAGGCAGGCAAAAAGTTAGGGGTGACTACCCTAAGGCTGTCAGGTCTAACAAGTATGCTATGCAGCACCACTGCAGAATTAACTCTTAGCATGGGCTATGGGCATAAGAATGAGAGATTATCAGAAATCGAGTCTCATACACTGATTGCTCAGTATACAAAGGGGCATTCCAAACAGAGGTGAACAGATTCCCTGGTGACTTCGCCAATCAAGTTATTTAAAAAAACATCTCACGTGCAGGCTAAGGTTCATGGTGGTCTTTTGATACCCTTCTGCTGTCGTTTTAAGAATGGTGTGCAGCACGAGGCTGCTTTCCTAGATCCAGCTTTTCTTCTCTACAAAGTGCTTTACTTTTGACTTTGACCCAAGATTCAACTAGTGGGGGATAGTGCGGATTTCAATTACATGGTTTTTCATTTAGCTACTACCTGGACCATTTCAGCAAATCTTGTTGTCACCGTGGCTTTTTTGCATCTGGTATATATGCATCCAGAAGGCAAAATTCGCACTCTCTAAATCTGATTTACTCCTGATCTGGGAAACTGCTTGTATCGGCTCAGACCAGAAATATCTCAATTTAGAGCAATCCTACTTTATTGGTAGATTATCTGGTGAAGTTGATGGAACCTGGAGAATTTTTCCGGGGTCTCAGGGTAAACCTGGTGAAGCTTATGCAGTGTAAGATAAACTTTGTTTAATATATTGAAATGAATCAGCTTGAAGTGGGCTTTTCAAGAAACCTTCAGTGGGTACTCCAAAGCTGTTTGCAACTCTTTATCATGGTGGACATGCTCCGAATCTGCTTTCTGTCTACTTCTCAGTAAATGTAGGGATACCCCTGCTTGTTTTCATCTGGCTTTATAAAGCCATGTAATCAGTTGACGGCCGCATCCAATGCTATGCTATGTTTGTAGTATTGTGTAGGTTGCTGGCTAGGTGTTCTTGATGGCCCACTGCCTCCTAAACGTGTGTAAAATCCTGCCATGCAGTAGAAACTCTGCCTTCTGTACACTGTATGGAGCAAATTTACAAGAAACTGGCACATCAGTGCTGATGCGCCAGTTTTCTTGCGTCACCCCTGCCCCACCTAACAACACCATCAGCCCACGTTATGCCAGTAGTGTCAATATTTTTTAGGCTATTGTGGTGCTTAGCTGCACTAGCGTCTAAAATTTTGATGCACAGTACAAGGAGGCCCATTGTTTAAAATGGGTGTGTCACTTTAACGCCTGCTCAAATCTTGTAGATTTCACTGCGCAATTATTGCAGGCCTCCTATCACCGGAATGCCCTTGTGCATACATTATGCATGATGCAGGCATAATGTGGCGCAAGGAGTCACAAAGTGGCACTGTATGCATTGCACTTTCTTTTTTAAATATGGCGTGGTGAAAATTGCCTCCTTGACCACATTAGCATAAAGAAATGACACGAGAATCTGGCCCTGTGTGTCCATAGGCATCTTCAAAGAGGTCACATATTGAGTGAATTCCAGCCTCAGCCTATTGTGTCACTTCCCTGGCTGTGAGTGCACCTAATTTCGTTGGCAGACCCTGCAGAGAGGTACATTGCCTCAGTCACCCAGTGGTGTTTGGAGAATGAGCAAAGATTTTCTCTGGCTTTTAGCACCAGGGAGAGCACTTTGTCTAAGTCTCCTGTTTGGAGCTGCTCTTTATAAGTCCAGTTTTATTCTGGTCATAGACAGTGTGGGAAACTGGGTTGTTAGTTTACTGAGGTGTGAGCCCTGGTCTAGCAACAGCCACAATCCCTTGCAGGTTGCGTCACAATAAGTCACTAAATTGACTTGTGCTTAACCCCGGGTGGCTTGGCACAAAAAGCAGTCAGGCTTAACTTTAAGGCAATATGCAAAGTATCTATGCAGCAAACAAATAATAGTAATAAAGTGAAAACACCACACAATACAAATCCCAAACCAATTTAGAAAAGTAAATTTTAATAATGTATTTGACACCAAAACAACAACCTCCAAACAGTAGAACTGGAGTTAGGAATCTTTAATGTTCAAAGTTTAAAATGGCACCTAAAAGATAAAGGCACCAAACACATACATCTGGTCACCTTTAGCACCACAACCAAGAGTTCAGGAGTGTATGGTGACCTCTTGGGGGCTCAGGACCCATTCAGGTTGGATCGAGGTGCAGGGTCAAGATGGTGAGAGCCTGTTATGCCCCTGTGGATCTGGACAGGAGGCCAGCATACTGCCCCTTGGAGTCAGTTGTGGTAGTCCTAGGTGCAGATGTAAATGCAGTGCTCAACAGCAGGGCTGGCTTCTGAAGGTTCAAGGCAGGCTCCAGGCAGCAAAGCAGTCCTTTCAGGTACAGCAGCAGGCTGTCAGAGTGCTCAGCAGGTCAAAGCAGCAAGCAGTCCACTGAAAGTCCTACCACAGGTCTGGTACTGAACTGAAGTGTGGGTGAACAACCTGGTATCCTGCTTCTAGGAGGTGGGAGAAGTCTCTAGATAATACTTTACAGGCCCTAGGTATATGGTATACCCATCTAAAAAGGGACTTACAAGTAAATAAACATATGCCAATTGAGTATAAGCCAATTTAACCATGTTTTAGGGAGAGAGCACAAGCAATTTAACACAGGTTAGAAGTGGTAAAATGCACAGAGTCCTAAGTCCAACAAACACAAAAATCCAGCAAATATAGGAGGTGGAAGACAGAACATTTGGGGATGACATGCAAAGAGGGTCATATCCAACAGTTAATCAAACAATATGCCACACACTGGAGCTGAGCCGACATGTAGTATCCCCAAAAGTCGGAGGTCCTATACAACCTCCTCAAGGAGACAATTTGAGTGTGGATAATCCCACCCTGAATCTTCCCTTTCCCAACATAAATTCCATTCACCGAACATTCATATGACAGAGCACGGTATGCTATTTTGATAGTGAAAGTTGAAATGTGTGCATATTTGCCATAGTACCATGAAATGTGCATTAATAATTAAGGCCCTCATTATAACCCTAGCGGTCGGTGGCCGCCAGAGCTATAGTGGCGTTCGTGCCACCAACAGGCTGGTGGTACTGGACACCACATTTTGACTGTGGCGGTACTGCAGCCGGTAACACCGCCGGGACCGGCGGTATACCGCCATGGCGGTCCTGGTGGTTGTAATCCACCAAGGCAGACCTACAAGCAGCACTGCCCTGGGGATTTCGACTCTTCTTACCGCCAGCCTGTCCATGGCAGTAGACACCGCCATGGAAAGGCTGGCGGTAAGGGGACCCAGGTGCCCCTGGGGGCCCCTGCCCTTCCCATGCACCTAGCATGGGCAGTGCAAGGGCCCCCAGGCATAGCCCCATAGTGCATTTTACTGCCCGAATTTCGGGCAGTGAAATGCGCAACGGGTGCTACTGCACCCGCTGCACATAAGCATTGCCGCCGGCTCTATTACGAGCTAGCAGCAATGTTGATGTGACTTTTCCGCTGGCCCAGTCGAAATAGGGAGCCAGACACATTCTGGAGCCCGCAACATCGGCAGTCTTCTGGGAAGACCGCCGAGGTTGTAATGAGGGCCTAAATGTACATTTTCTCATGGTGAAAGTATTGAGAGCACTCTGTAACAAAGACCTTTTATAATTGCGTACCACACAGTTTGTTGCAGGCATAAATGGGTGTATTGTGGTTGGAGGGGTAAGAGTGTGCTGGTGTACAATCTATTAAACATTCTTAATACCAATGGGTATTAAAGATTTGTAATACCAATGAGATCTACTACACATTTAGGTCCCAATTTGAGTACTGGGATCCGTTTTAGTGTACATCTCCTGTAGGTTCCAAAGCCATTTGGAAAGTGTTCCCAGTGGAGTGTTGTAGTTTTCTAAATATTTATAATTTTGTACATAGCATTTAATTTTGCATGCTATAAGGTAAATATCTTTTTAAGAGAAAATGAACTGGGTATTCATTCATTGAGGGTTATTTCCTATGACACTGACTTCTGAGTTTGGAATCCACAGCTCCCTCCTGGATAAGTCTTGGACTCCTCTTCCTCGCTGACCTTAGGGTCAAGTGCTAAAAGTAGTTGTTCCCAATTTGAAAGTCTGCAGTTCAGGAGCCCCTTCACACCAGAAGTTAAAGACCACAATTGTAATAATTGGGACCCAGGAACTTCGGCTCTGGGATCCTTTGACCTGTATTTCTATCATTCACATGTACTATGCAAGTACATGACTATTCTTCAAAATGGAATCCTGAGTTGAACAACCAAAGAAATTATGATTATAAAATGAAGGAATTGAAAGTCACTCTCCCTATGCTTTTTTGTACACAAATACGCAGGGACCTTTGAAGAACACTGCCTGCATTTCTGAGCTTGAATGGAGTAGCTCTGCCCACATTCCTGAGGCTGATTGCGACAGCTCCAACCACCCCCTGCCTATGTCTCCTTCATGCCACTGCTGACCTCCCGTTCCTGCCTCCTACCTGACCGCTCCCACATCTCAGGACATATAATGGAGGCCGCAGAACAGTCTGGATGAGAAGTGCCTGAACCAAAGGATGAGTCACAGCTCCCCCACCGCTCCACGGCTCTCCTGTTTGCTGCATAATTTGTCCATCATCCACAGATAAGGAATAGCCTTTAGGAGTCTCCCTCCTGAATTTAGTATTAAAGGTCTTTTTTCCAAGCACTTCAGAATTTTATAGTTGCTTCATTGAAAGAAAGGGCAAAAACATCTCTAGTTGGATAGAGAAATGGTGATGGATATACTAATTACCATGTTGGAATTTATCAAAACCCTCTATGAAATACATTGTGTGGTGAATCTGGTGTCACTTAGGGCCAGATGTAGCAAGGCTTTTGCGCCTCGCAAACAGCGAAAATCGCTGTTTGCGAGACGCAAAAGCAACATTGCGATGCCCATTCCCATTTTGCGAGTCGGTAACCTGGTTACCGACTCGCAAAATGGGACTGCGAGTCGCAAATAGGAAGGGGTGTTCCCCTTCCGATTTGTGAGTCGCATCGCGATGTAGAATTGCTTTGTGACCGCGAACGCGGTCACAAAGCAATTCGCAGTTACCACCAGTGTCACATGGGACCCCTTCCCCTTTGTGAATGGCCTTGAAAACATTTTTTCAGAGCAGGCAGTGGTCCGGTGGACCACTGCCTGCTCTGAAAAAATGAAATTGAAACGTTTCATTTTTCATTTTGTTATGCATCTCATTTTCCTTTAAGGAAAACGGGCTGCATTAAAAAAAAAAACTGCTTTATTTAAAAAGCAGTCACAGACATGGTGGTCTGCTGTCTCCAGCAGGCCACCATCCCTGTGAGTGCTGTGACTCGCATGGGGGTTGCAAATTGCGACCCACCTCATTATTATTAATGAGGTGGGCCTTTGCGACCCCCTTGCGACTCGCAGATGGTGTCAGGGACACCATCCTGCATCCAGCATTGTGACTTGCAAATTGCGAGTCGCTCAGACTTACAATTTTTGAGTCGCAATGCCGGAGTTTACTACATCTGGCCCATAGTTATTTACAACAATGCAAATTGACTTCTACATTACACTAGCATGTACGTAAAAGTGTAATAAATCAGCACAGTGGAAATTACTAAGAAACATACAAATACAACCCTTACCTAATCTCTTATGTCTGTCTATTTGCCACTTGGCTGACTTTGTGGGAAAACTGTTTTAAAGTATTGAGAGTATCACTGGCCAGCAACTTTCATTTCATACTCAAAACATTTTCTTTGCAAGTGTCCCAGATATAAACATACTATTCAAAGTCTCCAGGAATCTCATTGCCAGGGAATTGAAGAACCAGACTCAATTATCACAGTCACCTACCAGGACACCTGGAAACATGCCAACTACTGTCCTATCTCCCTGGTACCCTACCGGGGAGAGTAATGTAAAAGATGATAAACAAATGCCTAGTCACCTACCTCTCTGACAACCATCTCCTTGACACCACTTACTCCGGATTCAGGCCAAACCATAGTACAGACACCACCTTCACTGCTGCCATAGGGGACATCTGGATGATCATGGATAGAGGTGACACTGCAGCCCTCATCCAACCGGATATTTCCACAGCCTTTGACACTGTATCCCACCCCATCCTCATCAAAGGACTGCATGAAGCGGGCAGTTTTAAGGTCCTACGTTTGCTGAATTTGTTCCTTTCTGTCAGGCAGTACCCAGTCAGTCAGCCTGGTACCTTCACCTCAGATACCATCAACCTCATCTGTGGAGTTTTACAAGATTAGGCCCCATTCTTTTTAATGCTTACATGACCCCACTCACCAGTGTTAACTGCGCCCAGGGAATGAACTTTATTGCCTATGCTAATACCCAGCTCATACTCTCCCTCTCCAACAAGACGCTAAACATTTGGACCAATTTCTCTATCTACATGACTGAAGTGTCAGATGGATAAAAAGCTATTACCTCAACCTCAACACAGATAAGACAGAAGTTGTAATTTTCGGGAAAAAACACCTTGCTCTGGAACTCAACCTCATGGCTTCCTCCCTCCAACCATGGCTCAGTCATACAGCTTCTGCGCCACGATATACTCCTGGGTGAGTTGTGCGCTATATAACTACACATAGCATAATGTAACATAACATAATATATTATGACGGGTGGCACCTCCATTTTGGGCAAGATGGAGGGAGTCCCAAATGGTAATGCTAAGGAGTCAGTCTTACAAGTGCTGTGCAAAACTATTATCGCACAAGCATTACTTTTATTTTCATTATACTTATGCTGTTCACATAATTTCCGCTCACAGAAGACTTGGTTCAAACAGAAAGTAGATTGCAGAAAAAGTGAAACTTTGGTGTCTGTCGGTGTCCCACGTTTTGAGTTAGCAATGCTTACTGCATTACTTTAGAAAGTGTATGGACGATACATTGAGCTGGTATCTAGGCTACACTTTTCATACAGGCAACTGCTCACATAAAATACCCATAATCACTATAGTTAATTAACGTTTTGTTATAGTGTGCCATGAATCTAGAAAACAGGATCTTTTTTCATTGCTCCACGAAACGAAAGCGTGTTTTTGTGCGTGCAGTCTTCAAGCCGTTCACTCCTTTAGTTCATCTTTGTGAGACGTACAAATATAGTCGCGCAGTTACAAAAGTTGCTCTGCGTTAGCGAGCTGTTGTAAATATAGCACCGTACTGATTCACTCCATAAAACGTAATCTCGAGAGGGAACACATGCGGCATGCAAATCAAGCAGTGCTGTTTATATTACTCTCTTGACTATGCTGTGCATATATAAGTTTTGATAATGAAATTACAAAAATTGTGTCCCATTTGCCATTTCAACTAAAGACATTTTGAATCACATATTGTTTGATAAATGTTCAAGTGGAATGGAAAAAACACAAAGCAAACTCGCCGAACTGAACAGGTGAATTGACAAAAAGTTAATGTTACAACCACATTCTCCAGTCGTAATATTCAGAAGAATTGGGTGCAATCTTATTTGTTCAGAAAAAATAATTGAAAATACATTTACATTTTTAAGTGCGATTCAAATGCCAAAGCGATCGGGGAAAGGCCCCGCTAGCAACATTAAAATGGTCTATTAAACATCATCTAGAGTACTCTGAATGAGTCATATTGGCCTGGGGTCTAGTTGATGCTTTTGTGTTAACATAGAAATTGCTAGAAGCCCAGATGGCTGGAAAGAAAGAGACAATCTTTTGATGATTAATGCTTGAGCCTGGAAAAACATCAAGTGTAACATTCTTTAAAGTTTCCCAAACATTCTAAGTGAGTATTTGTGGATGAAACTGATCCGAAGAATTCTCCCATGAGTTTGCAAGGAGGGTGGGACACCCGTTTAAATTCAGAGACGTTCAAACATTTATTTTTAATTTAGGTCTGAAGGAACAGTGTTGTCACCAGCATAGCAGCAGTATTGTTATTTGCACCTCTGCAGGATAGCTCTCGGGGCATGAGGCCTATACATTTAAAATGCAACTACGACCTAACTGGACAACTAAGCCCATGTAGTATAGAGATTTATTTTATTTATATAACTTGTTTTCACTTTTCTCAACTAATCATTAGCACCCGTGTGTCTAACAACAATGGTTCCATTTGGAAGACAGATAACAGACTCTAATCATTTTACCATTTACCATCTTGCTGGGATGTAGACATAGATGACAGTTTGCCTCTACACAGGAGATGACCGTTTTTAGTGCCTGAATACAAGCAGCTTTAGGTCCATTTTTATACTTTTTTAGCACCGCATTTGCATCATTTTCTGATGCAAAAGCGGCGCAAACTGTCAAAATATAATAGGCCCAAATTGATACTTTTTGACGCAAAACTGCGCCGACGCAGTTTTGCGTCAAAAAGTTAAACGCCGGCTAACGCCATTTCATTGCACTACCCGGGCGTCAAATTTATACTTTGACGCACGACGACGCAAACCACTGGTGAGAGTCATTTTTTTTTACTCAAACCAATGCGCCACGTCATAAAGAAAAACGACGTTAATGCGGAGAAAATGACTTTAATCCGGTTTACGACATCGCAAATTGGATACGCGCCATTTTTTGAGGCATTAGCGTAAAAAAGTGGCGCAAACACAGCAAAATGTGTAAAGGAGCCCCAAAATGGATCCCAGAAGCTATGAGAGACCCCAGGAAGATGACAACAGACCAGGAAGCAGCCAGGAGGACCCACACAAGACCCAGGAGAGGGAGAAGAAGAAAAGGAAGTGTCGGTTCAGTGCAGAGGAGCATGAAATACTGGTGAAAGAGGTGACAGAACACCAGCACCAACTTTTTGTCACCTCTAAATTGCCAATTGGTAGGAGAGAGGCAATGTGGGATCAAATTGTCAATAAGATCAACAGTGTGGCAGAAGTACGGAGAACAGTCAGAGTGCAAGAAACGGTGGCATGACTGCAAGCACAAGACCAAGGAAAAGATAGTCAGGAACAAGAAGGCAGCACTGCAGACTGGAGGTGGGAGTCCAGCACCGCAGGAGGTCCTGGACCACATGGAGGAGATGGTGGCATCTGTCATCTCTGAGGAGATCGTCAAAGGTATTCAAGGACAGGACAGCGCAGACTACCAGGAGACAACACAGATGCAAGATAAGTGGCATGAAGAACTAAAATGCCTTATTGTTAACTGCAAGCAGGGGGTGGGCATACCTACTACACACTGAATGTAAGCCATGATAATCTGGTAGTGGAAAGGACAAAGGGGCACGGCACGGGGGCATAGGCTATGCAGGGCAAACCTGGGGCACAGCACAACACTACACCAACAACCTTTGCATGGGAGTACTCAGCCATGCTAAGGATGTTTGAAAAGCAAAGCCAGTCCAGGAGGGTAGGGTACAACGTAAAATTGGCATGCTGTCACACAACAGCTGGAATCGTCGCTACATGAACTAGGGCTCAATTTCCAATCTCAGGGCATATCCGCAAGTGGTATTTACCAATGACAACAGTTGCCACTACCACCTCTGCGGTGTGTGCAGGTCAAGTTGCATAATGGCTGTTATGTGCCCATGGATCAAACACACTCATATTAGAGGGTTCAGGATGACAACGTTATCAATCCCCTGTAACGAATATAAATGTTCATATCCTGTCAAATGCCCATGTCCATAGGCGCAACAAACATCAGGTATTGTATGTAACATTATGAGGTACACAGCAGTAATGTCATACCCCTGCTGCACATGTCAGGGTCTACCCTGTGCCTGGGTCACAATATCTGCAATGCCACCATGCAACATCTCAAGTGTCATAGTGCTAAGACAACAGCATTGAGGGGGAGGACATATGTTTCCAGCTGGTGAAACACACCTGCACAGTCATAAGATGAAATGGAACACTGCTAGGACCATCAGTGCAATCCAATGTAGCACACATTTCCCAACATCAGCTGACACCAATATTGTGCCATGCCAATGCTATACATAGTATATGCTAGGTCTCAGCAACATATAGGTGGATGTGAAATATCAGAGACTGGGTCAGTTCCAGAGTGTGGTGCAAGTGCCATCAGAACACCCACAGCCAGTGCAAGGCCACACCATGATAATGGAAGTAGACGGAGGGTTGAGTAGGACAATAAGGTGGCAACCTACAATGGAGGATGTGACGCATACATTTTTCCAAACTGCCCACACTACATGTGACATGCAGGTGGGGCATAGGCCTGGTAGAATGCTAATCTTAATGCCAGGAACAATGAACAGGAACCAAGATCACAATGTGCAACTAATAGGAAGTCAGGCATGTCACATTACAAATACCACAACACAGACACACTAATTGTACAATATCTCATTGCAGAGGACGATGGCTCTTCTGGGGATTTGCCTGTCCTGGACTTCCCTGATGACATGGATGATGAGCTGACAAACATCAGCCAGCAGTACCTCCAAGATGTCCTTGGAATCCTCCAGACCCCACCTTCAGTCACAAGGAGGAGCACAGAAGTAGCAGCCATCACAGAGGAACTATCCCCTCCACCACCCCAATTGTACGACCTGCCAGCTCCAACCCAGCTGAGGACTCTGACAACACTGGCACCAGCTTTGAGAGGACTGTAGTTGGAGTACACTGGGAGCTGGCCAAGGAGGTGCGGGTATATGGCAAATATGGCAGCCAGCCTAGAGGGGGTGGGTTCGTGCATGATGTCATCTGCAGAACAGGCAGCAGCCATGCAAGGACGAACATTTATCCTGCAAGAACTTCAACAAAGTGTGAAGGAAATCAGCACAGCAGTAAGGAAGTTGCCACAACACCTCACACACCAAACCTTTCACTGCGTGCACGAATGCAGTATTGACCCCCTCAGGGCCGACCTGGCTGCCTACCACAGTGATGTAGCTGCTATACTTAAGAACCAGCAGCTTCTCCTTGCTCCAGTACTGCCCTTTATAGCCCCACAGTTGGCAGCTACCAGGATTTCTGACTGCACGTCTTCAAACACTGAGGTGTGTGTTGCCCCTTCAAACCCACAACCACCAAGGGCAGAGGAGACAACACACACATCAGAAGATGAAGACATGGAACAGATCACCTTCACCCGTAAGAGTACCCGGTAGCACAAGTCCATGCCAAATGGGCACTTATATACTCGGTCCTGTGCTTGTCGAAATGCCAGTCTTGCAACAGCTGCTCACATGCACTGTTCTCCAGCCCATTGTTTACCTTGACACTATGCTCTGTGATTGTCTCTCACTACCTCATTGGCAAGTCATGTTCCTCTGCACTTCCCCCCAGTATGTTCAATGACATCTCCCATTTCACCTGTGTAGTATCACAATAGAATGCATCACACTAATGGACTCACAATCCTGGACTATGTAAATATTGCACTACAGCACTTTAAAATAAATAGCACTTACACAACCACTTTGTCTCTGTGTAATGTGACACATCAACTGTGTATGAGATTAGTGATGTATGTCACATGTCAGTGGCCATAGAATGTCAATACAACTGCCTTGAAAGAATGTTGGCTTATAACTATGCACTGGGGTCTGGATTGTGTCATCATCTGCGCTTCCTGGGGGTTATTTCTGAAGTAAATAGAAAAATAACAGTATAATGCTGTGTTGGACAGAAAAAACCCGCTTCAAGGGATGTTTAAGCAGAAAATCAGTGTGTTAAAATTTTCCTTCTAGACAATCTTTAGGTATGTGACATCTGACTCTAAACTTTCATCACACACACACCATACAGCAGGAATGGATGTGTATGAGTGTATCGACAAATATGTTACCTGGCAGTACAATGTAAGAAATGATGGGTGTGAGTTATGTATACTATACTACGTAAGATTATACCATCACTCACCTTATCAGGGTTCACATGAACATCAGGTTGCAGGCAGACGTACCATAGTGCCCAAGATTCCAAATCTGGTCTCAAACTATGACAGATTGAAAACATACATCCAAATTTAACAACACATTTGGAACCATAGTAACCTTGAGTGGTGGGTGCAAAGGATGGCAGATGCATAGAGAAGTAGCTTTGGTGTAGCTGCCAATGTAACAGCTCAATTGGAAGTGGGAATAACCATGTAAATAATGGGATTTGGATGCAGGATGGAACAGAAATGCTAATACTAAATTGACACTGTTCAACCACGCCAAGGCCCTGATCCCCATGTATAAGACACATACTGTAAAGGAGTATCTAAATATTTATTGACAATAAAAAAGGATACTAAAACTAGGGGGAACACCTTAACTAACTTAACCTATCCTAACTACACATTCCCCGCAACTGGACTACCCTATTCTAAACTTACTTATCACATTTAACTAAACACTTTAAACATCAACCCCCCACGCCCCTTATATTACAGGACACATGTAGGACAACATATACTAACCTAAACACATACTATCTTATCCTAAACAAATATATATTTTTTTGGTATTTTTTTAATATATATATGTATATATATATATTTTCTTTTATACACATAAACCCCAACATCATCCCCCACCAACCCACCCACAAAAAAACACGTTAAAATAAAATAACCTCCACCCCCAAACCACTTATACTAACTAAACTAACAGCCTCTTCTAACCTAACACTAAGCCCCCTAAACCCACTAAATATAAGAACCAGGAAAGAGGAGGGAGGGGAGGGAATCATGGCTGAGGGTCAAACATTCACAAGTTTGCCCTCTGCAGGATCTTCCTTATCCCACGCAGTCTCCTGCTATTGCGGGATACCTCCTGTTGCAGCCTGTCCATCCGTTGCATGTCACGTCGCATGTTCATAAATTCTGCATTGTCTATTACTGCAGCAGGTGTGGTCTGCGTGCAACTAGTGGATGGTTGTGCTGTTGCCGGTGCCATGCTTGGAGGGGAAGGTGCAGGAGCTGTTGTTGGTCAGCCAGGAATGGATGATGTAGAGAGACCTGCATTGGTGGCTGTCATCATGGTTCGACTTGGGTTGAAGTAGTGGTGCTGGTGGTGGTGCCTGTTGTGGTCAAGGATTCCCCACCTTGGGCAAATGCCCTCCAGACCCCTGTGGCTCTCTCATGGCGATAACGCCATGCCATGTGGCGGAACCCAGACTCCACATCCAGAATGTGGCAGTAGTGCATCGCCCTCCTCTGGAATTCTCAGATCTGATTGGCATCCATGTTGGCAACTGTAAAAAAAGAGAAAGTCAAACATTAGTTACATCATTGTGTGATACACCTACTGATGATATTCAAACACTTCCTCAAAATTAGCTTTAAAGCCCAAATCACAGTACAGTTCATAGATTGTCCCTGAGGAAGTACATGCCAACGCAGCCTACACATCTCCTATCTAACAGCACAGCAATTCTCAAAAAGATGTGTACCTACTTAAATAATCTATGCATCATTGTTCTGCCATTAGTCACATAACAAATGCTGCAAGTAGTCCACATGTGACAGGCCAACTAATGGCTATCTTCTGGATGACAATCAAGGGCCACATGATCTGTGATTTGTAAATGGAATTGCCAGGACGGTATGCAGATGCTAATCATGAGGGGGTATCCTAGGTTGGAACAAATGAATGTTGGAATTACAAGTCTGTCTTCTACACTGGGATCCTCACACCCAGCTGCACATATTTCATAAACCTAACCCTGTGCCTCAAGGGGTGATGCACATGCAACACATACTTTCAAACATCAAGGACAGCCAGGAAGCTGTGGACAGCTGTCTATGGGTTTAGTCAGTCCACCACAGGTAAGGAGGGCTTCCAACTAGGATCAACACAAACATTGGACAATCACATCCACATTTATGTTCCTAAATGCAGACACTTGTCCACATCATTTGATATCACTAATACCTTTCCAAAAACAAGCACATAGATGCAAGCACCCATCTGGGCTTGAGCTGCATGCACACCTATGACATTCTACTCAAGTGCCACATTAACGTAGCACAACATGTGGAGCTAGATGCTGCTAAGAAGTCAAACATACAGCCCTACATGTTCATGGGAGGCTCAAGTCAGTGGGTAATAATTCAGCATCACTGGTCTGTGTGAATCAGGGTATGACTTGCTGACTAAATCATGAAAATGGCCACCTCAAAAATGTTCATTAGCATAAAGGTAGCAACAAATATCCCCCTGTTCACCTGCCCATGCCTAAAGCGCAGCACTAGATTCCCAAAATATGACTCTACGCCAATGATTGTCCAACTCAAAAATGGAAAAACAAGTCAAACTCCAGTCAAGTCACATATCAGATCATGTGCTAGCACATCATACCTTGCTATGTGTCCGACACACAGGAGTCAATCACACAACAGCTGCAAACACAACACAGAACTAACATAGCAACACTTACTGGATATGTCTGGGTCCACAAAGCAAACCACTTCTCTAATTGTGTAGGGGGCTGGTACACCTGTAAAACATGGAAGGGTTCTCTAAAAGCGGACGTCGCGGATATTAGCGTAGTCCTGGGTTGTATGTATTCCTATTTGGAAGGGTAAAGTCAGTGGAATGTCAGTTGGAAATTACCGAGTGGAACAGCGAGGGGTGGGAAGAAAGGGATTTCCTTTTACGGACTAGGTGGTCTCACACACTATATAGTGTCATGCTTCATCATTTGACCACCTAGACCCACCCAGGTAGGACAGTGCCACCTGGGCGGACTCAACCTCACTGTTAAAGGAACAGGAGGGAGTGCGTAAATAAACTTGTTTCTGGAAAGATCGGGATCCAGCTAATCTACTGAAAAACTAAAAACACCTAAGCAGACACCTGTGAAGAGCAACAAATTTAATGGTGGTGTCTGACTGGTGTAGTTAAAAAGGGGGGGTTGGGACACCTCTGTGAGGACAAGGACTCACAGGGTCACCTAACTAATTACTAGCCAACATGTTTCTGCCCTCAAAAGTGAGCCAATGAAGGTCTCGGGGCATTCGTCAGGGCCTAGGATCCCTACGTCTCACGTTGGAGGAAAATGCTCTATGGGGAAATCAAAGAGTGAGAAAATGAAAAAAGTGCTGTATGCCACCAGAGTGCTAATTAATTGTTTTTCTCCCCATAGGCCGCCTCAAGGTAATTCCTTGGGTAATGTAGATCATTCATTTTTCATTTTCTCACTCTTTGATTTCCCCATAGAGCATTTTCCTCCAACGTGAGACGTAGGGATCCTAGGCCCTGACGAATGCCCCGAGACCTTCATTGGCTCACTTTTGAGGGCAGAAACATGTTGGCTAGTAATTAGTTAGGTGACCCTGTGAGTCCTTGTCCTCACAGAGGTGTCCCAACCCC
This sequence comes from Pleurodeles waltl, assembly GCF_031143425.1. NCBI lineage: Eukaryota > Metazoa > Chordata > Amphibia > Caudata > Salamandridae > Pleurodeles > Pleurodeles waltl. The sequence continues at coordinate 695,534,060 of NC_090438.1, forward strand.
CCCTTTTTAACTACACCAGTCAGACACCACCATTAAATTTGTTGCTCTTCACAGGTGTCTGCTTAGGTGTTTTTAGTTTTTCAGTAGATTAGCTGGATCCCGATCTTTCCAGAAACAAGTTTATTTACGCACTCCCTCCTGTTCCTTTAACAGTGAGGTTGAGTCCGCCCAGGTGGCACTGTCCTACCTGGGTGGGTCTAGGTGGTCAAATGATGAAGCATGACACTATGTAGTGTGTGAGACCACCTAGTCCGTAAAAGGAAATCCCTTTCTTCCCACCCCTCGCTGTTCCACTCGGTAATTTCCAACTGACATTCCACTGACTTTACCCTTCCAAATAGGAATACATACAACCCAGGACTACGCTAATATCCGCGACGTCCGCTTTTAGAGAACCCCGTACTTTCGTGTGTATTTTGAATTATAGGGAGCTAAGTACGGAGTGTTCCTCCATATTTATCCCCCCTCCTCCCTCTTCCTCTCTCCATGTGTAATGATAGTTGAGCAGCTGCTAGCTGCGAGAGTCCCCCCTCTAGTGAGTAATTATTGCTCCTTTGTCCAGGACCACACACCAACACTAAGGTTGTTTGTCCTCTTCCCTTTCTTTTCCCCTCTCCCCCTACTGCCTCATATCGGTGCTCTTTCTTCCCCAGTATGGCGGAAGGACTCTCCTTCAGTGATGAGGATCTGACAGCCATTCTGTCGGCCCCCTCACTTCTTGGTGATACCACCCTCTCCAAGAGTTTGTCCCAGTTGGGCGACTGGGATACACTAGTAGAACTAAAACGATCTCATGTCAAAACTATTCTCCACGGGGCCGTTCTGACTGAATACCTCCGGAGCAATACAGCACCAAATGGACTGTTGGTCACCAATGCCCCACGTATATTCCTTGAAGATCTAGGGCCATATTTATACTCCGTTTGCGCCGAAATTGCGTCGTTTTTTTTTTACGCAATTTCGACGCAAAACTAACGCCAACTAACGCCATATTTATACTATGGCGTTAGAGGCGAATAGCGCCAAAGTTCCCGGAATGTGCGTCATTTTTTAGCGTGAACCCCTTCCTTGCGTTAATGATATGCAAGAGAGGCGTTCCCGTCTAAAAAATGACTCCCAGGACTTTACGTGGTATTTATACTCCCGGGCAAAAGAGACGCCCGGGAGTTGGCGTGGCTAAAAACGGCGCATTTGCGCCACTTTTTAACACCTGCTCAGGGCAGGCGTTAAGGGGCCTGTGGGCTCAAAATGAGCCCACAGGTGCCCTCCCATGCCCCCAGGGACCCCCCCTGCCACCCTTGCCCATCCCAGGAGGACCCCCAAGGATGGAGGGACCCACCCCAGGGACATTCAGGTAAGTTCAGGTAAGTATAATTTTTTATTTTTTATATTTTTTTTTGGTGGCATAGGGGGGCCTTATTTGTGCCCCCCTACATGCCACTATGCCCAATGACCATGCCCAGGGGACAGAAGTCCCCTGGGCATGGCCATTGGGCAAGGGGGCATGACTCCTATCTTTACAATGATAGGAGTCATGTTGATGGGGGATGGGCGTCGTTAAAAAATGGCGCAAGTCGGGTTAAGACGATTTTTTCGACGTAACCTGACTTGCCCCATTTTAAGACGCCCATGCGCCATTTTCCCCCTACGCCGGCGCTGTCTGGTCTACGTGGTTTTTTCCCACGCAAACCAGGCAGCGCCGGTCTGATTGCGCCGTCTAACGCCATTCCATAAATACGGCGCCCGCTTGGCGCTTCAGAATGGCGTTAGACGGCGCAAAACTTTTTGACGCTAAACTGCGTTAGCACAGTTTAGCGTCGAAAAGTATAAATATGGGCCCTAGAATTTAGAAAGGATTGGGCTTTGATAGCATGGAAGTGTACTAGAGATTGGCTCATCCTGATCATAAAAACAGCGACAAGGTTATCCGAGGCACTCCTTATTCAGATAAAAACGAGTGAGAATAACCTAAAATCAGGGATGAGCATTCTCTCCTTTAAAAAGAAACTAGAGGAGGTTAACAAAAATATGAACGAGCATAAGGAATATCTCACTCAGCGAAAGATTTCTAAATTCCAAAAAGATCTCGATCGGTTCTCCCACGAGAAGATATACCCTTATACCAAATCGGATTATGTAGCGAAAACTAACAACATATCCGACACCTCATCTGGTGGTAACACCAGTTCAGATAATGATAGTTCATCATCAGATAATTTGCGGCAACGTCGTGGACGACGTGGGCAACGCCGGGGAAGGTGGAATCACCCACCTATGTTACCCCCCTGCCCTCCATACCATAATCAACAATGGGGTTGGCCTTCCCAATATGGACTCCCACCTCAATACCAGGCGCCCTTTTTCCAACACCCTGCACAATGGTCTTTTCCTGAGCCACCGCAGCCTTTTTTAGACAGAGGCAACGGGAGGGGAAAAGGAAAAAGGAAAGAGGTACATTGGAGGCCAAGAGAGGACACCCCAGAGAATACTGCACAAAGGGAACCCCTCCCAGGGACAAGCAAAACACTGTAACGAGCCTGACGGATAATCAAACAGATAACATTATCAATCTGAGTAACCGGGTTCTGAGTGAAATTGAAACTAAGGCACTAAACAAGGGCTTAAACTTTGTGCCCACGCCCAAAATTGACTTATTTAAAACCCGAACAGAACTAGCGGGTTTGTTTCGAAAGATACGCTTGAAAACGTTCTTCTTGGAGAAACATTACGAGGCTTCAGACAAAAACACTGGCCTACGCCCAAAGTCCACTTTCTGCCCAACCACGGGACAGATGCCCCCCGAGGTCCTGGCTTTTGAGAAATCAGTATCCCTAAAAGTCAACGCACTTACTGGGACCACCAAAAAAACATACCAGAATATGAGTACGGCCGAGCTTTCAGCTCTGAAAGGCCTGACATCTGACCCCATGATAATCATTAAACCAGCAGACAAAGGGGGAGCAACGGTAATTTCTCCACTTAAAATGTATAGAGATGAGTGCGAACGTCTGTTGGGTAATACCCACCATTATAAACGCTTATCTCGAGACCCCACACCAGATATTCAAGACGAAATTTCCTTTTTCGTGATGAAGGGCATAGAGAACGACTGGATTACTCGACATGAGGCAGACTTCCTGATACAGGCTAACCCTAGGATTCCCTATTTTTATATTCTCCCAAAAATGCATAAAGGGAAAATTCCCCCACCAGGGAGACCTATTGTATCCGGGATCGGATCGGTTCTAGAACCCCTGTCTCAATTTGTGGATTTCTTCCTTCAGCCATTGGTCAAAAGAATTCCTACTTACCTAAAAGACACGACGGATGTGTTAGTCTTATTAGACTCTGTGGCTTTTGACACAACTAGAGAACTGTTGATCACCCTGGATGTAGAATCCCTATACACCAACATTCCCCAGGAGGCCACTCTGCAGGTCATTAGCGACCTTTTGGAAGCCAATAGAGGAGAGTCACGTACACCGCCTGACTTCATACTTGACTTGGCACATTTGGCTCTCACAAGGAACTATTTCAAGTTTGAGGATAACTTTTTCCTGCAAATACAGGGTACATCTATGGGTAGCACTTTCGCACCTAGCTTGGCATGTCTCTATGTTGATCACTTTGAGAGACAGGTAGTCAACCACGATGACAACCCGTTTTTCCAGCAGATTAAACTCTGGAAACGATATATAGATGACATTCTATTGGTCTGGACAGGAACTAGAGATGAGGCGATGAATTTTGTAAATTGGTTAAATACAGCTAACCCTTTCCTGAACTTCACCATGACCATAGGTGACAACCAACTAGCATTTCTTGACCTATCAATCTATGAAAGCAATGGGGCTCTAGCCACAGAGGTCTATTATAAACCCACAGATCGGAATAACCTGCTCCAATTCAAAAGCTTCCACCCAAGGTCCCTGAGGGAGAATCTCCCTGTTGGTCAATTTTTACGTCTACGACGGAATTGTTCCACCCTCACAGACTACCGCAAACACGCTGAGAAATTGGTTAGTAAGCTGTAAACCAAGGATTATCCCACACATCTGGTGAAGAGAGCATACAAAAGAGCGGGGAATAATAATAGGGACCAACTACTACAACCACGCACTAGGACGTCTGACACTGAACAAATTGTGTGTGTGACTACCTTTAACCCACTATCCAATAAGATTCAGAAAATCATCAAAGATGAGTGGAAAATCCTTATATCTGGTGGTTTACCTTTTCAGCAGCCACTACATGCTTTTAAAAGAGCCACAAACATACGGGACATGGTTGTCCACACAAGACCCAAAGAAGAAAAAAACAATTCCCTAACGACACAAACCACACTATGGGGCCTCCCACCACCAAGAGGACACTACCCATGTGGCAACTGCAGTGTCTGCTGTTTCACCAAAAAGTCAACCACAATAGACCTAGACCTTAAGACTCCATGGGCTCAAAGATCCCTAACCAACTGTAACAGCAAAAACGTGATATATTTGATTAGATGCCCCTGTAACCTTAAATACGTGGGAATGACATCTAGAAAGGTCGCCACAAGAATCTGTGAACATAGGAGTACGATCCGTTGTAAACGAGAGGCTACTAAATTGACTAACCACTTCCTTCTGGAAAAACATTCGGCAGATGACTTACACTGGACGGTCATTGAGCAACTATCTCCATCGTCCTCCAATATGACACAGAGATTGCTCCAGACCGAACAACGTTGGGTCTGGAGATTACACACGGACACCAATGGTCTTAATGATGAGATCCCCTGGTTCACACTCAATAAATGATTTCTCTGACTAATTTATGAGTCCTCTCTTTCGTCCGCTTCTGCTCTATCTTTTTCTTCCCCTTCCCCCCCCCCCCCCGGTTGCATTTCTTCTACAATATCCATGTCTTTCCCTCTTCTTCGTTTCCCCCTAAAAAGAAAATCCTTCATCTCCCGCTCTCCTCTCTTCTTCTCGCCTCTTTATTTTTATTTATCATTATTATTTTTAATTTTATTTTTCTCCCCTTTTTCCCCCCCCCCTTTTTTGTTTCCCCCCCCCCTTTCTTCTACTGCCCCCCCCCTGGTTGTCACCCCCTCCCTCCCTCTCTTTTCCTTTTTCTTCCCGTTCTGTCTCTCTTTTCCTCCCCCCCCCCCTGGTTGCATTTCTTCTACAACACCCAACCCCCCCCCCCGTCCGTTTTGTTCCCCCTTCTCCCTCCTCCCTTTCTTTCGTCCCCCCTTCTTTCCCCCCCCCTCCTTCCTTTTCTTTATCCTTTCCCACGTTTTCCTCTCTTTTTTTCTTTCTTTCTTGGCCCTTTGGGCTACGGGACCGCTGGGAACTACATTTCCCAGCGGCCACTGGAAACGCAAGCCTTCCGCTGGTGGCGCTCGGGCCGGAATCTTCCGGCTCGGGCCCCACCCTTGCACTCGCCCGCATTCATGCCGGCGCCCCGGCACAGCTGGGGCGCCCGCTGGTGCGGTAAAGCACATCGAGGCCATCAACCTAAAGAGGCCCACCTTTGCACTCGATCACATTCATGCCGGCGCCCCGGCTTGGCCGGTGCGCCCGCCATTACGGCAATCATATCGAGGCTAGTAACGCAAAGAGCCCCACGGCGGTGATTAACATCAATTGAACTCCAATTTACGCGCTAACAGGGCGCACCTGGAATTTCTTACAGCCATAAATAGACCGTTCTCCCTCAGCCACTTGTCACAAGCGGTCCAAGGAGAGGACGAAGTAGGCGCACGGCGAGCGTCCCCTTTGATGTAGTGAGTGGCATACCGGATCACAGGCAGCACAGATAAGCCCTTATTGCTTTTAATCTTACTTTTTTTGTCTATAGTCACTTCGGTTTCTCTTAACCAGTATTTTTCAACCAGCAATAGTGGGTTCCTAATGGGAACTTGCTTTTCCCCCCCCTAATGCTCCCTCTGTATCTATTCTGCCTACTTCTGTTCCTCTCCTCACTTCGTCTTTATGTTCATCTCTATCCCTTAGTGTGTGACTATAAGGGGACACTCCCCCTCCTGGATACCAGAGGCTAGCTGCCTCTAAGAAAAGGGTAAGAACTATAATTCCCTGCAGTGATAGGACTGTCCACTTGTGTAGATATACCCACTCAGTCACTCCACGCATGTATTTTACCTTTTTTGAACATATGTGTTTCGTGCATGAATGCATCCCCTTGACACGTGTGTAGTTGGTTGGTTTTGCAGTGCTGTATGCCACCAGAGTGCTAATTAATTGTTTTTCTCCCCATAGGCCGCCTCAAGGTAATTCCTTGGGTAATGTAGATCATTCATTTTTCATTTTCTCACTCTTTGATTTCCCCATAGAGCATTTTCCTCCAACGTGAGACGTAGGGATCCTAGGCCCTGACGAATGCCCCGAGACCTTCATTGGCTCACTTTTGAGGGCAGAAACATGTTGGCTAGTAATTAGTTAGGTGACCCTGTGAGTCCTTGTCCTCACAGAGGTGTCCCAACCCCCCCTTTTTAACTACACCAGTCAGACACCACCATTAAATTTGTTGCTCTTCACAGGTGTCTGCTTAGGTGTTTTTAGTTTTTCAGTAGATTAGCTGGATCCCGATCTTTCCAGAAACAAGTTTATTTACGCACTCCCTCCTGTTCCTTTAACAGTGAGGTTGAGTCCGCCCAGGTGGCACTGTCCTGCCTGGGTGGGTCTAGGTGGTCAAATGATGAAGCATGACACTATATAGTGTGTGAGACCACCTAGTCCGTAAAAGGAAATCCCTTTCTTCCCACCCCTCGCTGTTCCACTCGGTAATTTCCAACTGACATTCCACTGACTTTACCCTTCCAAATAGGAATACATACAACCCAGGACTACGCTAATATCCGCGACGTCCGCTTTTAGAGAACCCCGTACTTTCGTGTGTATTTTGAATTATAGGGAGCTAAGTACGGAGTGTTCCTCCATATTTATCCCCCCTCCTCCCTCTTCCTCTCTCCATGTGTAATGAAACATGGAAGGGTGACATGTGCTCAATGTCTGTGCACTGTACAACACTTGGAACAAAAAATCACTGTGTGTGACATTATATATGATAGACCAGCACCTCATGCATGTAGACACCCCATCAGACATACCACTGCAAACATGTATTGACCCTGTCACTCCAGTGACTGATACACACACATATGCACACATGCAGTGGTCCTAACAATCATGTGGTGAAAAGCATGATTACTCAATTGGGTGCAGATTCATTTATAGAGGATACTCCATTTCTTCATTTGTTGTTATGAGAGACATGCCAAGCCACATTCCTGGTGCACTGCAATACCAGTCATTCAGGTATTGTGGCTTGAGCATCAAGGGACCATCACTTACTGTGTGATGCTCATGTGGGTTGAGTTTACCTAATTAATTATTATGCTTTCTATGGTCCATCATATGTGTGCCTGTGTTGTCTGAGGGTTACATATGCCACATTGCCAGTGTACCCAGAGCGTATATGCCCCCTATGACACCATGATGGCAGGGATCCTGTCTGTTACTTGATGACAATCTTACGCTAAACATGGATTGGCCATTTATCAAAATCAAAACAACAAAGAAATATATGCTGACAGTGTCTATTTTGATCATCCGTGACAGAATGCATGGGCACAGGTGTAGTCATTGCACCTGAAATGTGTTACTCATTGTCCTGTGTACCTCTATCAGGTATTGTAAATCACAGTTAACCACATTCATCTTCTTACATTTGCCAAGTTGGATGATCTGTGGGTATACAACGAACTGACACTGTCCCCTAATTGAAACATGGTTTAGCAAATGTCCTACTGTGGCAATCTCGATCAGGTAGGTCTCAATTTGTATGCACCTTGGGAATGTTAGCAGTCACAGGAATGCTGGTCTGCTGATCTTAGCATACACCCAGGTCTGTGATAGCCTTCCTACTGAGAAGTTACCTATTGTACATATGCTGCACTAGATCAGCAGGGGTGTACCAAACGTAAACTAGCAAACTATTTTGTCACTGTATATGTATGATGATAGCGGTCAGGGGTCTCTTGCAACATCATGCAAGTAATAATTTGTGACCATGCAGTCACCAAGTTCATGTATCCCATGAAGACCCATTAACTCATGAGATTTGCATGGCTATAAAGTGACACAGATGGCAAATGCATCAGCTCTGTTCCAGCAATTGTGCCCAAGGCAAATTAAAACACACAGGAACAATGAACAGAGGGCCACATATTTTACTTTTCTTCAATGTGTAGCATTTGCTTCATGTTTTACGCTACAGCTATGGAAAGTAGCACCAAACATTTAGATATTATCCAGTGTGCATTACTTTGGCATCCATTTCTAATTTAAATGCTGCACAAACCAATTCAAAGTATCAGCCTAAGATATTACCAGAGGTTAGGAAGAACTTAGTACGTATGGCCATGAATACAGTTCAGACATGTATTCCAAATAATTGGGGACTACATTCATTCCTTGCTTTAGTATGTGAAATACATCTCATTCCTGGTACACTCACAGACCATGAATAAAACATAAGTATGATCCACATTACCATCATCTATTGACGTCAAAGCAGCACTAATTCACAAGATCAAGTTGTGTTTTGTAAGTTTGTGCAGATTTTGCATCAACAAATGACAGTAATGTGTAGCAAATATTGTATAAATCAGGGCCACTGTATATTTAACTTGCATTCCACATGTCCCCAAACATTGCATGCTGCATGTCAACAAATCTGCAACTGTCACTACAGAGCATTTAAATGTGCACACTAGTCTGAATTGTACTCACCAACAGGGCCACCAATCACCACACCCAGGTGATCCAGCAGGTCTTGCTCTCTGGCAACAAGATCAGCCCAGCGATGCTTGAGTTAGTGGTCATTGTGCGGTGTGTTGAATATTCGCTTCAGATGGTACAGCACCTTTGACCACCTGAGCCTCCTCGCCTCCGTGTGATACCCCTGTATCACCCTGCCACCAGCCTCTAACATTAGGGGTAGGAAGTGGTACAACAGCCAAATGAAAGCACCCAGCTCACCAACCATTCTCCCCAGACGTGGCCTTCCCAACATGGCAAAAAGTTATAGGGATAGGAAAGGGAAAATAGGAAAATAAAGGGAAAGAAGCTAGGCAAATGAAATTAAAAGAACCCACAAACAGCCCAACAATACCCCAAATAACAATACCCCCTACATACTCCCAACAGTACAAAGACGAAATCAGACTCAAAAAATGACAAAAACACACTTACGCTGATTTACTGAGACAATTACAAATACAACAGATGACAAACGGAATGGCGCACAGGACACAAAAGCACAATTTGGACAGACAAAACTCTCAGCACAGCCACACAGTCTAGAAGATTCACAGACAGCAAAGTGAAAGTACACCCACTGTACCATTTCTGTAAACAGGATATCCGATTACATCACTTCCTCTCTCAAATGCAGTGCGTTTTTATTATGATGTGTGAAATGTTTATGCCGCTTACGGGCTTTGCGTCAAAACTTTTTGACGCAAATGCTTAAAAATTCCCACGCATTCAAAGATCAATATATTTTTCATGGATAACCGATTTCATGGGGTGCAGTGTTGGAATTACCACTAGGGACCAATGGATGTATAATGGCAGTGAGCGTTTGATGCATATGCGTCTTTTTTGACACGTTTGCATCAAAATATCTGTCTTTAACTGTGTTTGTGTAATTTTTCTCGTTTGTAACGTACATGAAAGCTGTAACTATACATAGATAGGCTGTTTGGGCCTGCTGTGTGTGTTCCAGTGTGTTTTGGCACATGTGGCAGACCACACTACTGCAGACCATAATACTAATGTTGTAGTCCCGGATAAGCACTCTTGACTGACGCAACAGCAACACAAACATTTGGAATAAAATTTGGCATTTCCTAGTTTGAAAAGGTGGTGTGTCAATAGAGTATAGCAAGGCTACTCAACTTGATACATTCACTCATGGCCTGTGTGTATATGTCTGTGAATTGTCTATTTCAATTGTTGTTGTGACTCTGTGTGAACATCACAAGACGTGATTTGCATTATGTGCTTGTATGCATGTGTTGTAAATGTAGATAACCATCAGATGCCATTAATTGTGGTACATCATTCAGGATGTGTGTTTGTCATACCCGTAGCGTCTAATGCTGTGAGAACTTCCCTGACTTGGGGGACAAAACATCTCCCATGACAAACTATGCACAAGATAGATAGAGGATGGTTGATAATGGCAATGTTACAAGGGTAAGCCATCACATGTACTGGAATGTTGGATACCACTTCCTGGTCACTTGTCTGCATACTACACATGAGTCAGGCATTTGAACATGCTAGGTAGGTACAGTATTTGTGACACAGAGTCCCAAAACCAATCCAAAAAAGTTATGTTACACCACATTTTGAGTCATAAAAATGACCTATGTTTCTCCTGTGGCAGTGGAGGACCAGCAGACTATGCTGCATGTGCTCACATATTTCCAGTGGTTCATTGCACAAAGGTGTCCAGTTCAAGTGTGTGGCCATGTGTACCCTCTGTCAGTATTGGCCTCCATGTTGTCACAATTACGTGCAGGTCTAGTCATGAGTCTGTGGATTAATTCCCTGCATTGACAGAGTATCCTTCAAAGCACAATTGACCTGAAGGCAAAGATAAATTGACAACACACATGGGGATAGTTCAGCTATGGCACTGCAGAACTTTTATAAGGCTGACAACAGGGCAACCTTGATGTGCTTAAACACTTTATGGATCAGTAATAGGAAACAGGCAGGTCTCTTCACAACATTTGTACACCGGGTGGCCTCTAAAATTCCCACTGCAACAGGGAACATCAGTGCCTCTGTGCTGATTAATCTCACAGATAGTCACCACGCAAGCACCATCAATAGTTTGTGGCCAGTGTGAATCTGTGTGTGGACCGTCAGGGCACAAACATGTTTTGTCCTTTCATACACATTTGCAAACGTTGTTTTTTGTGCTGGAGGCACCGTACCAAATCCATGCATACAACCATAGTACACTGTCACTGTTTGTCACTCATGAATACATGAAACCCATACTGTACAAGGGATGGGGGCTGGATTTGGCTATTTGAATACATGTCCCAGACCATAATACAATAAGTAAACTGATTAAACTGTACTATACATTTGAGGATTCATCGTAGACCTAACAGGCGATGCTTGTCATACCTGGCGCACTCGTGCTATCCATTTTCAGCTTAGATGGACTTCTTGTCACACATGCTCCTTGCAAAGATAGCTGTTGTCACACTTACTGCTGTCAAGGGTGTGGTCATACATTCCTGTTACCAATGCAATAGCACATCCACTGTCTCATGTATGAAACACTATTTAACCTTATGATTTATGGTGTCTTAGTTGTGTGTCATGTGCTGCAATGGCCCATGTTGGCAACATGGATGTGTCTCAGAGATGTAGTCCTCTGATTTCGCCCTTCACATGTGAAATAGACAGGACATATGTCATTTCCACTGTGTGTGATGTTGGGTGTACATTCATACCCATCATATGTGATGTGGCTTTTTCAGTATCCTACTCTGTATTTCTGCAATGCACAATGAGGCTAAACTCTGATTATGATTCCTAGGGATCATGTGATGAATAAATAATTACACAGACCATGATTGAGTGATGAAGTGAGGTGTTTAAGGTCATATGGTAAGAAAGTGGTGATGGTGACTATAGTTAAAAGAAGTTTTGTACAATGTGTTGTCTCCGACGCAATCCTGCTGCAGTGTTTGGATGGTCCCCTTCATGTTGCCGAACAGCATCCTCCTCTTCCTCCTTTTCAGGCATTTGTGGGTCTGGTTCATAGAGGGAAATGTTCCTCCTTACACAAATGTTGTGCAGGATGGCACAGGTCAAAATGATCTTGCACACCATTTCAGTGGAGTATAGGAGGCTGCTCCGGTGATGTCCAGGCACCTGAATCTTGACCTCAGGATGCCAAAAGTAATCTCTACTATGGTGCATGTCCTCCGATGTGCCTCATTATAGGCACGCTCTGCTGCAGTGCTTGGGTTTGCAAATGGGGTCATGATCCATGGCTGGATCCCATACCCCTGATTAGCTGAAGGAGAAAATGAGTGTAAATATTTGGATGTTTCTTGCACCTTGATTATAACTTTGCATGGTAGTTGTTCTCTTGTGTCGTATGTAACTCATCTGTGTTTGTGTTATTGTGTGGGATCCTAGGCTTCTAGGATGTTCTATCAGCATTGGGTTGTTTCTTTATCTAAACTGGTGTTTGGCTGATTGACCTGATCTCAGCGGTATATTTGTAAATTTACAGTACATTGTGTATCTCCCATGCATTATGTCATGTGAAAGAAGTGTCCATGTGTCGTCACTGGAGGTGACATGATACTTCCACACAAAGAATCCATTCCACTGTGGTGGTAACACGGTTGCACTATGCGTCCTGAACATCCAATCCAATTCAACATATGTAATAGCATGTGAAAAACAATAGTGAGGCCTTTGATTTGACTAGGTGACAAGGTACAACACATCTCCATAAGTTTTCAGCACTGAAGTGTTGACAATTGACAATGCACAAATATACCATGTGTGACAAGTTCTATGCAATCCTATTTTTGTGCCCTCACCAAGTTGGCTCATGTGCAAACGTGTACCTACACTACTGAACCTGATCCAGGTAAGCTGGCTAACTTTGTTGTGGGGGTGAATGTTTAAGTGTCAGAAAGTCCATATGCCTGTACATCTTTTGTGTATATGTGTAATTGTCTCAATCCGTACGTGTAGCAATGTGCACTTTGCAATAATGTCACATCAATATGTGTTCTTAACACAGTCTACCTCCTTATTGCTAGCGGGCAATGTCACCCCAGGAGTGATGTGAGATGTTGGTACTGCCTCAATGATTCCATGTCACCTTCATTTGAGTCATCATCATCATGCTATGTGTCTCATGGTGTTTGACCTGCAGCAAACCACATCACACCGCTTACTCAGTACGTTTTGGCTGGAAGGTTGTGTGATTGAGTGTAATTGATGTGATATTATAAGATTAATCTTCCAAGTTGTACTGCCAGTTAAGGGCATGTCATTGTCACTGTGTGGTTTTAAATTGGTCCCTTGTGGCTCTGGAGTGGCATCTGTTGTTATTTGCATCTGTCATTTGTCCATAGGTGTGTATCCCATTGGGTCAGGATATCAAACATGACTAACAGTGTCACAACCTCAGTGTCTTCCTCGCCATATGTCAATGTAGTGGTGTATGTGTTGTGTGTCCCACAGGGTTGCTCTGCAGTGTGTATATAACTAGGTTTCTGTACTTACCAACAAGTAGGCAATTTCCATATCATCCATCCTGGAGGTGTTGATTGATGGTGCAGTGGCAGAAGATGAATGAATCATGTACACTCCCAGGATAATTTGCCACGATGTTGGTGATCAATCCCCGGTGATCCACAATGGCCTGCACATTGATGGAGTGTGTGTGCTTCCTGTTGCGGTATAGATACTCGGTTGCAGCAGGTGACACAATCCGTACATGTGTGCAGTCAATGACACCAAGCATGTGTGGGAAGCCATTGATTTGGTAGAAGCCCTGTTTGGTCTCCTGCTGCTTCTGCTGTGTATTGGGGAAGCTGATGTGGCAGGGGGTGAGGGAGATGATGGCGTCCAGTACCTTGGGCAGGAAAGCAAAGAATGAGGACTGTGAGATCCCGGCAACCAGGGCACCAGTGGTTTGAAAAGAGCCATTTGCCAACATGTGGAGGACAGCTAGCAGGTTGGTCTCTGGTGGAATGATGTGGGGTGTCTGCAAGCCGGGTGCCAACTGGGGCTCAATGTGGCGCAGCAGCTGCTGTATGGCTTGCCAGTTTAATCTGTAACTCTGGATGATGTCATGTTCCCAGAGGCCCTGAAGGGTTGTCCTGGTCCAGAATATCCTCTCCTGCCTTTGCCGTTGCCGTTGCCTTTGGGACCTCTGCTGGTGTGGTGGAAGCTGCTGCTGTTGGGCCTGTGCTCTGCGTCTTTGTGCATGCTGGATGAATAGCACCTCCATGTCTTTCTTTTTGGAGCTCTGATGTTGCTACTGTGGGTTTTCCTTAATTACTGGTGTGTTTGCCCCATTTTAACGCGTGCTCTGACCCAGGTGTTAATTTTTTATGCAAATCGGGCTGTGCGTCATTTTTTGACTCCGTCTCCCAGCTGTGCGGGATTTTTGCGCAGGTGGATAAATATGGCACACGGGTGTTTAAGTCATTGCATTTCATTAACGCAAGGCAGTTTCACGCATCCAGAAAATGACGCACACTACAAAATTTTGACGTTCGCAGGGTCGGGCGTCAAAGTATAAATATGGTCTTAGTTTTACGCCGAATTTGCATTAAAAAATGACGCAAATCCGGCGCAAGCAGAGTATAAATATGCCCCATAGTATTTTGTAAGTTTGCTCCGCTTTTGCGTCAAAAAACTACGCAAATGCGGCAATGAAAAAGTATAACTATGTGCCTTAGTTTCATACCAGAGTTCATAACATCAGCACGCATGAATACACAAAGTCTGAATCATAAAGATTGTGGTATGAGTAAATGTAACTCACTTGTATAGTACTCTTGGCATCATGTGGAATGCAAGAGCAACCTACTAGTAATACATGTACAAGAGTAAATCACAACAACATTTTTGCAAATCAGACCCATTAGGGTCCATATTTATACTTTTTTAGTGCCGCATTTGTGTAATTTTTTGACACAAAAGCGGCACAAACTTCCAAAATCTAATTGTATTTTGTAAGTTTGCGCCACTTTTGCATAAAAAAATAACGCAAAATTCGGTACTAAAAAAGTATAAATATGGCCCTAAGTGTTAAGTGGACTTTGGGACAGATCACTACCGTCGTTGGCATATTCGGTCCAGCCACTTCAATCATTGCTTGTTTTAAGAATTTTTCATATGTCAAACAGGAAATAGGTGCACTGTGCAGCTGTACATTTTGCAGTGATGATTTGAAAAGGAGTTCATGTCAAAGATCCCATGTACAGTGCAAAGTAAAACCAGGCAGCTTTAGAACAGGTGGCCACACTTAGGCCCATATTTATATTTATTTAGGGCCGCATTTGCATCATTTTTTGATGCAAAAGCGGCACAAACTTACAACATACAATTGTATTTTGTACGTTTGCGTGCTTTTGCGTCAAAAAGTGGCGCAAATGCAGCACTAAAAAAGTATAAATATGGGGCCTTAATGCTCTATTTTTGATGTATTACAAACAAAGGGAGATTATGTGTATAAAAGCTGGACTGTTCTTTTCTCCTGTCCTCTTCCAACTTTTTAAGTACGGGTGGGTGGAACTCGCAGAGTTTTACTCCATGGAGTTACTTTTAAAATCGGCAAGATTCCACGGACTTCTGTGAATGGTAGAAATAGGCCTGTCTTGCTGATTTCTAGCTCCAGGAGCATATTCTGCCTTGATAAATCAGTGTAAATGGCACTACGCGGTGTAGTTGAGGTCGCTGCTTCAATGGTAACTTTCTGACCGCGAATGATCATGACAGACCACGACCGCCCGTCTTGGGGAAATCTCATCACACGCCCTTCTAGTGATCAAAAATTGCTTTAGGAGACACCCACATCTCGCTTTCCAACTTACCGGTGACAAGCCACGTGCAAGAAAAAAATGTCACCATGCGAGTGGAATTTGGCCTGAACTCTGCATTTCAGTCATAACGCGGAGTGGCTAAATTTCCCAAACTCTGACGGTAGAGCAGAATTTATCGTTCACCCCTACCTTTTAGCACTTCATTTGGGAGAATAAAGGACTACTGAAAGGAGGGAAAATTAAACAGTGTGCAATCAGAGTTCAAGACATCCTGGGTATAAAAGTAAACCCTGGAATGACTGTTCATTGAGTCTGGTTAACTATAC
Organism: Pleurodeles waltl; assembly: GCF_031143425.1. NCBI lineage: Eukaryota > Metazoa > Chordata > Amphibia > Caudata > Salamandridae > Pleurodeles > Pleurodeles waltl. The sequence continues at coordinate 695,550,005 of NC_090438.1, forward strand.
CTTGATCTGACAGCCAGAACTTATGCCATAAGCTTTGAAAAAAACACTGACACAGAGTTCTCTTGGGTCAACCCACTGCAGCCATCGGTTTCAGTCATTATACTTCAGTTATTACTTTTATTTAACAATTTCGATTAGGTCTGATGAGTATTTAAAGCTCATCATTGAATCTAGGACTTTTAGTCCACCAGCCTAAATAGTGGCACCAATTGTGTTGCATTGAATATACAATGAAACAAACTGGCCATGCACTGCACCAGAAATGCCTTTGTTCTCCTAGAAGTGTTTTCACGTCGATGTTTAGTCTGCACTAATGGTGAATCTGTATCTAAATATGATGTTGCTGCTTAATGTGATTCCATGTTCCTCTTGCCCAAGGGTGACTTTCCTGCTTAATGAGACTTTGCACCCTAAAGTAATTTGACACTTACTTATGTATCTAAATGTGATAGCTCAGTGCTGCTTACTTTGCACCAAGGGTGATTTTGCACTTCAATGTGCTGTCAACCAGTTGTGATGCTCATCTTTTATCCTTAATGTGTGATCTAATTACAGCATGTGTTCTCAATACTGAGCCATTTTTCAACTAAATGTTATACCATATTCTTACTGGCTTTGCAGCATTTAAATGTGTTTGCTTAGCTAAATGTGGTTTTAACCTGAAATGTGTATTAGCATCTCCTAAAACTATTTCCACAGTCCTATTTCTATTTCCTAATCCCTACTGATTTTGTGCCAAAATTGCTTTTGCACCTAAGTATGATCTTCCACCTCCTTTATTTTGTAAACCTAAATGTGTTTGTGTACTTAAATGTATTAACACTACTGCTGGATTTGCATGAATGTTCACCTTGCACTTATGTTTTATTTTGCAACTAAACATGTTTTTGCATGTCCATGTCAATTTTGCTTCTACAATTAGTGTTTAACATTTTTTGATTGTGAATGAAGAGTGATTGTGCGCTTGTTGAGACAGAAATGCCCCCAGACTGGTGTTCAGTCATCTTCTCCTACCTGAGTGTCAGTCTGCATGTGTATCTGGTATCCTGATCTTTAGGTCTGGTGTTAGCCAAGACCAGTGCTTAATTTAAACCAGTGGTTTATAGTGTTTGCTCTTAATTGTCAACACCGATACAGATGACAGCCAGCCATCTCGTGGCACAGTTTGTCTAATTTTGTGATGAACACAACAACAGTTGTTTAATAATTTTATATACATTAAACATGACTAATATGTGACACCCAAAGCAATAAAAATAGCTGGGTGGTGAAGTCTGCAGTGGTTTCCTGACATGAGGCCTGGCTCTTATTTCTTTACAGATCAAGTACTGCCCAATACCTTATGATTTTGCTAAAATTATATGAATAATATTTTTACTTGCATGCATCTTTCAGCCAGCCTTTGTCATCCATTCGCCTATTGTTGTATAATTAAAATCTTTACTCTGCTCCTTACAGCATACAGCATGGGGCAATGGATAAGACCACTTCAGTCAGTGGCTAACCTCACTGAGTGATGGCATTCTGCTCTTTCACAAGGAGTGCATCGTCCCACAAAGTAGGCCCCCTCAGTGCATGGGCAAAGGTGTCAATGTGTGCTTTTTGAGACCAAGAAATATTTTTGCTTTTACCAATGTTCACATTCCTGCTTGTATTGCATCAAACATGATTTTGCACCTCATGGCAATTTCGCATCTAAAACTGATTTTTTAGCTAAATCAATTTTTGAACATAAATGTGATTTTTGCTTCTAAAAGTGCAACAAATTCCTGCTGATGTTGTGCCAACATTGGTTTTGTACTTAAAAAAATTGTTTCTCCTAAATGTGATGTGTACTCCTACAAATAAGTATATACTCCTTATGATGTTTCACTAAAAGTAGTTTGACACCTCTATGTGATACTGCACCTAAATGTGTTTGCCTACTTGTTAGAAACTGGGTTTCTGGTTGCAGAGATATGCATCCTGTCCAAGCAGGAACCACAAACCTAGTCAGGGTAAGTCAGATACACACCATAAATTAACCTGCGCTCACCCTCTGGTAGCTTGGCATCGAGCAGGCCGGCTTAATTTAAGAGGTAATGTGTAAAGTATTTGTTAAACACTTCAAACAGTAACCCAGTGAAAACACCACAAAAAGACTCCATATCAAGTTAGAAAATTAGATTGTTATTTTATGACTAAAACAGGACTAAAATCCAATAAGTAGAAGTCGAGATGTGAATTTTTGAAGAATAGGTCTGGTAATAGTGCTTAGAAGCAATAGGCGCCTATTGGGACGTCTGGCCGTGCTGGACTGGGACAAAGTCAAGAGTTCAGCCCACCCGCTGTGGAGCACAGGCTGGCTACAGGACTGACGCAGGGCATGCTGAGCAAAAGTGCCTCAATCCTTGCCAGAGCACAAGATGCATCAATGATCCCCACGCAGTTGGGGTGTTACAACAGATTTCTCAACACAACTGGAGTGATTTGTTGTTTCCATTGAGCAAAGCACTGGTTCAAAGAGTGACAGTTCTGAATGCAATGTGCTGGATTAATCCACACTGGAGGAGGCAATGCGTCGATCTTCTCCATGCAATTGTGGCGATGCATTCTTTTCAAAGTGTGGGTTCCAGAGGTGATGCGGCTCTAGACTCACTTCAGGGGGTTGTGCAGCCCTGTGTGTTGAAGCAAGACACTGCCTATTCAGTTGTGTCAGCTCCTCTCACCCATCCTTCCCAGGATAGGGCATCATGATGCTGATGTCCCATAATTCACACCTAAGCTCCCTTTGTGTGTGGCTATCTAGAGGGAATGCTGAAAATCCAGCTGTCACTCAGCCAAGACGTGTAATGGAGACAGGTGGCAGGCATACAGGGCTAAAATCAGGAAAATTCCAACTTTCTAAAAGTTGCATTTTCAAAATTGTAACAATAAATCTAGCTTTACCATTAAAGGGGATTTTTAATTACCATTCCATAGGTACTACGCATGACATATCTACTCCTTCACAATTAGGAATTACAGCTTATTAAATATAAGAAGGAATCCCAGATTTATTCTATGAGAGGGGTAGGCCTCACTGTAGTAAAAACATATGTGGAAGTTTTTCACTGCTAGGACGTATAAAACATAAAAGTATATGTCCTGCCATTTAATTACATAGCACCCTGCCCTATGGGCTACCTATGGCCTAACTTAGGGATGACATATTTAATAAAAGGGGAGCTTAATGCTTGGCAAGTGGTTTTAAGTGGCAAGCGGATGTGGCATTGTAACTGCACATACAGGCTTTGCAATGGCAGGCCTGAGACATTTTTAAGGGCTACTTGAGTGTGTGGAACAAGCAGTGCTGCCGTCCCACTAGTAGCATTTAATTACAGGCACTGAGCTACATGCAGTGCACTTTACTAGGGATTTTTTTTAAGTAAATTAAATATGCCAGCTATAGATATAACAATCAACCCATGCTTAGGGTAGATAGCACATGCACTTTTGTACTGGTCAGCAGTGGTAAAGTGCTCAGAGTCCTAATACCAAAGAAAACAAATTAAGCAAAATGTGGAGGTAAAAAGGCAAATGTTTGAGGGTGACTCTGTAGAGAGGGCCATTTCCAAGACTTCTAAAATAGATTCCACATCCCTGATCACTTTGTAACAATGGTGATGTTACATAAAAATTACTTTTCACCTATAGTGATTTTGCACATACTCAACGTGTGTGTGCCTTGATGCAGCCTCCCTGCAAACAACACTCTACTTGCCTCAAGCCAGTCAATGGCCCATTGGGGTGCACCTAATCTCACTATTGAGTGACTGTCTGGAAGGAATTCACAAAGTCTAACTGTCAGCTACACCTGCCCATGTGACCCAATACAGGCTGCAGGCACAAAGGGATATGGGCAAAAAAATGTCAGCTTTCTAAAAGTGGCATTTTCAAAATCTGAATTTACCATTAAAGAAGGTTTATGATTACAGTTTTATAGGTACCAAACATAACATAGCTACCTCCTCTCAGTTAGGAAATACAGCTCATTAAAGGTCATAAGGAATACCCAGTGTCATCTTTTGGGAGTGGTAGGCCTCACAGTAGTGAAAAACTAATTTAGGCGTTTTCAATACCAAAACATGTCAAATGTAAAAGTACATGTCCAACCATTTAATTGCACAGCACCCCGCCATCTGGGCTACGTAATGCTTACCTTAGGGGTGGCTTATAAGTAATAAAAGGAGAGTTTAAGGATTGGCAAGGGGGTTTAAATGCCATGTAAACATGGTAGTGTGACACTGCATTCAGGCTGCAATGTTAGGCCTGGGGCATGTTTTAGAGGACTACCTGGGTGGGTGACACAATAGGTGCTACACATTCACTGGTAGCATTTACTATTTCAATATACAGGTCCTGGTTATATGGTATGTAAATCTACAAGGGACTTACAAGTAAATAAAAATGTGCCAATTGAGTAAAAGCCAATTTAACCATGTTTTAGGGAGAGAGCATAAGCACTTTAGCACTGGTTTGCAGTGATAAAGTGCACATGGTCCTAAGGCCAACAAAAACAAATTCAGCAAAAGATGGAGTGACACATCCCCTACTTGGGCTCACCTTACCCCTGGCCAGAGAACCAGCAGTGTCAGAGACAAAGACTATACAGAGCATACAAATATATATCCTCTTTGACAATTCATAGAAATACATGCTATTGTGGACAGAATTTCCAATGCACATACATTACAGATATTGGGCTCTCCAAAATGGAGATGTGGTTGCTACCAAATCTACTCCATGATCTCCTTACATCAAGCAACCTGTTGATACGGCCACCATAATTTTCTCCTAGACCACTTTGCACAGAGAGATATATGCATCTTTTTGTTCTGAAGTTCCATCTCTTTCAATTCAAGGGTTTGAAATGGTTTCTAGGTGTTTTAAAGACTTTGGACCATCCTTGTCCTTCATCTTGAATTGCATTGCCAGTATCAGTGAGTTGTTTTGTAGTTTGGCATAGATGGTATTACCCAATTTTGAGCACGCGCTGGAAAGTTGAAAGATGAAGGCTCAAAGAGAGCTAGTTGAGGATGGCAATGGATGTGCTGTCTAGCATTTAGCATTTAGATAAAAATAAACCTTATGAGTAAGATATACAAACATTTTTAGATTTCTTAATGGACCAAATTGCTATTTTGGCCCCTTAAGAAATGCAAAATCTACCTTCAGTATGTGCGAATGCCAAAAATGTGGTAGCAAGCTGCAATTTCTACCCTGTAGAAATCGCATTTAGGAAATCAGGTAAATAGGAAATGACTATTTGTGATTTCCTATTTGTGAATCGCAAGAGCATATACTAAGGATTTCCTATTTGGAACTAGGGAAAAAGTGGGCTTTTAAGAAATGCAATTACCACTGACTTGATACAGGAGGTATCCATGTGCGAACTATAAAAAGAGCCCCAAAATGCCTTTCGCTCATTCATGATGGAGGCATTATATATCTTGGCAAGGGGGATGAGGATTTTGGCTGTGAGGGACAGGGAGAGGAATGGACAGTAGAAGATATTTAGGGTGAGGGTCACCCTCCTTAACCTGAGAGATGAGGAGATGTTAGACAGGTACAGAGTAGTGAGGTCATACTTGATTATACTGTATTATAACCCCAGCTACATGCCCCAACATTGAGGAACAAACCCATACCTCACCATGTGCAGGTATTGTGTTGCCTACACCTCCTAGCTTCAGGGGTTTGACATACAGTCATAGCTTTGGTGGGAGGATGTCACCAAGCACATTTTCAAGGTTCTTCCACAAGTTCCTGAATGTAATGTTTGGATAGCTGAACCAATATATCTATCTCCCAAATACACCTCAAGCATTGCAGCAGACAAAACTGAATTTCAGTAGGGTAGTACAGTTCCCCAATGTCCTTGGCTGTGTGGGTGGGCCACTTATTGACATATGTCCCCCTTCACCAGCAGAATACATTTACAGGAACAGGAAAAGCACACACTCCCTGAATGTGCAGGTGGTGTGTGACACCTCCTTTGTCTATACTGACCTTGTAGCCAGATACCCAGTCAGCACCTACGACCCGTTCATGTTCTGCCGCAGTGGGAAACACAACCGACTGGCACAGGTGGAATTTGGAGATGGGTTCCTGATAGGTAAGTGAATCACAAACACACTGGATTCATTAGCCAGGAGTGTTTGTGTGATCTGGCCTAATGGTTTTCCCTCTCATGCTCTGTAGGTGACAGTGGTGACTTGATGTTGCCTTTGCTAGGTGGTTGATGGACCTGATGAAGGTGTCTATGCATCCAATATTCTTCCTATAGCACCTACACTGCGCCCCATTGCTGTTTGCCAGTGCTCCAGCCCCTTTTCCACTCATGGGGTATGGTACTGCAGCTCCTTAATGACACCACCTTCTTTCATATTTTGCAGGCACTGTGTCCTGAGTATGGATCTCTTAAGCCTACCATAGACTGATGGTGTTTCTGCCACTCCTGGCATGGGCTCACTGTGCATGCTCACTGGCCTGGACTCTGCTGTGGTGGGCTCCCTCTGATGGACTGCTCACCATTGTTGTCTGCAAATGTGGGCAGTGGTGAGGTTCTGACTCTCCTGCCTGTTGGGGTAGATGAGCAGGGTGGAGGTGACGGTGGTGTTGGTGGCTCCTGAAGGTGCAGAGACATCTGGGTTGTGCTCTGGGACAAATATGTACAGAATACTTGTAAATACATCTAATTGCTTTTGGTTCTACATTGTTAAGACGTTGCTACATGTGTGTATGACTTGTTTGAGATATGCACAATTGTTAGGTATGGCCATCAGCACTCAGTGCAGCATGCTGATGGACTGCACCACAACTCCCATGATGCATTGCCTGAGTGGGTCAAACACCTCAATGGAGTATTTCATGCTGTGATGTGGGTTACCTAACAGCATGACATAGGTAGATGACTTACCCTGGCTGGTGTCTGCTGGAATGGAGGTGTCAATGTCCCCAACACAGGTGACACTCACTGGATCGAGGGTCCCCTAGATCAGAGTCTCCATGGCAGGTGGAGGTGTGTATAGATGGTCCTGTTCAAGTCCCACGCCTCTCTGCTATCCTGCTGGCCAGTTTGTCTTTGGTCCTGGAGAGCAGGTCGTACCATCGCTTTCTGATTTCGGGGAGGTTCCTCTTCGGCGCCCCCAGAGAGTGTACTTTGTTCAGTATCCCCTTCCAAATTTTGTTTTTCTGGGCCTTTAGAAACTGAAAAGGAGGCCTTCCAAAACAGCTGGTCCATTTTGCCAACACACTCCTCTGTCAGCAACTCCAGCTCCCTCTCAGAAAACATACTTTTATGTTTTCTGCTACCTCCAGCTTCCTTGCCAAACTCTGCAGACATGGTGTGCTCTGTGCCCTGTTCTAGCAGCTGCATTTCTCTGCCACTCCCTGCTTCCAGCAAGCTTATTAGGCCTTTGGCTGGTGGCCACACCCTGTAATTACGTTCCACCTGTGCTGTGACATCATCAAACTTCTTTCAGCTGCATTTTGGACTTCATTTCCTAAATAAGAAATCACAATTTAGCAATTTCTTAAATACCGATTTCCTAATAGTGATTGTGGGGCCATATGTACAAACACATTTTCCCATAGACACAGAATGGGTAAAACCCTTTGGTACATCTGGTCCGTGATTCGTAGAAATCACTAATAGGAAATCGCCAACTTCGCACATACCAATTTGCAACTTGCAAATAGCGATTTCTAATGAGTCACTATTTGTGAGTTGCAAAATTGGAATTACGTACATCGGGCCCATAGTCTCAATTCCATCTTCACAATGATCTTTCTATTGGAAACATGCATTTTTTGATTATACTGACTTCTTCCACTGCTGATACTCTGGGAACTCCTTCAGCATCTAGAAGGGTTCCGGAAGTCTGGCCTACTTTACGTCAATGATATGAGATCTAGTCCTCTGTCATCATGTGATAAACTGCAAGTACCTGATCAAGAATTCCCTAACCACCTACTGAAAACTGCAAGGTCCCAGATGGTGGTAAATCTCAGATTTCTCCCCGTATTCATTTCACTCACTCTAAAGGGGAGCGAATGGAGGAGGATAAGAAAACTCCTGCAGAATAGAAGCACTCTAGAAGAGTTTCCTAGGGAAATGAGACGGGTAATACTAGAGGCTGTCCGCGACTGCCATAGAGAATTTAGGCACAGCAACAGAGTAGCCTGAACCTCACCTTCACTAGTACCTACTGTAAAGTGCTCCTCTCTCGAAGGGGGCACTACACCTCGTGAGCAACCACTCATATGAGGAAGAGTCATATGAAGGTAATGAGTCATAATCTAAAAGGATTAGGATTGATGTGGTTCTGGGCAGTACTTACCTCATTCATTCCTGTTGTTTGTTACAAACATAGAGCAACATGAAACACTTTCCTCCATGGAGAAGCCGCTACCATTACACTCCCTCCAACTTTGGTGGTGATCTGTACCCCTTCCCACTTTTTTATTATTTTATTTATGCTTTTCATTATAACCAAGAAGCAGAAAGAACACAGAGCAAAATACTCTGTACTAACAAAACAAAAAAAGAAACCAGAAGCAAGCCACACAGTACGTCACTGTCAAGAGACAGGAGTAAGCATAAAGAACATCAAAATATCACAATGTCACAATTCCTAACAGCACAGGCTACAAACTTACAAAAATCAAACTTCTCTCTGTGTGTGCAGTTCATATGCACATGATTATCAATGCCCCTCGAGCGGTGTCGTGAAGTGCCCGCTAGGGGACTGAACAGGATCTTTATCAATCACAATTCAAAGTACAAGGGGCAATGTCCTGAGCAATATCATGCCCAACACTTGGGTTGCCAGTTATCTGCGTCATCAAATATGCCACCAGTGGAGCCCAAATATCCTTTGGCCAGGAGCGTACAGCCATCAGCCCCCAGTAAATTTCCAGTCGTACCTCACATCATGAAGTGTCCCACACTCAGTCAGCCAAGCAAGGTGCTTGGTGCCTGCCCCATTGAATAGCTGCTCTACGTTTAGCCAACAGCAGGAGAACAGTAAGTTTGTGTACACTAGCAGGTGTTTCCTTAATCAGCAAAGCCACCAGCAGTGTCTGCTCAGGTGAACTATTGGTAATTAGCACAATGGTGTCAAAGACCTCAGACCAAATGTGCACCACCTTGGGACAGTCCCACACCCAATTTAGCAAAGTAACAGTAGGCACAGCACACATTACACTGTGGATGTCCTCAGCCAGCCTTATTTCATAGAACTGTATGGGTGTACGGTAGACTCTATGCAGATATTGGAAGTGGATTAACCTAAGGCAGTCACTTGGGGAGAGGGCCTTAGATTGAGTGCAGCAGTATCACTCATGAAACTCAGTAATAGGTATTTCCAAATCAGCAGACCAGGTACCCCGCGCCATGAGTGTACAAAGTGGTGCGGTTTCCTGAATCTTGGTGTAAATTGTGTGACTAGTTTTCAGGGGGATGGGTTGGTGACAATTTCTTCCAGTACAAGGAGCATCTGGGGAGCATCTCTGAATTTGTTGTACATAGCTGGATGTGTCGTCCTTAATTGGTGATAGGTAAACATATCTAATCGAGTAGGGGCGGGCCATCTAAGACATATTGCGGGGACAGGAAGTGTTCCCCTGAGTACACACACCCAAATAATAGGAGGCCCATTCAACACAATAGGGTGTGTATGCAAACATCTGCTGCAAAGGCACTCAAGGAGTGATTTCTTCTGGGCACTGCTAGGGCATTCAGGTGCTCCCACACCAAGACTGTGCAAGCTACAGTATCAACCTGCATGTATGGTCACCCCAGAGGGAGATATAAAGCAGCATGCAGTGGTCAAGCAGCACTCTGACCGTATTTGGGCACTGTGAGAGGCTGAAATTGAGTGGGGTGTAGCCAGTAATGGCCATGCTGTGCTTGGACACAATTGAAACAAAAATTCAATGCCGGGGCATAGAGTCCCTCTCAGTCAAAGGGAAGAGTCTGCAACTCCCAGGTCCCTCTTGACTACTTACCTACCCAAACCAGCATGAGTAGTTGAGACACAAGTTGTCTTCAGAAGTGGGCCGCCAGAGGGATCGAGAGGTTAAGAAAAAGATATTGGAACTTGGGGAGTATAACCATTTTGGTCACAGTGATGTCTTCAAGCCAGGTCAGTCTCCCATAATTTGCATGCCACAACTTATCTAAGTTGTGTCTTAGCCAGACTCCTAAATTCATTGCCAGTCCCTCTTCCAAAGTCACTGGAAACTCTTACTCATTGGGTTGTTCAACAACAGTAAGTGGCAAAATAATGAACTTAGACCAATTAATGGGGATGTCCACATAGCATCCAAAATTAATAATCTCCTGAAAGATTGAAGCAATATTGAGGTGTGAGTCACATACATACAGGGTGATGTCATGAGCATACATAGGAACCAAAATTTCCTGAGGGTGAATGCAAAGCTGTGATGTGAGTAATGTTGCCTTAACCTAGCAGCTAAGGGCTCAGCAAAAAGAACAGGTGACAGGGGGTACTCCTATTGCATGCCCTGCGGAATTGTAAATAGTGGAGTAACTGCCACCTTAACTTGCAATCAGGCTATGGGTTTGGTATAGAGTAATTTAATAAGGTGTGAAAATTCATTGCCAATGCCAATATGAGGGGTGGAAGAGATATTTCCATTCTAACGAGTTAAATGCCGTAGTGGTGTCAAGCAGTATTGCTAAACCTAGAATGAGAGCAGCATCAGGATTGGTCTGAGTGACTTGGTCTGCTGACGGACAGGGAACTGGGGTCCGTGCAGTTTCTCCATCTATCCTGATCTTTGGGAGTTTATTGGGGCTGTGGTTGGGTGAGTGCATTGCCTCTGGATCGAGCAGCACTAATTCAAACCTACATTTTGTACATTCTATCACAGCCCTATGTGTCAGCTAGAAGATGGATGCGGATCCAGGGATATATGGTGAGAGCCGATTCTTATAGTTTTAAAGGTTTGACCCAAGTTTTGAGTCATGGGTTTGTATCCTTATGATTTCTTGCTCACAGTCTTCTCTTGTTTGCATAGGCCTCAAACATTTTTGTGGCTCCTTGGACCTGATTCCACCTTGAGGCAGTGCCTCACCACGGTCTTGGATCCAGCTCTTCAATATGACAGCAAAATTCCTATCTTATGGTAAGTTATTCGCAAACTAAAAAGACGTTTTGTTCTTGGTGAATGTACTACCTCCATCCTTCCCAACTCCAGATGCTCTGATGACAGAACCCTCGGGCCAGGTTTGAGGAGCAACGTTGAGGAACTTGTCAACTCAGGGCCTCTAGAATAAAAAATATTGCATCAGATTTTAATTAGTAGGATCTTTCAGCAGTTCTGAGAGACCTTCACACTTTCAAGAGGGAAGTAGAGGGTAATGCACTTTACTGAGGACATGCAATATAACAAGAAAAACATGTCAATCACCTGGGGGGCACTTGTTGCAGGATTCTGGCAGAGGTGGTCTCTCTGATGGGCAGAGTCTGACCTTCTCTCCCTGTTAACAGTTCAGATAAAAGGAATGGAGAATTCAAGTGCAGATTCACTGAGTGATAGCTCCACCACCTTTCAGAATCTGTGCTAGCTCAACAATGTTTTACGAGATATGGGTGGATCTGTTTGCAGATGACCTGGAATCATCTCTACTCCCAATTTATTTCATTCAATGTTTGGGCAATGGTTGCCTTATGCTGCTATAGGCTAGAGGCTCTTCTGTTTGCCTTTCCTCCTTTTCTTGAAATTCCCACGTTCTTGGTCAGATTGCTGCAAGAAAGACTGACTGCCTGGTTATGACCTTGGTGGATGGGATGCTCTGTCACAAACATGAAAGATATCCTGCCCGCCGTTTTACAAGTTCCATAGGATATAATGGAACTTGTAATATGGCTGTTGGGATATCCATCATGTTTGTGATAGAGTATCTCATCCTCCAAGGTCGTAACCAGGCCCTGGGTCTAGTAATGATAGTTGACTGATATCCTTATTTACCCTTCTTTACAAGCCTGAGATGGTTAAAATCAGTGTCACAGTGGATTCTCCTGTTCTCTCCATTTCTGCTGGGATTTCCCCGTTTGTAAATTCTTTCTCTACACAGGATGAATCTGCTAGTGTGGCTATTAAACACCTAAATCTAGAACATCCAGGCCAGCCCTCTTAAGTTGCTTGTTCTGTTCAAGGCTCTCGCAGGTTGTCTATTAGAAAGGCTTATAATCACCACAGAGCTTCCTTCCTCACACAATGTAAAAGTAAGATGGCTTAGGTGTACATCCTGTTTCCTTAATAGTTTAATGGGCAATGATAAGAGCCTTTTGCGAGTCTTGGCTAGGTCTTTGATGAATTGAAACCTTTGCCTTTCATCTTCTCAGGAGTTTCTCCTCATCTCTTCTTGTCCCTAAAGTAGAAATGTCCTCTTGGGATTTACCTTTGGTTTTATCCATTCTGCAGTCAATTCCTTTAGAACCCTTAAGAGAGATTTTCCTTAAGCATCTAATCTTCAAATCATTCTCTCTTGGGGCAATCACCTGTGCCAGACAGCTACAGGAGTTTTGATCTTTGGTTTTATGAGTTCTGCCAGAATGAACCAGGATTCATTACCAGAACTCTTCTACCTTTCATCAAAATGCAGAGATTCCCTTTTTGGCCTACATTGTCCAAATGTAGTGCAGTATACAATTATCTGTATCATACAGCTCCTTAGAGGTGCTTTGACAATCTTTTGAGTAATTTTGAAGCTGCCCATAAGAGACTCATCTGTGCTTCTGCATCTTTGAGCTAATGGGTAGCAACTGCGGTTTACTTTGCATACCCTATTTCAGGTACGCCTGTGCCTGATCAGTAGTGATCAACTAAGGCATGACACCATCTTGGGCTGAGGCTAGGGCTTTATCCTTATCGGACATCTGTTGAGCAGCTACTTGAACTTCTCCATCTACCTTTGTACATCACTACAGGTTAAGTGTGGATTGGGTTTTTAATTCATTTTGATTCTGATGTGTTCCTGCTATCACAAAATAATTTAGTTGTTGATTATTTAGTTTATCTACATTCATGTATACTTACTACTTATGTGTATGTCATTTACAAATTCCTAAAATCTATTGTGAAGCACTTTAACCTTGGCTTGTGTGCATCCTCACAAGTAAGGACGTGGACGACTAAGGGGAACAAGGTGGTAATGTGTAGATTATTTTCTGATAATCCCAATACTCTGATTTCAACTACCTGATCACAGGCCTAACTCCCTCTAACCCCTCTTCGTGTACAGCTTGGGCCAGGAGCATGTGCATTGTTACCAGGAGCTGATTAGGGAAGTCTCCAATTTAGGAAGAAGTTTGATGATATTACTATGTTCTGCTTGGGAGCCAGAACATTCTCACGGGTAAGGCCTGGGACAAAATAGGGTAAATCTAAGTAATGGCGTTGGTGGCAAATAGTCTAGACATGATATAGGAAGTTGGCTCTGTATATACTATTTCAAAGTAGGAAATAGTGTGCACAGAGTCCAAGGGTTCCCCTTAGAGGTAAGATAGTGGCAAAAGGAGATAATTCTAATACTCCATTTTGTGGTAGTGTGCTCGAGCAGTAGGCTTATCAGAGGGTAGTGTTAAGCATTTGTTGTACACACACAGGCAATAAATGAGGGACACACTCAAAGACAATTCCAGGCCAATAGGTTTTTATGTAGAAAAATAACTTTTCTTAGTTTATTTTAAGAACCACAGGTTCATGATTTACAAACAATACTTTAAATGAATGGTATTTCACTCAGGTATCTTAGGAACTTTGAATAATCACAATAGCATGTACAGTTTTGACAAAAATGGCAATAGACTATTTTAAAAGTGGATACAGTGCAAAAATCAACAGTTCCTTGGGGAGGTAAGTAATTGTTAAGTTCACAGGTAAGTAAAACACTTACAGGGTTCAAAGTTGGGTCCAAGGTAGCCCACCGTTGGGGGGTCAAGGCAACCCCAAAATTTACCACACCAGCAGCTCAGGGCCGGTCAGGTGCAGAGGTCAAAGTGGTGCCCAAAACACATAGGCTTCAATGGAAATAGGGGTGCCCCGGTTCCAGTCTGCCAGCAGGTAAGTACCTGCGACTTCGGAGGGCAGACCAGGGGGGTTTCATAGGGCACCGGGGGGGACACAAGCAGGCACAGAAAGTACACCCTCAGCGGCACAGGGGCTGCCGGGTGCAGAGTACAAACATGCATCAGGTTTGCAATAGGATTCAGTGGGGAGACCCAGGGGTCTCTTCAGTGATGCAGGCAGGCAAGGGGGGGCTCCTCTGGGTAGCCACCACCTGGGCTAGGAAGAGGGCCGCCTGGGGGTCGCTCCTGCACTGGAGTTCGGTTCCTTCAGGTCCTGGGGGCTGCGGGTGCAGTGTGTTTACCAGGTGTCGGGTTCCTTGAAGCAGGCAGTCGCGGTCAGGGGGAGCCTCTGGATTCCCTCTGCAAGCGTCACTGTGGGGTGCAGAGTGGAAAGTCTCACGTTGCGGCGGGAAACGTGTGGTCTTTAAAAGTTGCTTCTTTGTTGCAATGTTTTGTGGAACAGGGCCGCTGTCCTCTGGAGTTTCTTGGTCCTTTTAGATGCAGGGTAGTCCTCTGAGGTTTCAGAGGTCGCTGGACCCTGGGGGACGCGTCGTTGTTGCAGTTTTTCTTGAAGTGGGGATACAGGCCGGTAGGGCTGGGGCCAAAGCAGTTGGTGTCTCCGTCTTCTCTGCAGGGCTTCAGGTCAGCAGTCCTTCTTCGTCGTCAGGTTGCAGGAATCTATCTTCCTCGGTTCTGGGAGCCCCTAAATACTCAATTTAGTGGTGTGTTTAGGTCTGGGAGGATAGTAGCCAATGGCTTCTAGCCCTGAGGGTGTCTATACCCTCTTTGTGCCTCCTCCCTGTGAGGAGGGGGGCACATCCCCAATCCTATTGGGGGAATCCTCCAACTGCAAGATGGAGGATTTCTAATGGTCAGAGTCTCCTCAGCTCAGGACACCTTAGGGGTTGTCCTGACTGGCCAGTGACGACTCCTTGTTTTTCTCATTATCTCCTCCAGCCTTGCTGCCAAAAGTGGGGGCAGTGGCTGGAGGGGCGGGCATCTCCAATAGCTGGGATGCCCTGTGGCGCTGTAACAAAGGAGGTGAGCCTTTGAGGCTCATCGCCAGGTGTTACAGTTCCTGCAGGGGGAGGTGTGAAGCACCTCCACCCAGTACAGGCTTTGTTACTGGCCACAGAGTGACAAAGGCACTCTCCCCATGTGGCCAGCAACATGTCTGGTGTGTAGCAGGCTGGCAAAAACCAGTCAGCCCACACTGGAAGTCGGGTATGTTTTCAGGGGGCATCTCTAAGATGCCCTCTGGGTGTATTTCACAATAAAATGTACACTGGCATCAGTGTGCATTTATTGTGCTGAGAAGTTTGATACCAAACTTCACAATTTTCAGTGTAGCCATTATGGTGCTGTGGAGTTCGTGTTTGACAGACTCCCAGACCATATACTACCCTCCACTTACAATGTCTAAGGTTTTGCTTAGACACAGTAGGGGCATAGTGCTCATGCCCTCACCTGTGGTATAGTGCACCCTGCCTTAGGGCTGTAAGGCCTGCTAGAGGGGTGACATACCTATGCCATAGGCAGTGTGAGGTTGGCATGGCACCTTGAGGGGAGTGCCATGTCGACTTAGTCATTTTCTCCCCCCCAGCACACTCAAGCAGGCAAGCAGTGTGCATGTGCTGAGTGAGGGGTCCCCAGGGTGGCATAAGACATGCTGCAACCCTTAGAGACCTTCCCTGGCATCAGGGCCCTTGATACCAGGGGTACCAGTTACAAGGGACATACCTGGATGTCAGGGTTGTGCCAATTGTGGAGACAAAGGTACAGTTTAGGGAATGAACACTGGTGCTGGGGCCTGGTTAGCAGGCCTTAGCACGCTTTCAAATCATAACTTGGCATCAGCAAAGGCAAAATGTCAGGGGGTAACCATGCCAAGGAGGCATTTCCTTACACATGACATAGCATGAATGGAGGAGTATAATATTGTTTCCAAACTATTGTAGCTTTCCTCTCGTTTTATCCACACTCCAAACACAGTCCTATAATACCAGCAGTAAATGGCATTCCATTCCTGTGGGAATGCAGTAAGATGTACTGTGTTTCAAACCCATGCATGCAGTTAGATGCATATGCCAACACCACGTTTTATCCTGACACTACCCCCATAATGTGTAGACAGTATATATTTTCTAGTGAACAGTATGTATTATATTGAATTACTTGCAACTATTGGATGTAAAAAAATAGATAAAACTCACACTCTTCTGTTTTATAACATCATTGTTTGTACTCAATAATAGCTCAATTGAGAAGTACGTTTTTTGATAAACGTTGTGAATGGAACAGCCTATGGATCAGGGTAATGCACCTTTAGTTTGCATAAAACATAATTTATGTCTAGCCAAAAGTGTTTCTATCACAACTTTTGTTAAAGAAAACAATATATAAATTTCTAGAGGGCTTAAATGTTGAGATAAAGTGTGCAATCATTTGGTTTCTAATAAATAAAATAATTTTAAATGCAACTCTGGTAAAACTCCAAAAACTGTATACACATAAATATGGGAATGATGAAGTGTTTTCTGTACTTACTTAGCCACCAACTGAGAAACTGAGCTAGTAATTTTGAAGGATGTGAGTCCTAAACGACTAATATATCCACAATTGTCTTTTTTACTGGGAACCATGTACCGCATTTTAGCACTTGACTATCTCAGGGTAGCAAAGCAGAACAGTTTAAGGGCTACTAAGGGGAGGTGATGTGGGCAAGCAATCTCAATTCGCTGCCAAGCAACCACACTCAATAAATTATTGCCCAATCAGTGTTTTTTCTTTAAAAAAAGGATAAGCTCTTTTATTACACATACTATTAAATACTACACATTAAATTGCAAATATATACATTGAAGTAGACGGTAGAAGCTTTGGCGCCACCCTAAGGTTACATTACACCCCTAGGGGTCATGAACCCCATAATTAAAATTCCCACCTATACCAGATACAACATCACAATATAAGAGGGAATCATCAGGCAGAGCATCACATTGCTATATAAGTCATGCCTATCAGCTTTGTTTGGGTGTTACATTAATATATAAGGCAAGCCTATTGGCTTTGTTAGGTTGACATCAAATTATCAAAAGAGTAACATGTTATATTCCACAATGAAATCACAAAATTAAAACCAAATGTAAGGCAAAACTTTAAAGTATAAGCTTACACTGTTAAACAGTGTTAGACCTGACAGTCTTAGGGTAGTCATCCCCCAACTTTTTGCCTGCCACTCTCCACTTTTCTGACACAGTGTTTCCAGGTTTCAGGGCTGTGTGCACTTTACCACTGCCAATCAGTGCTAAAGTGCATATGCTCTCTCCCTTAAACAAATTTTAACATTGGTTCATACCCAATTGGCATACTTGATCTACTTGTAAGCCCCTTGTAAAGTGCACTACATGTGCCCAGGGACTGTAGATTGAATGCTACTAGTGGGCCTGCAGCACTGGTTGTGCCACCCACATAAGTAGCCCCTTAACCATGTCTCAGGCCTGCCATTGCAAGGCCTGTGTCTGCAGTTTCACTGCCACCTCGACTTGGCATTTGAAAGTACTTCCCAAGCCTTAAACTCCCCCTTTTCTACATATAGGTCACCCCTAAAGTAGGCACTATGTAACCCATAGGACAGGGTGCTTTGTAGGTAAAAGGCAGGACATATACCTGTGTGTTCTATATGTCCTGGTTGTGGAAAACTCTTAAATTTGTTTTCCACAACTGTGAGGCCTGCTCCTTTCATAGGCAAACTTTAGGGCTACCCTAATATAGTTTTTGAATGGTAGATTCTGAACAGAATGGGGTAACCAGGTCATATTTAGTAGGGCCAGAATGGTAATACAAAATCCTGCTTATAGGTGAGGTTGGATTTTATATTACTATTTTAGAAATGCCATTTCTCTGCACTTAAAATCCATCTGTGCCTTACAGCCTGCCTCCAATCTGCATCTGGGTTGGGCTGGTTGACAGCTCCCTTGTGCATTTCACCTAGACAACCACAAACACAGGTTACTCAGTCACACCTGCACTTATCTGCATACTGAATAGGTCTTCCCGGCTGGAAGGGTAGAGGGCCTGACACTTACATTTCAAAGGCTAGTCGTCTGCCCTCACACAATGGACTGCCAAACCCCCTACTGGGATCCTGGAAGACAGACCTGCACTGAAAGGGGGCCATGTGCACTTCAAAACCATTCTTTGAAGTCTCCCCCACTTCAGAGGAATTTTGGGGTATATAAACTGGGTCACTGAACTCACCAAATCAGACACTTCCTGGAATAGACACTTCTGGACCAGATTTTGCAACCTGTCAAGAGGAGCTACCTGACTGCCCAAAGGACTCTCCTGGACTGCTTTGCTGTGAAGGACTGCTGCCTTGCTGTTGCCCTGCTGCCTTGCTGGCCTCTGACTTGGCTGAGAAGTGCTCTCCAAGGGCTTGGATCAAGCTTGCCTCATGTTCGTGAAGTCTCATGGCCAAAAAGTCTGCCTCTCACAAGGAAACTCCTTGTGTGGCACAAATTGATGCACAGACCTGCCGGAAATGATGAACAGCCTGCCCAGCGATGAGAAAATCGCTGCATCGCTGAACCGGAACGATGCAGCCCGGCTCCCTGAACGGAGATCGACACAGCGCCTGCATTGTGACCGGAACTTCGATACACAGCCATACCGGATCGATGCACAGCTGAGCCAGAATGACGCAGCCTGACTTCCTGAGTGAAGAATCGACACAGTGCTTGCCATGCGACAGAAACTCTGATGCATCGCCCACCAGATCGACGCAGCACCTGTGACTTCGTCCCGCACGCCCAGGATTTCCACACATCATCCATGGGCATCGAAAGACCCTGCATCATAGTGAGGATCAAGGCTGTGTGCCGGAAATCGACACAAAGCCCTTGCAGCGTGGGAAGAAACAACTTATTGTCTGTGCCCAATCGGGAAATCTGACACACACCTTTCTTTTTCCAAGCATTTGCTCCTCTGCGGTCTCTGTGCATGTAATTTTGACACAAACCAGGTACTTTCTGCACACAAGAGACAATTGTTGATTTTTTTAGACTTAAGACTCTTCTTAACATTACACAAGTGATATTTCAACTTGTGCTTATCAAATCTTGATTGTTTGGACCTCAATTTAATCAGATAAATATCTTATATTTTTCTAAACCTGTGTGATGTATTTTTCTGGTGTTTTCACTGTGTTATTGCTTGGTTTATTGCACAAATACTTTACACATTGCCTTCTAAGTTAAGCCTGACTGCTTAGTGCCAAGCTACCAGAGGGTGGGCACAGGATAATATGGATTGTATGTGACTTACCCTGACTAGGATTGTGGTGCCTACTTGGCCAAGGGTGTATACCTCTGCCAAATAGAGACCCCATTTCTAACAATCAGCAATATTGTCAATAAAGCACTTGTGTTGAAAACAACATCACACATATGAATCAAACTTTCCCTTTTACAATCTACAGGCTGCTGAAAGTAAACATAGAATCAACCTTGTGGGGATCTCTGCTCTCCATCACCAAGGGCCAAATGTTCTAATCTAGAAAGTGTTTTTAAACAACATGAACCTCTTTTGGGGTCATGCTGACAGGGCCCCAGGAAACTTAGGGCCTGAGTTAGAGTTTGGCAGAGGTGGTAGACCATTGCAAAAGCGAAAGAGTACCCTCTCCACCAAACTAAGCATCCACCAGCTTCATTCAGAGATGGGCGGACATTCAGTGTGTCAACAGTGGAGACTACTCTGCCTCTGCTGCCAACATAGACCTCCAAAAGTGTGACAGAGTAATGGCAGTCAAAGGTTTTATCATTTGTCTGTCTGCCCTATTTAAAGGAGGTGAACAAGAGACAAGTTTTCATTGTCCATCACCACCAGGTAAAACTTGGCTGAAAGGGGCAGTGAAAACTGCAAAATGACCCCATGCCTTTGGAGAATACTGCCATGGTGAGAGGGTTATTGTTAGAAATTGGGTTTTTGCTTGGCTAGGTTATGCACCTAAATGAGGCAGGGCCCACCACTCTAGTCAAGGGAAGTCAGTTACACACCAAAGATAACCTGTGCTCACCCCTGATAGCTTGACACTGAGCAGTCAGCCTTATCCCTGGAGGTCATGTGTAAAGCATTTGTGCAACACATTCACACCAGTGACACAATAAATACACCACAAAAGAGGTTCCACATGTGATCATATAAAAAATAGGTTTCTATCTTGCATATATGTCATTAAATCATGAGTATTGTGTACATTGTGCCATCACAGTAGTAGAACTCAGGATTGTCATAATGCAAAACACAACAGCATCATGTGATCAGTAAGTACCTTGGTCATAGAAGGCATTAGGTTATAGCAATTAGGCACATAAATTCCCACAAAGCAACATAGCTCATATGTATTGTGCAAATATGTCACTGTCTAAAAGATAATGGGGGTTATTACAACTTTGGAGGAGGTGTTAATCCGTCCCAAATGTGACGGATATACCACCAGCCGTATTACGAGTTCCATAGGATATAATGGACTCGTAATACGGCTGGTGGTATATCCGTCACTTTACCGTCACTTTTGGGACGCATTAACACCTCCTCCAAAGTTGTAATAACCCCCAATATCTGTTACTCTGCGTAATATCGTAGTCGCCAGTACCCTACAACACATTATCAGTGGATATCCAGATCAGGCCTTGTCCTCTACTACAAAATACACAGATGAAAAACCTGATAGTGTACATGTGAAGCAAATGGCCGAATATTACTTAATACTCAGACCAAAAACAACATCAAATAACCATGTGGGCCGTGAAATGTGACAAACAATGAGCAAAGCTCACCAATTATCACTGACTATTGTAAGTAAATTGATCACACTAAAATTATAGGGCACTGCATTCTTGCACTCCTATACAATGTGGTCTGGTAATCAGGCAGACCCCTGATGCAGCAGAGGCACCTGCGCACCTACTTCAGGTGTTAGGGTAATCTCCCTGTGGTCAGACGCAGAGCAGGGTATTCATGGAGGGCTCAGCTTGCAAGACTATCCCCAGCAAGAACAGGGGCACTTAGGTTTGGTCCAATGGGTGGGGACATGCTCACGCTGTAGCTGGTGGTGGGGTTGTAAAGGTGGCCTGGAACAGCTATGCAGTACCTGCAACTAGACCACTGTCACATGGACTGTCTCCTTGATCCTGTCATCCGGCGGTCCAGCTTTTTGCTTCTCCCCTGGCATGAGGTGATTCCTCTGGTGACTGGTGTAGATGGGCTGCTGCTGATGGAAGAGGTGGGTAGGCAAGGAGAGAGTGCCTTAGGATGGCATTTTCTCCATGGAGTGGCACGTTGCGGTCCCCTTGTTGGGTGCCGCACTGGAGGATTTCTTTGTGGCATGCTGAAGCGCAGATCCCATTGTCAGAGACCAGGTGGGGCCACAAGCCCAGGGCTTCCCTCAAAGCTGGTAGGCAAGGGCACAAGTCGGCCCAGGGGCATAAGGACCACCTGACAGGCTCTAGGGGGATGCCATGGCAATGAAATTAAATGGAGCACTCCACATGAGCTGGATGCAAATTAGAGATCCCTCACATACCAGGGAGAACACAGAGTGCTCACCATGCGCTATGGACCAGAAAGGAAAAGTGTGGCACTATCCCTGCATTGGGTGTATAAAATAATGGAAAGTAAAGCACTCCCCAGGCACTATCCTTGTAGAGGCCAGAAGCGCACCCAGTACGCACCAAGCACTAGGCTTCCTGGGGGAACATCGGGGTGGCAGGCAACCAGCAGTGGGCAGGCAGACCATCTCAGCAAAATCAGTTACCCCAATGGCAATCCCTCCTGTCAGTCAAACGGTACATTGCAGAACAGAGTCAGGGAGCAGCTGGCAACAGCAGAAGAGCAGTCCTGCTTAGTCCTTTGTGGCAGCGCAGCAGTCCTTCTGACAGAAATTCAGTCCCCCAAAACTGCTCATTCATAGGGTCAGAGCCCCAGCTGTTATACTCAAAAATGTATTTGGAGAAAGGAGTGTCTTTAAAGGAGCTCTTTCAAGTGTTACACAACGCTATTCAACCCAGCCCTGGCTCCAGACATCTGTATGGTGCAAATTAGCCCATTGTGTGAGGTCAGGATACAGCCTATTGATGCAAGGTGTAAACGACCATCCCTTTCCCTACGACAGAATGACTATCAGTATGCAAATGGATACACATACCTCTTCTGTCATACCCAGACCCTCCTGTGTTGTGGCTGTCAGGAAGGTATGCACAGAGTGTAGATGTCACTCTGCCCTAGACTTGAATTGGAGTCAGGCTAAAGTCGTAAGCACAGAGAAATGCCCACTAGCTAAAAGTGACATTTCTAAAATAGTAATGTGAAATCCATTTACACCAGTAGGAAGAATTTCTCACTATCATCCGGAACATACCAACCATGCCCCCTCTACTCCTCTCCGATCAGAAATGACCACTTAACCATATATAAGGGAATTCCTAATGCTATCCTATCAGAGGAGCAGCCCTCTCAGTAGTGAAAAATGAAATAGGCTGTTTGTCACTACTTGTACATGAAAAACATGTAAGTACATATCCTACCTTTTACTTATAGAGCACCATGCCCATGGGGCTATCTAGGGCCAACTTTAGGGGTGTACCAAAAGGTGGGGGGATTAGGCCATGGCAGTTTGTTTAAATTGCCAAGTAAACTGCAAACTGCTCACGCAGACCATGGAGGGCAGGCCTGAGACAAGTTTAAAAGGCTACTATTGTGGGTTGTGCAACCAGTGCTGCAGGCCCACTAGTAGTATTTAATTTACAAGCCCAGGGTATATGGTATACCACTGTACAAGGGACTTACTGGTAAACCAATTATGCCAAACAGGTGTAAGCCAATTGTACCAAGTTTTAAGGGAGAGAGCACTTGCACTTTAGCACTGATTAGAAATGGTAAAATGCCCAGAGTTCTAAAGCCAGCAAAAAGAGGGCCAGAAAAATAGGAGGAGAAAAGCTAAATGTTTGGGGATAACCCTGTAGAAAGGGCAATTTCTAACAGTTAATACTTTTTTTCAAACCAAAATCAGACTTTTGTACTTTGTTTTTTAATATAAAAAAATGATGAGAGTCTGACTAACAGCTTTGTCATGTTAATGAAGCTGTCTACAAACTTCCAATGAATTTACTAGAACCACCATGAAGGCAGTTCCCAGAAATGCAAGAGATGTCTGCTAGAAACGCAGACATCACTGAATTTGGAGCATGGCGTACATTCGCCATGGGGGGAGTAAAGTACTCTGCCATGCTGAAATTAAATTCAAACCCTTTGGGGCATATTTATAGTCCCCTAGCACCACCTTAACTTAATTAGTTTTTACATTAATGTGGCACAACGAGGCTGAAATCCCCGCGCTGTATTTACAAAGTTGCTCAATGCATCCATTCTGTAACACTTAGCGCTACATTATGCCTGTGCCAGGCATAATGTATGCAAAGGGGGCATTCCCCCATTAGGGGGGCCTAATAAATGGCAAAAGGAAATTTATGGGATTTGCTTGCACCGTTTTTTACGGCACTTTTAATGCCTGCTCACAGCAGACATTAAAAGGGGGCTTCCATTCTTTAGAATGGGCCCCTAAGTACTCTGCAGGAATAGCACCACTAGTTTGGCGCTACTCCTGCAGAGTACATCAATAGCTTCACATTAAATGAGGCTATTGCCCCCTACCCTGCGCCATGGTGCACCATATTTTAAATATATCACACACATAGTATTGGTAGGAAGGCTCTAAGGGGCGCAGGGAAAGTGGCGCTGCACTCGGTGCAGCACCACTTTCCATAAATCTGCCTCTAAATATTATTTTTTTCAATAATTTCTAGTATAAGGGGGCTCCTGCATTTCTGTAGTCCTCCAAATACTCTGGACCTGATTTAGAGTTAGTCAGATGGGTTACTCCATCACATATGTGATGGACATCCCCTCTGCGGTATTACGATTCCTATTGGATATAAGGGGATCAGAATACGGCAGATTCAGCACCTGGTGCTATGGGGTGCTCACGGCCCAAGTTTATGAAATTTAATTAGTGGCATAGCAGGTTCCTTCTGCAGCCTTCTGCAGTAGTAGTTCTTGTGTTCTTTTCGGTCTTTGGTTGCCTTGGCCCCACCTGGAACAACCACACATTGAGGCCTTCCCTGAGGGTTGCCGCCTCACAGCTAGGGCGATTGCAATCCTGTCAGCTCCATTACACAGCCCCAGTCCTCTGGGGGCTGCGAAGAGCCAGAAGCACTTGCTCTGTGGTCCCATTGGGAGGGAACATCTTCCTTTCAATTCCTGACCGGGGTGCAAGCCATGCTTAGTGCCTTGTTCTCTAAGAGAGCTGGCTGTGAGGCAGGAGGCCGACATGCCTGCCCCCAGACAGAGCAGTGGAGGTGTCAACCTACCGTCTGGCAGTTCCTCTGCTTCCTTTCGGTGTCCTTGGGGACAGGGTCTGTGTCAGGACGCCCAACCTCATTTGCCGAGTACCACACATTTAGTTTTCTTTAGTTTTCTTGTGTTTATGTTTGAAACTGGGAAAATCTTCAGGAGTGTATACCTTCCACCCTGTTGGGTCAGTTTTATGCTTGCTTTACTCCTGGTTGCCAGGCCTAGACACTTAGGGGCAGATCTATGAAATGTGGTACTGCAGCTAGTGCAGCGGCACTTTTCTTGTGCCCCTTAGTGCGCGCTAATACCACCATGGGTGAGCCATATTTAAATTACGGCGCAACATGGTGTTAGTCAGGTGTACTAGTGTCATCATTTTTTATGCTAGTCTGGTGCTTTGCAGGATTAGTGTAAACAATGTTGACGCTAATCCTGCAAAACACCCCGAGGCCCATCGAAAACAACGGGAGCCTTCCTTTAAAAATGCTGTTAAAAATGACGCGAAGAAATCTCTTAGATTTCTTTGTGCCATTTTTTGGGCTCCCCTAGTGCTGGATTGCTCCCCTTACATACATTATGCCTCGCTCAGGCATAATGTGGCGCAAGGGGTTACAAAGTGGCGCAATGCTTGCATCGTTTTTTGCCTTCCAGCACCAAAAGAAAATTACGCTATTGTGGATTTGGAATGGCACTAGACCCTCTTAAATCTGGCCGTTAAAGGAGTGCATTCTGTGGGTATCTGCATTCTGTGACTCCCTGCTCCAGACACCTCTCTGCCTGGTTCCTGGTGCTACTGATCTGCTAGTGCTGGCAGCTTGTGCAGCCCCTCCACAACCAGCCAGCTGAGCACTGTTCTGCCTGCATTCCCACACCGCAGGACTCCCAGCCGTCTTGTCGAGCACCTGAGGGAGGGTGGTGTTGTCCAGATTTTCCCACAAGTGGACCACAATTAGCATAAGGGGGCCATCGCCAATGGCCCTGGAAAGATCCATTCTAGTCCCTGTGGTCACCTTGTAGGTCCAGGGGTCAGTTTGTGACAACATCTTTCATTCATCTAGACAGGGCATCAGATGGTTTATCTTTTCTACTGGTCTTCATTTCTGTCATTATTGCCTTCCAGGTTCAGGGTTTTTTCAACTATCTCTTGTAGTAAAGTTCCCTCTTTTGGCATGGATACCCCCACTTTTTGCCTGCTATCAGTGTGCTTAGACTGTTTTCATGGGGATCCTGTTAATCAGGACCCCAGTGATTGTGCTCTCTCCCTCTAAATGTAGTTGTCGAGGACTTTTGTACACGCCACAATTGGCACACTGGTGCCCCCTTATGAGTCCCTAGAATATGGTACTAAGGTACCCAGGGCATTGGGGCACTAGTTGCTCCCCATGGTCTGCAGCATGTATTGTGCCACCTGTGGGAGCCCATGCTAAATGTGTCTGTAGGCCTGCCATTGCCGTCTGCGTGAAAAAGTACATGCACTCTTTTACCACAGGTCACTGCACCAGGTCACTGTAAGTCACCCCTATGATAGGCCCTCCTAGCCCAGAGGGCAGGGTATAGGTCCCTGTGTTTGAGGCACCCAAGCATGAGCAGAGATGCCCCTACGAACTCCAGATCTGTTGCACTGGACTTTGTGAGTGTGGGGAAGCCAATTTGCCCGTGTATTGGACCCAGGTCTCTACCTTCGTCCTACTGCATAATGTTAACTCCAAATCTGGGCATCTTTGGTATCAAACATGTCAGAATCATACCCCAATCCTGTTGCCAGTATTGGTTTATGATTCCATGAAATATGGGGGTTCCTTAGAGGACCCCCCAGTATTGCTCCTACCAGTCTTCTAGGGTTATCCAGGCAGCCCATACTACTTCCACCCCTCTGACAGGTTTCTTCCCTCCTGCCACTTGACCAGCACAGGCAGGGGAAGGCAGAACAAAGGACTTCCTGTGGGAGAGCGAGGCAACACCCTCTCCCTTGGAAATAGAGGGGTAGCCTCCCCAGCCACTGGTTTGCTTTGAAGTGCACATTTGGTGTCCTCCTTGCATAATCCAGTTTGCACCAGCTCAGGGACCCCTGGTCCCTGCTCTGGCATGAAAATGGACAAAGGAAAGGGAAGTGACCACTCCCCCGTCCATCACTTCCCCAGGGGTGGTGCCCAGAGCTCTTCCAGGTGGACACTCGATTCTGCCATCTTGACGCCAAGATGTGCAGAGGCCCTGGGAGCATCTGACCCCTCCTGATAGGTTGTCACCTTGCAAGGTGACCAAACCCCCTTTTAGGGATTTTTAGGGAGTCCCTTGAGCGTGGGTCCCCATATTTGACATGAAAGACTCCACCAGGACTCCTCTGCAATGTTCACTTTGACTTCTGGCCACTGGAACCGCAACTGGATTCTACAGGAACCGACAAGGCTGCAACTCCAGTGACGACTTTGCTTCGCAAAATTGTTTCTCCGGCTCCTTCCAGCAACTGCAACCTTTCCCCAGCTGTGCATACTCTGGGGTCAATGAGACTTCAGCCTGCACCAAGAAGCAAGAAGAAATCTCTCTTGGAGTGGAGAAGTCACTCCCTTGCATCCGCAGGCATCTACAGCAGCAACATCCATCTGCGTAGATCTGCTCTCCGCTTGAACTGTGTGGATCCTGCATCACAGGTGGTGGTCTAGAGTGGTCCCCTTGGTCCTCTCTGCCAGCTGTCCTACTTGGTAGATGGTGAGCTCTTGCCTCTCCTTGCAGGACAGTACTGTGCACTGCAACTCTTGCAACTACCTAGGCTTGTAATCTACTGCTAACAGGAATCTCTAGGCTCCAAGTAAACCCCACTCCCAGCACTTCATCCTGCCAAGCACAGTCTCCTCTCTGCTGCTCCAGCGACGTGGGACTCCTCTTCATGTGTGCTGACCTGGCCTCACTGCGGCTTACTGTGCCTGCTGCCGGTGGGTTGCCTGTGGGGACTGTGACTGCTTCTGTTGGCTCTCTCAACTGTTGAGGATCATCCTGGACTCCCCTCAAGGCTCGAGTCTCCTGGGCCTTGCTGGTCCTTTTCAGCCTTGTAACTCTTCTTTTGCTCCTCTTGCACCACCACTGACCAACTGCATCTTAACAACCAATGTTGGACACCATCTGCACCACTCAAATGACTCCTCTTCAGCTCCTGGGCTCCACAGCTGGTCTTCTTCTTTTCCCGTCGACCTGGTTCTTCATCCACAGAAGGGTGGGTAGTAGCTCCTTCCCCCACTGCACACTCCATCATTACTGGACTCTGTCCCCTTCTGTTGCAGGTCCTCTTCTTTCAGAACCCACCATTAGCTTCTCCTAGACCTGTCCCGTTCTTACATAATCCTTTTTCTAAGTCCTCCTGTTAGTCCTTGGGAAAACCAAGTACTTACCTCTGCTCTCCTTGGCGCTGAGGGTCACTCAGGTACTCACCTCTTGGGGTCCTAGTTCTTCCAGCTCCCCTCTAACAACTCCTCATCCTTCGATGGCTGACTGTATCTCGCATTCCACTTTCTTAGTATATGGTTTGGCCCTCCCCTAGGGCCCTTGCTATTTTCACTAAGTATTGACAATGTGTTTTTTTCTATGTTAATTTCTAATTGCCATTATTATACATATATATATATATATATATATATATATATATATATATATATATATATATATATATATATATATATATATATATATATAGTGTGTACTTATCTCCAGTTGGGCGGACTGCCTATAAGTAATCTAGTGGTGTATTATTATAATAAAGTACCTTTATTTTTGTAACACTGTGTGGTTCTTTCATGTGTGACAAGTTGCTTTGTTACTATTGTGGTATTGCATACGCTTTGCATGTCTCCTAAATAAGTCTTGGCTGCTCATCCACAGCTACCTCTAGAGAGCCCTGGCTTCCTAGACACTGCCTACATTTCACTAATAGGGGTTGCTTGGATCTGGTGTAAGGTGTCAACACCATAGGTGTCAACCACACACACCAGGCCAGCGTCCTACATGTCTGCCTTGTACAGGTTTATTTTTAGTGGGGGTGGCAATGTCTAGATGCCAGGCACCCCTGGCTAAACCTAGGATGCAACTTCATTCCTCCACCCCTGTCCCGCCACCTGCACAGCATTCTGGAACAATCCATCCTGGCGACTTCAATTTTTTCTGAAAAGAGCCCCTCCGAAGACCTCAGCTCAGCCCTATCTGACATCACTTGTCAGATTCTTTCCCATCAAAACTTCAATGACAAGTCCATCCCGTGTTGTGTCCAGAGGTCTGGGCTTCCTTCTTGGGTCAGTAGTCATCAGCTGACCCAGCCCAGATGCAATGTGACAAGTTTATTATCAGGTGTACATGTCCTTCACCTTAATTCCTTTGCCAGGAACTGAGTCATCACTTATATAGTTGCTCCTTTTAAGCACCTTTATTCCCTCTGCTGGGGAGCATAGTAGTTAACTTTGCCAAGTAGAAGGACACAGGCCTGATATCTAATCATGAGCTGTGACAGAGAAATATGATACATTCTAAAGTACTGTTGGGGTGAATATAATATGTTGGTTACTGTAAATTCAAACTTCTTCTGCCTCTTTTACCCCAGTGTGACACCCTGCTGTACTGTGTAGGCTCAAGTTGAGCAAATTGCACTCTAAGGCAGATTTTGCCTATATGTGTGAAAACGTCTTCTAAACCCTAATGATTTATCTATGAATGTCCATTAATATATGGCTTGCCCCCACTCAGCACTAATTCTAGAAGATTCCCTTCTTCATCAGGCTGCCTGTGCTTAATTACCAAACTGCAGTCCCTACATATGCACATGTCAGTGAGCATCCGTGTTTATGTGATATTGTGTAAGCAGCCCCATGCTTTTTACCCAAGACGCGAATCAGTGGCCTTTTCTGAAAATAGCAAACACTGGCAGTAACCATGCCAAGTCTAATTGCCGTGAACTTCCCCTGAGTGAGACTGAAGTAGTGAGACTCACCCAGAATAAAGGTCCAAAACTGGGCAGTCAAAAGCAAAAAATACTAGTGGACTAAATGGGAGAAACCCTTTTGCTACAAGGACCACAAGCCATATTTAAATGTCCTTCACTGCCTCATAGGGATCTCCATGCTGATGAAGCATTTGCTGGTGTGGCAAATGCACCTTTGGCAGATTTGAATGTTGTGGATGAAGACACCACTTGTTTTTTGCCATCTCTACGTTCATTTTTGTTTTTCATAAATAAGCTCCCTATTAGGTGTTCGATTGTGAAAAATAAAAATCAATGACCTTCATGCTCAGAGAGTTTACTTACCGAGCTTGAGCCATTGTTTGGTTTGGTTGAAAGGACCACCATATTTCATATGATGGATCCAGGAAGGTAAAATACAAATCTGGAGATCTCCCAACAATAGGGTAACCTGCTGATGCATGAAAGAAGGTGACCCAGTGGCAGAAGGGTTGCCACTTTCGACTGATAACCAGATCTGCTGCTGGTGGCTCCGCAGACTGAGAATCACGACCACTCCGTTCTCTCTAACTACATTAAGGGAAACGCGAGATTAGAGGCCAGAAAAAGGCAATTTTATGATTGATGCCTCAGCCTGCCAAACTCTTAATGACACTCAATTAAGGATGTTCTTCTGTGATTTAACTGAGTTGACTTTCAGCAGTGAGCATTGGACTGGAAGCTGTGTTCAGTTAGGTACTGTTTGCTGCTTTCAATTCCCCCGAGAATCTTCCACTCTGGATACATTGCCATCTGCAAACAATCAGTCGATTTAGATTATTTTGTGTGTACAAAGGGATAGTTCTTTCTTCAAGAAAGTACTTTTCAGTTAAAACATGTGGCTTTTATATTCTGTAATACATGAAGTGCTGGTTCTGCTGTTAAAAAAAGCCTATATATTTAATTAGTGAAATAAAATGACAACATAACCTAACTGAAAGTGTGTTGAATGCACTCGCGTCTGACATGCGCACATTTAACATTCTTTTTCAAAAGTAGTGCTGGTGTTCAAACAGTGATCACGCAGCATTCTTAGTGATAAAAAACAAACAGAAATAATGACCAGGTAATTGCTCATGAAAAACATTTTTACGCAGTGCATAATTGTTTAACCAGCGCTTCTTCTAGTATGACTGCAGATAAATGTCTCTGGCTCGTAGTTCATGGGTACGTTTATACATGTAAACCACCATTTAATTACAGAATTTTGGAAATCATTATTAGACTCCGAAATTATGTAAATTGTTAATGCAGAATGTAGCACCAGGGTGCTGTTGAGAGTATTGACATTAAAGCGTTATCCCTCAGTCATTAGCGGGCAATATTGCTGTACACCAGCTGCTGCCAAGCCTCCTCGATGCATGGATCCCGGGGGTGTAGTGTGCGTGTGGTTGCTGTAAGTATAAAGTCAAATCGGTCAATTGATCCGGGCACTGCGCTTCCCTAGTGCTCTTCTTATTGCTCGTTATATTTTACAATTACTCGCTGATGTTTTTATCTTCTTTTGTGTTGGCAAAGGAACGGAAAACAAGCGATGTACATGAAGATTTATCGTAAAGGTTTTTCATCAAGGCGATTTAGAAGGACCACCCTACCACGTCAGTGTGAATGTCATTTCAACGGTGTTGTGAAGTTATAGAAAATTGGCCGAGGGAGGGTTATTATATTTCTGTCGGAGGCCTTTAATAGATGAGTGAGTCGGCACAGTGCATATCTGTGCGCTAAATGTTAGTGTTCCCGTACTTCTCTCGATAACAATGCTGCCGTCTCATCAGGGGTAAGTAGTACGCGCTGTATCACTAAAACTTAGGCCCATATTTATACTTTTTGACGCTAAACTGCGCTAACGCAGTTTAGCGTCAAAAATTTTGCGCCGTCTAACGCCATTCTGAAGCGCCATGCGGGCGCCGTATTTATGGAATGGCGTTAGACGGCGCAATCAGACCGGCGCTGCCTGGTTTGCGTGGGAAAAAACCACGTAGACCAGACAGCGCCGGCGTAGGGGGAAAATGGCGTATGGGCGTCTTAAAATGGGGCAAGTCAGGTTACGTCGAAAAAATCGTCGTAACCCGACTTGCGCCATTTATTTTCGACGCCCATCCCCCATCAACATGACTCCTATCATTGTAAAGATAGGAGTCATGCCCCCTTGCCCAATGGCCATGCCCAGGGGACTTCTGTCCCCTGGGCATGGTCATTGGGCATAGTGGCATGTAGGGGGGCACAAATCAGGCCCCCCTATGCCACAAAAAAAAAAAAAAAAATACTTACCTGAACTTACCTGAATGTCCCTGGGGTGGGTCCCTCCAGCCTTGGGTGTCCTCCTGGGGTGGGCAAGGGTGGCAGGGGGGGTCCCTGGGGGCAGGGGAGGGCACTCTGGGCTCATTTTGAGCCCACTTGTCCCTTAACGCCATGCCTGACCCAGGCGTTAAAAAGCGGCGCAAATGCGCCGTTTTTAGCCACGCCCACTCCCGGGCGTCTCTTTTGCCCGGGAGTATAAATACCACGTAAAGGCCTGGGAGTCATTTTTTAGACGGGAACGCCTCCCTTGCATATCATTAACGCAAGGAAGGGGTTCACGCTAAAAAATGACGCACATTCCGGCAACTTTGGCGCTATACGCCTCTAACGCCATAGTATAAATATGGCGTTAGTTGGCGTTAGTTTAGCGTCGAATTTGCGTCGAAAAAAACGACGCAAATTTGGCGCAAACGGAGTATAAATACGGCCCTTAGTTACTCTGGTCCTAGTGCCCGCGACCGGCACGAATGAAAACTGTGCATGGTCACTGATTTGGTCCTTGCTTCAGACAGTCGGAAGGCAGAGCCCCACAAGCGAGTCACCGTTTTTAACCCCTTGTGTGTGGAGGATGGCTTAGAGCTCCAAGCCGTCCTCGCACCCATCCGTGTTGGGAGTGTTGACTGTGCACCCAGTGGCCCCTAGCAAAATGCCCCCCATCGGGGGGTGGCAGCAGAGGTGCTTTGACTGCCACTCCCAACCCCCGCTCAGTGATCTGATGACATCGGTACCCACGCCTCATGCCAACACGATCAAAAGACTCCTGGATGCAATGGAAGTCATTTGCTTCCAGCGCTTTGGAGGAATTCTGTGGGTTTTTCCTTCGGGAGGGTTCGGGAAGAGCAAAGAGGCACCATTGGAGGGGAAAGTGTTTTTCCTTTCCCCGGTGTCCCTTTGTGATGCATTCCTGTTCCGTGATTACTGGTGGGGCTGTGATTGCACAGCAGGAATACACCCACTAGGCCACCAGGGGTTTTCTTTTTTATTAGGGAGCAGCCTCTTCAGCAAGGGTCCCTCCCCTTTATTGGACCACATTTTTAGGTAGAGCGGCCATCAAGCGGGCAGAAAGCAACCAGATACCAGTAATAATTTTATTTGCATGTTGGGGAGCGACCCCTTAGGCAAGGGTCATTCCCCTTTATTGGGGCACATTTTTTGGCTATTTCTGCCCCCCCCTTTGGGTGCATAGTGGCCATATTTTTAGGCCTATCTCCTTCCAAGGAGGGCAGAAAGCCACTACACACCAGAGATAACTTTATGTGAATGTCAGAGAGTGCCCCCCCCTTTGGCAAGGGGTACTCCACTTTATTACGGCAATATTTTGGTCATTTTCTGCATCCCTGGGCAGATCGGCCATATTTGTAGGCCCATCTCTCTCCAAAGGGGGCAGAAAACCACTAGACACCAGGGAAAGTTTCTGTGTGTGTGTGTGTGAATTGGAACTTTGCTGAAGGTCTCTGTGTGTTACTGTCATTTGGCTGGCAATGTGTGTGGACTTGCATTTGACTGATAGTGTGATTGAATCAGGGATTTTGTTGGTGGTGTGTGTCAATTGGTTACTGGCTGGTGATGTGTGGTTGGCATTTGGACGGTGGTAAGTGTGAGGTGGTGTTTGATTGGGGTAAGGGTCACTCCTCTCTAGGATGTCAATTCCTTGCCTTTGCTTTGTGCCCCGCTTGGGGGCAGATCAGACATTTGAGATGCTGATCTGCCCTCAAGGACAGACTTCATAGAGTTTTATAATGTTAACTGTTTTATTTCTTAACTTAATTTGCAATTGTGATTTTAATGTTTTATTCCTCTTTTTCATTCTAGTGGCAAGCTTTTCATTTCCTTGGTAGCTGCTCCTGCTTGCGGTTTTAGCACTAATCGATCTGGAGTTGCATGTGTTTGGTGAGTAAACGTTTTTTGTATTGTTTACTTCAAGTGAGTATCATTGCCCTGCATTTTTTTTTTTTTTAAATAGTGTAATAATTGCAGCATATTTAGCTTGTGTTTTATTGTGTGTCAAATTCTCTTTGGATTTGTGCAAGATGTGAATTGTGTTGCCTTGTCTGTAACTGTCTTTTTTCCTTTCTAGTGGCATATGTTTGGTGCTTGCTGTATCTGTGCAGAGTAGGTGCATGAGATCCTCAGTCTAGCTGTCTCTGGCAAGTGAGTGACATTGTTTTTGAGTATAAAGGTCTCTTTTCCTTCCAGATTACGATATAACAGTAGTTTTACTTTCTATTTGATAAAGCCTACTTTGTTTATTACTTATTTTACACAGTGTAGGCTATTGTTGACTTATTTGTTGTATTACTTTTATTGGTAATTATTATGGCTAGCCACAGCTCACAGCTCAGCAGGTTGTTAGTTTGCTTTACAAATCTTCCTGTGACCATGGTTCTGAGGCTGACCCTGCATCTGAGGCAGAAGAGGAAACCCAAGATTCTGGCAATTAATTTTGTATTCAAAAATAATCTTCTAATGATGAAGGCACTCTCAGTGTGGAGGAAGTGCCTCTCTTAGAGGAGGACACTGTTATGCCGATAGTGCAGAAAGAGGCATCTGGATTGTAGTCCGAGGCTGAAAGGCTTCCTATTAGAAGTACTGAACTCTGAGTTGGACCAAGTACTTTGCAGTCTGTGTTGCCTGCCTTTAGTGGTGTCCCACGGTGTAGGGTCAATACTGAAAACATTTTGCCTATACATTTATTTCAGTTGTTTACGGACAATGTATTTTTGGTTGAGATTCTGGACCAGACTAATTTGTATGGTGAAAAGTATTTGGGGACAACAGTGCCTGACTTAAGCCACACTCTAGAGCTACCCAGTGGACTTCCCCATACCTGTATGAGTTGAAGAGGTTCTTGGGTTTAACCTTTTCATAGACTTGATAAGGGAGCTGTGTCTTGTCTTCATATTGGTCTACTCGTCCCTTGCGGGTAACTGCTATATTCCCTACAACCATGAGTCGTAATCAGTATTTGTTTCTGCTTCGGATGCAGAATTTTGTTGATAATGCTTCAGCATTGCCATGGGATCACCCTCATTGTGACTGTTTCTTCAAGATTTGACCTTTCGTTGATCATTTTGTAGATCACTTTTCAGAGATCTATGTTCCAGGGAATAGCTGTGGATGAGTCTTCGGTCCTGGTCAATGGCCCTTTGTTTTTTAGGCAGTACATTCCTAGGAAGAGGGAATTAAAATGTATATGCTGTCTCAAAGTAGTACTGCCTATGTCTGTAATTTCAGGGTGTACACTGGTAGGGATTCTTCTATTGATCCCCCAGGTTGTCCGTCCATTTTTTGAGTCAGTGAGAAAATGATGTGAGAACTTGTTAAAGGACTTTTTAGCAAAGGTCACCACATATACGTAGTTATCTTCTACACTGGTGTGTAATTGTTCAAGAAATTGTTTAAAGTGGACACTGTTGCTTGTGGCACCATCCACCCTAACTACAAAGGTTATCCTAAAGAGTTTGTATGTAAGAAGTTTCAGAGGGGACAGTGTAGTAAAGAGCTCTATAGCTGTAAAAATTTCAGACAGGAGAGATGTCCACGTGTCGAAAACCATTCATGATGAAAGTACTTCACCTGTGACCGTTTGGTATCAGGTTGCTGAAGTGTACACCCCTGTGTGCATTTTAGACTACAATAAACACATGGGTGTGTAGATAGAGTAGATCAGAGGTTGGAATCTTACACTGCTGTTCATAAGTCATACATTTAGTATAGGCAGTTGGCTGTCTATTTTTTTCATTTAGCAACCTTCAGTGCCTTAATTGTATTCAAGGATTGTTCTCCAGATTCAAAAATAATATTTGTTCTGTTTCAGCAGTCTGTGATAGGTAGCCTTGTTTTAGTGGAGAAGGTAAATGTTCCTAGAGTTGGAGTGGATGAGGATGTGGCTAGATTAAAGGATTGCCACTTTCCTTACTATATTCCTCCCTCACCTCAAAAAAACTTTCCCAGTAGGAGAAGTAGAGTCTGTGTCTTAAGAGGCATGCGGATGGAGAGCCCTGAGTGTCCTTCTAATCCCGGGCTATATTTGCCCGTGTGTTTTAAATTGTACCCACCAAAACTGAAGTATTGGGAGCACCCGTGAGCATTAAAGTGAACTGACTAATCTGTATTGATTTATATTTTTTGTTCAGTTTTGCCGTTTGTCATAGTATGCTGTATTTAGTTAGACTTGTTGTGTTTGTAGTCATAGTAGATTTGTTATCTCCTTGAAATTGGTTTGTGTTCTTTTTGTTAAAAAAAATGTGATGACGGTGTACGTGGACTGGTACCTGGCTGGTGGTAATATTTGTCTTTTCTGTTTTTCACTGCCAGGATGTACATTGTCCAGATATTTTCATAAACTTGACACCAGGGTACTCAGGGTGGTTCAGGTGAAGCTGAACCACCTACAACTGCAAAGAACAACCTCCACAATGGACTTCACGCCATCGCCAGCTGGATGCAATCAAGCCACCTCAAGTTAAACAAAGACAGGACAGAAATCCTCATCTTTGGCACCAACCCCTCAACTTGGAATGACTCCTGGTGGCCCACCTCCCTAGGAACCGCGCCTTCACCCACCACCCAGACACGCAACCTAGGCTTCATCTTGGACTCCACACTCAGCATGACTCAGCAGGTCAATGCCATCTCCTCTTCCTGCTACAACACTCTCCGCATGCTCCGCAAAATCTTCAAGTGGATTCCCGTCGACACCAGGAAAACTGTCACCCACGCCCTGGTCAGCAGCCGATTGGACTACGGAAATGCCCTATATGCAGGAATAACAACCAAACTCCTAACAAAGCTGCAAAGAATCCAGAACGCATCCGCCCGCCTTATTCTGGACATCGCACGCCACAATCACATTTCCCCCCACCTCAGAGACCTCCACTGGCTACCAGTATCAAAGAGGATCACCTTCAAACTCCTCATCCACGCACAGAAGGCCCTCCACGACACAGGCCCAGCGTACCTCAACGACACTCACCTTCCACACCCCCACCCGCAATCTTCGCTCTGCCAGCCTCGCCCTCGCCTCCATCCCCCGCATCCGCCGCACCACCAACAGAGGAAGATCCTTCTCTCACCTTGCCGCCAAGACCTGGAACTCCCTACCGCTCCACCTTCGCCAGACCCAAGACCTCTTGACATTCAGGAAACGCCTCAAGACATGGCTTTACGACCAGTAGCTCCCCCCCAGCGCCTTGAGACCCTAACGGGTGACTAGTGCGCTCTTTAAATCCTTGATTGATTGTTTGATTGATTTCTAAGTTAAGCCTGACTGCTCAGTGCCAAGCTACCAGAGGGTGGGCGCAGGATAATCTGGATTGTATGTGACTTACCCTGACTAGGACTTGGGTCCCTATTTGGACAAGGGTGTATACCTCTGCCAACTAGAGACCCAATTTCTAACATGAGGAAAAATGTGTTTTTAGTCAAAGTTTGAGGTTTGTAAAGGATTCTGGGTACGACAACCTGGTGAAAGTCACACAACTCACCCATCCTGCATTCCCCTAGGAGTCAGCAGCCATTTTGTTACCCCATGTCCATCTCTCTTACACCATGCATTGAGGTTCAACAGCCAGGCAAATGAAAAATTAGATTTATAAAGCCATGCAAGGCCACCTTGCATTGTCCTGCATTGCTTCACAAATCTCAAGTAAC
Source organism: Pleurodeles waltl (assembly GCF_031143425.1). Lineage (NCBI taxonomy): Eukaryota > Metazoa > Chordata > Amphibia > Caudata > Salamandridae > Pleurodeles > Pleurodeles waltl. Next base: position 695,587,469 of record NC_090438.1, read on the forward strand.
GTCACATAGCTCAAATCACTGTGTTGCATTACTCTGCTGCAGGGAGGTGTTTCCATGGCTGTGGTGTGGGTGTTCTCATGCAGGATCCATAGATTTTGATGCATTCCCAGTTTTACAAGAACAGATACAAGCTGGGAATGCGCCAAAAAGATACACCTCCCCAGGAGAAGCGTAACTAGGAGAAATATGTTTATTTCTCCTTGTATTTAACTCTTTCAATTGATGCTGCATGCTGCAAGGGTGCCTGCACTGGTGCTATGCAGCCCATTGTGAGCTAGGAGGACAGGAATGTGAGCTATTACAGTGCATTCCTGCCTTTTACCTGTCATGCAGTGGAGCACAGCAAGGTGGCTTGCTGTACTTCACGGTGTGACTTGGCAATAAATATGGCCGCCCTGTTTTCCAAAAATTTACGGCTTTGCTAGTTTCCGTAAGTGCCGGCTGAGGTGCGGGCCTAAATCAACAGCCAGGCACATTACAAAAAAGGGTAAATTTTCTGTGGAAAATTGTGGTGTCCACATTCCATTTTGGGCTGTTCAAGTAAACCAGTTCCTAGATTCCCCTAGGTGTATAGTTCTTAAAAATGTACAATTCTTGGGGGAATGTTGGGTGGAAGGAAGTTTGTGGAACGCTGCAGATTCCAGAACTTCCCATCACAGAAATATGAGGAACATTTGTTTTTTTAGTAAAAAAACAAACACCATTCACACCACCACTCACTCAGTCATCAGCCAACTTGCATACAAACATACCTCCAGCAAACCACTACCCACATCCCAACAGCCAACAGCCACATATACTACCAACCAACACCCACCTAATTGCTGACTGGGGTTGATGCCTTTTTTATGTAGCAATCCTACCTTGATCATCTGCTCTCTATCTACATGAGATCTATATGAAACCAAGCTTAGGCTAAGCTTTGAATACATTTTCATGTCTCAGTTGGAGTCCTGACTAATATAGCACGGTTGCCCAGTGCACCTTTAAAAACACCAGCCTGTGACAACCTGCTGAGGCTCAGAAAGACTTCATTGCACTTGCTACACTAATACCAACTCCCTCCAGTGTGTGGAAGTAAAGTGGGGGTGTCTGAGGATGCACATGTGGCCCACTGGACACTGTGAGCAAACCTACATGGTAACACAGGGGTAAACACGCAGGGGCAAGCTCCTCTAAGCTCCTTAAAGAGCACCTGCAGAAAGACTGATGGCCTTATGGTACTTCATCAAATTTTGTGCATGTCTCACAGATTTTCCAAACCAGATGGAACACTTTGAAATGCTGCCTGCCCAGTAAAGTAGTGACCCATAGCAGGGATGTATCCATGCACATGTTATCAGTCTGAGAGCTCTGTCTGTGAGACGTTCATTGGAATGCAACACAGTGGTCTGAGATTTTGGGAGTTTCTTACAAAGAGATTCCTGAGAGAATCCTTTTCAGTGCATAATTGTACCACAAACCACAGTGCAATCTTTGAAGAGCTCGCTGAAGAGCTGAGCTCAAGTATAAAAGTTAGTTGTCCACATAAAGCTTACAACATTTGTGAAGTAGTGATTGGATAAGGTCTCATAAATCTTTTCATTAATTCCTTGCTTGGAAGGTCACCCTGCAGAATTCATGATGTAGTCCTTCCCAGTACATAGTCTCAGGCTACATACATAATCAGTAGATCTATCGTAGTGCATGGATTTCTTGCCATAACAAGCTCTTTTGCTTGGTGTGTACTGTCTGACCAGCAATCACCCTTTATAGAGGATCAAGGACTCGTCAACCGATATATTCTTTCCAGGAGTATACAATTCTCTGGAAAATTGGCAGACAAATGTTCCACAAAAGGCTAAATTGTGAATAACCTAGTTTGGTCTGGGTAGTCCTGGGACACTGCTACAGAAATTTCAATGCAATGCAGAACATGCTGCAGAATCAAAAACCTGTCTTTGGGCATGACTAGTGTGTGGCTAAGTGTTGCACAGACATTACATGTAGACCATTAAAAATGCATGATTTATATGTGCATTTGTCTCTTTTTGAGCAAAAGGCACAGTTTTTTCAACTCACCAAGTGAAGTGAGAATCCACAGATGCCATACAATGAGGTACCTGAGTACTTCCATGTTCCCTCAGAAAACTGTTCGGCACTCAGATATCTCTGGTCCACAATTTCCTCAAGGACATCATAAGTCCAGAAAGTGACAGAAGTAGCAATTTGCAGTATTGACTTTACATCATACATCTGCAGTGAATGTGGGAATTTGTGGCTGTACTAAATAGGGAGGCTAACAAGTGGGCACTTTTCCTGTACTTAGCATGGTACCTATCTGCACTCTGAATTGGGCTACCTGCCTCTGTCTCTCAGCTGCACACACTGTACTTGCAAATCCACATTACAACTACCATGGACATGTCCCTCAGAATCACTGAAAGAAGAGTCATCATCAGATGGCAAAGCACCAACTGAAAAATCACTTTCAGATAATGCTCCATAATCTTCTCCCTCAGATGCAGTCTCAGTATCAGAACCAGCCATAGAACTTTCCTCCATTATACGAGTGAGCGCATTTGCAGCGATCATCTACCTGCACACCGTCACTGTTACTTTCCTCCATTATCTGAGCAAATCCATATGCAGCAATCAACATCCTAGACACCATTGCTGTTAACAGTCTAAAACTTTGAAACTTTCTTCCAGCACTACTATGTCTTGGGTAGAATGCTGTGTGCGTATGTGCTTGTACATGTGTGCAGCATGTGTTTTATATGAGCTGGAATACTTTATATCATGATTTTTTGTAACATTATCATATCACCTCGAAGGGTATCATGGTCTGTAGAGAAAGGGGTGCTGCCCTGGCTGGGGCCTATTAAAACAGCAAGGTTTTCAGTGTTTTTGGAATTCAAGGAATAAGTTGGTGACTTTAATGTACAGGGGGAGGTCATTCCAGGCTTTAGGAGCTAGGCACAAGAAAGTGTAGCCATCAGCTCTGGCACCTTGAAAATATGCTAATGGGAGAGAAGCTGTTTGGTGCAGGGAAGATTTCCGGTAGGGTATGGAAGCTGTGGCGGCTGATCAGGTATGGAGGTCCTTGGTTGTGCAGTACTTTATAAGTGTGTGAGTAATTTGAAACAGGAGGTTGAATGAAGGTTTTTGTGGTGTGTGGATATGTTGGTGTGGGGTGAGCATTTTAGTGTGAACTTAGCTGCTGTGTTCTAGATAACCTGGAGTCTCTTGGTGAGCCAAGCAGTGATACCGACTTAAAGCTTGCTGATAATTATGGGTTGTGTATTGGCTTAAGGGATGTTGAGCAAAAGAGATATGAACATTTTCCTGAGGAGGCCAAGGGTGTGGAAGCAATCAAGTTAACTTGGTTAGTCAGCAAGATTTTATTGTTCATCATGATTTTGAACCTAGGTTTCTAGCTTGACTTGATAGGGTGTATGGTGGTCCTAATTCTGAGGGATACCAGGTTGTGGACCAGAGTTAGGTATCTTTCCATAAGAGTGCCACCTCTATTTTGTCTAAGTTGAGCTTCAAGCAGTTGGTATTCATCTAGTAAGAGACTTCTGATGTGCTGTCGATGAATTTTCTTTGGGTGCTGTAGGTGGCCTCAGAGAAGGAGGGATGAACTGGGTGTCATCAGCGTGCAAGATGATATTGATTCTACGGGGTTGAAAAATGCTGGCATGCAGGGCCAGGTAGACATTTAAGAATGTGGAGCTGTGTGTTAAGCCTTGGGGGATGCCACAGATATGGTTGGAGGCAGAGGAGGTGTGTGTGGCCAGACTGAAAGCCTGGTGATCCAGGAGCAGTACCATTGAAGTGCAGGTCCAAGTATTCCAGTGTTGTGGAAGTTTTGGATGAGGATTGGGTGACGGTGTCAAAGGCAATAGAAAGATTGAGAAGGATGTGGGAAGCAGTGTTGCCTTTGTCAATTACAGCCAGTAGTCATTGGTATTGGCAATGAGGGCGGTCTTGTGCTGTGGTTTGGTCTGAATCCGAGTGGGTTAGGTCTTGGAAGTGGTTGTCATTGAGATGGTCAGCTAATCAGTTGTTCATGAGTTTTTTAGGTATTTAGCCTGGAGATGGGTCTACAGTTTGCTGGGGTCTTTGGGTCGACAGAAGGTTTTTACAGTAGCAGTAGGATGATGGCATGTTTCCAGGTGGCCGAAAGGGTGGCGGTGTTGAAAGACTCATTGAGCATCTGAGTGGGCCTGTGCAGATAGGTTCAAATACTTTGGTGGAGGCAAAGTGCGGACATGGGCCTGTGGGAGCTGCTGAGTGGATAGAGTGCCTGGTGGCAGTCACCTCCTGGGTGGTTATGGTGGGTCAGCATGTCATGGCAGTTTCCAATGTGGGCAACTGTGGAACGGTCCAGTTGGGGAGCACAATTGTCATATATTGTGCTGATCTTGTCGTTGATCTTGTATTGAGGAAGCAGGATGCTGTGTTCCCTTTAGGGGTAGTAATTTGATGAGCTGGTGGCAGGTGAGGTGAATTGCTTCACTATGGAGAAAATGTGTGTAGAGATGTTATTACTGTTAATAATACGTTTGGTCAGGGCTCAGCATATGGTGACAGATGTTTTAAGGCATAAGCTAAGTGGGCAATTACGCAAGGCCTAAACCTTTCAAAGGACCCCTTTTTAAAGTGAATAGGATGGTTGAAATTCTTGCCATAATGCCCATGCTCATACAGCTAAGCATGCTTAGCAGAAACATAAATGCAAATTTACTGTTATTCGAAGCTGCATTGTGCCTAAGAGAGGAGGGAGGACAGCACCAGATTTATGAATATAGGTGCTACTCCTCTCTTCCTGTGCTGGCACATAATTTTGCTACTTGCTTATGCACACACCTTTGTGCTACAGTGGACCATAGTGCAAAGGTGTGTGCAAAAGTTTAGCGTAGGTTTTGATCTGGAAGGATAGCCTTCCAGTAGATAACATTATGCTTGGACTAACTTAAAAACATTCCCCACTCTATATGTGTGCTGTAACATGCAGCACACAAGCACATTGGGAGAAAATGCTTCCTATTTTCCTCCTACCTCAAGGAGGCATATCCTTTTGCTCAATGCCCTGCTTTAAAATGTTAGTATACAGGAGTTTGCAAACAAAATGGTGGTTTCATACAAAGATCCATGATCCACCTAGTTCCACCTATGAGACATGATGTAATTCAAAGCAGTGCAAAGTGTTGTTTTATGTTATTTTTATGCCATCTTTTAGTGCAAAACAAGCTTTGCACTGGTAATTAAATCCAAAATCAACACTTTGTTCAAGCCAGTTTGTACACTACTGGTCACTTTGCACCTGCTCAAAGTACTGTTAAATAGAGCCCACAGTGTGCATGCCTGGCAAGCCCAGCCTTAGTCCATTCACACTCAGGTCGTTGGTTGCAATTTCACAAAACATATTTTGTCTGTGTAATTTCTCTTCTCTTACTTCACCTCAACTCTTCTAGCTTACCCCTCTTTCTCTAGAACTCCGTGTATCTATATCTCCTTTCTCAAACTCAACTCTCTTTAACTCACCTTTATTTACATCATATCTCCTTAACATACCACATTCAACTTTATGTTTCTCTACCTCTGTCACATGGCTTTGCCTCTAAGTCAGTCTCTATGTCTACCTATATATCACTTTCAAATCCCTCTCACTACCTCAATGCTCTCTGTACTTTATCACTCCCTCTGTATCTCAAGTATCTTTTTTCATCTGACCACCATGTATCCTCAGCTACTTCACTTTTTACACAACCCCATCCCCATATTTACCTTACTTTTCTATATTTACCTCACTTCTCTATTTTCATGTCCCTACTATTTTAATTATGTCTACCTTCTGCTCATTCGTTTCTCCATCTTGTTACTACCCCACACTTCTTTATCCCATTTTCCCTGTACCACACATCTCCCTTTTTACCTCATCTTTCTCTAACCCACAATTCTGTCTCTATTACTACCTAATCTCTCGATCTATCTCATCATTAGTTCACTAACTCACTTCACAACCTCCTCCCCTTTGTCATTCCACCTCTGTTACCTTCCCTTTGCCTCTGTAAATGCCTTATTCCTTAAGCTACCGACATTCCTTTACATCTACCTATTTTTATCTGTCATAAACTTCTCTCTCTTTCTCTCACTCACACACACACACACACACACACACACACACATACGCACAAACACACACACACAAACACATATTTCTCTCTGGATTTTCTTCCCATTTTAACTCACTCCGCCACCTCAACCATCTTTGTATACCTCTTCTTTATATATATCTTTACCTCGCAGTCTCTTCCCCTTTCTCTGTCTTAAAACTGTTCTTACCCTGGTACTATTTATCTCTCCTCCCTTTCCCTTTTTCACATGTCTGTCATCTTTCTGATTTTTCTCTATCCTTCACCCCTCAAGCTACTTTTCTCTTTCCTCATTACTGTGTTTACCTGACCTGTTTTCCTATACATATTCTCATTTTGCTCTCTTTGTACCTTGCATCTCTTTCTTAAGTATTCATATCTGTCTACACCTTTGTTTCTCATTCTAAAACATTTTCTATTTCTCTGCCTCCATTTCCCTATCTTTGTTGTGCTCTTCCTATCTCTCTTTGTCCTTTCTTCCTACTACCCATCATTTCTCTATATGCTTTACTTCTCTGCCTACCTTACGTTTCTTTTTGTAAAATCTCCATCTTTACTACCTTCTCTCTCTATTTCATGCCTCTCACCATGCTTTTCTCTTTATGTCTCTATATTTCTCTGATATCTTGCCATGTCCATTTTCTCTCACTCAGCAGGGTCACAGTTAGCTGTCTAGCTAGAGAAGTGCACTCATATAAGGAGGTGAAAGAGACAAGGCAGGGAATGGGTAATTAGAAGATCAGTATCAGATTTTAAACAATTAAATGGTGACAATCCTCAGAGCAGTAGTTTGAATTTTAGTGCTTGCAACAAGCCTGTCAGTAATTAAAGAGGGATATATTAGTAAACTTCAATGTGCCACAATTAAATCTCCAATTGTAAGTTCTATATGCATATCCTTATTAATATTATACACTAGTTTACCAAACTTCTATAGCACATTTTTCCTAGAAAGGCAGCAAAAAGCTGAATAGATACTGAACCCCATATAAAATATTGTTGCTAGTATCCAAGCTCGAAAACAAATGTCTTTATCAATGTTTGTTCAAGCTTCCTTTTGTACTATTTGGCTATCTGTTAAAAGGCAGCTTGAGTCAATACCGCTGTTTCAAGGGTCAATATATAATAAAAAAATCACATGGTCTTGAATGAGCTGAAAAGGGGTAATAAGTTCCAAGTTATTCCAAACAAGGGACCCCAAAATATATCTTGCACAGGGCCCTACCAAGCCTTAAGATGTCACTGCATTTGCGGATTTTAGTTGATGGTGGTATTGCCAGAGGGCAGATGTCTAGGTGTGTCTGTCTTTATCATTGTGGGTGTGGCACCAGTGGCGCTCCAGGTAATTGTAATGGAGTGTGGTGAGTCATGGGTCATCTGTGTACCAGCTCACTTGTGCTGTGGCCCCTGAAGTGGTGATGGTTTTGATTAGGGATGTGTGAAATTCACATAATTTACTTTCACATAGCTGCACAAAATTAGCATAATGATATGTAATTGTAATTATTAGTTTAGTGCAAAATGCATCCTTCCGCCAATTTTTGGCACTGTGATGCTTTTAAACAAGATCACCAAGAACAGCTATTTGTGTTACGTTGATCCTGTGGGTTAGCAGTATATTTTTACGAAAAACGTGTGCTTTTCTCAGTATATCTTTGCAGTGAATGGTGCATAATTATGCAAAGTGGCATAATGGGGTCATTCAGTGAATTTCATGTGACAAAAACAATGTAAAATTCCTGATGTTATACAGGCATAATTTAACTTTCCACCCAGACCTTCTTAAGAGCCGGGATAGGGTGTTGGTGCTGGTAGTGATCCAGTTATTGAGGATAGGAATGGATTGGAGAGGTCATCTTGGTTCATCTGGTGGTGGATTTGGAGCTCTGTGGTTCTTTTGTTGAGACAGAGGCCTTGATTTAAATATTGGTGGATGGGTTAATCAGTTACCACTGTGACGGATATCCTCTCCTCTGAAATGTAAATTCCTTTGGACATAATGGGATTTAGATTTAGGTGGATGGGATATCCATCACTGTTGTGACTGAGTAACCCATCCCCCGGTATCTAATTCAGGCCCAGACTTCCAGTTGCATTTGGTGGTCTTGGTGGGTGCGATTACATGTTAGTGGGTTAGGTGTGCTCAGTGCACATGAGGAGATTGGGCTTGTCAACAATGATATTGAAGAAATTAGTAAAGAGAGGGTCAAAGATATGTCTGGTGGGAATGTATGTCAGAACAACGCATGCTGGAACAAGGCATGCCTGAACAACGTGGTCAGAACAACGACCGCGTTGTTCCCACTAATGCCTTTACCACGATTGCCTTAAAAACGATTTTTCGTTGTAAAGGCATTCCTGGTAAAGGCATTAGTGAACGGCTTGCATGGTTCCAGCATGCTTCCCCTCTGACCCCACACCCCGCCCCTAAAAATTACAGCAACTCCCCCACCCCCACACCTAAAACCACCCGAACCCCCCACCCCTGCCCCTAAAACTACCTCAACCCCCACCCGCCCCTAAAATGAGTACAGCCCCCACCCGCCTCTAAAACCGAAAACTACCCCACCCCACCTCTAAGACCTAAAACCATCCCAAACCCCATCCCGCCCCTAAAACCTAAAACTACCCGAACCCACGCCCCTAAAACTACCTCAACCCCCACCCACCCCTAAAATTACTACAGCCCCCACCCGCCTCTAAAACCGAAAACTACCCCTCCCCACCCCTAAAACATAAAACCACCCCAACCCCCACCACTGCCCCTAAAATTACCATGACCCCACCCACCCCTGCCCATAAAATTACCGCGACCCCCCACTGCGACCCTAAAACCTAAACCACCTGACCCCAAAAACTAAAAATACTCCTACCCCCACCCCTAAAACTAAAAATGCCCTGACCCCCCTACCCCACCCCTAAACCTAAACCACACCCCACCCCTAAAACAAAACATACCCCAACCCCCTCGCCCGCCCCTAAACCACCCCAACCCCCACCACCCTAAAACTAAAAATACCCCAACCCGGCCCCTAAAACAGCCCCACTTACCTGATCACTTTGTCCTCCTCAGCTGACTCCTTTCTTCTGTGCCTTAACCACGCATGTGCGTGGTTCAGTACATGCGTGGTTAAGGCACCAAACAAGGAAGTCATGGTTAACAAAAGCGTTGTTCTGCTTTCGTTGTCCATGACTTTGTTATTAGGGATTCATGGTTAACGCCGCTTCCCATCTGGTGGTGTGGGTAGGGTTCTTTACTCATTGGGTAAGTATGAGTGTGTTCAGGCCTTCCAGAAGGTTGTTGGTTTTCAGCTTGCTGTGGTTCTCAAATCAACATTGAAAGTGCCAAGGAAGATGAAGGAACAGGATTGGAGTACGGGGGAACAATGGTGTCAGTTAATATGGCTGAAGTTGTCTCTTAATCTGGGTAGCCAGTAGAGCAGGGCTAAAGTGGTGTTGCTTCAGGTGCTGATTTTGAAAGCCAGGTTTTTGCAGCAGTCTGTGGAATTTGCTGAGGGAGTAGAAGATGTTTCCCTTAGATAGGAAAGTGATTCCACCTAGTAATCTTGCAGCCAAGAGGGAAGGTTGTCATGATGATGTGCAGAATGGAGGCAGGTTTGAGCCAGGGCTCGAAAAGGAAAGAGTGCATATAGGGATAGGTCATTCAGGAAGTCCAAGACTTCAATGCTGTGATTGATGAGTGGGCAGGTGTTGAGGAGAGTGCAGACAATGGTGGGGTGTGTGTTGTGTGTGTTATGTGTGGTAGGTTTGCATAAGTGTTGAGGGTGTGAAGATAGGAGGTTTGTGTTGGGAAGGTACAGGCGAAGCAGCATATGATGTAGGCCAATGCACCTTCAGTGTGGTCAGGAGAGGTCAGACTGCAGCACAGGGATAGGTGTCTGGGTTTCAAAGTGTAGAGTGTTGTGGCAGAGTATCAACATTGGCTGCAGTACATGGGTGGAGGTCCAGGTCTTCCTGCACTGTGCATAGGCTGGCATGGATAGATACAGAAGGGTTTCCCTTGTGTGCTAGCAGCATGCTCTCTATGTGAGTCCACTGCATGTCTGCACTGCTGCCACCATTAATAAGGTGATGGAGGGAGGAGGATATCTGAGTGCATGGATGGGGCTTGGCCGGGCAGGAGTGAATGGCTGGACAACACAAGAGACAGCAGGTGAGAAAGAACAGGTGAGTATGTGTTGCTGGGGGCAATAAAATCCTAGAAGGCTACTGGAGATGGAAAGAGCCAAAAAAGGAGAAAGGAAAGCTGCATGAAAGTCTAAAAGAGGTCAAAACAGAAAAAGTGGCAAAAATGAGGCAGATTATGAAGAGAATAAGCATGAACAATGACAGTGAGAGAGCGAATGAAAGTTGTTTGATGGGGACATGGAGGAGTGAGTGCTAACTTAAGAGAGTGCGAAAGAAGAGGCAAAAAGATGAAGAATACAGGCAAAAAGTGGCAAAAGAAAAGCAAAAATTCAACAAGGTAAGCATGAAAAAGAGGCAAAAAAGAACACTGGCAATGCTCCAGAAAGGCAAGAGCAATAAATGAGGAAAGATTCTAGAAAAAGTAGTACATGTGGGGAAGCCTCAGGCTAGTGGAGCAGAGTTGAAATGGAATCCAAAAGAGCCAGGCTGGAGGGCCACGGCTACAGGTAAGGAAGTGAGGTAAGTCCAGGCAGTGCCTTCTCAATGGCTGTTCTAGTCTGCAGCTGCCATTAAGAAGGTATGGGTGGGGGGATTCTGTGGGCTGTGGGCCGGCTGTGCGGAAAGGAGATGGTGGTGAGAGAACATGAGAAGTAGCAAGTGGGAAGGGGCAGATGAGTGTGTGGCCTGCAGGCAAAAGACCACAAAAAAAGTCTTCAGAATATAGAAAGAGACAAAAAAGGAGAAAAGATTGTGGTAATAAAGGCAGAACCTGCAATAGGAAAAAAGAGAAAAAGAAGGGTAAAGGATGCAGAGTGCAAAGTGAAACTGGGTGAACGATGAGAGTGCCAGATCGAGTGAAAGTAGTTCAAAGGGGGCAAAGAGAATTCAGTGCCTAGTGGAGAGAGTGTGAAAGATTTGGGAACAGAGGCAAAAAGCTGCAAAAGAAAGAGGTAAATGTGAAAAAGAGATAAAAGGGACAGGGCCAAAGCAAACAAAAGACAGGAGCAAAGAAGCAAGGATGAGTGGAGAAAGAGTAATGCTGGTGAGAAGTTGGGGGCCTCAGACTGGTGCAGGAGAGCAGAGTTGAAGTGTCGTTAGAAAGGGCCAGGCATGGCCATAGGGCTGAGGCTACAGGTAAAGCTATCCGGCAGGGCCAAGTTGCACCTTCTCAAAATCAAATACCGTGCAAGAATGAGTGTAGTAATGAGAAAGAACTGGATCACTACAAAGCAAAAAAAACACTTATTCACCACCAGGCTGTGATGCAAACAACTTTGCCAAAGAAGCTAAAAGAGAAAAAGAAAAAAAAAACGTTACTCCAACTTGTGACGCACACTATAAAGCACATATTCCCCTGAAAGGAACTGCTTTGTGTAAAAGATATTCTCCATGTGAAAAGGCAGATTGCAGCAAACCACAATGAAATTAGCCAGTGGTCAAAGTGGACTGAGCTCTTCTCCCACAATATATGCCAAGGTGGGTGGTAGGAAAATATGAATGACATAACCGATCAGCAGCTGAGGTGGGCAAACCCATTGTCCGATGCTGTGGTGGTGACCAAAGCATAATGTGAATGTCACACTAACAAACCAGTGGCTGAAGTGGGCTGTCTCCTTGCCCCACAATATATGCTGAGGTAGGCAAAAGGAAAATGTGAATAACACAATAAAATAATGCTGGCTGAACAATGGCTGAAACTAGGCTTACTCCTTGCCTCATGGCTATAATGTGGTAGGCGGAAACAAAATGTGAATGTCACAATAACAGATCAATGACTGAAGCCTCCTGACCCCTTGCCCCATAATGTACAATGTGATGGATAAAATCAAAATGTAAATGACACAACAAAAGATCAATGAGGCTGATGTGAGCTGACACATTCCCCTATGCTGTGGCGGTCAGACATAAAATATGAATGTCACATTAACATATCAGAGTTGAAGTGGACTAACTCCTTGCTCCTAAATGAATATTGTGGGGTGCCAAAGCAAAATGTGAATAGCAAAATAATAGGTCATGGCTCACCCCTTGCCCCATTCCCTACTATGTGGTGGACAGAAGCAAAATGTGAATTTAAAGTAACAGATCAAAGGCTAATGTGAACTGCCCCACCTGCCCCAGGATATAAGTTCTGATTGGCAAAAGAATAATGTGAATGACACAATGACATATTGATGGATAAAGCTTAGCTTCTCAGGAGGTTGAACCCTCTGTGAAGGGGAGAAATTCCTCTACAAATATATAAGCAAGCCAAAAAGCAAAGGGCTACCATTTTGACCTTTCCCTGGGGTAGCTAAATGCCCCATACAAGGGTCGTGACTGGCCCTCCAAAAGGGAAAGGGAAAATTGAAAAATGAGTTGGGACCTGTGAAGAGCCAACCCATGCCTTGAGGTGCCGATCACACAAGAATAAAGTCCCTGCCAGCTTGGAGTTCCAGAACCTTATAAAAGCTCTTATAAGATGGCATTGAAGGCAGAGCCCAGATGATAAACCTCTGGAGAATGGGCCTTAAAGGAAATGCTTAAAGTCCAAACCCAAGTGGATACACTGAAAATTAGCTCAAAACTGATATTGCTCCACAGGGCCTGTCCCCAAAGTTCATGGTGGAACATGTCTATGTCATCCCTATAACAAGACCTCTCCCAAGTGCTTCCCCCAAGCCAATTGTGGCAAAACTTTTGAACTACCCCGAGATGAACTGTCTCCAGCAAAAGTCTAGACTGAAGGGTGCCCTCTTGGTAGACTTTCCTGGAGTAATGATATTCCATGACTTTACACATGTGGTGCAAAACCAAAAAGTCTCCTTTAGGCAGTAAAGAAAAACAGTTTCAGGAACTTAATGTGAAATAACCCCTTTTATTTCATGTCTTACTGAAGGAGAATTAAAATACCCATTTCATCCCATACCCCGAGGAGAACTGGGCTTTGATTCAGCACCTATATGACCAGTCTTCACTTAACCATGGATCTGCAAACTTGACCCCTCCACAAATATGGCGTAGCCCTCCAAGAGAGGGGGGCAAGGAGGAGTTGCGGAAAGACTGCAAGAAACATCACAACAAAAAAGGTCAGGAGGGCCATTGGGCTTTCCTAGACTCTGTAGCAGGGAAGCACAAGCCTCCTTAATATTCATTCTGTGAGGCAGCAGAGAAATCCTCCTCAATGTCGGCACTCTGCAGACTCAGTACTCCTAGCCCCCCTAGTTACTCCTCAAACTGCTGATGACCTTAAGAAAAATTCCTGGAACTGTGTTCTATTTCTTTGCAAACCAACTTACTTTGCCACCCAAATTGACCTTGCCAGTTAAGGCTGCCACTCAAGCCTGTTGCAAACCCAAGTTGCAGCCTGTATGTATGCATTCTATTCTTCAAGGTTTACCATCATGATGTTATCTCAAGCTTCCCCTAGAGAATCTTCTTTTATGTATAGGGCAGTCGGCCCTCCCCTCCCAAAGATGATCTGCTGTGGTTACTTACTGGACATTTTTGCCGCATCCTCTGACAAAGCGTGACCCGCCCAACCTTATTCTTCTACTGACTATGAAGTGCCTGTACAGACCCTATGTCTAGAATGGGCCAGCTTCCTGAGAGTACATATACCTTGATACCTCAATTTGTCTTACCTTTGCCCCCTTTTGCTAACACCAAAGTTGATCCATACTGCCTTTGTGGCCTTTCTACAGACTGGTCTGTTGACAGTTCTGTCACTGATCTCTTGTTAATGTTTGTTGTGGAATATTGTTTGTTGAAGTCAAGCCCCAACCTATATTCATACACTGGTCACCTTACTAGCCTTATCCACTTTGAGATACTGTGAGTGCACTATTATATCTAAGAAAGAGGTTTAATTTAGGGGTGGCAAAAATTTCCTGTCCACCAATGGCTTTCAAGGAGTTTTGCCCACTCCATGCTCCACTTGGAGTGTGGAGTTCTGGGAAAAGTCTGGCAACCGCTGCATATTGGCTATTTTTCTTGCATACGGCTTACAAGCGTTAAGCAAGAGAGCAAGGATTTGCGTCCCCTAGAGTGATTTTCAGGCACTAGAACATCTCCTGGCAAGGCAATCACAGCAGGTAGTGACCATTCACTCTGAAAATGCTGCCACTAAAGTAGAAAATTGAATGGAGTGGCAGAAAAAAAACAGCAACATCTGGGACACCACGTGGTGCAATCTGCTCCCAGCGCTCAAAATCAGAGCAAGCAGTGAGACATGCCTGACTCGGCCTGCACGCAAAACTCAGCAGAATCTCACAGAGTTTTACTGTAACTCCACAGAATTCCGCAGAGTGAAATTCCACGAATTCCACCCAGACCTAGTTCTATTAGTGTCCTCAATGTAGCACTGGATTGAGCCCATCCCTGCCTCCAGGGTTCACCAGAGGACCGCAGTGCGAGTGCCCTGGCTTCCTGGGTTCAGGCTTGAGACCTCATGGCACATCTCTAATGGGCAACACAGTAAATACTCCTATTATTCACCCTGTCATGGGCTCTACTTTAGACTCCATTGCATGGTATGTTCTGGGAAACTTTAATCATATATCTACTTTTAGAATTCGTATCCTTGGTGTGGTCTTCCCTAACTTTTTGCCTATGTTTCCCAGGTTGTTGATGTGCGCTGGACTCTGTTTTTGCTGCTTTTGATACTCTTGGCACCTTACCACTGCTATCCAGTCCTAAAGTGCAAGTGCTCCAGTGAAAAATGTATGTGAAATTAGCTTTGCATGATTGGCATATATGATTTACTAATACGTCCCTTGT
Organism: Pleurodeles waltl; assembly: GCF_031143425.1. NCBI lineage: Eukaryota > Metazoa > Chordata > Amphibia > Caudata > Salamandridae > Pleurodeles > Pleurodeles waltl. The sequence continues at coordinate 695,602,519 of NC_090438.1, forward strand.
AAGTGCACTAGAGGTCCCCAGGGCCTGTTAATCAAATGCTACTAGTGGGTCTGCAGCACTGGTTGTGCCACCCACATGAGTAGCCCTGTAAACATGGCTCATACCTCACACTGCAGTGTCTGTGTGTACAGTTTTACACTGCTAATTCGATTTGGCAAGTATATCCATTTGTCAGGCCAAAACCTTCTCTTTTCTTACATGTAAGGCACCCCTAAGTTAGGCCCTAGGTAGCACCCATGGGCAGGGTGCAGTGAAATACTGCCAAAGTTGGTTTTCATTGTTGCACGGTCTCTCTCTCTCATAGGTTAATATGGGGGCTGCCTTTAAATGTAAGTGCAGATTCCCTTTGGGAGCAGATCGAAATAAGGAGTTTAGGGTCTCTGAGCTCACAAGTTAAAAATGCATCTTTTAGTGAAGTTTGTTTTTAGATTGTGTGTTTTAAAATGCCACTTGTAGAATGTAGGCATTTTCTTGCCTAAACTCTTCTGTGACTCTGCCTGTTTGTGGATTCCCTGTCTGGGTCAGTTTGATAGTTGGGCTGTTTTCACCTCTCTCTAGACAGTGACACAAAGTACGATGGGGTGTAGCCTGCATATCCTGATAAGCCATCTGTGCTGGGAGGGAGTGGAGGTATGGTCACTCACACCTGAAAGGGCTGTGCCTGTCATCATACAATGCAGTCTCCAACCCCCTGGTGTGTGCCTGGGGCCTGGCCTGGGCAAGGCAGGATCTTACAAACAAGAGAGACTTTCCTTTGAAGTTTGCCTACTTCAAAGGCAGAGAGGAGTATACGTAGTGGACCCAAAACCCCTGAAAATTAGATCACTTCTGGAACCAAGAGTAACCTCTGCCAAGAACAAGTGCTGAAGAGCTGAGGAGAAGTGCTGCCCCTGCCTCTGACTGTGCTTTGTTGGGCTATCCTGCAGTTGCTGCTTCTGCCTGTGAAATGGGACAAAGACTAAAATCTGTTGTGCATTCCTGCTTTCGAAGTACCTCCAAGGGCTTCAACTGAGCTTGTCTCCTGTTGTTGAAGTTTCACTGCCATCGAAGACTTCCCCTGCCAGCACCTGGACTCTCTGCTGAGACTCCTGCCCTGCCCTGCCAAGTGGTCCGCTATCCAGTTCCTGGGCCCTTGAAACGTGAAGTTGGCAGCTAAGAACTGAAAATCCACGCACAGACCGCAGTGCAGGGAAGTTTTCAACACACCTTCTGTGACGCGGCTGATAAATGATGAGCCGCCGGCTTTGCGCCTGAAATCAATGCTCCACCTGCATCGCGGCTGGTAGATCAACGTAACGCATCTGGAGAAACGATGTGCAACATACACTAACGGAGGCTGATAACGATGCAAACCCCACACAGGGTGGATTCGAGGTATCCCATCCAGAAATCGACGCATCGATCTCTTGCGAGGGAGAAAATCAACGCATTGCCGACCCAACTGGAGAAGGAAATGATGCACGACCTCAGTTGCGAGTAAGGAATCAACGCATCGCTGACTTTTCCAACTCACACTCGCCCGTGCAGCTTTATTTTTTACACAAACCAGGTACTTTGTGTAACAGCAGCAGTCTCACTGTTTTCTAAGGATTAAGGGCCAGATGTAAGAAGATTCTGAATTGCGAGTCGCAAATTGCGAGTCAGAGAGACTCGCAATTTACGAGTCGCAACCCAGAATGTAGGATGGTGTCCCTGACACCATCTGCGACTCTCGCAAGGGGGTCGCAAAGGCCCACCTCAATGATATTAATGCGGTGGGTCGCAATTTGCGACCTCCTTGAGACTCCCGGCAGTCACAGGGATGGTGGCCTGCTGGATACAGCAGACCACCATGTCTGTGACTGCTTTTAAATAAAGCAGTTTTTTTGTTGTTGTTGTAATGCAGCCCGTTTTACTTAAAGGAAAACGAGATGCATTACAAAACTAAAAAATGAAATGCAAAAAGATTTGTACATCTGGCCCTATGACTATAGGTGGTCATTACAACATTGGCGGTAAAAGCCGATTACCGCCATGCAGAAGACCGCCAACACACCGCCGCGGCAATCCGCCACAGCTATAATGACCCACAGCACGGAATCCGCCAAAATTCAGACACCCACACAAGTCCGCCACACCAAAGGTCAGTGATAAACTGGCGAAAACAAATCCTCCACCATCACGCCAACAGAAATACTCCCACACTATCACGACCCATGAATCCACGCGGCGGTCTTTCAACCGCGGTATTCCATTGGCGGTACACACCGCCGCGCTCAAAATACACACACATATACAAAACACCACCACATTGGACAATTCGAAATACACACACCTGATACACATACACACACCACTCCCACACACCCAATATAATATAAAACACACACCCACATCACCCACAAACCCCTACGACAACAATTACTGAGACAAGGCCAGAGAGAGACACCACCATCAACAATACTAGCATCCACAGGCACACAACACCATCCCCCACATAACTTCTACGCACCTCACACTACACACCACTATATATCAGCACACTTATCACCCCACACACTACCCCACACATCACCAACACCACCCCATGGCACGGCAAAGACACCCCAGGTTCTCGGAGGAGGAGCTCAGGGTCATAGTGGAGGAAATCGTCCAGGTAGAGCCACAGCTATTCGGAGCACAGGTGCAGCATACATCCATAGCTAGGAAGATGGAGCTATGGCGAAGAATAGTGGACAGGGTCAACGCAGTGGGACAGCACCCAAGAAATCGGGAGGACATCAGGAAGAGGTGGAACGACCTACGGAGGAAGGTGCTTTCCGTGGTCTCAAGACACCACCTGGCGGTTCAGTGGACTGGTGGCGGACCCCCACCTCCTCCCCCACAACTAACAACATGGGAGGAGCAGGTCTTGGCGATTCTGCATTCTGAGGGCATCACAGGAGTAGGTGGAGGAATGGACTCTGGTAAGTCAAATCTTAACTATTACATACCCCACACTACTTGCATGCCAGCACATACCCCCACCCTCACCCCCATCACTCCTACTCCTCACAAATGTCCCACTATCACAACCCACCCATCCCAACACCAAGCCCTGCATGCAACAACAAAGCATGGACACCCATCACTAAAGCATGCCCACTGCACATACCCATACACCCCCCTAAACCACCATCACACAAGGTCCCACACAGGACTGCAAGCACCGGGGTACACGGTCACCCACCCATTGCACACCATGGCACACACAGATGTAATAAACATCCTTTTATACCCCTGCAGGACCACAACCCAACGTCACCGGACAGGAGGGTCCACACATGTCCACACCACCAACAGAAGAGGCCCACATTGATGACAGCACCTCTGTCCAACTGGATCTAGTTGACCAGCCCGGCCCATCCGGGACCTCTGGACAGTCGGTTCCCCTCACCCAGTGACAGGCCACCACAGACCTTCCCCCCCTCTGGAAACACCAGCACAGCACCCACCCAGCGGGCCCATACCTCCGTCCCCAGGACAAGTCAATCAGCAGTGTGTCCACCACTACAGGGAACCCAGGATAACCCACCACCCCAACAACAACAGGGACCTGGGGGCAGTGGTAGTGGGCACCCGGTCCAGGGGATGGAGGCCCAGGAACACAGGGGAACTGGGAGGGATGCTGTGCGATAGGGGGCGGATAGGCCCAGGGAACCCACTCTCCATGAGGCCCTCTCCAACATCATGGGAGCCTACCACCACTCCCAGGAGACGATGGCAACGGTACTGGCCAAGTTTCAGGAGACCCAGCGCCTGCAGGAGGAACAGTATTTGGGCTTCAGGGAGGAACTCAGAGCCATCAATTCCATCCTGGGCACCATCGTAGGGGTGCGGAAGGAAGTACTCAACACCAGGAGGGACACTGTGGCACTACAAGGGGCCCCTGACACTAGCCTGGACGATGAACTGCCCACCACCTCCGCCGGCGCTAGTGGACAGGAGGCACTGCCACAGGACCACCACACCAGCACCACAGCCCCTGCAGAGGGAGAACCACCTCACAAATGGTCCCTGAGATTCAGGGCAAAGACAGAGAACGATGCCAAGACCCCCGCCAAGAAATGAGACCACCCTGAATGTCATCCTACTGTTCCACTTTGTCACCCTGTCCATCCTTAAACTGCCCCAGCTCCACTTCCTATGCCCATTAGGGCAATGCACCTGTGAGACTAGTAGACTGGACTCTGACATGGACATTCCTCCACCATCACCCCTCACCATTTTACAACCCCCTCCAATATTGAGCACTAAAATAAACACCCTTAAAGCACAAAACAATCTGGAGTCAGTCTGTGATTTCGGAATACTGTATTAGCAGTCACTGTGGCAAAAATCTCTTTCATTTGTAATGTCAACATACCTATGTCACACAGCTGTAGTCCATGAGGAATCAAAGCAGATGTCACACTGTGGGACCCACAACTGTGAAATCGTAAGGGAAAGTGACAACTCAGTGACCATACACTGGGTGAAAACGACAGACAGTAGAGAGGTAGTAGTGTTTAAGTACATGTAGTAGGCATGTTTGTATTCTTACCTGTGTTTCACTGGAAATATTGCTGGATCACTGAGTCCCTGTTGTCCATGTCTTCTTCTTCTGCTTCCTCGTCTCACTGTCCATAGGCTCCACAGCTGCAACAACACCGCCATCTGGACCATCCTCCTGCAGAAAAGGCACCTGTCATCGCAAAGCCAAGTTGTGAAGCATACAGCAGGCCACGATGATCTGGCACACCTTCTTTGGTGAGTAGAATAGGGATCCACCTGTCATATGGAGGCACCTGAACCTGGCCTTCAGGAGGCCGAAGGTCTGCTCGCTCACCCTCCTAGTTCGGCCATGGGCCTCATTGTAGCGTTCCTCTGCCCTTGTCCTGGGATTCCTCACTGGGGTCAGTAGCCATGACAGGTTGGGGTAACCAGAGTCACCTGCAAATGGCGAGGGACAACTGTTAGACACACACTAACCTGAAGGGATATCCCCACACAACCATTGCCACTGACTAGCTTCCAGGTGCTCACCTAATAGCCACACACAGTGCCTCTGGAGTTGACCCATCACATAAGGGATGCTGCTATTCCGCAGGATGTAGGCGTCATGCACTGAGCCAGGGAACTTGGCATTCATATGGGAGATGTACTGGTCTGCCAAACATACCATCTGTACATTCATCGAATGATAACTCTTCCGGTTTCTGTACACCTGTTCACTCCTGTGGGGGGGGTCCAAAGCCACATGGGTCCCATCAATGGCACCTATGATGTTGGGGATATGTCCAAGGGCATAGAAATCACCTTTCACTGTAGGCAAATCCTCCACCTGAGGGAAAACGATGTAGCTCCGCATGTGTTTCAGCAGGGCAGACAAAACTCTGGACAACACGTTGGAAAACATAGGCTGGGACACCCCTGATGCTATGGTCACTGTTGTTTGAAATGACCCACTCGCAAGGAAATGGAGTACTGACAGCACCTGCACTTGAGGGGGGATTCCTGTGGGATGGCGGATAGCTGACATCAGGTCTGGCTCCAACTGGGCACACAGTTCCTGGATTGTGGCACGGTCAAGCCTGTATGTGATGATCACATGTCTTTCCTTCATTGTCGACAGGTCCACCAACGGTCGGTACACCGGAGGATGCCGCAATCTCCTCACATGTCCCAGTGGACGGTGCCTATGAAGGACAACAGCGAGCACAGAGTCAAACAACTCAGAGGTACGTACCCACAGCTTACACAGAACACCAATCATAATCCAAAAAGTGGCCTGTATGTGTGTTGAGTCTAGGCCTAGGTATGTGTGACGCAGTTGAAAATGAAGCCATGTGGGCCCCTGAAATGGCGGCTGCCTGACCTCTAAAGTGGGACAATGGGATGTGAGGTAACTGCGCTGGCGTTGTACACCATCGCGGTAGGCGGTCGAAGACCGCGCCGCAATGCTGCATTAGTTAACATTGGTCCCTATGGGTTCCAGGAGCCAATGACGATGTACGCCGGCGGTGACGGTACGCACCGCCGCGGACGTGACCGCCATTTTCTATCTGTTCAATCACTCGATACCTGATCTTCGACAGGAGAGGACCTACACTGCAAGTGCTGCTGTGACCTCGGTCTGGAAGAGACAATGGCTCGAGTGTCTGGGGAAAGGCCCCTGCCTTCACATCGGAGGAGTTGGAGAAACTCTTGGATGGGGTCCTCCCCCAGTACACGCTACTCTACGGTCCTCCAGACAAACAGGTAAGCACACTGGGAGCATGCTGTAGGGGCTATGCCTGTGTGGAGAGGTGTGGATGTAAGAAGGAAGGGGGGAGAGTGCGGCGTGCATGAAACGACGGTGAGTGAATGTGTAACATGGCAAGGGTAGGGATGGGGGCCAATGACTGTGACGGTGCAGTTGGTAATAAGTTTCTCTTCCCCCTGTACAAATCATGTAGGTCAGCGCCCACCAGAAAAAATATATTTGGTGTGCCATTGCAAAGGACGTCCGGACCCTGGGGGTCTACCACAGACGGAGCACCAGAAAAGATAGGAGGACGTTCGCTGCTGGAGCAAGAAGTCGGCAGAGGCTCAGCTGGGGATGGTCTTCCACCGTGGGAGGGGTGCCTGTCGCACCATGACCCCCCTGATGTTCAGGATCCTGGCGGTGTTGTACCAGGAGTTGGATGGGTGCTTGAGGGCATCACAGCAGCCACAAGGGGGTGAGTACACTCTCATCCTGCTGATTTTGCGCGCAGTGGAGGTGTCTGGGTGGGGGAGGTGGGCTGTGGGTTTCCCTAGGCCAGGGCGAGTTCCGTAGGCAAGGTCCCTCCGTAAGGCAGGCCATGTGGCACCCCACCGCACCTCTGTAGAGTGCAAAGTACACCTAGTCATGCCCCTGTGTCATCCATGTGTGCAGATGTCGTCCATAGCCTAGTAGGCCATTTCCCAGGAATTGAACAGTAGAACCCAAGACCGTGGCGTAGTGCAGGGGGCTTGTGTGTCTGTCGTGTCCACCAACTGTAGCGGTAATGCATGCACTCAAAATGCCTTTCTTCTTCGCCCCCCCCCCTTTTTGTGGTCTCCCTGTTCTTGTGTGCATTAGCATCATCAGGCAGAGGAGCAGTGGCACCGGAGCACGAGGGGGGCTGCATCCCACATGGCCATGGAGGGCAACACTACGGAATCGGACTTCACCAGTGGGACGGAGGGCGAGGGGAGCTCCACGGCGGGGACAGGAGCTGAGACCAGTGTGACGGACTCGTCCTCTGATGGGAGCTCCCTTGTGGTGGTGGCAACATCTGTGCCCCCCATCTAGAGGTACAGCCGCCACCCCCCCTTCCAGCACCGCCCTCCCAGAAGCCCCTCAGCCTTTGCCCCGTGCCCGCTCACCCGGGAGGGTGGGCATCACCTTCGCCCCAGGCACCTCGGGCCCTGCCCCAGTCACCCCTGCTGCCCTCACTGTTGGGCATTCTACCATTTTGAATGCCATCCAGGGTGTAGAAAGGCAGTTGCAACAAACAAATGCATTCCTGGAGAGCATTCATTCTGGTCAGGTGGCCTTTCAGCGAGCTTTTCAGACTCTGGCCTCAGCACTGATGGCAGCCATTGTCCCTGTGTCTAGCCTCCCCCCTCCAACTTCCTCCACCCAGACCCAATCCTCTGCACCCCAGCCTATCCCAAGCACACCTCTAGACCAGCATGCACACACGTTAACACACAAGGGAAGGTCAGGCAAACATAAGCACCACACATCCCACAGGCACTCACACAAGCATCAGACACATGCATACACACCAACATCTACTGCCTCCAATGTGTCCCCCTCCTCCTCGTCTCCCTCCTCCCTCCCAGTCTTGTCTACACTCACACCTGCATGCACTACCTCTACAGCCACTACTACCATCACCAGCACACCCACCACCACACCCCGCTCACGTGCAGTCACCACCCCCACTACCATTCACACGTCCCCTGTGTCCTCTCCCAGTGTCTCTGTGACGCCCCCTCCCAAGATACACAAACGCAGGCACACACCCACCCAACAGCCATCTACCTCACGACAGCCTCCAGCGCATGCACCTTCACCCAAAGTCAGCAAACGAACACCTCCTACAACCACAACCTCTTCCTCCACTCCCAAAACCCCTCCAGCTACCCGTCCCAGTGTCTCCCAAAAACTTTTCCTGTCCAACCTTGACCTCTTTACCACACCTCCCCCACCACGTCCGTCTCCTAGGTCCCGAACTAGCACCTCAGCCACAACATTTCCGGGACCAGTGGTGCCTGTAGTCACCGGTATCTGGAGTGCATCGGCCACCAGGGCAGCCAGTGTGGCACGGAGCCACAGCACAGACAGTGCCCCACCTGTCAAACATCAGAAGTTGGCCAGTGCCTGGCGGGAGAGGGGGAATACTCCAGCCACCAAAGCCACTCCCAGGGGTCCCGGTGGGAGTGTGGAGTCACCTGCGACACCTGCCAAGGTGGGGAAGGGCCACAAGAAACCAGGAAAGTCTGGGAAGAGCAGCACGGCGGAGGACCGCCATCATCCCCGCTAGCCAGGAGGCCACGGGCGTCATCCCCGCTGCCCAGAAGGCCACAGCCATCATCCCCGCTACCCGGGAAACCACAGCCTTCATCCCCGCTGCCCAGGAGGCCACAGCCGTCATCCCCGCTGACCAGGAGGCCACAGCCGTCATCCCCGCTAGGACAGAGAGGACCGCCAGCACAAGCCCCGCTGGGCTAGAGAGGACCGCCAGCACAAGCCCCGCTGGGACAGAGAGGACCGCCAGCACAAGCCCCGCTGGGCTAGAGAGGACCGCCAGCACAAGCCCCGCTGGGACAGAGAGGACCGCCAGCACAAGCCCCGCTGGGACAGAGAGGACCGCCCGCACAAGCCCCCCTGGGCAAGAGAGGACCGCCAGCACAAGCCCCGCTGGGCCATGAAGGACCGCCAGCAGCTGAGTCACTGCAAAGGAGCCCGCCGCTCCAAGCATCGCTGAACAGGGCACCCCGTCTCAAGCACCGCTGAACAGGGCACCGCCGTCTCAAGCACCGCTGAACAGGGCACCGCCGTCTCAAGCACCGCTGAACGGGCACCGCCGTCTCAAGCACCGCTGAACAGGGCACTGCCATCTCAAGCACCACTGAACAGGGCACTGCCGTCTCAAGCAACGGTGGCCCATGAGCGTCAAGGACACTGACGCTACTGAGTCTGTCACGGGCAGAATAAAGCACTCTGGGCACCATGCTCCCTCCAGAACCAGTGGAGAGATCCATCCACTACCTCTGTCCTTAGCACGATGAAGCACTCTGGGCACAAAGCCCCCTCCAGAACCAGTGGAGTGATCCATCCACTGCGTCTGTCCTTAGCAGGATGAAGCACTCTGGGCACCATGCCCCATCCAGAACCAGTGGATTATCACATCCACTACCCCTGTCCTTAGCAGGATGAAGCACTCTGGGCACTATGCCCCCTCCAGAACCAGTGGAGAGATCCATCCACTACCTCTGTCCTTAGCAGGATGAAGCACTCTGGGCACAATGCCCCCTCCAGAACCAGTGGAGACTGTTATCCACTTGAGAGACTGTGGCTTTGCACTCCCCAGGATTGAACAGTGGGAAAACCACCCACTGGAGAGACTTGAGAGATTGTGGCTTTGCACTCCCCAGGGTGGAACAGTGGGCAAACCACCCACTGGAGAGACTTGAGAGACTGTGGCTTTTCACTCCCCAGGATTGTACAGTGGGCAAACCACCCACTGGAGAGACTTGAGAGACTGTGGCTTTGCACTCCCTAGGATGGAACAGTGGGCAAACCACCCACTGGAGAGACTTGAGAGATTGTGGCTTTGCACTCCCCAGGATTGAACAGTGGGCATGTGGCCCTCTCGTGGATTTGGCTTCGTGCACTCAGCCGGCTGAGGTGCCCCCCCTTTCCCTCCCCCTGAGGTGCCTGTTTTCTTGCTCTCTGATGCCCCTGCAGTGTTCTCTCCATCATGGTCGGGGATCTTGTGTGGGCCTCGCCCATACCGTGTGGGCCCAGTGTTCCACGGACTTAATTGGAGCACTACCTGGACTACTATGCTTGGTGTATATTTTTTTTAATGGTGTAGATATATATTTTTGCCTACTTGATTTTAATATATTACAATGGTTACACTCATTTTCTTTTGTCTTTGCATTCTTCCGGGGGGGTTGAGGCGTGTAACTGTGATGTATCAATATGTATTAGTGTGTATGTTGTAGTGGGTGAGGGTGGGGGTGGGGGTGTTGCGTGTTGCGTGTGTCCCTGTTTTTTCCCTCCCCCCTCTCCTGTGTCGTAGGTGCAGTACTCACCGTGGTCTTCGCCGCTGGCATTCGTGCTCCTGGTAGAGGAGCAGGAAGACTATCGCAAGGAGAATTTGGAGTTCCGGCTCCATGGTATCCTAGTTCCTCGTGGGGTGTGTAGAGGTGAGCGTTTTCCCTTCGGAATCCTGTTTCTGCCGCTTTTTTATCTGCGGTGAATCCGCCCCGGAAAAGGTGGCGGATTGGTAGGTTGTGATACTGTGGGCGGTACTTTGTCCTCCGCCTGTCTGTTGGCGGTCAGAGTATTAAAGTGGCTGTCTTTGTTGGCGGGTTCCGCCACGGTCATAATTGCAAAATGTTTACCGCCGACCTGTTGCCAGTCTTACCGCCGCGCTAACACCGACCGCCAGGGTTGTAATGGCCACCTTATTCGTTTGAAAATTCACATCTTGACTTGTGTATGTTTCATTTTTGTAATTTTGGTCTTGTTTTGTTTAAATAAATATTCCCTATTTTTCTAAACCTGCGTTGTGTCATTTTGGAGTGTTTTCACTGTATTACTGTGTGTGATGGTACAAATACTTTACACATTGCTTCAGAAGTTAAGCCTGCCTGCTCGTGCTAAGCTACAAAGGGGTTGAGTGGGGATTAACTGAGGGGGTTTCTCCTTTACCCTGACTAGAGTGAGGGTCCTTGCTTTGACAGGGGGTAACCTGACTGCCAACCAAAGACCCTATTTCTAACATTGGTGATCAACGGTGAAGATTGGACTTGACATACAATGATTAAGTGTACACTACTGTTTTCAGTGCAGACCATTACGTGACCACATACAGCTTGTTTTTACTTTTTCTCTTTGGGGATTTTTTCCTTCCTCATATTTTTGCTGATCATTTATTGTCTTTTTGATCTTCATTGGGAACTCTTTTTTCTGCCTTTGGAACTTTGCACTTTTGTTGATTCTTCATCATGTCTCAGTCTGGAGATGCATCAGCTGGTGCTGCTTTTGACTTAGGGAAACTTGAGAGCTAAACAGGTGCTCAGTTGAGGCAGTTCTGCTGGAATCTTTACATTAAGAGCTCCACTAGGAAGGAGGAGCTGCCGAAGGAGGCACTGAGGGCATGGATGACAGCCAAGGAAGCTGAGGACACACAGAGGAGGAGGTGGAGGATGAGGGTGAGAAGGTGCAATCCATACACAATGGTATAGTGGGTGGGCCTGTTATGTCCAGGGAGAGAGTCTCCAAGGCAGGTAGCAGTGTGTCATCCAAGGGTTTGACTCCTAAAGAGTTACAGGCAGAAAGGGCTCACCAATTGGAGTTGGAGCCGTTTAAGATGCAAAGGGAGATGGAAGAAAGGAGGATGGCCATAGAGGAAAAGAAGATACTGCTGGCTCATGAGCCCAGCTTGAGGGAGCTGGATCAGAGGGGCCAGTCCAGCAGAGATGCTAGCAGCAATATCACAGTGCAGCCTGAGAGGAGGGTGCACATTCCTAAAGACCTTGTGAAGGATTACAAAAGGGAGGATGACATATTCTTGTGGTTTAAGGCGTATGAATTTGCTCTCTGCATGAATCTGGTCCCTAAAGCTCATTGGCATTGGGTCTGTGAAAGCACTTTGAGGTAGAGGGGAGGGATACTCTGACATCCTTAGGGGATCCTCAGGGGTCTCCTACTCTATCATGAAAGATGCCCTACTCACCAGGTATGGTCTCACCCCTGAGCAGTATAAGGACAAGGTCCTATAAGAAGAAAGAATCCCAAACATAGTTGAAATGGGTTGATTCTTTTTGCAGGTCACTGGATGTTTGGGTGAAGGGCAGTAAGGTGACAACATATGAGGAGCTTTACAATTTAATTGCTTGGGAGCACCTGTACAGTTTATGTTTTCCAGAGCTGCACCAGCACCTAATTGACAGCAAGTTGACTGACCCCAGGAAGCTTGCGTAGGAAGCAGACTGCTGGGAGGGCACCAGGGTTCAGAAGAGGTATGGGGGAGATAATGGCAAGGGTGGGCAGGGTCCCTCTCAGAAGAAAGAGGGTAAGGGCAAACAGGGGGAGTTCTCTAAAGGGCCCCAATCTTGTTCCCAGGGTAAGGATTCCCAGCCCCGGGTGAAAAGAAGCCATGGTTCTCCAAAGGGAAACCTGTGGAAGGGGGCCCCCTGCGTAATTGTTATACAAGTTACCTTGTGGGTCATTTGAAGGGGGACCCCAAATGCCCCAAGAGTACACCGGCATCCACTGATGCTCAGTCCCACGGTATGGCTAGTGTAGCTCTTGGAGAGGAGTTGGTTTCAGGTGGGTGGGAGCCAGCTGAGATGACCCTTGTCTCACAAGGAGACAGTGAGATGGTCCAGAAAACCCTCGTACCTGAGAACACTAAGAAGTACAGGCAGGGGGTGACCATTAATGAGCAGAGGGTAGAGGCTCTGAGAGACACAGGAGCCAGTGTGACTACAGTGAGGAGTCACCTGGAGTCTGAAGTGCAGATAGATCCCCTTGTACTTCACCAAGTAGTTGCAGTGGACAATGCAGAATGCCTGTGCAGGGTGTGACGGGTTCCCTTTGAATGGGGGGGGGCTCAGGTTACTTGAAGGTAGCTGTGAATCCAACTATGCCCTTTAGATTGTTTGCTTGGCAATGACCTGGACGATTCCCCTTGGAAGGAAGTGGAACACAGGTCACACTTTGAGATGTTGGATCTGCCTGGGAAGGTATGCATATCCACCAGGTCAATGGCAGCCCATCAGTGTGGTCAGGATCCCCTGGAGCCTGAAATAGTGGCCCAAGGGACCCCCAAAAAGAGGAAGGGTAAGGGGTGTGGGAAATTAGTCCCAGAAGTTCCTACGGTCCGGGAGGAGGCGGACCCTGAGGGTGACGCCCCAGAGCCTACAGGGGTACAGGTGACTGAACTGGGGGAGGTCCCTGAACTGTCACAGTGGCAAGAGGAAGGCGGACCTACAAGGGAGGCATTCTGTGAGGCACATAAGACATACTCTACTCTAGTGGGTTTGTGGCAGTGACCTGCAGACCAGGCGGCTGGCAAGGAGCCAAAATCTCATCTGATTTATTGGTAGGACGGCCTCCTGTATAGTGAGCCTAAGGTTGCTGAACCTGCATCAGCCCATGTGCTGGTGGTACCCCAATGCTTCCTCCTGGGTCTGGCTCATGATGTGCCATTAGCGGGACATTTGGGGCAGGCTTGTCAGACACTTTTACTGTCCCCTAATGTGCAGGCGCTCAGATGCTCATTGTAGGGCTTGCCAGACTTGTCATGAAAGTGACCAGAGTGGGGGAAAATGTAAGGCTCCCCTCCAACCTTTTCCAGTGGTTAGTACCCCCTTTGAGAGGGTCGGTATTGACATTGTGGGGCCTCTGGATCCCAAGACAGCCATGGGCAAGCAGTTCATCCTAGTCTTGGTGGACCATGCCACTCAGCACCCAGAAACTATTCCTCTGAGGTCAATCACTTCCCATGTGGTGGATCTTGCATTGAGTTTTTTTTTGCCCATATGGGGTTCCCCAAGGAAGTGGTATCTAATAGGGGTACCAACTTCATATCTACTGATAGGCAGGAGTGTGGGGTAATGTATAAGTTCACAACTCCTTACCACCCCCAAAGCAATGGTCTGGTTGAAATATTCAGTTGCACCTTAAAAGGCATGATCCCTGGCCTGTCAGAGCCCTTCAGGCGGAAGTGAGGTGTCCTTTTGCCATGCCTTTTGTTCCCTTATAGGGAGAGTCCTGCATGTGAACCGGCTCAAGACACACTTTGAGCGATCTGAATTGTTCATGCTCCTAGCGACAGATGATTGGGTGGAGGAAGAGAGTGAGCCTCTTCCTGACCTCCTGTCTGCTGGAGAGAAGGATGGGTCTGTGGTGGGAGTGAACCTCTCCACCTCCCTGATCTCAGAACAACAGAGGGACTGTTGCCAGGTATTGGGTTAGTTTACCTTCCTATTCTCCTTGATGCCAGGGATCACACACTTATTTACACATGATATGGACACTGGGGACAGTCAATCCATTAAACAGAAGGTTTACAGGGTGACTGATAAGGTCAGGGCTAGCATCAAAGATGAGGTGTCTAAGATGCTATCCCTAGGGGTAATTGAGTTTTCAAGCAGTCCTTGGGCCAACCCTGTGGTCTTGGTCCCAAAGGCTGTTGCTCCTGGTGTCACCCCAGAACTCCTGTTCTGTGGAGATTACCGAAGTCTCAATGCGGTCACTAAAACTGACACACAGCCCATCCCCCGATCTGAGGAACTAATCGATCGGTTGTGAGCTGCCTAATAATTCAGCACATTTGATCTGAAGTCTGGGTATTGGCAGATTGCCCTAACTGAAGGAGCTGAGGAGAGGTCAGCATATTCTACCCCAGATGGACACTTCCCGTGTAAAGGGATGCCATTTTGAATGAATAATGCCCCTGACACATTCCAGAGGTTGGTCAACCAGGTGTTGACTGTGCAGGAAGACTTCAGTGCAGCATATCTGGGTGACATTGCAGTGTTCACTTCCACTTGGGAGTGACACTTGCAGTGCATTTGCAGAGTGTTGGAGGCCCTGCAAAAGGCAGTCCTCACTATTAAGGCAAGCAAGTGCCAAATAGGGCAGGGTTCAGTGGTGTATTTGGGACACCAGGTAGGGAGTGGCCAGGTGTCACCCCTACAGCTAAAAATTGACACCATTCTGGCTTGGGAGCCCCCCAAGACCCGGATTGAGGTGAGGGCCTTTTTAGATCTCACTGGCTATTACAGGAGGTTTGTCAAGGGATATGGCACCATTGTAGCAGCCTTTAGTGAGTTGACTTCCAAGAAGCAACCAAAGAAGGTGATCTGGACTGAGGGTTGCCAGACTGCTTTTGATGCCTTGAAGGCTGCCATGTGCATAGCACCTGTGCTGAAGGCACCTGACTACTCCAAGGAGTATGTTGTGCAAACAGACGCCTCAGAGCATGGTATAGGAGCAGTACTGTCACAGCTTAATGAAGAGGGCATAGATCAACCTGTAGGCTTAATTAGCAGGAGGTTACTTCTCAGGGAACATAGGTGGAGTGCAATAGAATGTGAAGCTTTTGCTGTGGTCTGAGCACTAAAGAAGCTAAAACCCTACTTGTTTAGGACTCACTTCTGTGTTCAGACCGACCACAGGCCCCTCCCATGGTTAATGCAGATGAGGGGTAAGAATCTAAAACTGTTGAGGTGGTCCATTTCCATACAGGGGATGGACTTTAAGATGGAACATCCCCCTAGTACAGAACACGCTAATACTGATGGACTGTCCAGATTCTTACGCCTTAGTGATGAGAACTCCCATGAGGTTGGGTAGTTGCGCCCCACTTTGAGCTGGGGGGGACACTTGTTAGACTTGGCATCCTTGGCGTGGTCTCCCCTAAATTTGTGCCTCTGTTTCCCAGGTTGCTGATGCGTCCTGGACTCTTTGTTTGCTGTTTTTGATACTTTAGGTACTTTACTATCCTGTGCTAAAGTGCAAGTACTCCTATGTAAAATGTATGTGTAATTGGCTTTCCATGATTGGCATATATGATTTAGTAATAAGTCCCTAGTACAGTGCACTACAGGTGCCCAGGGCCTGTAAATCAAATGCTACTAGTGGGCCTGCAACACTGGTTGTGCCACCCATATGAGTAGCTCTGTAACCACTTTACACTGCCAATTCGATTTGGCAAGTGTACCCACTTGCCAACCCTAAACCTTCCCTTTTCTTATATGTAAGGCACCCCTAAGATAGGCCCTTTTTATCCCTATGGGCAGGGTGCAATGTTTGTTAAAGGTGGGACATTACTTATGTTTTTTACATGTCCTGACAGTGAAATACTGCCAAATTCGGTGTTCACTGTTGCAAGGCCTATCTCTCGCATAGGTCAACATGGGGGATGCCTTTAAATGTTATTAAAGTGCAAACCCCCTTTGGGAGCAGATAGAAATGTAGAGTTTAGGGTCTCTGAGCTCACAATTCAAATATACATATTTTAGTGAAGCTGGTTTTTAGATTGTGTGTTTGAAAATGCCACTTTTAGAAAGTAGGCATGTTCTTGCCTAAACCCTTCTGTGACTCTGCCTGTTTGTGGATTCCCTGTCTGGGTCAGTTTGACAGTTGGGCTGTTTGTACCTCTCTCTAAACAGTGACACAAAGGGAGCTGGGGTGTAGCCTGCATATCCTGATGAGCCATCTGTGCTGGGAGGGAGGGGAGGAGTGGTCACTCACACCTGAAAGGGCTGTTCCTCCTCTCAAACAATGCAGTCTCCAACCCCCTGGTATGTGTCTGGGGCCTGGCCTGGGCAAGGCAGGATCTTACAAACAAGAGACTTCCTATGAAGTTTGCCTACTTCAAAGGCAGAAAGGAGAATAATTAGTGGACCCAAAACCCCCTGAAAATTAGATCACTTCTGGAACCAAGAGGAACCTCTGCCAGGGAGATGAACTGAAGAGCTGAGGACAAGTGCTGCCCCTGCATGTGACTGTGCTTTGTTGGGCTATCCTGCAGTTGCTGCTTCTGCCTGTGAACGGGGACAAAGACTGGACTTTGTTGTACATTCTTGCTTCAGAAGAATCTCCAAGGGCTGCAACTGAGCTTGCCTCCTATTGTTGAAGTCTCAAGCCATCAGAGACTTCTCCTGCCAGCACCTAGAGTATCGGCTGAGGCTCCTTCCCTGCCAAGTGGTGTGTTTCAACACACCTTTCATGATGCAACTGATAAACGACGTGCCGCCAGCTTAAATCAATGCTCCACCTCCATCGCAGCTGGAAGATCGACGCAACACAGCTGGAGAAGCTAAGTGCAACACCCTCTAACGGAGGCTGATAACTGCACAAACCCCACACAACGCTGTTTTCTGATACTGTGCAACTTTTTTTTTCACACACACTGTCCATGGGTGTCCAAATCTACCCGACACTACGCGGATCCGAGGTGCATTGTCTGGAAATCGACACATAGCTGTCTTGCGAGGGAGAAAAACTATGGATTGCTGACCCGACCAGAGAAGGAAACGATGCACAGCCTCACTTGTTAGTAAGGAATCGATGCATCGCTGACTTTTCCAACACACGCTCGTCCATTCGGCTTTATTTTGAACGCTAACCAGGTGCTTTGTGTAACAATGGCATTCTCACAGTTTTCTAAGGATTAAGAGCCACATGTACAAAGATCCAGTTTTGTGACTCGCAAACTGCGAGTCATAATGACTCGCAATTTGCGAGTTGCAAAACCAGATGTACCACAGTGTACTTTACACTGGATTCGCAGTGGGGTCGCAAATTACCTACCTCATGAATATTCATGAGGTAGGTCGCAATTTGCGACCCCTTTGTGAATGCCCCCCCCCCTTCACAGGGATGGTGGCTTGCTGGAGACAGCAGACCACCATGTCTGTGACTGCTTTTATCTAAAGCAGTTTTTTTTTTTTTAATGCAGCCTGTTTTCTTTAAAGGAATACGAGATGCATTTCAAAGAAAAAAAATAATAGTTTCTTTTTCATTTTTTCAGAGCAGGCAGTGGTGCATGGGACCACTGCCTTCAGTGAAAAAATATTTTCACTGCCATTCACAAAGGGGAAGGCTCTGTGCATACCAAAATGTTTTGTTTCCTATCGCAAACCATCCGATTCTGCAAATCGGGCTGTTTGTAATAGGAAAAATGGTACATACATGTGTCTCTAAGACTCCTAGGCCCTCATTACAACATTGGCGGTAAAAGCCGCTTACCGCCGTGCAGAAGACCGCCAACACACCGCCGCGGCTGCGGAATTCCACCACGGTCATTATGACCCACAGCACGGAATCCACCAAAATTCCGACACACACACAAGTCCGCCGCACCAAAGGTCAGTGATAAACTGGCGAAAACAAAACCTCCACAGTCACGCCCACACTATCACGACACACGAATCCACGCGGCGGTCTTTCAACCGCAGTATTCCATTGGCGGTACACACCGATGCGCTCAAATTACACACACATATACAAAACACAGCCACATTGGACAATTCGAAATACACACACTTGATACACATACACACACCACTCCCACACACTCAATATAATATAAAACACACACCCACATCACCCACAAACCCCTACGACCAAAAATCCCAAACGAAGGCCAGAGAGAGACACCACAAATAACTACCAAGCATTCACAGGCACACAATACCATCACCCAAACAACATCCATGCACCTCACACAACACACCACTAAATATCACCCCACACATCACAACACACACCACCCCACACATCACCCACACCACCCCATGGCCTGGCAAAGACACCCCAGGTTCTCGGAAGAGGAGCTCAGGGTCATCGTGGAGGAAATCGTCCGGGTAGAGCCACAGCTATTCGGATCACAGGTGCAGCACATTTCCATTGCCAGGAAGATGGAGCTATGGTGAAGAATCGTGGACAGGGTCAATGCAGTGAGACAGCACCCAAGAAATGGGTATAACATCAGGAAGAGGTGGAATGACCTACAGGGGAAGGTGCGTTCCGTGGTCTCAAGACACCATCTTGCGGTTCAGCAGACTGGCGGCGGACCCTCACCTCCTCCCCCACAACTAACAACATGGGAGGAGCAGGTCTTGGCGATTCTGCATCCTCAGGGCCACGCAGGAGTAGATGGAGGAATGGACTCTGGTAAGTCAAATCTTAACTATTACATCCCCCACCCTACCTGCATGCCATCACATAGCCCCATCACCAAAGCATGGCCACTGCACATACCCATAAACCCCCCAACCCATCATCACACAAGGTCCTACACAGGAATGCAAGCACTGGGGTACACGGACACCCACCCATTGCACACCATGGCACACACAGATGTAATAAACATCCTTTTATACCCCTGCAGCACCCCTACCCAACGTCACCGGACAGGAGGGTCCACAAATGTCCACACCACCAACAGAAGAGGCCCACAGTGATGACAGAAGCTCTGTCAAACTGGATCTAGATGACCAGCCCGGCCCATCGGGGACCTCTGGACAGTCGGTTCCCCTGACACAGACACAGTCACATGCCACCACAGAGCTTCCCCCCTCTGGAAACACCAGCACAGCACCCACCCAGCGGGCCCATACCTCTGTCCCCAGGACACGTCAATCAGCAGCGTATCCACCACTACAGGGAACCCAGGATAACCCACCACCCCAACAACAACAGGGACCTGGGGGCAGTGGTAGTGGGCACACGGTCCAGGGGACGGAGGCCCAGGAACACAGGGGAACTGGGAGGGCTGCTGTGCGACAGGGGGAGGACAGGCCCAGGGAACCTACTCTCCACGAGGCCCTCTCCTCCATCATGGGAGCCTGCCACCACTCCCAGGAGATGATGGCAAGGGTACGGGCCAAGTTTCAGGAGAGCCAGGGCCTGCAGGAGGAACAGTATTTGTGCTTCAGGGAGGAACTCAGAGCCATCAATTCCACCCTGGGCACCATCGTAGGGGTGCTGAAGTAAGTAATCAACACCAGGAGTGACACTGTGGCACAACAAGGGGCTCCTGACACTAGCATGGACAATGAACTGCCTACCACCTCCGCCGGTGCTAGTGGACAGGAGGCACTGCCACAGGACCACTACACCAGCACCCCACCCCCTGCAGAGGGAGAACCACCCTGCAAATGGTCCCTGAGATCCAGGACAAAGACAGAGAACGATGTCAAGACCCCCGCCAAGAAATGAGACCACCCTGAATGTCATCCTTCTGTCCCACTTTGTCATCCTGTCCATCCTTAAACTGCCCCAGCTCCACTTCCTATGCCCATTTGGGCAATGCACCTGTGAGACTAATAGACTGGACTCTGCCATGGACATTCCTCCACCATCAACCCTCACCATTTTGCATCCCCCTCCAATATTGAGCACTTAAATAAACACCCTTGAAGCACAAAACAATCTGGAGTCAGTCTGTGATTTTGGAATAGTGTATTAGCAATTACTGTGGCAAAATGCACTTTCAATTGTAATGTCAACATACCTATGTCACACAGCTCTAGTCCATGAGGAATCAAAGCAGATGTCACACAGTGAGACACACATCTGTGAAATCATAAGGGAAAGTGACCACTCAGTGATCATAAACTGGGTGAAAACGACAGACAGTAGAGAGGTAGTAGTGTCAAAGTACATGTAGTAGGCAGGTTTGTATTCTTACCTGTGTCTCACTGGAAATATTGCAGGATCACGAGTTCCTGTTGTCAATGTCCTCTTCTTCTGCTTCCTCGTCTTCACTGTCCACAGGCTGCACAGCTGCAACAACACCGCCATCTGGACCATCCTCCTGCAGAAAAGGTACCTGTCGTCGCAAAGCCAAGTTGTGAAGCATACAGCAGGCCACGATGATCTGGCACACCTTCTTTGGTGAGTAGAATAGGGATCCACCTGTCATATGGAGGCACCTGAACCTGGCCTTCAGGAGGCCGAAGGTGCGCTCTATTATCTGCCGTGTTAGCCCATGGGCCTCATTGTAGTGTTCCTCTGCCCTTGTCACCTGCAAATGGCGAGGGACAACTGTTAGACACACACTAACCTGGAGTGATATCCCCAGACCCAGACAACCATTCCCACTGACTTGCTTCCAGGTGCACACCAAATAGCCACACACAGTGCCTCTGGAGTTGACCCATCACATAAGGGATGCTGCTATTCCGCAGGATGTAAGCGTCATGCACTGAGACAGGGAACCTGGCATTCACATGGGTGATGTATTGGTCTGCCAAACACACCATCTGCACATTCATGGAATGATAACTCTTCCGGTTTCTGTACACCTGTTCACTCCTGCGGGGGGGACCAAAGCCACATGTGTCTCATCAATGGCACCTATGATGTTGGGGATATGTCCCAGGGCATAGAAGTCTCCTTTCACTGTAGGCAAATCCTCCACCTGAGGGAAAACGATGTAGCTCCGCATGTGTTTCAGCAGGGCAGACAACACTCTGGACAACATGTTGGAAAACATAGGCTGGGACATCCCTGATGCTATGGCTACTGTTGTTTGAAATGACCCACTTGCAAGGAAATGGAGTACTGACAGCACCTGCAATTGAGGGGGGATTCCTGTGGGATGGCGGATAGCTGACATCAGGTCTGGCTCCAACTGGGCACACAGTTCCCGGATTATGGCACAGTCAATCCTGTAGGTGATGATCACATGTCGCTCCTCCATTGTTGACAGGTCCACCAGTGGTCTGTACACCGGAGGATGCCGCCTTCTCCTCACATGTCCCAGCGGACGGTGCTTATGAAGGACAACAGAGAGCACAGAGTCAAACAACTCAGAGGAACGTAACCACAGCTTACACCGAACACGTATCATAGTCCGATATTTGGCCTGTATGTGTGTTGAGGCTAGGCCTAGGTAAGTGTGACGCAGTCAAAAATTAAGCCATGTGCTCCCCTGAAATGGCGGCTGCCTGACCTGTAAAGTAGGATAAGGGGATGTGAGGTAACTGTGTTGGCGTTGTACACCGTCGCGGTAGGCGGTCGAAGACCGCGACGCAATCCTGCATTGTTTAACATTGGACCCTATGGGTCCCAAGAGCTAATGACGATGTACGCCAGCGGTGACGGTACGCACCGCTGCGGATGTGACCGCCATTTTCTATCTGTTCACTCGATACCTGATCTTCGACAGGAGAGGACCTACACTGCAAGTGCTGCTGTGACCTCGGTCTGGAAGAGACAATGACTTGTGCGACTGGGGAAAGGGCCCCTGCCTTCACATCAGAGGAGTTGGAGAAACTCGTGGATGGGGTCCTCCCCCAGTACACGCTACTCTACGGTCCTCCAGACAAACAGGTAAATACACTGTGAGCATGCTGTATGGGCTATGCCTGTGTGGAGTGGGGTGGATGAAAGAAGGGGTGGGGGGAGATTGAGGTGTGCATGAAACGACGGTAAATGCATGTGCATAATGGCAAGGGTAGGGATGGGGGCCAATGACTGTGACGGTGCATTTGGTAATAACTTTTCTTTTCCCCCTATACAATTCATGTAGGTCAGCGCCCACCAGAAAAAATATATTTGGCGTGCCATCGCCAAGGACATCCGGACCCTGGGGGTCTACCAATGACGGAGCACCCACTGCCGTAAAAGATGGGAGGACATTCGCCGCTGGAGCAAGAAGACGGTGGAGGCCCAGCTGGGGATGGCCTCCCAACGTGGGAGGGGTGCCCATCGCACCATGACCCCCCTGATGTTCAGGATCCTGGCGGTGGCGTACCCAGAGTTGGATGGGTACTTGGGGGCATCACAGCAGCCACAAGGGGGTGAGTACACTCTCATTCTGCTGATTTTGCACGCAGTGGAGGTGTCTGGGTGGGGGAGGTGGGCTGTGGGTTTCCCTAGGCCAGGGCTAGTTTAGGAGGCAAGGTCCCCTTGTGCTGGCAGAGCCTGTGGCACCCCACCCCACCTGTGTACAGTGCCAAGTACACCTAGTCAGGCTCCTGTGAAATGGATGTGCGCAGATGTCGTCCATAGCCATGTAGGCCATGTCCCAGGGATTGAACAGTGGAGGCCAAGTGCGCGGTGTAGTACAGGGGGCTTCTGTGTCTGTCGTGTCCGCCAACGGTAGCAGTAATGCATGCACTCAACATGTCTTTCTTCTGTCATCCCCCCCTTTTTGTGGTCTCCCTGTTCTTGTGTGCATTAGCATCATCAGGCGGAGGAGCAGTGGCAACGGCACAGGAGGGAGCTGCATCCCACATGGCCCTGGAGGGTGAGACAAAGGAGTCGGAGTACACCAGTGGGACGGAGGGCGAGGGGAGCTCCACGGCGGGGACAGGAGCTGACACCAGTGACACAGACTCGTCCTCTGATGGGAGCTCCCTTGTGGTGGCGGCAACATCTGTGCCCCCGCATCTACAGGTACAACCACCAACCCCCCTACCAGCACCGCCCTCCCAGCAGCCCCTCAGTGTTTTCCCCGTGCCCGCTCACCCAGCAGGGTGGGTATCACCTTCACCCCAGGCACCTCAGGCCCTGCCCCAGTCACCCCTGCTGCCCTCAGTTAGGAGGCCATTGACCTCCTCAGGTCCCTCACTGTTGGGCAGTCTACCATTTTGAATGCCATCCAGGGTGTAGAAAGGCAGTTGTAACAAACAAATGCATTCCTGGAGGGCATTCATTCTGGTCAGGCGGCCCTTCAGCAAGCTTTTCAGACTCTGGACTCAGCACTGATGGCAGCTATTGTCCCTGTGTCTAGCCTCCCCCCTCCAACTTCCTCCACCCAGACCCAACCCCCTCTACCTCAGCCTATCCCAAGCACACCTTCAGACCAGCATGCACACACGTCAACACACAAGGAAAGCTCAGGCAAACATAAGCACCACACATCCCACAGGCACTCACACAAGCATCACATACATGTAGACACACCAACATCCACTGTCTCCACTGTGTCCCCCTCCTCCTCATCTCCTTCCTTCCTCCCAGTCTCATCTCCACTCACACCTGCATGCACTACATCTACAGCTACTACTGCCATCACCAGCACATATGCCACCACACCCTGCTCACGTGCAGTCACCACCCCACTGCCATTCACACTTCCCCTGTGTCCTCTCCCAGTGTGTCTGTGACGCCACCTCCCAAAATACACAAACGCAGGCACACACCCACCCAACAGCCATCCACCTCACTACAGCCTCCAGTGCATGCACCTTCACCCAAAGTCACCAAACCAACACCTCCTACAACCTCTTCCTCCATTCCCAAACCCCCTCCAGCCACCCGTCCCAGTGTTTCCCAAAAACTTTTCCTGTCCAACCTTGACCTCTTTCCCACACCTCCCCAACCCCGTCCGCCTCCTAGGGCCCGACTCTCCATGTCCCAACCTAGCACCTCAGCCACAACATCTCCGGGACCAGTGGTGCCTGTAGTCACCGTAATCTGAAGTGCACCGGCCACCATGGCAGCCAGTGTGGCACGGAGCCACAGCACGGACAGTCCCCCACCTGTGAAGCATCTAAAGTTGGCCAGTGCCCGGCGGGAGAGGGGGAAGACTCCAACCACCAAAGCCGCTCCCAGAGGTACAGGTGGGAGTGTGGAGGCAGCTGCAACACCTTCCAAGGTGGGGAAGGGCCACAAGAAAGTCAGCATGTCTGGGAAGAGCAGCACACCGGAGAAGAGCGCCATCATCCCCACTGCCCAAGAGCCCACCGCCATCATCCCCGCTGCCCAAGAGGCCACTGCCAGCACCTGCCCTGCTGCCCAAGAGGCCACCACCAGCACCAGCAGAGAGGACCGCCAGCACCAGCACCGCTGGGCCAGAGAGGACGGCCAGCACCAGCCCCGCTGGGCTAGAGAGGACCGCCAGCACCAGCCCCGCTGGGCCAGAGAGGACCGCCAGCAACTGAGTCACTGCAAAGGACACCGCCGCCACAAGCACCGCTGAAGAGGGCACTGCCGCCACAAACACTGCTGAACAGGGCACTGCCGCCACAAGCACTGCTGAACAGGGCACCGCCGCCACAAGCACCGCTGAACAGGGCACCGCCGCCACAAGCACCGCTGGCCCATGAGCGCCAAGGGCACTGACGCTACTGAGTCCGTCACGAGCAGGATGCATCACTCTGGGCACCATGCCCCCTCCAGAACCAGTGGAGACTGTCATCCACTACCTCAGTCCTTAGCAGGATGAAGCACTCTGGGCACCATGCCCCCTTCAGAACCAGTGGAGACTGCCATCCACTACCTCTGTCCTTAGCAGGAAGAAGCACTCTGGGCACCATGGCCCCTCCAGAACCAGTTGAGACTGTCATCCACTACCCCAGTCCTTAGCAGGATGAAGCACTCTGGGCACCATGCCCCCTACAGAACCAGTGGAGACTGTCATCCACTTGAGAGACTGTGGCTTTGCACTCCCCAGGATGGCACAGTGGGCAACCCTCCCACTGTAGAGACTTGAGAGACTGTGGCTTTGCGCTCCCAGGATGGAACAGTGGGCAACCCACCCACTGTAGAGACTTGAGAGACTGTGGCTCTGCACTCCCCAGGAGGGAACAGTGGGCAGCCCACCCACTGTAGATACTTGAGAGACTGTGGCTTTGCACTCCCCAGGATAGAACAGTGGGCAACCCACCCACTGTAGAGACTTGTGAGACTGTGGCTTTGCACTCCCAGAATGGAACAGTGGGCATGTGGCCCTCTTGTGGATTTGGCGTTGTGCACTCAACCGGCTGAGGTGCCCACCCTTTCCCTCCCCCTGAGGTGCCTGTTTTCTTGCTCTCTGATGCCCCTGCAGTGTTCTCTCCGTCATGGTCGGGGATCTTGTGTGGGCCTCGCCCATAATTCCACGGACTTCATTGGAGCACTACCTGGACTACTAGGCTTGGTGTATATTTTGTTTATAGTGTGTGTATATATATATATATATATATATATATATATATATATATATATATATTTGCGTACTTGATTTTAATATATTACAATGGTTACACTCATTTTCTTTTGTCTTTGCATTCTTTTGGGGGGGTTGGGGGGTGTAACTATAATGTATCATGCTGTATTAGTGTGTGTGTTGTGGTTGGTGAAGGTGGGGGTGGGGGTGTTGCATGTGTGTGTCCCTGTTTTTTCCCTCCCTCCTCCCCTGTGTCGTAGGTGCAGTACTCACCGTTGTCTTCGCCGCCGGCGTTCGTGCTCCTGGTAGAGGAGCAAGAAGATAAGGGCTGGCAGGGTCTGCAGGTCTGGTTCCATGGTGTCCGGATTCTTCGTGGGGTGTGTAGAGGTGAGCGTTTTCCCTTCGAAGTCCTGTTTCCGCCGTGTTTTTGTCCGCGGTGAATCCACCCCGGAAAAGGTGGCGGATTGGTAGGTTGTAATACTGTGGGCGGTACTTTGTCTTCCGCCTGTCTGTTGGCAGTGACCACTGCGCTGTTTGTTTGTACCGCCGTGGCGGTCGGAGTGTTAAAGTGGCTGTCTTTGTTGCCGGTTTCCGCCACGGTTGTAATTCCAATTTTTTTACTGCGGCCTGTTGGCGGTCTTACCGCCGCTTTAACACTGTCCTCCAGGGTTGTAATGACCACCTTAATCTTTTGAAAATTCATATCTTGACTTGTGTATGTTGGTTTTTTGTCGTTTAGGTCTTGTTTTATTTAGATAAATATTCCCTGTTTTACTAAACATGTGTTGTGTCATCTTGTAGTGTTTCGCTGTATTACTGTGTGAGTTCGTACAAATACTTTACACATTGCTTCTGAAGTTCAGCCTGTCTGCTCGTGCCAAGCTACCAAGCGGGTGAGTGGGGGTTAACTGAGGGTGATTCTCCTTTACCCTGACTAGAGTGGGGGTCCTTGCTAGGATAGGGGGTTGCCTGACAAGCAGCCAAAGACCCCATTTCTAACATCTATCATGCCATATTCCTTTCAATGACAGTTTTCGAGTTACACCCTATTGAAAGTAGAGTTGACCTGTGGCAATATCCCTACTCCCATATCATCCTGGTGTATGCAGCCGCTATTTCTAGATGAATCAGTTGTCAGAGAAATAGTGAGGAAAACAGCGACCTATTATTTTCAGAAAACTAGAACATATTACCACTCTTAGCTCAAATAGGAGAACCTTTGGGTCATAATTGGAGGCTTCCAAAATAAATGAATAGAGTCTGGATCAACCTGAGGCCTTCATCAGTAGGAAACTACTTCCCTGGGAACATAGGTGGTGTACAATAGAAAAGGAAGCCTTTGCAATGGTCTGGGCATTGAAAAAGCTGAAAACATAGCTGTTCGGTGTTCACTTATAGGTTCAAACAGATCACTGACCCCCTAAGGTGCTTAATGCCGATCGAACGTGACAATCCCATACTTTTCCCCCAAAGGGGAACTGATGTTGATTGTCTCTCCAGGTTTTTTTACCTTGGTGTTTATAAATCACAAGGGGTTGGGTATTTCTCTCCACTTTCAGCTGGGGAACATGTGTTGGACCAGTTTTTCCTGGCTTTAGGGCTCTGTGCACTTTACCACTGCTAACTAGTGCTCAAGAGATTGTGCTCTCTACTTAAAAGATGGTAGAATAGGTTTATCCCCAATTGACATATTTAATTTATCGGTAAGCCCTTAGTAGAGTAGCAATACCCGTGCCCTGAGCCTGTGAACTAAATCTAAATTAATTGATGCTAGTGTACCCGCAGCACTGATTGTGCCACCCGCTCCAGTAGCCCTTTAAACATGTCTCCGGCCTGCCAGTGCAGCCTGTGTGAGCAGCTTTAAATGCCGCGTGAACCTGGAAAAAAGGGCAAAACATTTGTTTTTAATACAGTTTTCACCCCTTGGTTAGGCCCTGAACTTCCCAGAGGGCAGGGTGCAGTAAATGTAAAAAGTTGGACTTGCACTTTTAAGTTTTACATGTCCAGGTAGTAAAAAAATCTTAAATTCATTTTTCATAACTGCAAGGCCTACCTCCCCGATAGGATAACATTGAAGTTACCTTATTGCATTTAATATGAGATAGTTTCACAATGGGAGCAGGTCCCCGGTTTTGTTTGTTGTTTTTGGAATTGTAATCGAAAAACCTCTCTTATGGTGAATTCGGATTGTACTTCTTTTTTTTTTTTTAACTTTATTATTTTGTAACAACCTCACTCTGAATTCCATACAAATTGGGGGATACAAGTCAACCATGGTACATAGCACATAAACCATTCTTTCTAATAGTGATAACATATCACTGGTGACATTACCCACCAGGCTTCTTTATTATATATATAAGTCCTATTAACACGAGGTGTAGCACAGAATCTACATTTGGGTACTCTGAACAGCCAATATGGGCCGCTCCATGAGTCATGCACAGTGTGATGATGATTCGGACTGTGTCCGGATGATGCAATAGATAGTTGTGCAGAGTGTCTCAGATATCTCTCACCCTGGAGTTTAGGGGCAGGATTTCAGCATATAACGTTAGTTGTTCATTGCTGTACACTAAATCAAGCAGCCATTCTTTAAACCTAGGAGCCCGCCCCATTCCCCAGCGACATGCAGCCTCTCTGTTTTGCTCACAGTAAGGCTAACGGAACAAATTTCTCATAGCAAGGTTCAATCTGTAGGGCATATAAGAGTAGGGCAGTGAGCAGTGTGAGTGTAAAAGTTGGGCCCACCATTTCCCTCAGTGCACTTTCCACTTCTTGCCAGTACGATTGAATAGCACCACAGGCTCGTGCCAGGTGCAGAAAATCATGTGAAAACACTGGCATCTGTCGTCTAGCCGCAATCCATATCGATATAGTGTGTATGGTGTGCAGTACACTCTATGTAGGAATTTGTAATGTGCAATATGGAGACAACAAAGAGGCAATATTTCTTGAATAAGCACAGCGTGAGGTCCAAATGTCCTCTGTTAGTCCCACATTCATTTCAGTTTACCATCTATCCCTTCTTCTTATAGCCCTGGGAGTAACCTCCGTTAGAGGCTCCACTGCAAGCGCAAAGAGGAGGGGAGACAGTGGACACCCCTCTCTAATACCCTAGAGACACCTATTGGTTCAGAGAGTAAACCATTTATTCACACTCTTGCAGAAAGGCAAGTATATAAGAGAGTTATCTAGGCTAGGAACTTGTCAGGGAGACCCATATGTCGTAGTGTTGCCAGTAGGAAGTCCCACTCCAGCAAATCAAAGGCCCTGGTGGCATTCGAAAAGATTGCCACTGTATTCAGAATCAGGTCTATGTCTTGGATAACAGTAAAAAGTGTTCTCAGGTTATGTGATGTTTAGCGTCCTGGAACAAATCCAGACAGGTCAGGCCTTATGATAAATGGAAGGAGTAAGGAGAGGCGAATGGCTAGGATTTTTGCTAAGATTCTGACATCACAGTTGATAAGTGACAGTGGCCTGTAGGAATCGCAGTCAGGGTGAGGCTTGCCCAGTTTCAGCATTGCAAGGATTATTGCTTCTTGCTTTGAGGGTGGGAGGATACCTTCATCTCTAGAAGCCTGAAACTCTTTGACAAGTATGGGTATCGGTAAGTCAGCATATGCTTTATTAATATCCGCCACTAAGCCATTAAGGCCTGGTGCTTTACCTGACTGTAGTTGCATAATCACCTCCCTGATTTCATCTTCTGTAAAATCTGCTGATAAAAATTCTCACTGCGCGCCAGTGATCTAGCCCATCACAAACTCATCCAGGAATGATGCACAGTTAGCTGGTGCCGCTCTTCGGAAACCATATAAGTCCCTATAAATGCAAGCAAAAATGTGTACAATCTCAGATACATCTCTATAGGTGCTTCCTTCAGGGGTCTGCAGTTTGAAAATGCCACTTGCTACTGCTGCCTTGCGGGTCATTGTAACCAATGCTCAGCCCAGCCTTTTACATTCGTCACAGGCATGG
Organism: Pleurodeles waltl; assembly: GCF_031143425.1. Classification (NCBI taxonomy): domain Eukaryota; kingdom Metazoa; phylum Chordata; class Amphibia; order Caudata; family Salamandridae; genus Pleurodeles; species Pleurodeles waltl. The sequence continues at coordinate 695,632,152 of NC_090438.1, forward strand.
GGTCTAGCATTTTCCCCCTATATCTTTGCTCCCTTTCTACCACTTCCTTATAGTCCGATAGGGTGCTCCGTATGGTACCCAACGTCTGAGGTTCTGCTGAAGCCCCCCGCAGGGTCTCCAACCATTTAGGAAAGTATGTTTCCTATAAGAGAGCTATATGAATGTTATGCCTGTCCAGCTAGGCCGAAACGTGTCTGCGCTTGTGCGAATCCCCAAGCCCCCGAACGTTCCATGTCAGACATCTTAGAAGCTCACTTGAGGAGGTCTTTTGTGTTTCCATGGTGTGCTGTCTGCCTACATCAGGCATGAAAGGGGCAGTATTCTACATGGAATTGTGAACAATGCAAGCTTAGCTTCAGAACATTTTGATGTGACCTACTCAAAACATACTGAAGTTGACATAACTTATCTAAATTCCCAAGCTCCACTCTCCTCCCACTCTGATGGCCCAATCCCATCATGGATACATAAACCATCCCCGTACAAATGTACTGTCCCATGAACCAGCCTTATACCAAACAATAGTCAAATTGTAACAGATGTAACCTGTTGAAGTTTTTCCAGGAGACAGGAGGGGTCTCCCATCTCCACTGACGAGGGTGCTTGGGGGTAAAACAATGATCTTAGCATCTCGGATCCGAACATTATGGGCGGTGCATCTGCTAGATATTCGTCTTACCTAAAAGGCTAAGGGAGAAGGACCAGAGTTCCTCTCTGCACCCCTCAACTGTGAAGACACTGTATTAGGCACCTCAGAAATTATTGGTTCAATAAGTTAATCAATGTCGGATATGAGCGATCCCACCCCAGAAAGCGGCTCCCCTGCCTTCCTTCTCTGCAGGTCAATGCAGTGCTGGAATTCCTGAACTTGCTGGGGGTTTGTGAACAGTCAGCCTTTTCCCTTATAGCTGAGTCACAATCAGTCTGGGTACAGCAGCACATATTGGATCTGTGCTTTTTGAGGGCTTCCCGCACCATAATTGTAAAGTTGGGATAGATAGAGACCGGATTACCGTTGAAGTTCAACGTTTGTTTCTCCCTTGACAGCCTTAAGACTATCGTTTTTAAAAGTCCATGTTTATTTTGACACTCAGGGACGATGCCGTCGCACTGCATAAGAAAACCATGCTGCGTGGGGTTTGTGTCGTTATCAGCCACCCTAAGCGGGTGTTATGCATCGTTTCTCCAGTCGCGATGGGTCGATCTCCTAGCGGCAATTCAGGTGGAGTGTCGATTTCAGTTGCGAAGCCGGCAGCACTTCTTTTATCAGCTGCATTTAAGGTGCTTTGAAAATTTCCCTGCACAGCATTCTGTAGGTGGATTTTTAGTTCTTGACTGCCAACTTCACCTATCCGGGACCCAGGAACTAGATAGGGCACCACGTGGCAGGGCAGGTGTCTCAGCAGAGAGTCCAGGTGCTGGTTGAAGAAGTCTTTGATGGCCCTGAGACTTCAACAACAGGAGGCAAGCTCAGTTTAAGCCCTTGGAGATTCTTCTCAAGCAAGAATGCACAACAAAGTCTAGTCTTTGTCCCCTTTCACATTCAGAAGCAGCAGCTGCAGGATATCCCAACAAAGCACAGGCAGGGGCAGCAGTTCTCCTCAGCTCTTCAGCTCTTCTCCTTGGCAGAGTTACCTCTTGATTCCAGAAGTGATCTACTTTTCAGGGGTTTTGGGTCACCTACTCATACCTCTTTCTGCCTTTGAAGTAGGCAAACCTCAAAGGAAAGTCTCTCTGGTTTGTAAGATCCTGCCTTGCCAAGCCAGGCCCTAGACACATACCAGGGGGTTGGAGACTGCATTGTGTGAGGGCAGGCACAGCTCATTCAGGTGTAAGTGACAACTCCTCCCCTCCCTTCCAGCACAGATGCCTCATCAGGATATGCAGACTACACCCCAGCTCCCTTTGTGTCACTGTCTAAATGAGAGGTGCAAATAGCCCAACTGTCAAACTGACCCAGACAGGGAATCCACAATCAGGCAGAGTCACAGAAGGGTTTAAGAAAGAAAATGCCTACTTTCTAAAAGTAGCATTTTTAAATACACAATCTAAAAATAAACTTTACTAAAAGATATATTTTTAAATAGTGAGTTCAGAGACCCTAAACTCCATATTTCTTTTTGCTCCCGAAGGGAATCTGCACTTTAATTATATTTAAAGGCAGCCCCTATGTTAACCTATGCGAGAGATAGGCCTTGCACAGTGAAAAACAACTTTGGCAGGATTTCACTGTTAGGACATATAAAACACATTAGTATGCGTCCTACCTAAAAATCATACACTGCACCCTGCCCATGAGGCTACCTAGGGCCTACATTAGGGGTGCCTTACATGCATAAAAAGGGAAGGGTTAGGCCTGGCAGGTGGGTACACTTGCTAAGTCGAACAGGCAGTTTAAAACTACAGACACTGCAGTGGCAGCTCTGAGCCACATTTACAGGGCTACTAGTGTGGGTGGCACAACCATTGCTGCAGGCCCACTAGGAGCATTTGATTTTCAGTCCTTAGGCACCTCTAGTGCATGGTACTAGGGACTTACTAGTAAATCAAATGTGTTAATCATGGAAAGCCAATTACACATACATTTTACATAGGAGCACTTGTACTTTAGCACTGGCTAGCAGAGGTAAAGTGCCCAAAGTATCAAAAACAGAGTCCAGCACACATCAACAACTTGGGAAACAGAGGCAAAAAGTTAGGGAAGACCACGCCAAGGATGCCAAGTCTAATAGAGGGTAACCAGGGAAGGGTGCTTAGGTTCTTGAGATCAAAGCTAGCATTAGGGTATACCCCACTTCTCTCCCTCTAAGGATGAGTAGCAGTGGCTAAGTTGCTAATGCTACAACGGCTCTGCTATTATTTTCTTAATATCACACTTCAAATCCTTAGGAAGATATTCTGAGAATTGGGTGCCTGTCTTACTGCTCTCCTCTGGGGGATGGGACATAGATGAGTGGCTCTCTCCAAAACCAGGCTTTCAACCTTAAAGGGTGAGTTGGTCATTCCTGAGTTCTCTGCATATTATTAGCTATTTGCTTCCCTTCAGCCCAAATCATTGAAAGACTTCCCCTTGTTGCTTACCAGTCTCTTAGGTCGTATCCAAAATGGTGTTGTACATATAAGAGTTTTGCAACACTATACTCCTGTGATACTCCTTCTAGGATTGCCAACTTGTTGAGGCGTTCTTACTGCTCGAGACCTGCGGTCAAGGGCCTGGAAGTGAGCCTGGAGATGGTGGGTGATTTAATTTCAGGGTTTACACTATGTAGCTTTCAAACGCTCATGCACATTACAATTTAGAAAGTGGCAGCTGCCTCCTTTAGAAGAGTGTGCAGGAAGACTCAAAATACTGGGCCATCCAGCACACCAAACCCAAAATGAACACACTCCTCCAAACACTATATATTATTGGACATAGCAGTAGACTTATCACATGGCTGTACAAATCATCTGCCATTACACCAATGTGAGTCTCCTCCCGCTGAGAGAAAGATGGAAACAAGATATCAGTCACCCATTCCATGAATGGCAGGGAATCCTAGAGCATGATCACAAGACCTCCAAATTTAAATGTATACCTTTTCATGCATATCTCAAGTTAATGCTATATATATCCTGTAGTGCCCAATGCTTGTCCAAAATGCTTAGACACCCTGGCGGATATGACACACATGTTTTAGACCTGTCCTTAACTGACACCCTTCTGGGCAGATGTATTGAAAGATCTCACATAAATCACGAGTGCAGGTGCATTGACACGCTTCATAGGTGCCTCATCGGTCCCTTCCCCAGGCCGAATCCAACAGGAGTTATATCAAATGTTTATCAATTGGCTCTTATTATAGCTGAACACGCTATAGCAATGTGTTCATGATTCTCCTGCTGTCCTTTGCACTCCCCTTAGGGAAAGGAGGTTAAGCATTTAGAAATTGCAGAGGTACCTCCCTCCACAGTGAGGAGAAAATAGGCCCCCAGAAGAGGCCAATCGCTGGAAACTGGGAGGACTTCCTGCAGACTCTAAGTGAGTGCATCAGGGATGATTCAGCTCCCCTTGATTGCTTTTCCAAAATTCTAATGTACACTCATACATTTGCTTCAATATATATGCATGCTTAGGCCCAGATTTATTAAACATTACGCACGGGGCGTGGTCTGGCCGTGATCCATGATGGCTGCCTGAGAGCCGAGCTCCGCACGGCGGTGGGCCACGCGGCGGTGGCGGCGGTGCTGGAGGCGCACCAGAGGACCCCCGAACGCAGCGGGGCTGGCGTAGGGGTCGGAGACGGCGAGCGGCCGACATCCACGACGCGGGGGAGCGCCCTCCCCGGAGATGCTGGGCAGAGCGAGGGGAGCAGGCTCGAGGCCTACGGCAGGCCTCTGAGCCACGGCCTCGAGTGAGAAGTCACCCGGGCGCGGAGAGAGGCGTCCCCCGCTGAAGCCCAAGGTAGGGGAGCGCGCCCTCCGCCCCTGCCTGCACCTTGACGGCGGCTCAACTGCGACCCCCGGAGCCGGCAACAGGCCGGGGCTCTGCCTGCCCCTCCCTCCCTCTCGGTCGATCGGTGCCGGAGGGGGGGAACAGAGCTGACCGGCGCCGCGGCCCAGAACAGCAGGAGGTGGCCCAGTGCTGACGACGCACCTCCCAGTGCCTCCTCAACCCCCCCTTTCTGCTGGGGGTGACGGGATCGGTGACAAGAGGCCTCGCCATCAGCGGAGCGCAACGGAAGGCTACCCCCACCCCCCAGCCTTACCTGCTTCAGAGGAGGCCCCCTGAGAAACTGCAGAGGCCCCAGAGAAGACGGAGGAGCGAGGGCCGAGTCGGTGAGCCAAAGAGGATGAGAGACGCAAGGAGGTGAGGGTGGTGGATGAGTGAGAGAGGGGCCGGGAGAGAGGAGAGAGAGAGAGGAATATAACAACGTACAGAGAGGGGAGGAAAACTACGGGAAGAGGAGAAGGCAAAGAGCAAATGAGTAAACGCCACTTAATAAGAAGAGGGGCAAGCACAGGAGGGGGGAAGGAGTAATGAATAAAAAGAAGAAAAAAAGAAGAGAAAGAAAAGAGAAAGGAAAACGAACAATACAAATATAACAACAAAAGGAGCAATATTACACTAACAGAAAAAGTGAAAAGCCACTGTTGACCCCAACAAAGCTAGAACTAACGAGGCATGGAGAGCAAAGAGGGCCAGGAGTAACAACGGGCCTCGGCTCCAAAGCAACTCCTCTCTCCACAGACCCACGGACCCCTAAGCTAACACGTGAGAGAGCAGCAAGAAACTTTGCCCCCACGTGGCCCGGACGCAGCCCAGTGGGACGCTGAACGTTATAGAGCCAACACCGGGATCCTTCCCCTCGTATATATACACCAACGACAGCCTTCTCCAGGAGGCCACTTGGAGAGGTACTCACTTGAACTCACCAACTACTCTGAGTCCTCCTCGCCCCCCCGCCACCCTCTCTCCTCTGCTGCCCACACGCCCATGCTGATCGCCCTCACTGTGTCACGGACGGGCACCCCCTCGAATCCCCACCTGTACGGAGAAACCCGCAATGCCCAGAGGCAAGACGGCGGGTAAAGTACCGGGTAAGCCTGCCCGCCAACTACTCTTCTCTGAAGCCCTGCGCCAACAGAAACACCCTTCCACTGCGGACTCTCCACCCCCCTCACACAACACCATGTCAGACTACACTCAAGGAGTATCAATGGATCGCATACTGCAGGAGAAATCGGCAGTAGGCCGCAAACTGGAAGGTATGGACACTGCCATGACGGCATTAACAGCGGAAACGAGATCCATGCGCCTGGAAATAGCGGGCTTCCAGTCACAAATCTCCGGACTGGACCGTTAAGTAGCGGCTGTGGAAAGTCAAGCGGCCTTACAGACTGACAGAGATCAGGAACTCTTGTACCTTCGTAGCAAGTTAACCGACCTTGAGGACAGAAGCCGCAGAAACAACATCCGCTTCCTTGGATTTCCGGAAGGCATTGAGGGTACAGATATCCTCTCTTATTTGCGAGACACGCTCCCCAAACTAGCCGATATAACAATTGACCCCCCTCTGGAATTTCAAAGAGCGCATAGACTTGGTCTCAAGAGACAAAACGAAAAAGATCGTCCTCGCCCAATCATAGCCTGCTTTCTCCGACACGAGCAGGTCCGCCAACTATTGCAGATGTCCCGAAGGCAAGGCCCACTCCGGCTTGGCTCCCTCGAAATCCGCCTTTCAGCTGACTTCTCCAAACAAACAGCAGACCAAAGAAGAGCCTTCCTTTCTCTCCGTCCTCTCCTTCGCCAACTGGATGTTAAATTCGGCCTCTTCGAGCCAGCCAGGATGTGGATAACTAACAATGGAGAGTCACAAACCTTCTATGACCCAGAGGACCTGAAATCATTCCTAGAGGGGCTGCATGACCCGACACAACCCATGGAATCAGCAACCCAACCCCCCCCAAGACACACAGAACCAAACTAGGGGAATGGGCCAACAGGAAATTGCTTTGGACACCGACGGAAGACCCACTAGAGACCCCCAAACCAGGGGCAGAGACCTGGAGAGACTAACGAAAAGCTTTGATGACAGGGTCCAAGTCCTACAGGCGGTGGCGATGCACACACAGCTGTCAGACAGAGACAAGTCCCGATCCCCTCTGAAACCCTAGGTGCCTGCCGCCTGAAACCAACATGGGTACGGTTTTCCTACAAGCCCTCTATATCAACAACCACAGACTATCATAGAAACGTTGCAGGAAACACAGGAACTTCATGACGAAGGAGTCCTGACACAGAGAAGTGATGAGTACTCTTTTTCATGTATACTCTTCAGACATTGTACCACTGAGAACCACCCCTCCCCCCAAGTAGGCTTTAATCGCCTCGGACTGCTTAGACTGTTCGGATTGTGTGATACTTTTGTTGGCTCCCGATTGCTCTTGTTTCTCAACGCCCCTCCCCCTCATGTCGGGTAACACTTACCATATCCCATATCACTTCTCCTACCTAGAATCAGGATCTATAATATTCTCTGGAAAATATGGGAACTGACGCAACACCCTTGCACATCACTGGTTTGCCTTGGCTGGGACTAAATGATTCCGTACTGGGTTTGGGCTCTAGATCCCGGTCTGCTAACAAGCGCAGTAGTGATATTACGATGGACGCTGGTGCAAAGCAGAACAGACTATAGATGCTAAGTCCCAGAGTATATACATGCCGCAACCCTTCAGAACAACTAAGGGGAAGTGACCTCAGTAACAGCAACACCTGTCCCTGTCCCTTCCTCACGCTTCCCCCATCCCCCCCCTCACAGGGACGCAGCCAACACGCGACCTCCTCCTTCCACCCCCGCCCTCTGGTCGCAAACACACCCCCCCCCAGGACATGACTGGAGGCATCTACATGGAGGTCTGGGGCGCCGCCCCCCCCCTGGCGCGGGGCCCGCTGGCCGGGCGTCAATGCTCAATCGGCCTAGGTTTTAGACCCACCGGTTAAAGTTTGTGTACTTCGGGACTCGTATCCCGTTCTTCCTTCTTTACCTTCTTCTCTATTTCTTCTTTTCCCCACTGACCCACTGTCTCTTTTTTATTATTTTTTCAATTCTTCTTCATATCCAACGCACCCGCCACTCCCCCTCTCCCCCCCGACATCCTCTTCAGCTCACAGAGTCTACCCCATTCCCCCGAGCTCACACCCCCGGCTGGGCTGACACAGGAAGTGAGGATGCCCAACCAGATGGGAGCACCGGCAGTACCCCTCCGGGTTATCTCATGGAACGTAAACGGTCTTACCCACTTTATCAAACGGAAGAAAGTCCTATCCTACCTTAACTCTAAACAGGCAGATATCGCCTTATTACAAGAGACACACCTAGACAGTCTTGAATCTGATAGATTGCGACGTGACTGGGTGGGAAACGTCCTGTTTAGCTGCACCCCACCCTCACCCGATACGGAGAACGTCCCAAGAAAAAGCGGGGTGGCGATCCTCTTACGCAAAACCCTCCCTTTCACGGTCGTCGAATCGTGGACGGACCCTGAGAGTCGATACGTATTTACCAAACTGAAAATCGGGGACTCAACATTGTGTGTGGGATCAGTCTATGCACCAACAGGTCCCAAACACCTCTTCTTCCTCCAGCTCAATCGACTTCTCACCGAGATAGGGGCATCCCGTTACGTTATAGGAGGAGACTGGAACCTAGCTAGGGACGCAGCATTGGAAAGGACGGGGCCTCTAGACACGAGCAACAATGCATACAGAGCCATACAGACTGACATACTCGCGGATAATGGTTTAGTCGATCACTGGAGGTTGACTCACCCAACGGACAGAGAATTTACCTTTCTCTCACCGGTGCACGGTACCCAATCACGGATTGACTACTTTCTCCTATCCCATAACCTTGTGGCCCACACCCTGGAGGACGATATACTGGAGGGAGGCCTCTCAGACCACTCCCCAGTTCTTGTAGCCATCCGCTTAGGCCTGGTATCTCCGGGCCGAAAACCCTGGAGATTAGCGATCCATCGCTATCGATCCCCCCAAGGTAAGTTGCAGCTACAGGATCATGCAACCACTTTCGCCCAAGACAACCTAGGTACGGTCAACTCAAGCCGAACTTTGTGGGCCGCAGCCAAAGCCTCGATACGGGGAGAGCTCATGCGGGATGCAGCGATAGCGAACAAAGACAGAAAAGAGCAACAAGCGGCACTGGAACTCGACATACGTCGACTAACCAGACAATATACAGCACGTCCCTCCCTCCAAAGCCGCCGAAGCCTAGAGCAAGCCCAAATGGCCCTCAACAAGCTGTACCCCACCCAGGCCGAATTCGCACTACAGAGACTCCAAGGGAGACACTATGAACAGGGAGAGAAGGCGGGACGACTGCTTGCAGCCCAACTCCGTCAAAGAACAGCCGCTCTAGCTATCCCAGCCATTCGTTCTCCCTCCGGGGACATACTGACCCACCCACAGGCAATTGCAAACAAATTTGCCCAGTTCTATAGACACCTTTACACGCCGGAAACCACGACCAACCTAGCACAAGCTGCCACTTTCTTAAAGAAGCTAGACCTCCCCTCCCTAACAGACGAGGGCCGTAGCCTATTAGAAGGGGAAATAAGCAGACAGGAGATAGATAAAGTCATGTCTGACCTCCCGTACCACAAATCACCAGGAGAGGACGGATACCCGGCAGAATTTTATAAATGGGTAGGGACAGAGGCGATCGATATTCTATGCGAAGCCCTCAATGAAGCCTGCGAAACACAGACACTAGGGGCCATATCCAATAATGCCACAATAGCTGTGGAGAGAACCTTTATTATGTGGCAGCTACCGGCCCATCTCTCTACAAAATTTTAGCAAGCGTCCTGGCAAATAGATTACGAAAAGTAATCCTGTCCTTAATACACTATACACAGGTGAGGTTTGTACCGGGCCGCATGTCTAGGAACCATCTACGAACCCCTTGCCACACCATATGGGCGGCCAGAGACTCCCCGGAGTCAGCGCTGGCCCTGTCCTTAGATGCCGAAAAAGCGTTCGATCTCATAGAATGGCCCTACCTATTTGCAGCCCTAGAGAGATTTGGTCTAGGCAGCAAATTTATCTCCATGGTCCGACTGCTCTATGATCAGCCAGCGGCCAGAGTCAATTGCGGAGGCTTCCTCTCAGACCCTTTTCCTATCCGAAGGGGTACACGGCAGGGGTGCCCCCTCTCACCTCTCCTGTTCCTTCTGGCAATGGAGCCCTTGGCGGCAGCCATCTGGTCCTCCCCCTCCATAACCGGCCTACCACTACCCGAAGGCACCTCCAAGATATACCTCTACGCTGACGACATCCTCCTAACACTCACGGACTTGGAAAGATCCCTACCGGCCTTATTAGAGGTAATCGACGACTTCGAGCCCTTTCGGGATACCGCATTAACTGGGTCAAAAGCGAGGCACTTCCGCTATCGTGAGTAACCACAAAAGCAGCACTCCTAGTCTTCCCATTCCGGTGGACGCCAAAACGTCTTAAATACCTAGGAGTGCTTGTTAACCCAGGACTGGCACACATGGTGGCGGATAACATTGACCCTCTCATCACGCGGGCGAAACTGGACTTTGCGAAATGGACGCAGTTAGGCCTCTCCATGGGGGCCGAGTACAAGCGGTTAGAATGGTGACGGTACCCGCTTCACCTATATCCTAGGTCTCCTGCCCTTACAAGTGCACCTTTCCACACTACGAGGCATCGATGCACTAATTAGATCATTCGTGTGGGGCACAATGCGACCACGGCTATCACCAGCCAAGCTTCTGGCACGCCGTATAAACGGGGGAATGGGACTCCCATCGGTGGAACACTACTCTTTAGCCCTCCAAATGTCTCAGCTATCCAATACACTATCGAATATACCAGACCCCCCCTTGTGGATAGCAGTGGAAAAACGACTCCTTTGCTGCGAATGAAGGACTCGGTGGACCCTACCGTGCAGACCTCCCAGCCACTAACTCAGTGAAAGGGCCCACTGATTATTTGGGGTCCACCCCCTCATACATGCCCAAGCGCCCCTGTGGCACAACAGTGGCCTACGCATAGGTGGCGAGGTACTCCATTGGCCGCAATGGAATCAGGCAGGCATCCTTACCCTCTCACAGGTCCTGGAAAATGATGTGCTCAAACCCTTTCCCAAGCTGCGGGAGGAGTTCGGCCTGCACCCGAACCAGGAATGGAGATATATGCAACTTAAGCATTGCCTCTCCCAAGGGAATACATCTCCACTGCTGGGATCTCTCCCTTCACCGATTGTGGCTTACCTGCAGCAATGGGGGCAATGCAAGGGAGTAATGTCGGGCCTCTATGATCTAATTATTCGATGACTCTACTCCCAGCCGCTATTGGACAAATTACACCTACGGTGGCAAACCCGGCTGCAGCAGGATCTAGACCCAGATGATTGGGAAGCTATCCTAGAGGCACTAAATAGAGAATTTTACGTGACTGGCACTGGTCCCCAGCGAAACTACATAGGACCGGACTCCTCCCGCACGCGAACTGCTGGCGATGTCCAGAGACATCTTGTGACCTGATGCATATCTTAGTAAACTGTACAACAGTCCGACCACTCTGGGATGCTGTGAGCTCCACTCTGGCTGAAGTAATGTCACTTCCGTCACCACTTCCTCATGCCCTCATACTTCTGCAAGATACGACCTCCCTACCAGACCTCCCTAGACCACACAAGAGACTGTTACACACAGCGTTAGCTACTGCAAAAATTAGCATACTCAGACACTGGCGGTCAGAGACCCATCCAACTCTGGAGGAATGGATTACAGCCATGATCCTCACTGCTACGCATGAACGGATAATCTATAACTTACAAGACCAAGCTCAAATATTCACACAGGTATGTGCTCCCTTCCTTATAAGGGGGCAATAGTGCCATACCCGGAACCACCACTGTTCCCTCCTCCCTTCTCTCTCCCTCCCCTCCCCCACATGGGTCCTTTCCCCCCTCTCCCCCTCGCTTCCCTACCCTTGCTCTCGTACCTCCCTCTCCCTCTGTACTCTCCCCCTCTTCCCCTCCTTATCTCCCCTTCTCTTCCCTCTCTTTTCTCTTCTTTTTTTCTCTTTTCCTCTTCCCCTTCTTTTCTCTCCTTCCCCTCCTTCCCTTTCCTTTTACTACTGTTCTTTCTTATCTCTTTTCTTTTCCCTCTCTCTTTCTCCCTCTCTCCCCCTCTCTCTCTCTCCACCTCACCCCTTATCCCCACGTCTCTTTCTAAAAACCCACTAGAATCCACATGTCGCCCTCCAGCAACACTCCAAACAGACCTCCGTGGTAGATCCTTCCTCCTGTGTCGTCTGTCAGACACCTGGCTCCAGCTGAAACTGGCCACAGAGTTGACATGAGCCGCAAAACCCATCATCCGCGCAGCGACATCCCTTGCTTTCCAAGGTGGCACTTCCCGGATCCCTTGTCTGAGCAGGTACAACCTACTCCCTACCCTTATATCTTCATCCTCTTTAAACCCCCCCAGATTGCCTAAAATATGTTGGAAGTGAACCCTACCTCGGGTTTTCAAATTACGAATGATACCTTGTTTGTGCCTTATGCGTTTTTCAACTTCTTTAGTTTTCTAATATCTCTGATGTGCAATTATTTTCAAATGACGGGACCCTGATCCCACTGATTTTGTATCACATTGTGTTATTAACAATAAAAGAAAAATTAACAACAAAAAAAAAAAACTTTACACACAACTGCACTACCCCAGTTATGCATCAAAAATCTTAACACAAGCTAACATCATTCCCTAGTGCCATCATTGTGCCATATTTAACTGATGCACAATGGCGCTAAGGAATGGCTAGCACCCAAAACATGATGCTAACAATTGCAACATGCCATAAGAACAAATTACGCTAATGCTTCAAAAGTGGTGCAAGACTGATTTTTTGCACTTTTTTTTACACAAAAGGGTTACCGGCATATTTAACCACATTGGGGGTGATTCTAACCCTGGCGGTCGGTGATAAAGCGGCGGCCAACCCGCCAACAGGCCGGCGGTCCAAAAAATGGAATTCTGACCCTGGCGGGAACCGCCAACACAGCCTGCCACATTAACACTCCGACCGCCACGGCGGGACCGACAAACAGCGCGGCGGTCACCGCCAACAGCCAGGCGGCAGACAATGTACCGCCCACACTATCATGACCGGCCAATCCGCCACCTTTTCCGGGGCGGGAGCACCGCCGATAAAAACACGGCGGAAACAGACTACGAACGGGAAAACGCGCACCTCTACGCACTCCACGAGGAAGGAGGACAGCATGGAACCCGAATTAAACATCCTACCTGCTCTAGTCTACCTGCTCATCTACCACGAGTACGAACGCCGGCGCAGACGACAACGGTGAGTACTGCACCTACGACACAGGGGAGGGTGAGGACGAAAGGTTACGTGCACACACATACGCGATACACCCACCCCCCCAAAACATGTACACACCAATGCAGAGCAACAAGTCACAGTGAAACCACCCAAACCCCCGTAAAGAAAACAAGGACATAATTAAATAGTGACTCGAAATTTATGGGAAATAAAAACCACTGATAAGTCACGGTCAAATAGCAATAACAAATCAAAAATCCAAATTCAATATCCAGTGCATACGATAAACCGAGGCAATAAGTCCTGCACATCTAACGAGATTTCAAGTGTCCGTGGGCCAAAGTGTAGCAACACAAGGGCAAAGCCCACACAGGAGACCTGAGTCCTTTGGAGAGAACACTGCAGGGGCATCTGATGAAAAAACCACAGGCACCTCAGGGGAAAGGGAAGGGGGGGGCACCACAGCCACATGATTCCACGACGCCAGATCCACGAAGGGGCCACCATGCCCACTCGGCCATCCTGGGGAGTGCAAAGCCACAGTCTCTCAAGTCTCTACAGTGGGTGGCTTGGCCACTCGGCCATCCTGGGGAGTGCAAAGCCACAGTCTCTCAAGTCTCTACAGTGGGTGGGTTGCCCACTCGGCCATCCTGGGGAGTGCAAAGCCACAGTCTCTCAAGTCTCTACAGTGGGTGGGTTGGCCACTCGGCCATCCTGGGGATTGCAAAGCCACAGTCCATCAGGTGGATAACAGTCTCCACTGGTCAAGGAGGAGGCATGGTGGGCACAGTGAACCGTGAACAGTAGCTCGAGACAGATCCGGCACTGTTATTGTGCCAGTGGTGCTTGAGACGGCGGGGCCCAGCGGAGCGGTGCTTGAGACTGCGGGGCCCAGCGGAGCGGTGCTTGAGATGAAGGGCCCAGCGGAGCGGTGCTTGAGACGGCGGGGCCCAGCGGAGCGGTGCTTGAGATGAAGGGCCCAGCGGAGCGGTGCTTGAGACGGCGGGGCCCAGCGGAGCGGTGCTTGAGATGAAGGGCCCAGCGGAGCGGTGCTTGAGACGGCGGGGCCCAGCGGAGCGGTGCTTGAGACGGCGGGGCCCAGCGGAGCGGTGCTTGAGATGAAGGGCCCAGCGGAGCGGTGCTTGAGACGGCGGGTCCCAGCGGAGCGGTGCTTGAGATGAAGGGCCCCGCGGAGCGGTGCTTGAGACGGCGGGGCCCAGCGGAGCTGTGCTTGAGACGGCGGGGCCCAGCGGAGCGGTGCTTGAGATGAAGGGCCCAGCGGAGCGGTGCTTGAGATGAAGGGCCCAGCGGAGCGGTGCTTGAGACGGCGGGGCCAAGCGGAGCGGTGCTTGAGACGGCGGGGCCAAGCGGAGCGGTGCTTGAGACGGCGGGGCCCAGCGGAGCGGTGCTTGAGATGAAGGGCCCAGCAGAGCGGTGCTTGAGACGGCGGGGCCCAGCGGAGCGGTGCTTGAGACGGCGGGGCCCAGCGGAGCGGTGCTTGAGATGAAGGGCCCAGCGGAGCGGTGCTTGAGACGGCGGGGCCCAGCGGAGCGGTGCTTGAGATGAAGGGCCCAGCGGAGCGGTGCTTGAGACGGCGGGGCCCAGCGGAGCGGTGCTTGAGATGAAGGGCCCAGCGGAGCGGTGCTTGAGATGAAGGGCCCAGCGGAGCGGTGCTTGAGACGGCGGGACCCAGCGGAGCGGTGCTTGAGACGGCGGGGCCCAGCGGAGCGGTGCTTGAGATGAAGGGCCCAGCGGAGCGGTGCTTGAGATGAAGGGCCCAGCGGAGCGGTGCTTGAGATGAAGGGCCCAGCGGGGCGGTGCTTGAGACGGCGGGGCCCAGCGGAGCGGTGCTTGAGATGAAGGGCCCAGCGGAGCGGTGCTTGAGACGGCGGGGCCCTGTTCAGCCGGGCTCTTCTGCACGGCGGGGCCCTGTTCAGCGGTGCTCTTCTGCACGGCGGGCCCTGTTCAGCGGTGCTCCTCGCCACAGCGGGGCCCTGTTCAGCGGTGCTCTTCTGCACGGCGGGGCCCTGTTCAGCGGTGCTCCTCGCCACGGCGGGGCCCTGTTCAGCGGTGCTCTTCTGCACGGCGGGGCCCTGTTCAGCGGTGCTCCTCACCACGGCGGGGCCCTGTTCAGCGGTGCTCTTCTGCACGGCGGGGCCCTGTTCAGCGGTGCTCCTCGCCACGGCGGGGCCCTGTTCAGCGGTGCTCCTCGCCACGGCGGGGCCCTGTTCAGCTGTGCTCTTCTGCACGGCGGGGCCCTGTTCAGCGGTGCTCTTCTGCACGGCGGGGCCCTGTTCAGTGGTGCTCCTCGCCACGGCGGGGCCCTGTTCAGCGGTGCTCTTCTGCACGGCGGGGCCCTGTTCAGCGGTGCTCTTCTGCACGGCGGGGCCCTGTTCAGCGGTGCTCTTCTGCACGGCGGGGCCCTGTTCAGCGGTGCTCCTCGCCACGGCGGGGCCCTGTTCAGCGGTGCTCTTCTGCACGGCGGGGCCCTGTTCAGCTGTGCTCTTCTGCACGGCGGGGCCCTGTTCAGCGGTGCTCTTCTGCACGGCGGGGCCCTGTTCAGCGGTGCTCCTCGCCACGGCGGGGCCCTGTTCAGCGGTGCTCTTCTGCACGGCGGGGCCCTGTTCAGCGGTGCTCTTCTGCACGGCGGGGCCCTGTTCAGCGGTGCTCTTCTGCACGGCGGGGCCCTGTTCAGCGGTGCTCGTCCAGTAGGTCAAGGGAGCCAGACCTGGCCTGGACTCCCTGCTCAGTCGCCCTCCGACCGTGCTGTTGCTGGACCCTTTGGTGACGGAGTCCTGGGCCCTTTGGTGTCCTTCCTAACACCCGGAATGGGGCTTGTGGGCCCCTCCTGCTCCGCGCTCCTGCTGGCTGACTTTTCCGCCCTGCTGCCCTTTCGCTCCTTAGATGGGGCTCTCGGGCCCTTGCCTCCCCTAGATGTTGTGGCTGGTGAAGTGGGCGAACTTTGCTCCTTGGGGGCAGCCGTGTCAGTCCTCTCACGGCGGCCCTTTAGCTTCCTGGTCTTCTTGCCTGGTGGGGGGCTGGCTGTCCCCTTGCTGCTGATTGAAGTGTCACTGCTGGCAAAGGGTGGGCTCCAGAACCCATGCACCACAGTGACACTCAAAGCTGGGCTGGTGGTGGCTGAGGTGCTCTTGGGACTCTTTGCAGATGGAGGGGGTGGGTCAGTGGAGGGAAAGAGGTCAAGATTAGCAAGGAAAACTTTCTTAGGACCAAGGTAAAAGGTAGGAGAAGTGGTGAAGGAAGTGGAGGAAGAGGATGTGGTTGTAGCAGAGTCAGGTGTGCTGTCTTTGGGTGCAGGTGCATGTGCTGGAGGCTGTCGTGAGGTGGATGGCTGTTGGGTGGGTGTCTGCCTGCGTTTGTGTGTCTTGGAAGAGGGGGTGACAGACACAGTGGGAGAGGACACAGGGGACGTGTAAATGGTAGTGGGGGTGGTGACTGCACGTGTGCGGACTGGACTGGAGGGTGTGCTGGTGATGGAAGCACTGGCTGATGGTGGTGTGCATGCAGGTGTGAGTGTAGACGTCACAGGGAGGGAGGAGGGAGACGAGGAGGAGGGGGTCACAGAGGTGGTAGTGACTGTTCGAATGTCTGCATCTGGGTGTTGCTTGCGTGAATGCTTGTGGGTTCTGTGGTGCTTGTGTCTGGATGAGCTGCCCTTGGGTGTTGAGGTGTGTGCAGGCTGGTCTGATGGTGTGGATGGGATAGGCTGAGGAACAGGAGACAGAGACAGGCTGGAGGCAGTCAGAAGAGGGAGGCTGGAGACAGGGACAATGGCTGCCATCAGTGCTGAGGCCAGAGCATTGAACGATCGTTGATGGGCAGCCTGACCCGAATGAATGCCCTCCAGGTAGGCATTGCTCCGATGCACCTCCCTTTCTACCCCCTGGATGGCATTCAAAAGGGTAGTCTGCCCAACAATGATGGTCCGCAGGAGGTCAATGACCTCCTCACTGAGGGCAGCAGGGGTAACAGGGGCAGGGGCTGAGGTGCCTGGGGTGAAGGAGACGCCCGCCTTCCTGGGCGAGCGGGCACGGAGCGTAGGCTGAGGGGCTGCTGGGAGGGCGGGGCTGGTGCGCTAGGGAGCTCCCTTCCGAGGACGTGTCGCTGTCGCTGGTGTCACCACTGGTCCCCGTTGTGGTGCTCCCCTCGCCCTCCGGATCACTGGTGCCCTCGGTGTCTGTTCCTGGTCCCACCGGGGCCTTGTGACTTGCAGCTCCCTCGTGCTCCGATGCCAATTCTCCTCCGCCTGATGATGCTAATGCACAGATGCACAAGAAGACGAAGAAGAAGGGTGGGGGGAGAAAAACGAAGACCAGGTTGAGTGCATGCAATGTCAACACCGTTGGCGGAGAGGACAGACACAGGAGCCTCATGCACTAAGCCGCGCATTCGGGGTACACTACTCAGTACTTCTGACTAGGACAACAGGTCTAGAGACGACAAAGGCGCACATGTGTGATGCTGGACCATCGATAGCTGTACTTGTCACCCTAAGAAGGTGGGGGCCGGGAGCACAGGACCATGCCTAAAGGAGAGGACTACACTACAGAAAGCGCCCTGGCCTAATGTCACCCCCAACCCTCCTCCCCCACCCAGACGCCTCCACTGCGGAGAGAGATAGCAGAATGTGCTGATACTCACCCCCTTGTGTCTGCTGTGATGTCCTCAAGCGCCCATCCAAATCAGGGTAGGCCACCGCCAGGATCCGGGACATCAGGAGGGTCAGGGTACGACTGGCACCCCTCCTAGGTTGGGAGGCCATCCCCAGCAGTGACTCGGCGGTCTTCCTGGTCCCGCGGTGGATGTCCTCCCACCTCTTGCGGCAGTGGGTGCCCCGTCTGACGTGGCCCCCCAGGGCCCGGACTTCCTTGGCGATGGCACGCCATATGTCCACTTTCTGATGGGCGCTGACCTATTTGACATGTACAGGGTGGAAAGGAAAAATCATCATATTTCTGCATGTTAGATGCGATTGGCCCCCCCTCCCCAACCTTGCCATATGGCATATGCTCTTAGCTGTCGTGCGTTGCACTCCTCATTTGCCCCCCACCCCACCAACTTAGCATCCACCCCACTCCACACAGGCATAGCCCATTCAATGTGCACCCAGTGTACTTACCTGTTGGTCTGGAGGACCGTAGAGTAACGCATACTGGGGGAGGACCCCATCCAGAAGTTTGTCCAACTCCTCAGACGTGAAGGCAGGGGTCCTTTCCCCAGTCGCAGCAGCCATTGTCACTTCCAGACCGAGGTCACAGCAGCACTTGCAGTACAGGTCCTCTCCTGTGGATGATCAGGTCTCGAGTGATTAAGCAGATAGAAAATGGCGGTCACGCCCGCGGCTGTGCGTACCGCGACCGCCGGCGCACCTCGTCATTGGCTCCTGAAACCCATAGGCCTCAATGTTAGCCAATGCGGCTTCGTATAGCGGTCTTCGACCGCCTACCGCCACGGTGTGCCACGCCAGCGCATTGACCTCACATCCCATTGTCCCACTTCACAGGTCAGGCAGCCGCCATTTCAAGGGCCCACATGGCATTATTTGTACTGCGTCACACAGGCCTAGGCCTTGCATTGCCACACATACACGCCTTTCAATACATAGATAATCGTGTGCTATGCATGCAGTGGTGAACGTACCTGTGACTTGCTTGACTCTGTGCTCCATGTTGTCCTTCCTAGGCACCGTCCGCTGGGACTTGCGAGGAGAAGGATGAATCCTTGCGTGTACCGACCGCTGGTGGACCTGTCGACAATGGAAGAACGCCACATCATACTACGATACCGACTTGACCGAGCCACTATACATGAACTGTGTGCCCAGCTGGAGCCAGCCCTGATGTCCCCCATCCACCAACCCACAGGAATTCCCCCTCTAGTGCAGGTTCTGTCAGTCCTCCATTTTTTGGCAAGTGGCTCATTCCAGACAACAGTGGCCATGTCATCTGGAATGTCTCAGCCTATGTTTTCAAAAATCTTGTCTAGAGTGTTGTCTGCCCTGACGAAACACATGTGGCGCTACATTGTATTCCCTGAGGAGGTTGATTTGGCCACTGTGAAGGGTGATTTTTATGCCCTTGGACATATCCCCAACATAATTGGTGCCATTGATGGGACCCATGTGGCTTTAGTACCCCCAAAAGACGATGAGCAGGTGTACAGAAAGAGGAAAAGTTACCATTCGATGAACGTTCAGGTGGTCTGTTTGGCTGACCAGTACATCTCCCATGTGAATGCCATGTTCCCTGGGTCAGTGCATGACGCGTATGTGATGCGAAATAGCAGCATCCCTTATGTGATGGAACAGCTACAGAGACAACGTGTGTGGCTAATTGGTGACTCTGGTTACCCCAACCTGCCTTGGCTATTGACCCCAGTGAGGAATCCCCGGACCAGGGCAGAGGAAAGGTACAATGAGGCCCATGGGCGAACTAGGAGGATCATAGAAAGAACCTTTGGCCTCCTGAAGGCCAGGTTTAGGTGCCTACATATGACAGGGGGATCCCTGATGTACTCACCAAAGAAGGTGTGCCAGATCATCGTGGCCTGCTGTATGCTTCACAATCTGGCATTGCGACGTCAGGTGCCCTTCCTGCAGGAGGATGGTCCAGATGGTGGTGTTGAAGCAGCTGTGGAGCCTGCGGAGAGTGAAGAGGAGGAAGACGAAGAGGACGACCCAGACAACAGGGACAGAGTTATCCAACAGTATTTTCAGTAGCACACAGGTAGGAATCACCCACGCCATTTAACATTTACTGAATGCCCCCTGCATCTTTACTTTGTGTATTTCCCCCCAGTTCTTTTAAACTGAAGTTTACTTTTCCCTTCCCTTTTCAGTGCTGTATGACCCACTGCGTGACTTCTGCTTGGTTAGCCCATGGACTAATGCTTATTGACATCGGTATGTTGTCCACACATAAATAACAGAACATTATTGATAAGTAATGTGTTATACATTTGTAATTAATACAGGCTGACTCCAGAATGATTTATGTACAATGAGTGATTTATTTTTAGTGCTATATATTGGTACATGATATTAAAACGGTGATGGGTGAGGGTAGAGTTATGTCCATGGCAGAGTCCAGTTCTCGGTCGCACAGGTGCATTGTTCATATGGCTGTGGAAAGATGGAGCAGGGGCAGGTCAAGGTTGGACAGGGTGACACTGTGGGACAGTGGAATGACATCCGGGGGGATATTAGGCTGGCGGGGGTCTTGGCATCCTACTCTGTCTTCCTCCGAGATCTCAGGTTCCTCTTGCGGGGTGGTTGTTCTTCAGCAGGAGGTGGGGTTCTGGTGGCCCGTCGTTCTGTGGGGGCCTCCTGACCACTAGCGCCGGCGGAGGTGGTAGGCTGTTCCTGGCTAGTGACAGGGGCCCTTTGCGGTGCCACATGGTCCCACAATGTGGTTTCTATCCGGTTGAGGGCCTGGACTATGGTCCCCATACCAGTAGCGATGTCCCGGAGTTCATTGCTGAACCCCGTGTACCGTTCCTCCTGCTGTGCCTGGATCTCGGTGAACCTGGCCAGTACCGTCGCCATCGTCTCCTGGGAGTGATGATATGCTCCCATGATGGTGGTGAGGGCCTCTTGGAGAGTCGGTTCCCTGGGCCTGTCCTCCCCCCCCCCTGTCGCACAGCAGCCCTCCCAGTTGCCCTGTTTCCCCGGGCCTCTGTCCCCTGGACTGTGTGCCCACTACCACTGCCCCCAGGTCCCTGTTGTTGTTGGGGTGTTGGGTCAGCCTGGGTGCCCTGTAGTGGCGGACACACCGCTGATTGACGCGTCCGCGAGACAGAGGCATGGGCCCGCTGGGTGGGAGCTGTGCTGGTGTTCCCAGAGGGGTTTGGGTCTGCTGTGGCCTGTGTCTGTGTGTGGGGAACCGACTGTCCAGAGGTCCCCGATGGTCCGGGCTGGTCGTCAGGTTCTAGGTCGACCGAGCTGCTGTCCTCGCTGGGGGCCTGTTCTGGGGGCGGGATGGACAAATCTGGACCCTCCGTGGCGGTGTGTTGGCGTTCGGGCCCTGCAGGGGTAAAGGAGTATGGTTATTGTTTCTGTGTGTGCCATGGCGTGCATTTTGAGTGCCCTTGTCCCCCAGTGCTGGCATTCCCTTGTGGGAGGTGTTGTGAGGGTTTTGGGGGGGGAGGGTGTATGGGTATGTGCAATGGTCATGCTTTGGTGGTGGCTGTCTATGGTTTGTGTTGGCATTCAGGGGTTGGTGTTGTTTAGGGTGGGTTGTGCTGGTGAGACATTGGCAGGGAGGTTATGTGCTGGGGGGTGATATTGGGGGTGAGGGGGGGAGGGGTTGGCATGCTGGTGGTTGGGGGGGGTGAAGTAGTTGAGATTCGACTTACCAGAGTCCATTCCTCCGTGTACTCCAGCGAGGCCATCAGGATGCAGGATGTGTACCCCCTCTTGCTCCCATGCTGTGAATTGGGGTGGAGTGGGTGGGGGTCCGCCGCCAGTCTTCTGCACAGCGATGTTGTGCCTGGAGATCATCGAGCGCACCTTCCCCCGTAGGTCGTTCCATCGCTTTCTGATATCTTCCCGATTTCTGGGATGCTGTCCCACAGCGTTGACCCTGTCTACGATCCTTTGCCATAGCTCAGCCTTCCTTGCTATGGTGGTGTGCTGCACCTGTGTGCCGAAGAGCTGGGGCTCAACCCTCATGATTTCCTCCACCATGACCCGCAGTTCTTGGTCCGAAAACCTTGGGTGTCTTTGGGGTGCCATGGGGTGGTGTGGATGAGGTGTGGGGTGGTGTTTGTGGTGATGTGCGTGGTGATATGTGGTGATGTGTGCGTAGATGTGGTGTGGGTGATGAAGTTGGGTTCCTGTGTGTGTTGGGGTTTTCTATTGCTGTGCTCGCTCTCTCTATCTCTATCTCTCTCGCTCTCGCCTTCGCTCCGATTTCCAACTAGTGGGGGTTTGTGGGTGATGTGGGTGTGTGTTTTATAGTTGATTGGATGTGTGGGAGTGTTGTTTGTATGTGTCTCAGGTGTGCGTATTTCAAAATGTCCAATGTGGCAGTGTTTTGGAGCTGGGTGTGTATTTTGAGCGCGGCGGTGTGTACCGCCAATGGAATACCGCGGTTGAAAGACCGCCGCGTGGATTCGTGGGTCAGAATGGCATGGGCGTGTTTGTGTTGGCGTGACGGTGGAGGTTTGGTCATCTCCAGTTTTACGCGGCCCGCTGATGTGGCGGCCTTCCTTGGATGTCGGATTTTTGGCGGTTTCACAGTTGGTGGTCAGAATGACCGTGGCGGTTTACCGCGGCCGCGGCGGTAGACTGGCGGACTTCTGACCGGCGGTAAGGGCCTTTTACCGCCGAGGTCAGAATGACCCCCATTATCCTAAGAAAAAAAGCAGAATCAAGAAAAAAACATTTGGGAAGACAAGATGGAGAATGCAGGCCAGGAGAAACACCAGGGAGATCTCAGTCAGCCAAATACCAGTCAGGAGGGTCCAACAAAGGCCTAGAAGAAGGAGAAGAGGAAGCAGTTGCTGTAGTGAGAAGGAGCATGACATCTTGGTCAGAGAGGTGACAGAGCACCAAGAGCACCAACAACAGCTCTTCGTCACCTCCAAATTGTCAATAGGTTGGAGAGAGGCCATATGGCAGGCAATAGTAGACAAAGTAAACTGCATGGCAGAAGTGAGGAGGACTGTCACCGACTGTAAGAAGTGCTGGCACGATTGCAGGTGCAGAACTAAGGAGAAACTGTCCAGGAACCGAAAGGCAGCCCTGCAAATTGGAGGTGGATGTCTCACACCACAGGAGGGCCTGGATGAGCTGGATGAGATGGTTGCACCGGTCATCCCAGAGGAGCTGGTCACTGGAATCGCAGGACAGTGCAGGCCACCTAGAACTACCGTAAATGCAGAGCAATTTGCAGGGGGGGGGCTATCTCGAATCTCACAAATGACAGAAGGGGGAGGCACATAAAAAACATTCAATGCATGTTAAAGGGTTGCATCAGGACACACAGGCCCTGAATCAAAATTACACCATCGCCACCCAAGCCACTTTTCTACTAATGATTTGGTTGCACAGTGCACTCCGTCATACACACAATGTGGACATAAGCCACCTACTATGACTTTACACCACCATGTAAATGTCCAGCACATTGCCAAGAAGGGATGTGCAATTAGTGTGGCTGTAGTGTGCCACAATACCCATTGCATATTGTTCTTGCCCCAGCTCCAACACAACATGTTTATCAGAGACTGGGACTGAAGTCAATACTACCCCAGGGAAGTGTAAGAATGGTGCAACAAGGCAAAATGTTTACCTTCCTTCTTGTGTCATTGCCCTTCTCATGTGTGGTGGATCCTACAGCACACATTTAAATACCACCTTGAAATACCACATTGCCATAACTACTTGTACATGTGCAGGAAGGTAAAGGG
Source organism: Pleurodeles waltl (assembly GCF_031143425.1). Lineage (NCBI taxonomy): Eukaryota > Metazoa > Chordata > Amphibia > Caudata > Salamandridae > Pleurodeles > Pleurodeles waltl. The sequence continues at coordinate 695,655,463 of NC_090438.1, forward strand.
ACAGCAGATGAACAATCTATCCTCTCAACACAGGCACCCCTTCATCATGGTGCAACAATGCCTGTTTTGGTGCAGGGAGAACAAATCTGCACAGGCACAGGAGGATTCGCAGGAGTGTGCTGTATTCTAATAAACATGATGCATCCCTGCATTTCAAAACTGCTGCAGCACCATGCAACACATATTGCTGCTATACTGAGCTGTGCCACTTGAGAAAAAAATCAGGCCCCAAGTGTGCAACATGTGAGTCAACAACAACTCTCTCACACCTCCATGTTCCAATTGGGAATGGCCACAAATGTGAACTCATTCAACCCATGGGCATGTCTTTGACCATCATTTGTGCAGTTTTACAAGTAGCTGCAATCTCACCATCTAACAAGACTGAGGCTCTCATTATGACATTGGTGGTAAATCCCACTTACCGCCACATTGATAGCCTCCAACTTACCGCCGATGTGGCGGATATCCATTCACCATATTACTGTTCACCATATTATGACACACACACACAGCAATCCATCAGTATTCAGCCACATACACAAATCTGCCAGACTAAAGGTCAGTGATAAACTGGCAGTATCAAAACCCACACCGTTTCGGCAATAGAACTACGCCCACAGCATTATGACCCACAAATCACCATGGCAGACATTCAACGGTGGAAAACCATTGGCGGTACATACGGCCGCACTATAATGGACACCCACAGACAAAATAACACCACATTGGATAATTCAAACAACACACACCTGACACCCATACACACACCACACCCACACGCCCACACCACTATAAAACACCCACCCACATTTCCAACAACCCTTTAGGTAAACAAATCATTGCCAGCAGACAGACACCAAGATCATTGGCACAAATAGAGCCACACACTACTCACACCTACACACCACTCACGCACTCCACATCACACACCCCAACACATTACCCAACATACATCACTCAACACCCATCGCACCACAAAGACACCCCCATTTAACAGAGGAGGAACTAAGGTTCACGTGGAGGAAATTGTCAGGGTAGAGCCACAGCTTTTTGGAGCACAGGTGCAGCAGATGTCAAGAGCTAGGAAGATGGAGCTATGGCGGATAATCGTGGACAGGGTCAACACCATGGGACAGCACCCAAGAACTAGGGATGACATCAGGAAGAGGTGGAACGACCTACAGGGAAGGTATGTTCCATTGCAGCAAGACACCAGCTCGCTATCCAGAGGACTGGCGGTGGACCTCCACCTCCTCCCCCACAACTCACAGCATGGGAGGAGCAAGTCTTGGCAATACTGCCTCCTGAGGGCCTGGCTGGAGTTGGAGGAGGACTGGACTCTGGTAAGTCAACTCTCTACAACTATCACCCCTACCTGCATGCCATCACATACCCTCACCCTCACTCTGAACCTCACTCCCATCACTCCACTACTTTCCACACACCCCACCATCACATCTCACTCATCCCAATGCCAAGCCGCACATGCTGTACCAATGCATGTACACTAACTCACAGCCTTGCATGGGTACTCATCACAAAAGCATTCACACTACAGAGAATTAACTATCCCACTATACACTAACATACACAAGTGAAAGCTGGCAGGGCAAATCCTACCAAAGAGGGGAAGCCACAGATGTACAATATGTCAGACACAGAAACAATAACACATCATTTACATCCCCACAGGTACCCCAGCCAATGTTAGCGGAGAGGAGGTGCTGGCATTATCCAGTCCCCCAACTGAAGAGGCCCTCAGTGATGACCGCAACTCTGGTTGACCTACCTGGACCATCAGGGACCACTGGACAGCCGGTTTCCAAGGCCCAGTCACACACCACCACAGAGCCTCCCCCATCAGGAAACACCACCACAGCACCCACCCAGCGTGTACATACCTCTGTCCCCAGGACACGTCAATCATCAGTGTGTCCACCTCTACAGGGACTGCAGGGCACACCTGTCCCCCAAGACAATCAGGGACCTGGGGTCAGTGGCAGTGAGCACACCGTTCAGGGGTCGGAGGCACAGGCCACCAGGCACACTGGGAGGACTGCTGTGTGCCAGGAGGAGGACAGGCCCAAGGAACTGACCTCCAGGAGGAACTCGCAGAGATCCTGGGAGCCTATCAACATTCCCAGGACATGATGGGCCGGATCCTGGACAATGTGCAGGAGAACAGGCAGCTGCAGGAGGGACAGTACCAGGGGATCAGGGAGGACTTGCAGGCCATTAACAACACCCTGATCTCCATTGCAGGCGTGCTGGCAGACATGGCTAACATTATGAGGGGGCAGTCTCACACCAGCAGGCCCCTGCCAGTAGCCAGACATCTGAACAGCCTTCCACCTCGGCTGCTGCTAGTGGCCAGGAGGCCCTGCCACAGGTCTCACAGGCCACCAGCACCCCTCCCCCTGCAGAAGGTGAACCACCCCGCAGTCGTTCCCTGCAATCCAAACAGATGCCAGAGACACTTGCCACGACCCCCGCCCGGAAATTAGACTCTCCTGATAATCACCCATGTGTCTCACTCAGTCACCCTGTCCACCTTGAACTGCCATTGCTCCCGTTCCTATGTCCTCTTGAACAATGCACCAGTGCTACAAACAGACTGGAACAATACCCTAGACTTTTCTCCGTCATCTCCCCATCCCATTGCACTTGCCCCTCCATCTGGCAGACCTTCTTTGGTGAGTAGCACAGGGATCCAGCTCTTACATGGAGGCACCGGAACCTGGCCTTCAGGAGGCCAAAGGTCCTTTCAATGATCCTTCTGGTTCGCCCATGTGCCACATTATAATGGTCTTCTGCCCTTGTCCTGGCATTCCTCACAGGGGTCAGCAGCCATGATAGGTTTTGGTAACCAGAGTCACCTGCAAATACTGAGGGACAATATTTAGCCACACACTATCCTATATGGCCAACACCATACCCATACACCAACATATACTGGGTGGGAACCAGGGCTCACCTATTAGCCACACCCTGTGCCTCTGTAGTTGGGCATTCACATTTGGGATGCTGCTATTCCTTAATACAAAGGCATCATGCACCGACCCTGGATACTTACATTGATGTAGGAGATGTACTGGTTCGCCAAGCACACCATCTGAACATTCATGGAGTGGAAAACTCTTACGATTCCTGAACACCTGTTCATTCTGCTGGGGACACACACAAATGCAATATGTGTTCCATCACTCGCCCCAATGATGTTGGGGATATGGGGATATGTCCCATTGCATAAAACTCGGCCTTCACTGTGGCCAAATCTTCAACCAGAGGAAAAAAACAACGTAGCTGCACATGTGTTTTATCAGGGCAGACAACACTCTTGTCAGCACTATTGAAAACATTAGCTGTGACATTCCTGCTGTCAAGCCCACTGTCACTTGGAAATAACCAGTTGCCAGGAAATGGAGTACAGATAGCACTTGCACAAGAGGGGGGATCCCAGTGGGATGACAGATAGCAGATATCAGGTCAGGCTCCAACAGGGCACACAGCTCTGTGATTGTGGTCCTGTCAAGACTATAGGTGAGGATAATGTGCCTGTCCTCCAGTGTTTCCAAGTCCATCAGGGGTCTGTACACGGGGGTATATCTCCCTCTCATATTCATCTGCAGCTGTAGGAATCTAAGGGACAAAAGAATGAGGAGCCGGTCACAAACTGAATAATGTAGCTACAACAGTAGTTTGCATCCTGTAAACATGTAATGGGTCTTTGTGATTTGTCCAGTATGTCCTAATATCTCCTGTGACGCACCATTATTCCAGGGCTTTTCCCCCACCCCTAAAATGGCGTCCGCCTGTCCTGTGTGGAGGGACTGGTGGAATTGAGGTAATTCCACTGACGTTGCGGGAGGCGGTCCGGAACTGCTGTGCAACTCCTCATTGGCTAACATTGAGCCCTATGGGATACAGTGGTCAATGGTGATCTATGCTGGCGGTGACGGTATGCACAGCCGCGGACGTGAGTGCCATTCTCTATCTGATTCCACACTTGCTACCTGACCTTCCATAGGAGAGGACCTACACTGCATGTGCTGCTGTGACCTGTGCCTGGAACCTACCATGGCCTGTGCTACTGGGGAAAAGGCCCCAGCCTTCACCTCGGAGGAGTTGGAGAGACTGGTGGTTGAGGTCCTACACCAGTACGGACTGCTGTATGGGCCTCCAGACCAACAGGTGAGTACACTGTGAGCACGATGGATGTGGCATGAATGCATGGAGTTGTGTGTGTGAAGGCCTCATGTAAGGGGGGTGGGTGGATGTCCTCTTGGTGGTGTAGAGGTTGTGTGCTGGGCCATGTGTGTGTAAATGGTGATGAGAAGGGGTATGGTGGGCCATATGTGTATCAGGCAGGACTGTTTGTCTAATTCTATTTTCCTGTGTGCATTGCCACTGCAGGCCAGTGCCCATCAAAAGAAGGGTATATGGCGTTCCATCGCCAAGGGTGTGCGGACCCTGGGGGTCTATGGCAGGCGGAGCACCCACTGTCGCTAACAGTGGGAGGACCTGAGATGCTGGGCATGGAAAATGGTGGAGGCCCAGCTGGGGATGGCCTCCCAATGAGGAGGGGTGCCTGTCGAACCCTGACCTCCCTGATGGCCTGCATACTGGCAGTGGCCTATCCAGAGCTGGATGGGTGCTTGAGGGCATCACAGCAGCCACAAGGGGGTGAGTACAGTGCCCATCATCACAACTTACGCATAGTAGGGGATGTGTGTCAGTGGGTGCCCCATAGGCCAGGCCTGACATTGCAGCGTAGGTCCCCTGGTGACTAGGGTTCTGGAGGGATAATCTTGGTACCTAGCTCGTAGGCATCCACTTCTGGTCAGGGCTGCGTGGATCAATCAATCAATCAATAATTTATAAAGCGCGCTATGTACCCGTTATGGTTTCGAGGCGCTGGGGGGGGTGGTGCTGCTATCGTTCGAAGAGCCATGTCTTGAGGAGTCTCCTGAAGGTGAGGAGGTCCTGGGTCTGGCGTAGTGAGGTTGGGAGTGCGTTCCAGGTCTTGGTGGCGAGGTAGGAGAAGGATCTGCCGGCAGAGGTCTTGCGCTGGATTCGGGGGACGATGGCGAGGGCAAGGTTGGCAGAGCGTAGTTGACGTGAGGGAATGTAGAAGTTGAGTCTGGTGTTCAGGTAGGTGGGTCCGGTGTGGTGTAGAGCCTTGTGTGCGTGGGTGAGGAGTTTGAAGGTGATCCTCTTGTCCACGGGGAGCCAGTGGAGGTCCCTCAGGTGAGGGGAGATGTGACATCGGCGGGGTATGTTGAGGATCAGGCGGGCGGATGCGTTCTGAATGCGTTGGAGTCGTTTGATGTCTTTTGTTGGGATGCCTGTGTAGAGTGCGTTGCCGTAGTCGAGTCTGCTACTGACGAGGGCTTGGGTTACCGTCTTTCTGGTTCCTGTTGGAATCCACTTGAAGATCCTGAGGAGCATACGGAGGGTGTTAAAACAGGAGGATGAGACTGCGTTGACCTGTTTGGACATGGTGAGGGCGGAGTCGAGGATGAAGCAGAGATTTCGTGCGTGGTTGGCTGGGGTGGGTGGAGGGCCCAGGGCGGTGGGCCACCACGAGTCGTTCCAGGCCGAGGGGGTGCGCCCGAGGATGAGGACTTCCGTCTTGTCGGAGTTAAGTTTTAGGTGGCTGTTGCTCATCCATTCGGCGATGGATTTCAGTCCCTCGTGAAGGTTGGCTTTGGCGGTGTGAGGATCTTTGGTCAGGGAGAGGACGAGCTGGGTGTCGTCGGCGTAGGAGAGGATGCTGAGGTTGTGCTGGCGGGCCAGTTGTGCGAGGGGGGCCATGTAGACGTTGAATAGCGTTGGGCTTAGTGAGGAGCCTTGGGGGACGCCGCAGATGAGGTTGGTGGATTTGGAGTGGAAAGGTGAGAGTCGGACCCTCTGGGTTCTGCCGGAGAGAAAGGAGGAGATCCAGTTGAGGGCTTTGTCTTGGATGCCGGCTTCGTGTAGACGGGTTAGTAGGGTGCGGTGGCAGACTGTATCGAAGGCGGCTGATAGGTCTAAGAGGATCAGGGCTGAGGTTTCGCCGTTGTCCATTTGTAGTCTGATGTCATCTGTGGCGGCGAGGAGTGCAGTCTCTGTGCTGTGGTTTCGTCTGAACCCGGATTGGGAGGGGTCTAGGATGGAGTTGTCTTCAAGGTAGTGGGCGAGCTGTGTGTTGACGATCTTCTCGATGACTTTCGCTGGGAAAGGGAGGAGGGAGATTGGTCGGAAGTTTTTGAGATCGTTGAGGCCAGCCTTAGGTTTCTTGAGGAGAGGTTGGATTTCTGCGTGCTTCCAGCTGTCCGGGAAGGTAGCGGTGTTGAAGGAAAGGTTGATGATCTTGCGGAGTATGGGGGCGATGGCGACGTCGGCTTTGTTGAAAACGTGATGTGGGCAGGGGTCAGAGGGAGATCCTAAGTGGATGGAGTTCATGGTTTTTAGAGTTTTGGCGTCGTCTACTTGGGTCCAGGTGGTGATGTGGTCGGCGTGGGAGGAGTTGTTGGGGGTGGGGTCTGGCAGAAGTGAGGTATTGAAGCTGTCGTGGATGGCTGCGATTTTCTGGTAGAAGAAGGTGGAGAGATCGTCGCAGAGGTTCTGGGATGGAGGGATGTCGTTGACGTTGGCGTTGGGGTTGGAGAGTTCCTTCACGATGCTGAAGAGTTCCTTGCAGTCGTGAGCGTTGTTGTTAAGGCGTTCTGTGAAGTGGGAGCGCTTGGCGAGTCGGATCAGTTGGTGGTGTTTACGGTTGGCTTCCTTGAGGGTAGCAAGGTTCTCGGGTGTGCGCTCGACAATCCATTTTTTCTTGAGTTTCTGGCAGGTGCGTTTGGAGGTGGTTAGTTCGTCTGTGAACCAGGCTGGTTTTTTCTTTTCTTGGTTGGCGGTGGGTCTCTTGAGTGGGGCTAGGATGTTGGCGCAGTTGAGGATCCATTGTTGGAGGTTGATGGCGGCGGAGTCCGGGTCGGTGGGGTCGGGTGGTGGGTTTTTTGGCGAGGGTGTTGGTGAGTTGGTCTTCGGTGACTTTTCCCCAGCGGCGGTGAGCCGGCAGAGGGGTGCGGTGGTGTTCGGTGTTTTTCTTGAAGGAGAAATGGACGCAGTGATGGTCGGTCCAGTGGAGTTCGGAGGTGTGGCTGAAAGAGATGTGGTTGCTTGAAGTGAAGAGTGGGTCAAGGGTGTGGCTGGCGATGTGGGTGGGAGTGTTGACCAGTTGACGGAGTCCGAGGTTGGAGAGGTTGGTGGTCAGTGATGCGGTGTTGACGTCATTGTTGTTCTCTAGGTGGAAGTTTAGGTCTCCCAGGAGGATGTAGTCTGAAGAGGCGAGGGTGTGGGTGCTTGCGAGGTCGGAGACGGTGTCGCTGAAGAGGGCTCTTGGTCCTGGAGGACGGTATATGAGGGTTCCTCTGAGGGTAGTGTTGGGGTCCGTGTGAATCTGGAAGTGGAGGTGTTCGGCTGTTTTGAGGGTGTCGTCCGTGTGGGTATTGATCTTGAGGGTAGCTTTGTGGGCGATGGCTATTCCTCCGCCGATTCCGTGGGTGCGATCTCTTCTGGTGATCTTGTAGCCGTCAGGGATGGCGATGTCAGGGGCCGAGGAGTCGTTCCACCAGGTTTCGGTCAGGAAGGCTACGTCTGGGGCAGTGCTGTCGAGCAGGTCCCAGAGTTCGATGGCGTGCTTTCGTGCGGAGCATGTGTTGAGGAGGATGCAGTGCAGGTGGTTTGTGTTGGTTGTTGCTGGCTTCGTTGTTCTGTTGCAGGTGAAGTTGCAGGTGCGGCAGGAAAAAGGTCCTTTGGTGTGCTTCGGGCTGGCCTGGAAGCACTCTGTGGAGGGGCCAGGGTTGAAGGCGAGGAGATCGCTGGCCGAGTAATGAAGGCATGGGGCGCGGGGGTGCGGGGGGCGCGAGGACCAGGGGGGGTGGCGCTGGGCGCGGTCCAGGCGCAGACGGACTTGCCTCTGGTGCGCCTCTGGCGCGCCAGCGGCGCCGACGCGCAGCGCCAGCCATTAAGAAGGGAGGGGGAGGGAGGAGCAGCTGGGAGGCGGGAGGCGGGAGGGAGCGGCGAATGGGGGCGCTAGGGGGGCGGGCCGCAGGGAGGCAGCGGCAGGGAGAGAACTGCAAAGGGGAGCGCCCAAGGGGCAAAAACAAGAAAAACAAGGCACAAAAAAGTTGGGCACAATTTGAAAAACAGTCACAAAAATACACTAATGGCAGAAAATACAATCGGGGTACTGCAATCAGAGGGGCACAACGGGGGCAGATGCGCAGGAGGCAAGGCGCTTGAAAAAACCCAATAGAAAAGCACTTACAGGACGGCGAAAAGTGGCACAATCAGAAGGGGCACGACGGGGGCAGAAGCGCAAGGAGGCAAGGCGCTGAAAATATAGAAAAACACTTACAGGACGGCGGAAAGCGGCACACGGGTCAAGTGAAGCTTACTAGAGCCCACTAGACACCAGGGATGAGGTGCAGGAGGATGCCTGCGGGTGGAGGAGGGCCTCGAACACGCTAGCAGCAGCGTGGGTGGGGGTCAGAGGCAGGAGACAGCAGGTTGGTGCTGCGGACGTGGGGGGCGAGCTCTAGACCTAAGGCAGGTCAGAGGTCGCTCACTCGCGACGCGCAGCGCCAGCCATTAAGAAGGGAGGGGGGAGGGAGGAGCAGCTGGGAGGCGGGAGGGAGCGGCGAATGGGGGCGTGAGGGGGGCGGGGCCGCAGGGAGGCAGCGGCAGGGAGAGAACTGCAAGGGGGAGCGCCCAAGGGGTGAAAACAAGAAAAACAAGGCACAAAAAAGTCGGGCACAATTTGAAAAACAGTCACAAAAATACACTAATGGCACAAAATACAATCGGGGTACAGCAATCAGAGGGGCACAACGGGGGCAGATGCGCAGGAGGCAAGGCGCTTGAAAAAAACAATAGAAAAGCACTTACAGGACGGCGAAAAGTGGCACAATCAGAAGGGGCACGACGGGGGCAGAAGCGCAAGGAGGCAAGGCGCTGAAAATATAGAAAAACACTTACAGGACGGCGGAAAGCGGCACACGGGTCAAGTGAAGCTTACTAGAGCCCACTAGACACCAGGGATGAGGTGCAGGAGGATGCCTGCGGGTGGAGGAGGGCCTCGAACACGCTAGCAGCAGCGTGGGCGGGGATCAGAGGCAGGAGACAGCAGGTTGGTGCGGTGAACGTGGGGGGCGAGCTCTAGACCTAAGGCAGGTCAGAGGTCGCTCACTCGCGACGCGCAGCACCAGCCATTAAGAAGGGAGGGGGGAGGGAGGAGCAGCTGGGAGGCGGGAGGGAGCGGCGAATGGGGGCGCGAGGGGGGCGGGCCGCAGGGAGGCAGCGGCAGGGAGAGAACTGCAAGGGGGAGCGCCCAAGGGGTGAAAACAAGAAAAACAAGGCACAAAAAAGTCGGGCACAATTTGAAAAACAGTCACAAAAATGCACTAATGGCACAAAATACAATCGGGGTACAACAATCAGAGGGGCACAACGGGGGCAGATGCGCAGGAGGCAAGGCGCTTGAAAAAAAACAATAGAAAAGCACTTACAGGACGGCGAAAAGTGGCACAATCAGAAGGGGCACGACGGGGGCAGGAGCGCAAGGAGGCAAGGCGCTGAAAATATAGAAAAACACTTACAGGACGGCGGAAAGCGGCACATGGGTCAAGTGAAGCTTACTAGAGCCCACTAGACACCAGGGATGAGGTGCAGGAGGATGCCTGCGGGTGGAGGAGGGCCTCGAACACGCTAGCAGCAGCGTGGGCGGGGGTCAGAGGCAGGTGACAGCAGGTTGGTGCGGCAGACGTGGGGGGCGAGCTCTAGACCTAAGGTATAGTCCCAGGTGTGCTGCATTTGGCGGTGTGTCCCCATCCCCATGCCTTGGTGGCAAACTATTTCTCTGGTAGTGCAATGCATATTGTGTAGGCCTGTTCCATGTGTGTGAGGGTGCTGTGTACACCAATGGTGGTGTTGCTGCACCCATTTACACAGTGTATCCCTTGTCTCTTCCCCCTCTTGTTTGTTTTGTCATCCTGTCCTTATGTGCATTAGCATCATCTGGCGGAGGAGCAGAGACACCAGCAACAGAGTGAGCTACATCCCACAGTACCCAGTAGGCAGAGTCCAGAGACGGTGAGGGCACCAGTGGGATGGAGGGCGAGGGGAGCACCACGGCGTAGATTGAAGGGGACAGTTCAGACGCAGATACCTCCTCCGATTGAAGCTCCCTGATGGTGGTGGGCACTTCTGTGACCACCCCAGCTACAGGTACAACCATCACTCCCGTACCAGCACTGCCCTCCCAGCAGCCCCTCAGCGAGTTGCCCGAGCCCACTCTTATTCACCCCAGGCACCTCAGGCCCTGCCCCAGTGAGTCCTCTGCCCTGAGTGAGGAGGCTATTGACCTTCTGAGATCCATCTATGTGGGGCAGTCAACCATTGTGAATGCCATCCAGAGGCTAGCACCCCAGATGTAACAATCTAATGCATTTCTTTAGGGCCTTCACACTGGATTGGCGGCCCAACAGAGATCGATTCAGGCTCTGACCTCCTATCTGATGGCAGCCATTGCCCCTGTTTCTACCATTCCCCCTCCAGCTTCCACTGCCCAGCCCCGTTACCCTCAACCCCAACCTATCCCAGGCACACATAGAGATGAGCATGCACACAAAAGTGTCACAGACAAACACAAGCACCATACTTCATCCCACAGGCCCTCACACAAACACCATCCAGTTGCAGCACAACAACATCCACTATTTCCACTGTCTTCCCCCTTGTCCCCCTCCACCACCTCCCTCCCAGCCACGTCTACACTCACACCTGCATGCTCTATATCATCATCCACTACCAACATCATCACCACACCAAGCAGAACACACACCTCACTGGCAGACACCTCCACAACATCTAGGCACACGTCCCCTGTGTCCTCTCCCACTGTGTCTGCCCCCCAAAGTACACAAACGCAAGCACTCAGACACCCAACAGCCATCCATCTCACAACAGCATACAGCCCATGCACCTACACCCAAAAGCAGCAAACACCTCCAACAAACACTCCCTCATCTTCCATTCCCATTCCTTCTCCCTCTTCTCGCCGCAATGTCCATAAAAATCTGTTCCTTTCCACCATTGACCTCTTACCCAACCCTTCTCCCCCTGTCCTGCACATATGGCCAGGGTATCCCAAACCCAGCCAAGCACTTCAGCCACACAGTCCACGGCCCCAGTCCTAACCGCACCCTCTTGTGGTGGAAATTGATCCAGGCCGCATATACAGAAGGGCAAGGTGGCAGGTAAGAAGGGCAAGGAGCATGCACCTGCCACCCAAAAGGCCAAGGAGCCTGCACCTGCCAGCTGAAAAGCCAAGAAGCCTGCACCAGCAGGCAGGAAGAGCAAGGAGTCTGCACCAGCAGGCAGGAAGAGCAAATAGTCTGCACCAGTAGGCAGAAAGAGCCAGGAGCCTGCACCAGCAGGCAGCAAGGGCAAGGAGCCTGGACCAGGAACTGTGACGGAGGCCCCACCACCAACCATGGTTGTGCATCCATCTGAGGGTGCAGGGGATGTGCTAGAGCCTCCCCCCACCAGCAGCACCACCACAGTGCATCCGTCTGAAGGTTCAGGGGATGTGCAGAAGCTTCCTCCTAACAGCAGCACCACCACAGTGCATCCTTCCGAGGGTGCAGAAGATGTGCAGGAGCCTCACCCCACCAGCTGCACCCCCACTTTGCAGCCATCACCGCTGGTGGACACTATGTAATCCTGCCTCCATGGGCTGCTGTGTGGCCTGCCCCCTCCAGAACCAGTGGGTAAGACACCCACTCAAGAGACTGTGGCCTTGCAGTCCCCAGGACAAAGCACAGGGCATGTTGCCCCATCCAGAACCAGTGGGTAAGACACCCACGTGAGAGACTGTGGCCCATCACTTCTCAGAATCATGCACAGGGCATGTTGCCCCCTCCAGAACCAGTGGTCGAGTCACCCACTTGAGATATTGTGGCCTTGCACTCCCCAGGATCAAGCACAGGGCATGTTGCCCCATCCAGAACCAGTGGTCTTGTTTCATCTCCCGGCTGAGGGCCCCCACATCTCCCACCCCCCTGCCTATTTACCAACTAATGCCCCTGCAGTGTTCTCTCTGTGTTGAAGCAGGTGACAAGTGTGGCCTTGGACTTTGGCCTATGGCCATTTGGCCCACGCAAATTGAGGAATGGGCTGTGTCCCTTTTTCTGTAAATATGTATATATTATCTTGCCTAACTTATTATTTCTACTATGTTGATCTTTTACAAACATTTTGGCGAAATTGTTTTGTCCTTGCATTATTCAGCCGAGTTACAGGGTCAAATTCTCGTTGTGTGTATGGTGTGTGTGTGTGTGGGGTGTGTGTTGTGCGTTTGTGTGTCACTCTCTTTTTCCTTGCCCCCCTCCCTTGTGTGCTAGGCGGCTGTACCGTCATCATCTTCTACTGCGCTGGTGTTTGTGGTGGAGCAGACCATAGAATATTGTTGGAAAAACATGCAGTTCTGGTTCCATGGTGGCGTGGTTCTTTCCTGTGTCTCCAATGATGAGTCCTTTCACTTCTGAGCTCAGTTTCTGCCAGACTTTTGATGTCATTGATACCGCCCCAGAAAAGGTGGCGGTTTCCTGTGTCTTAATATGGTGGGCAGAACATGGACTTCCGCCTGGCTGTTGGCGGCTGTCGCCAAGGTAGCTGTTGTTTCCGCCCTGGCGGTCGGTGTGGTACATTGACTGTCTTTCGGAGATCTTTCAGCCATTGTAATAATTTGGCAGTATTACCGCCTCTTTATCACTGACCACCAGGGTCATAATGACGGCCTTGAGTGTGTTGTGTGAATAGTTGGTGTACTGCTTAATGGGACATTCAGCATACTTAAGAACTGACACAAGTGGCATCAAAGTTACACTAGCGGCACAATGTCACTAGCCCCTAATGCAACTCTACCATCATACAAACAGTTAGCCATGTGAATGCAAGTTGCACATTCCCCTTCTGCCACAACAACAAAGTCTCAAAATGCATGCATTGAAGCACATTCAACACCCTTGCACCAACATATGCCTGTGGCAGATATGCTGTATGCGAGGAAGTGTCCCAAATGTAGGGAGGGATAATGAAATGGGACAGACAATTCATAACGATTGCACTGTCCCTTCCAATTAGCACGTGTGGGGCCTGCGAGAGGCAGATGAGAATGTAACACAAGCATAGTAAGCAATGGACATACCTGTGCTATGCTGCACTAGTGCCATCTTACATGGTGCCAATGCATTAGAGCATCAAAAGAGTGACAACACATATTACACTACTGTGGGAATGTCCACCATTGTGAATAGGAAGGCAAATTACATGCCACCATGGTGTCAGTAGCAGGGGCAAGAATCCTGCAAGGAAGTAGGTGGTGTGGGATCAAAGCACAAAATACCTTGTAAGGTTGCTCCATGTGTTTTGCACAATGCTACACATAATATACAACTACAACCTGGGGTCTGTAACATATCACTGAGCCTCCATTAGCAAGTAAATGATGTGCAATGTCAACAGCCAAAACAGTCAAAGATTGGCATATCACTATCTCATTGCAGTGGATGATGCCTTACCTCCTGCCAACCTGCCTGTCCTGTATTTTGCAGATGACATGGATGACCAGCTGCCAACCATCAATGAAGAGTTTCTCCAGGATGTTCTAGGTTCCCTCAAGATGCCACCTCCAATCACAGGGAGGACACAGCGTTGCGGGGTCTCCAAATGAAACACCAAGCTACCAACACACAGGACCAGCTAGTCCTGACAAAGCCGGGACTTCAAGGGCCCAGACATCACCATTCCGAGGACAGTGGTAGGAGTCCAGTGGGAGCTGGCAAAGCAGGTGCAGGTGGGGATGGATACCATGGCAGGCAGCCTACAGGGAGTGCAGAGGTGCCTCAGTCCAATTACAGACAACTCAGCTGCCATCCGAGGCACCCACTTCCTACTACGTGGACTCCAGCAGTCCCAGGCAGAGATAGCTGCTCCTGAGGCAGAGGCTTCAACACTTGTCCTCCCAAAGTGGCAGCAGCATGATAGACAACAGGCTGGGGGCTATACAGAATATCCTAGAGTCCATACAGTGGGAAGTGGCCTCCCTAAGGAAAAACATGTCTTCCTACCACTGTGATGTTGCTGCAGTGTTGAGAAATCAGCAGTTCCTCCTTGCTGCAGTGATGCCTTATGTGTTCCCACAAATGGCAGCTACTGGGACTTTCAACTCCACATCCCTATCCCCTGACGTGTGTGTGGTTCCCTGAACCTCAACAACAGTACCACCCATGGCACAGGAGGTACCACACACATCAGAGGATGAAGATTGAAAGGAACAACATTCACAAGGAAAACAACCAGGTAGCAACAGTATGTGCCAGATTGACAGTACCACTTTAGTTCTGTGCTTAATATCATGCCAGTGTTGTGACAGCTAGCAATGTGCCCTATTCACTCAACCGCTGTTGACGTGTCTGCTATGTACTGTCAATTTCTCTAATCTTACCTCTTGGCAATGTGGACACCTCCTCACTAATGCACACTTCTCCTAACTATGTCTCATGACATGTCCCTCACCCCTGGACTCTGATTGTGTAACAAATGGCTTGGGATCTCTCATGGGGTCTGTGACCTGGGCATTGATTAGCATTGGAAAATACACTCGCACCTGTAAATAACATTGTTCACATGTAACATTTCAATGTTTCCTATGATCCATCAACTCGGCTAAATGTATGCATTGTGTAAAGCCATGTCAATGAGAACAGAATATAATTACATGTGTTCATTAGTGTCAGACAAAAAGCCACACCCTAGGATCCTAACATGAAAAAGGTGAATGATGGTATTGTGGGCAACAACCAACTCACAGAGTCTTAAATGCATGATTTGAACAGATATCCATGGAAGTTGACATATGGCATGTATGGATCTGAACCAAGTGTATAGTAATTTATTCGGGTGAGAGCACCAGTACAAATAATGCGTGTGGTTCAGAAGAGGCAAATCTTATCAGTGACGAGCAGCTGTCAGTGTCGCAGGATACGGACCCTAAAATGGCTGATGTCATATGTGCCACACCTTCCACCAATAATACTACCAGACCCCAGCAATGAAGGTTGAAGTTCCATACTTACCTGTCCAAGATTCTGTATACATACATAACCTGAATGGCTGGAACTGGGGATGACAAATGTTGTGAGTAGCTGATGTCATTTAGCAGCCAATCTGACAGCTTTTTGGTCATAGGGAATGCACATAGTCATCCACAGAAATAAAGACAGAAAGAATACCCAAAGCCACTCCTCTTACTTGGCCAGTGCACACATGAGAACACCCAGACACTAAGGCCCTCATTACAACCTTGGTGGTAAATGCCGCCTACCGCCGTGCTGACGGCCGCCAACATACCGTGACCACGGTGGTATTCCGCTACGGGTATTATGACCCACACTAAGAAATCCGCCACTATACAGACACCCACACAAGTCCGCCAGACCAAAGGTCAGTAATAAACTGGCAGTATCCAAACCCACACTGTTACGCCAACAGGAATACGCCCACAGTATCAGGATCCACAAATCACTGTGGCGGCCTTTCAACCGTGGGAAACCATTGGCGGTACACACCGCCAATGGTCAAAATGCACACACACTAACAAAACTATACCACATTGGACAATTCAAAATACACACACCTGACAGACATACACACATCACACCCACACACCCACAACACTGTAAAACACCCACCCACATTACCACAACCCCTTACAGCGAAAAAAAAGATAGCAAGCAGAGAGAGACAAGCCAGGAGCACCCACTCAATCAAAGGCACAAAACATCATCACAAAACATCATCACCCACACGCAACACAACACCCCACAAATCACCCCACACATCCTCACACATACCACTCACACCACATCCACGGCACCCCAAAATCACCCCAGGTTTTCAGAGGAAGAGCGAAGGGTCATGGTGGAGGAAATCATCCTGGTAGAGCCCCAGCTATTCGGATCACAGGTACAACAGACGTCCATTGCAAGGAAGATGGAGCTATGGCGGAGAGTCGTGGACAGGGTCAACGCAGTGCGACAACACCCCAGAACTAGGGATGACCATCAGGAAGAGGTGGAACGATCTACAGGGGAAGGTACGTTCCATGGTTGCAAGACACCAGGTAGCCGTACAAAGGACTGGCAGTGTACCCACATCAACTCCCCCACAACTAACGACATGGGAGGAGCAAGTCTTGGCAATTATGCATCCTGAGGGCCTCGCAGGAGTAGCAGGAGGGCTGAACTCTGGTAAGTCAAATCTTTACTACTGTATCCCCCCACCCTACCTGCATGCCGTCACAAACTCCTACCCCTACCCTCGCCCCAACTCACACATACCCCACTATCACAACCCACCCATACCAATACCAAGCCCTGCCTGTAACACAAATCCATGGACCCCCATCACAGGCCTGCATGGACACCCATCACCACAGCATGCCCAGTAGAGAGACTCACCCCGCCCACAAAATCACCATGCACACAAGACAAAGCTGACAGGGAAATCACAATCAGACAGGGAAACACGCCCTTTCCCAAGATGGCACATGCAGATACAATGACACAGCTTTTGCATCTCCACAGGACCCCCACTCAACCTCCCTGGAGAGGAGGTGCCATCTACATCCAGTCCCCCCCTAGAAGAGGCCCACAGTGACGACAGCAGCTCTTCACGCCTGGATCAGGATGACCAATCTGGCCCATCAGGGACCCCTGGACTGTCAGTTACCCTGCCACAGTCCCAACCCACCACAGAGCCTCCCCCTCAGGAAACACCACCACAGCACCCACCCAGCGGGCCCATGCCACTGTCCCCAGGACACATCAATCAGCAGTGTGTCCACCACTACAGGTACCCCAGGCAACCCCACAAACCCAGGACGATCAGGGACCTGGGTCAGTGGGTACACGGTTCAGGGGACAGAGGCACAGGACAACAGGGAAGCTGGGAAGACTGCTGTGCGACAGGGGGAGGACAGGCCCAGGGATCCCACTCTCCAGGAGGCACTCTCCAACATCCTGGGAGCATAACACCATTCCTAGGAGATCATGGGCCAGATACTGTACAAGTTGCAGGAGACCCAGCTGCTTCAGGCAGGACAGTACCAGGGGATCAGGGAGGACCTCAAAAACCTCTACACCACCCTGGTCACCATTGCAGGGGTGCTGACAGACATGGGCAAGACCATGAGGGAGGCAGTGGCACACCAATAGGCCCCTGACACTAGCCACATTGAAGAACAGCCCTCCACCCCCACCGGCGCTAGTGGACAGGAGGCACCGCAACAGGACCAACAGGCCACCAGCACCCCACCCCCTACAGAAGGAGAACCACCCCGCAAACGGTCCCTGCAATCCACGCAGAAGCCAGAGAACATTGCCAAGACCCCCACCAGTAAATAAGACTCTCCTGATTGTCACCCTTCTGTCCCACTCCTTCACCCTGTCCACCTCGAACTGCCATTACTCCCCTCCCTATGCCCCATTGGACAAAGCACCTGTGATACCAAGAGACTGGACTCTACCCTGGACTTTCCTCCACCATCACCCCAGCCCATTGCACATCCCCCTCTAATTATGAGCACTTAAATAAACACCCTTGGAACAAATACAAATCTGGAGTCCGTCAAATGATTGAAATATCTATTAGTTCAACATAATCAAAGCATTGAAAGTTATATGTACCGTTAAATATACTTTCGAATGACTTTTGGTGGGCAGCAGCACACATAGCAGGAGCCAGAGTGGGCCACAGAGATCTGAAAATACAGATGCCAAAGGGTACAGTAAGTGGCCATAGACATAGGTAAATCAGGCTGCCATCTACACTGTCCAACAGAAAACTGAAAAGTTAAGTGAAGTTACAGTGTCTTACCTGTGTGTCACTGGAAGTACTGCTGTATTATATTACTTCTGTTGTCAACATCTTCTTCCTCACTGTCCACAGGCTCCACCGCTGCCACAAGACAATCTCCAGGCTCATCTTCCTGCAGAAAAGGCACCTGGCGTCTTAAGGCCAGGTTGTGCAACATGCAACATGCAACGATGATCTGGCACACTTTCTTGGGTGAGTAGTACAGGGATCCACCTGTCAGATGGAGACACTGGAACCTGGACTTCAGGAGACTGAGGGTCCTTTCAATAATCCTCCTTGTACGCCCATGTGCCTCATTGTAACATTCCTCGGCCCTTGTCCTGGCATTCCTCACTGGGGTCAGTAGCCATGAGAGGTTGGGGTAACCAGAGTCACCTGCAAATACCGAGGGCTACCTGTTAGACACACACTAACCCTTAGGGACAACCCCATACCCAGACACCTACTTATACTGTGTGGGGACCCTGGGCTCACCTACTAGCCACACCCGGTGCCTCTGGAGTTTCCCAACACATATGGGATGCTGCTACTCCTCAAGATAAAGGTGTCATGCACAGAGCCAGGATATTTGGAATTCAATGGGAAATGTACTGGTCCGCCAAACAAACAATCTGCACATTCATATAGTGATAGTTGTTCCTATTCCTGTAAACTTGTTCATTTCTAGGGGGGCAAATGGCACATGTGTACCATCAATGGCACCAATGATGTTGGGGATTTGTCCCAGGGCATAAAAGTCAGCTTTCACTGTGGCCAAATCATCCACCTGGGGGAATACGATGTAGCTGGGCATGTGTTTCAGCAGGGCTGACAACACTCTGGTCAACACATTGGAGAACATTGGCTGATACATCCTTGATGCCATGGCCACTGTTGTTTGGAAGGAACCACTTGCCAGAAAATGGAGCACTGACAGGACCTGCACTAGAGGGGAGATACCTGTGGGCTGGCGGATAGCTGACATCAGGTCTGGCTCCAACTGGGCAGACAGTGATTGGATTGTGGCCTGATCAAGTCTGTATGTTAGGATAATGTGTCTGTCCTCCATTGTCGCAAGGTCCACCAGGGGTCTGTACACCGGAGGATGTTGCCATCTCATATTCAGCCTCAGCGGTTGAAGCCTATGGAAGAAAACGGTGAGCAATGGGTCATATTCCCACATCTATTGCACTAATGATGATTTATTTCCTTTACAGAACCAGTATGTGAATCCAACTTGCTGTGCCAATGTCTGCTGTGACGCAGTTAAGTGCCATGCATTGTGCCCCCCTGAAATGGCGGCTGCCTGACCTGTGAGGAGGGACAAGTGGAAGTGAGGTAATTCCGCTGGCATTGTGCGCTGTCGCAGTAGGTGGTCGAAGACCGCCGTGCAACTTAGCATTGGTTATCATTGGGCCCTGTGGGTTCCAGGAGCCAATGGCGATGTACGCCGGCGGTGATGGTACGCACCGCCGTGGACGTGACCGCCATTTTCTATCTGTTCACTCACTTGCTACCTGACCTTCAACAGGAGAGGACCAACACTGCAAGTGCTGCTGTGACCTGTGTCTGGAAGCCACAATGGCTCATGTGTCTGGGGAAAGGGCTCCTGCCTTCAGTACGGAGGAGTTGTAGAAACTGGTGGATGGGGTCCTACCCCAGTACACATTACTCTACGGTACTCCAGACAAACAGGTGAGTACACTGTGAGCATGATGCGTGGGCCATTAATGGATGGAGTGCTGTGTGTATAAGCCACATGTAGGGGACGCTGAGTGGTCCTGGGCAGAGTGCTGCATGTATGGTGGTCAATGTATGTGCGTAAGGGGATGGGAGGGATATGGTGGGCCATGAGGATGACAGTCTGGACGGTATGACTAATTATTTTTCTGGTGTCTTTTCCCTGCAGGTCAGCGCCCATCAGAAAATTAGTATTTGGTGTGCCATCGTCAAGGAGGTGTGGACCCTGGGGGTCTTTGACAGGCGGAGCACCACTGCCGCTAAAGGTGGAAGGACCTGCACTGATGGGGAAAGAAGACAGCAGAGGCCCAGCTGGGGCTTGCCTCCCAACGAGGAAGCGGTGCCCGTCGCACCATGACACCCCTGATGTTCCGCATCCTGGTGGTGGCCTATCCGGAGTTGGATGGGCGCTTGAAGGCATCACAGCAGCCACAAGGGGGTGAGTACAGATTCTGAATCATGACTTTGCGTGCGCTAAGAGTTACCTGGGTGGGGGACGTGGGCTGTGGGTGTCCCTAGGCCAGGGAAAGGGCAGGGTAGGTCCCTTGTAAGGTAGGCTATGAAGTACTCCTACCCCTATAGTGGGCAGGGTCCTGTGGGTTTCAGGTGTGCAGCTAATGGCAGTAGGCATTGTACCCCATGGGCTGGTGACTATCTTAGTAACTGGTAGTGCATGGCCTAGTGCATAGGGATGCTCCCTGTGTGTTGTGTACGCCAACGGTAGTGGTGTTGCAGGCA
Source organism: Pleurodeles waltl (assembly GCF_031143425.1). NCBI lineage: Eukaryota > Metazoa > Chordata > Amphibia > Caudata > Salamandridae > Pleurodeles > Pleurodeles waltl. The sequence goes on from NC_090438.1 coordinate 695,675,902, forward strand.
CTGACCAAGTGTATCCTCTGTGTCTCCCCCCCCTTTTTGTTTTGTCACCCTGTCCTTGTGTGCATTAGCATCATGTGGTGGAGGAGCAGAGGCACCGGTGACGGAGGGAGCTGCATCCCACATGGGCCTGGAGGCCAAATCCACTGACGGTGAGATCACCAGTGACGGAGGGCGAAGGGAGCACCACGAAGGGGACAGGAGGGGAGACCACAGACAGCGACTCCTCCTCCAATGGAAGCTCCCTGGCGGCGGTGGTCACTTCTTTGCCCACCCCAACAACAGGTACATCCGCCACCCCACCTACCAGCACCGCCCTCCCAGCAGCCCCTCAGCATGTTTCCCATGCCCGCTCACCCAGGAGGGTGGGCATATCCTTCGCCCCAGGCACCTCAGGCCCTGCCCCAGTCAGCCCTGCTGCTCTCAGTGAGGAGGCTATTGACCTCCTGAGATCCCTCACTGTTGGGCAGTCAACCATACTGACTGCCATCCAAGGTGTCGAGAGGCATTTGCAACAAACAAATGCATACCTGAAGGTCATTCACTCTGGTGTGGTGGCCCAACAGAGAGCATTTCAAGCTCTGGCCTCAGCACTGATGGCAGCCCTTGTACCTGTCTCTAGCCTCCCCCCTCTAAACTTCTCTCTACCCAGACCCAATCCCCTCAAACCAAGCCTATCCCAAACACTCCCTCAGACCAGCATTCACCCAAATCAACACCCAGAAGTGGCTCAGGCAAACACAAGCACCACACTTTATCTCACAGGCATTCACACAAGCACCATCCCCATGCAGACGCACCAACATCCACTGCCTCCACTGTGTCCCCCTCCTCCTCATCGTCCACCTCCCTCCCAGTAGCGTCTCCACTCACACCTGCATACACTACATCCTCATCCACTACCTCCATCGCCAGCACGCCCATCACAACACACCCCTCACGGGCAGTCATCCCCCCCACATCCATGCGCACACGTCCCGTGTACTCTCCCAGTGTGTCTGTGACCCCTCCTCCAAAAGTACACAAACACAAGCACCCACCCACCCAACAGGCATCCACCTGCACAATCGCATCCAGCCCATGCACCTGGACCCAAACTCAGTAGACAGACACCTCCTACAACCACTCCCTCTTCCCACCCCAGTGTCAACAAGAAGATTTTCCTGGCAAACATTGACCTCTTTCCTACCCCTCTGGTGTCCAGTACCCAGGCCAGCACCTCAGCCACCAAGTCGATGTCCGCTGTGGTACATGCAACTTCAGTAGGCTCCAAGGGGGCCCCCGTCAGCCCAGCCAGTGTGCCACCAACCCCTGCAAAGGACAAAACCATTCCGCCACCTGCCCAGGTGAAGAGGGGGACAGCATGCAGCAAGGGCAAGGAGCATGTCCCACCCAGCAATGCCTCCTCAAAAGCTCCAGCTGCCAGACCAAAGGTCACACCACCATCTGCCAAGGTGAGGAAGGGGCAGAAAACACCAGGCAAGGCTCTTCAGCCGTCAGAGGCTAGAGGTGAAGGCCTCGTGGCTACCAGCACAACAGCCATCCCTGCCACCTGCACTGTGGCCTGCACCGCCAGCAACCCCACCGCTAGCACTGCCACCTGCACTGCCACCTGCACCGCTGCTAGCACCACTACTGGCAGCAGCAGCAGCCCAAGAGGGCAGCCGTCCGAGGCTGCAGGAGAAGGGCTGGAGCCTCCCTCCACCACTGGCAGCACCGGCACCTGAACCAAGGCCAGTACCGCCTCCTGCACCAATGCTAGCACCACCGCAGGCCCCGCCTCAAGCACTGCCACCTGCACTGCTGACAGTAGGACCACTACAAGCAGCAGCAGCCCCAGTGGGCAGTCGACTGAGGCTGAAGGAGAAGGGCTGGAGCCTACCTCCACCACTGTCAGCACCCCCACCAGCACCGGCACTACCACCAGTGTGCAGCCTTAGCCTCCGCAGGATGAAGTCTAGCCCTGCCTCTATTGACTATCATGCAACCTGTTCCCTGCAAATCTCATGCCTCAGACACCCAGGTGAGAGACTGTGACCTTGCACCATCCAGGATGAAGCACACTGGGCAAAAAGCCCCCTCCAGAACCAGTGGAGATATGCATCCACTCACTGCCTCCTTGGCAGGATAAAGCACACTGGGCACAAAGCCCCCTCCAGAACCAGTGGAGATATGCATCCACTCACCCCCTCCTTGGCAGGAAGAAGCACACTGGGCACAAAGCACCCTCCAGGACCAGTGGAAGAAGCCATCCACTGGGAAAACTGTGGCTTTGCACTCCCCAGGACCTAGCAGTGGGCAAATCACCCACCTGAGAGACTTGTGAGACTGTGGCATTGCACTCCCCAGGACCAAGCAGGGGGCAAACCACCCACTAGAGAGACTTGTGAGACTGTGGCTTTGCACTCCCCAGGGCAAGCAGTGGGCACGGAGCCCCCTCGAGGAGCAGCGGCATTATTCCATCTTCCGGCTGAGGTGCCCCCCCTTCCTCATTCCCCTTAGGTGCCTGTGTGTTTTTGACCTGATGCCCCTGCAGTGTTCTCTCATTGAGGCAGGTGTCAAGTGTGGGCTTGGCCCCTGATTTTTGGCCCAGTGGCCCACAGAGATTTTGAATGGGCAATGTACCATCTTATGTACATATTGTATATTTATGTAAATACTGTTTTTCTTTTTCTTACGTATATCTGCCTATTTAAAAAATATCACTATTTAAATCAATTCCTTTTGTCCTTGCGTTTTTACAGGGGGTTACGGGGTGTAAATGTAATGTTGATGCATGTGTTTGTGTGTATGGTGTTTGGGTGAGGGTGGGGGTGGGTGGTTGTGTGTGTGTGTGTCACTCCCTTTTTCCTCCCCCCATCCCCTGTGTACTAGATGCAGTACTGACCGTGGTCGTCGCCGCCGCCGCCGCCTTTCGGATTCCTGGTAGATGAGGAGGTACACCAGCATGAGCAGGACCTGCAGCTCGGGCTCCATGGCATCCTGGTTCTTCGTTGAGTGTCGAGAGGTGAGTGGTTTCCCTTCAGTGTTCTGTTTCCGCCGTGCTTTTGATGGCATTGGTACCGCCCTGATGGGCTGGGCGGTACATTGTATTCTGCCTGGCTGTTGGTGGTCATCACCGCTGTGTTTGTTGCTACAGCCGTGGTGGTCGGAGTGTTAAAGTGGTTGTCTGTGTTGGCGGTTTCCGCCGTGGTTGTGATCCCATTTTTTTTCCCGCCGCCCTGTTGGCGGTATTACCGCCTCTTTGTCACCGACAGCCAGGGTTGTAATGAGGGCCTAAATCAACATGTAGAGATAATTGTCTAATACTGACAGGATTTATTAAAACATTTTTAAAACATCATATCAAAATCTAACCTAAACAATACCCTGCACTAAACTAATATATCTTAACTTACACCTACACCTATCTATTCTATTCTAAACTTATCTTACACATGTAACACCAGATTCTAAATATTGTCCCCCCACCCCCCTTTAAGAGACAAGACACGAGTAGGACACCATTAACTAAGGCTACACATGTACTAACCTAATCTATTTCACAAACAAATATATATACATTTTTAAGGTGTGTTTTATATATATATATATATCTATATACATATATATATATATACACATATATTTAACATAGAAACCTCAAACATAACCCCCAACATTACCCCCACTTCTTGCAATACTTAAGACGTTTGTACGTTCAGGCATTGTCTCTTCCCAACTTATCCAACCTTGCCGTCATGGCTGCCATGTCCTGTCTCATGTCAGATTCAAAGGTTGAGCTTGTGGCTGGAGCAGGTGGCTGTTGGGGTGCCTGGCTGTGGGTTGGTGCAGTAGATGTGGAGGAGTAGGTCCAGCAGAGGCCCCCTTGACCCCAGATTTCTTCCCTGATGTGGCCTGCAAAGTTGTGGGCTGTAGGGGAGGTTCCTCATTTGAAAATGCACACCAAGCCCCAGTGGACTTCTCCCTCCGATATCTCTCCTCTATCCTTTGGTACCTGGCCTGTACCACCAATATGTGCCTGTACCTGTCAGCCCTCTTCTCAAAGGCGTGTTTCTTGGCTCGGGTCATAGTGGCAGCTGAAACATGAGACCTTTGCATTAAATACAGCATTGGGTGGAGGTAGAACAAACATGCATTTGACACAGCATCCTCAGATGACACATGCTGTCCACCACACATTCCACAACATTGAAAAACTCCCAATCTATAATAACTTCCTACCAGCCATCTAAGGTGATTACATGACGGAACACCGAATTAAAAACAACTACTAACCTTAACAACGAGGTCGGAACACCGACCTCGTCCTTACTACTAATGATTTTACCACGAATGCCTTAACAACGATATTTCGTTGTAAAGGCATTCCTGATAAAATCATTAGCAATAGGCACCATTCACCCTACATCCCTCACCCCACCCCTCCAACCCCACCCCAAAACCTAAAACCCCCTGACCCCCCACCCACTCCCCAAAACCAAAAAACGCCCCACCCCCCCAACCCCACCCCAAAACCTAAAACCCCCTGACCCCCCACCCACTCCCCAAAACCAAAAACTCCCCACCCCCCCAACCCCACCCTAAAACCTAAAACCCCCTGACCCCCACCCACTCCCCAAAACCAAAAACGCCCCACCCCCCCAACCCCACCCCAAAACCTAAAACCCCCTGACCCCCCACCCACTCCCCAAAACCAAAAACGCCCCACCCCCCCCAACCCCACCCCAAAACCTAAAACCCCCTGACCCCCCACCCCCTCCCCAAAACCAAAAACGCCCCCCCAACCCTACCCCAAAACCTAAAACCCCCCAACCCCTCCCCAAAACCAAAAACGCCAAACACCCCCAACCCCACCCCAAAACCTAAAACCCCCTAACCCCCCACCCCCTCCCCAAAACCAAAAAAGCCCACCCCCCCAACCCCACCCCAAAACCTAAAACCCCCTAAGCCCCCACCCCTCCCCAAAACCAAAAACGCCCCACCCCCCCAACCCCACCCCAAAACCTAAACCCACCACTTACCTTCGCCAACTCCCTTCTGTGTACCTTAACCACGCATGTTCGTTGTTCAGAACATACATAGTTAAGGCATAAAAATACGAAGTCGTGGTTAAAAAAAGCGTTGTTACGCTTTCGTTAACCACGACTTTCGTAATAAAAAAGTCGTAAAAAAGGATGTTTACCATCTAAGGTATCATGTACATGTCACTGGAGTAACGGCTAGCTTGCTACATACCATAGACATGTCTCACAACCTACTTTAGCAGAGATGTATTCTCACAGTGTACTCAATAGACTGTTGGCCAGCACAATAAGGCTCCTTGCACAACTGCTGCCTCACTCAAAATCTGAAGAGTAGTGAGTACCGGTGGTGCAAGTGTCTCCTACGTAAGCCCCCTACAGATCTCAAAACATGTACATCATCTGTACTGTTTCCTGAGTAACTGAATGCTACGTCTGGCACATATTGCTGTTGAACGTGCTGTGACATGTATGTTGGCAACAGCATGCTAATCAGAAATAACAGCAGCTCAGACACATATCATGGTTGGCATCAATGTATATGTGGTCATGCTTTCCTTTTTCGAAAACACCCACTATTCCATAGCAGCACACGTTGCCACTTGTGCAAACGTCAACTCATACTCCATCCTCAACTTAGCATCAGACATGATGTCCATATCCTAATTCAGATGACGCCATCTCATTGCTCACACAATACATTTCATAACTGTATTACACACATCAGACCCTCTCACAAAAAGCCATGGAATGACACACATGACGGACAAGATGACACTTACTGTCAGCATTGTGGGCTCCAAATCAGGACACTTCTCCAGTGGTGTGTGGTGGAGGCCCACCTGCAATACATGACAGGAAAAACATAGCTCAGTGATTTTTGGACATTTCGTGCATTGACAATAGCTTCACATTCAATGTGTTAAGATAAGTAAGCAAGTCAACTTAGTGGTAGGTCAGAACAACTGCCAAACATTTGTAATCTGTCTATGAGATGAAAGGCCAGATAATGGAGACCCTGACACCACCAAAGCATCACTTTCCCTGATGCTCCTGTGATGCATTTCACTGCACCATGTGTACATGGATTTGTCATGAAGCTTTTATTTTGCGTTACACCCCCATGTCCATATGGGGCAGCATGATACAGTATTCTGCATACAAGGGGCATGCAATGGTTGTCGCAGTGGCTGTCCCATTGTAACACCCATTGCTTTTGACTCTGCCCCAGATGTTGAAGACATCTTACTCATTATCAGCAGTAAAAGACTAACAACTGCCAAGAGGGGATGTGAGCATAGAAAAGTGTTGAGGAATACATTGGTGCATCCTTGTTCCTTGTCACAAATATGTATGTACCATTTCAAGGCATACACACTAGAGCTAAAATGCCATGGCAGTTTCCTCATGTTCACGTAGTTGTTCCTTTCTGCACATTCACTGAATAACGTTAAAGATGTCTTGCCAATACTATGTGGGCAGCCATTGTCACCATAGTAGACCATTTATGTCCAGAAAGGGAAACCAACCTGCGCATATACACTCCACTCAACACAGACACTCTTTAACTGTGGTCCAAGTATGCCTGCGTATTTATAAATGTATTCCCTGCCCCATTTTATTTTGCCCCCCTTACAGGGGTAGGCTCCCCTCCCATACATGAAGGCTGGCACAGCCATCATGTTGTGCAAGGCTTAACAAAGTGGCGCTATGCATGCATCACACCACTTTGTTAATATGGGTCTTCAGCCCTGCCTTAACGTTATTTCTGAATTTCACAATGGCAGCGCTATGGTGGGTGTTAGGGGCTCTTAAATATGGCCCACAATAACCTGTCCTGACTTTTGTCAAAACATGCTGCACTCAGCTTCATGTCCGCCTGTCATGCACATGTAAATAAGGATGTTGCAATACAAATGGGTACCTACCAACTGGTCCACCAATCTGTAACCACAGGTAATCCAGTCGATCCTACTCCTGTGCTATCAGGTCAGCCCAAAGGTGTTTCAACTGGTGGTCAGTGTGCACTACTCCAAATATTCCGTGTTCATGGGGGAGCACCTTGCCACACCGCAGCTTCCGAGCCTCTGTGGGATAGCCCATGATTACGCGGCCACCCAAAACTAGCATCATCAGAAGGTTATGCTGCACCAGCCAAATTTACCCTCCCAGTTTATCAGCCACCATTTTGTTTCCCTTCCTTTCCCAGATATTATGCAGTATGTGCAAACTGCAAGTGTAACAACCCCAAACAAAAAAAATAAATAAACTACCCCACCTAACCCCAATTATCCCAACAGACTATGCTACTCCTGGACTAACACCCCTCAATACAATCACAAATACAGGACTAAAACACTACAAAAGACTGAGAAAAAAAGACAAAAAGCACACAACAGCAACAGGATACAGCACAAAACTCTCCAACAATACCAATCCTCCACCAGCAACAGCTCCACAAACCCACAGAAAGTCACACACAAAAAACTGTGAAGTGAAAGTGAATGTACCATACCATGTATGCAGCCAGGAAGTAAATTTTTATCACTTCCTGGGCCTGTGCATCACATTTTATGATATGTGTAATTTTTTTATGCATGACGGTCATGCGTCAATTTTTTCCCATTGAGGCTGACAAGGCCTCAAGACTTGCGATTGAAGTGAGGGGCCAGGTGTAATTTTTTTTTAGCAAAGTAAGACGTATTGGCGTTTACGTAGAAAACTTTGATGCATGACGGTCATGCATCGTCATGCATAAAGCCTGACAAGGCCTGTGGGCTTGTGAGTAACGTGCAGGGGCCAGGCATTATATTTATGGCATAGCAGAGAGTGGAATATTGCAGTTTGTGCCAAAATGTTTGACACATAACGGGAATGCTTGGATTTTGTTGGAAAGGCTGACAGTGCACCAAGATTCACATACCATGTCATAGGGGCTATGCATGTATGTAGTAAGTATGGTATGGCTAACTGTGTGTGCATGTACATATAGATCTTAATGATAACATTGGTAGATGTTTCTATTATGTTTGTATGTGTGTGTGATGCATGTCTTGACTGATACCGTTTGCATATGTGCATATGTTTCTAGACTTTGTACACATACATGTTACCACATGTGTACTGGTAGTGTACATATGTGATCTAACAGATATTTGTGGGTCTACCAAATTGTAATGTGTGATTTCCAAATGTACATATAACAACAACACTGCAGATATGATGGACTAAGTCCAATACCTGGTAATGCATGTGTTACCCAATGACAAATCGTACTTAAATGATGCAGTGGACAATGGCTGGGTTGATTGCACATTATACCTGGCAATGTGAGTGCATGTGTGTCCATACTGAGGCGTGTTGTTAAGTTCATGCTTCATAATTGTTAGAAATGGGGTCTTTGGTTGGCAGTCAGGTTACCCCCTGTCCAAGCAAGGACCCTCACTCCAGTCAGGGTAAGTCACACACAATCCAAATTTTCCTGTGCCCACCATCTGGTAGCTTGGCACTGAGCAATTAGGCTTAACTTAGAAGGCAATGTGTAAAGTATTTGTGCAATAAATCATGCAATAACACAGTAGAACACCACACAAATACACCACAAAGTGTTCAGAAAAATATATAATATTTATCTGGATAAATGCAGGTCAAAATGATTAAGATGCAATAAGTATATGTTGAAATATCACTGTAAATATTATATAAAGTGTCTTTAGTCTTACAAGCACAAAGTACCCGCTTTGCGTGCAAAATCTCTGCAAAGAACTGCAGAGGAGGAGATGCGTGGAGAAGAGGGAGATGTGTTTCGATTTCTTGGGCCACACATGGTGATGCATAGTTAACTTTTCATGCAGGGACGGCTGTGCATCGATTTCCGGCGTTCGGTTGTGGATCCTCTTGGGGTTGCGGTGTTTTCGGACACCAAGGGGTGATGCGTTGACATCTGGTGCTGACAGGATGAAGTCACAGGGGTTGCATCGATCAGGTGGGCGTTGCGTGGAAATTTGTACTGCACGGCAGGCGCTGCGTCGATTCCACTCTGGAAGTCAGTCTGGGTCGTTCCGGCTCACCTGTGGGTCGATCCAGTGGCCTGTGCTTTGAATTTCCGGTTGCTACGCTGGTGCTGCGTCGATCTTCTCATTGCAAAGACAGGCTGCATTATTCCGGTTTGGTGTGCAATGCAGGCTGTGCGTCATTTCTGGAAGGCTGTGCGTCAATTTTCACAGCACAAGGAGTTTTTCTTGTAGAGATGAAGGTGGTCATTACAACCCTGGCGGTCGGTGTTAAAGCGGCGGTAAGACCACCAACAGGCCGGCGGTAAAAAAATTGCAATTACGACCGTGGAGGAAACCGCCAGCAAAGACAGCCACTTTAACACTCCGACCGCCACGGCGGTACAAACAAATAACTTGGCGGTCACCGCCAACAGACAGGCAGAGGACAATGTACCGCCCACAGTATCACAACCTACCAATCCACCACCTTTTCCGGGGTGGATTCACTGCGGACAAAAACACGGCGGAAACAGGACTCCGAAGGGAAAACGCTCACCTCTACACACCCCACGAGGAATCTGGACGCCATGGAACCCGAGCTCCAGATCCTGCCAGCCCTCATCTTCTTGCTCCTCTACCAGGAGCGCAAACGCCGGTGGCGAAGACAATGGTGGGTACTGCACCTATGACACAGGGGAGGGGGTGGGAAAAAACAGGGACACACACACGCAACACTCCCACTCTCACCCACTACAATACACACACTAAGACAGCATGATACATTACAGTTACACCCCCTAAGGCCCCCGGAAGGATGCAAAGACAAAAGCAATTGAGTGTAACCAATGTAATATATTAAAATCCAGGACGCAAAAATATATATACACTATTAACAAATATATACACCAAGAATAGTAGTCCAGGTAGTGCTCCATTGAAGTCCGTGGAACACTGGGCCCACACGGCATGGGCGAGGCCCACACTCAATCCCCGAACATGACGGAGAGAACACAGCAGGGGCATCAGATAGCAATAAAACAGGCACCTCAGGGGGAAGGGAAAGGGGGGGCACCTCAGCCGGTTGAGCGCACGATGCCAAATCCACGAGGGGGCCACATGCCCACTGTTCCATCCCGGGGAGTGCAAAGCTTCAGTCTCTCAAGTCTCTACAGTGGGTGGGTTGTTCACTGCTTTATCCTGGGGAGTGCAAAGCCACAGTCTCTCAAGTCTCTACAGTGGGTGAGTTGCCCACTGCGTTATCCTGGGAAGTGCAAAGCCACAGTCTCTCAAGTCTCTCCAGTGGGTGGGTTGCCCACTGCATTATTCTGGGGAGTGCAAAGCCACAGTCTCTCAAGTCTCTCCAGTGGGTGGGTTGCCCACTGCTTTATCCTGGGGAGTGCAAAGCCACAGTCTCTCAAGTCTCTACAGTGGGTGGGTTGCCCACTGTTCCATCCTGGGGAGTGCAAAGCCACAGTCTCTCAAGTCTCTACAGTGGGTGGGTTGCCCACTGCTACATCCTGGGGAGTGCAAAGCCACGTTCTCTCAGGTGGATGCCTATCTCCACTGGTTCTGGAGGGGGCCTTGTGCCCAGAGTGCGTCATCCTGCCAAGGACAGAGGTAGTGGATGTATCTCTCCACTGGTTCAGGAGGGGGGCCTTGTGCCCAGAGTGCTTCATCCTGCCAAGGACTGAGGTAATGGATGTATCTCTCCACTGATTATGGAGGGGGTCTTGTGCCCAGAGTGCTTCATCCTGCCAAGGACAGAGGTAGTGGATGTGATTCTCCACTGGTTCTGGAGGGGGCCTTGTTCCCAGAGTGCTTCTTCCTGCCAAGGACAGAGGTAGTGGATATGATTTTCCACTGGTTCTGGAGGGGGCCTTGTGCCCAGAGTACCTCATCCTGCTTGTGACGGACTCAGTAGCGTCAGTGCCCTTGGCGCTCATGGGCCAGCGGTGCTTGTTGCGGTGCTGTCCTTGCCAGCGGTGCTTGTTGCGGCGGTGTCCTTGGCAGCGGTGCTTGTGGTGGCGATGTCCTGTTCAGCATTGCTTGTGGCGGCGGTGTCCTGTTCAGCGGTGCTTGTGGTGGTGGGGTCCTTGGCAGTGACTCAGCTGCTGGCGGTCCTGTCTGGCCCACCAAGGCTGGTGCTGGCGGTCCTGTCTGGCCCAGCGGGGCTGGTGCTGTCGGTCCTTCATTGTCTAGCGGGGCTGGTGCTGGCGGTCCTGTCTGGCCCAGCGGGGCTGGTGCTGGCGGTGGTCTCCTGGGCAGCTGGGCTGATGCTGGCGGTGGCCTCCTGGGCAGCGGGGATGATGGCGGTGGCCTCCTGGGCTGCGGGGATGATGGCGGTGGCCTCCTGGTCAGCTGGGCTGGTGCTGGCGGTGGCCTCCTGGGCAGCAGGGATGATGGCAGTGGACTCCTGGGCAGCGGGTATGATGGCGGTGGCCTCCTGGACAGCTGGGCTGGTGCTGGCAGTGGCCTCCTGGGCAGCGGGGATGATGGCAGTGGCCTCCTGGGCAGCGGGGATGATGGCGGTCTTCTCCGCCGTGCTGCTCTTCCCAGACTTGCTGACTTTCTTGTGGCCATTTCCCATCCTGGAAGGTGTCCGACTCCACACTCCCAACTGTACCCCTGGGAGCGGCTTTGGTGGCTGGAGTATTCCCCCTCTCCCGCAGGCACTGGCCAACTTTTAATGTTTGACAGGTGGGGGACTGTCCGTGCTGTGGCTCCGTGCCACACTGGCTGCCCTGGTGGCCGGTGCACGCCAGATTCCGGTGACTACAGGCACCACTGGTCCCGGAGATGTTGTGGCTGAGGTGCTAGGTTGGGACCTGGACAGTCAGGCCCTAGGAGAATGACGGGGTGGGGGAGTTGATGGAAAGAGGTCAAGGCTGGACAGGAAAAGTTTCTTGGGAACATTGGGACAAGTAGCTGGAGGGGGTTTGGGAGTGGAGGAAGAGGTTGTGGTTGTAGGAGGTGTACGTTTGGTGACTTTGGGTGAAGTTGCATGTGCTGGAGGCTGTCGTGAGGTGGATGGCTGTTGGGTGGGTGTGTGCCTGCGTTTGTGTATCTTGGGAGGAGGCGTCACAGACACACTGGGAGAGGACATAGGGGACGTGGGAATGGCAGTGAGGGTGGTGACTGCACGTGAGCGGGTGTGGTGGTGTGTGTGCTGGTGATGGAAGTAGTGGCTGTAGATGTAATGTATGCAGGTGTGAGTGTGTACAAGACTGGGAGGGAGGAGGGAGAGGAGGAGGTGGGGGACACAGTGGAGGCAGTGGATGTTGGTGTGTCTGCATGTGTGTGATACTTGCGTGAGTGCCTGTGGGATGTGTGGTGCTTATGTTTGCCTGAGCTTCCCTTGTGTGTTGACGTGTGTGCATGCTGGTCTGAAGGTGTGCTTGGGATAGGCTGAGGTAGAGGGGATTGGGTCTGGGTGGAGGAAGTTGGAGGGGGGAGGCTAGAGACAGGGACAATGGCTGCCATCAGTGCTGAGGCCAGAGTCTGAAAAGCTTGCTGAAGGGCCGCCTGACCAGAATGAATGCCCTCCAGGAATGCATTTGTTGGTTGCAACTGCCGTTCTACACCTTGGATGGCATTCAAAACGGTAGACTACCCACAGTGAGGGACCTGAGGAGGTCAATGGCCTCCTCACTGAGGGCAGCAGGGATGACTGGGGCAGGGGCTGAGGTGCCTGGGGTGAAGGTGATGCCCACCCTCCTGGGTGAGCGGGCATGGGGCAAAGGCTGAGGGGCTGCTGGGAGGGCGGTGCTGGTATGGGGGGGCGTCTGTACCTGTAGATGCGGGGGGCACAAATGTTGCTGCCACCACAAGGGAGCTCCCATCAGAGGACGAGTCCGTATCACTGGTCTCAGCTCCTGTCCCCGCCGTGGAGCTCCCCTCGCCCTCCGTCCCACTGGTGAACTCCGAGTACGTTGTCTCGCCCTCCAGGGCCATGTGGGATGCAGCACCCTCCTGCTCCGGTGCCACTGCTCCTCCGCCTGATGATGCTAATGCACACAAGAACAGGGAGACCACAAAAAGGGGGAAGACAGAAGAAAGACATGTTGAGTGCATGCATTACCGCTACCGTTGGCGGACACGACAGACACAGAAGCCTCCTGTACTACGCCGCCCACTGTTCAATCCCAGGGACATGGCCTACAAGGCTATGGAAGACATCTGCACACATGGATGACACAGGAGCCTGAGTAGGTGTACTTGGCACTGTACACAGGTGGGGTGGGGTGCCACAGGGTCTGCCAGAAGAAGGGGACCTAACTAGCACACTCGCCCTGGCCTAGGGAAACCCACAGCCCACCTCCCCCACCCAGACACCTCCACTGCGCACAAAATGAGCAGAATGAGAGTGTACTCACTGCCTTGTGGCTGCTGTGATGCCCTCAAGTGCCCATCCAACTCCGGGTACGCCACCGCCAGGATCATGAACATCAGGGGGGTCATGGTGCGACGGGCACCCCTCCCACGTTGGGAGGCCATCCCCAGCTGGGCCTCCGCTGTCTTCTTGCTCCAGTGGTGAATGTCCTCCCATCTCTTACGGCAGTGGGTGCTCCGTCTGTGGTAGACCCCCAGGGTCCGGACGTCCTTGGCGATGGCATGCCAAATATCCTTTTTCTGGTGGGCGCTGACCTACATGAATTGTACAGGGGGAAAAGAAAAGTTATTACCAACTGCACCGTCACAGTCATTGGCTCTCATCCATACCCTTGCCATGTGGCACATGCACTCACCGTCGTTTCATGCACGCCTCAATCTCCCCCCCCCACCATCTTTCATCCACTCCACTCCACACAGGCATAGCCCATACAGCATGCTCCCAGTGTACTTACCTGTTTGTCTGGAGGACCGTAGAGTAGCGTCTACTGGGGAGGACCCCATCCACGATCCAACTCATCAGATGTGAAGGCAGGGGCCCTTTCCCCAGACGCACAAGCCATTGTCTTTTTCAGACCGAGGTCACAGCAGTACTTGCAGTGTAGGTTCTCTCCTGACGAAGGTGCGTACCGTCACCGCCGGAGTACATCGTCATTGGCTCCTGGGACCCATAGGGTCCAATGTTAACCAATGCAGAATTGCGCTGCGGTCTTCGACCGCCTACCGCGACGGTGTACAACACCAGCGCAGTTACCTCACATCCCATTGTCCCACTTTACAGGTCAGGCAGCCGCCATTTCAGGGGCCCACATGGCTTAATTTCTAACTGCGTCACACATACCTAGGCCTTGCCTCAACACTCATCCAGGCCAAATTTCGGATTATGATTCGTGTTCTGTGTAAGCTGTGGGTACGTACCTCTGAGTTGGTTGACTCTGTGCTTGCTGTTGTCCTTCATAGGCACCGTCCGCTGGGACATGTGAGGAGATGGCGGCATCCTCCGGTGTACAGCCGCTGGTGGACCTGTTGACAATGGAGGAAAGACATGTGATCATCACCTACAGGCTTGATCGTGCCACAATCCTGGAACTGTGTGACCAGCTGGAGCCAGACCTGATGTCAGCTATCCGCCATCCCACAGGAATCCCCCCTCAAGTGCAGGTGCTGTCAGTACTCCATTTCCTTGCAAGTGGGTCATTTCAAACAACAGTGGCCATAGCATCAGGGATGCCTCAGCCCATGTTTTCCAATGTGTTGTCCACAGTGTTGTATGCCCTGCTGAAACACATGCGGAGCTACATCGTTTTCCCTCAGGTGGAGGATTTGCCTACAGTGAAAGGTGACTTCTATGCCCTGGGACATATCCCCAACATCATAGGTACCATTGATGGGACACATGTGGCTTTGGTACCCCCCGCAGGAGTGAACAGGTATACAGAAACCGGAAGAGTTATCATTCCATGAATATGCAGATGGTGTGTTTGGCAGACCAGTACATCTCCCATGTTAATGCCAAATTCCCTGGCTCAGTGCATGGCGCTTACATCCTGCGGAATAGCAGCATCCCTTATGTGATGGGGCAACACCAGAGGCAGCGTGTGTGGTTATTAGGTGAGCACCTGGAAGCAAGTCAGTGGGAATGGTTGTCTGGGTCTGGGGATATCCCTACAGGTTAGTGTGCGTCTAACAGTTGTCCCTCGCCATTTGCAGGTGACTCTGGTTACCCCAACCTGTCATGGCTACTGACCCCAGTGAGGAATCCCAGGACAAGGGCAGAGGAACGCTACAATGTGGCCCATGGGCGAACTCGGCGGATTATAGAGCGGACCTTCGGCCTCCTGAAGGCCAGATTCAGGTGCCTCCATATGACAGGTGGATCCCTATTCTAATCACCAAAGAAGGTGTGCCAGATCATCGTGGCCTGCTGTATGCTTCCCAACTTAGCTTTGTGATGACAGGTGCCTTTTCTGCAGGAGGATGGTCCAGATGGCGGTGTTGTTGCAGCTGTGGAGCCTGTGGACAGTGAAGACGAGGAAGCAGAAGAAGAGGACATAGACAACAGGAACTCGGTGATCCTGCAATATTTCCAGTGAGTCACAGGTAAGAATACAAACCTGCTTACTACATGTATTTTAACACTACTACCTCTCAACTGTCTGTCGTTTTCACCCAGTGTATGGTCACTGAGTTGTCACTTTCCCTTACGATTTCACAGATGTGGGTCCCACTGTGTGACATCTGCTTTGTTTCTCATGGACTAGAGCTGTGTGTCATGGGTATGCTGACATTACATTTGAAAGAGCATTTTGACACTGTAATTGCTAATACACTATATCGAAATCACAGACTGACTCCAGATTGTTTTGTGTTTCAAGGGTGTTTATTTAAGTGCTCAATATTGGAGGGGGTTGTAAAATGGTGAGTGGTGATGGTGGAGGAATGTCCATGTTAGAGCCCAGTCTGCAGGGAGTGGGGTCCTGTTGTGGTGGTCCTGTGGCGGTGCCTCCTGTCCACTAATGTCGGCGGAGGTGGTGGGCAGTTCAGTGTCCAGGCTAGTGTCAGGGGCCCCTTGTAGTGCCACAGTGTCCCTCCTGGTGTTGGGTACTTCCTTCAGCACCCCTACGATGGTGCCCAGGGTGGAATTGATGCATCTGAGTTCCTCCCTGATGCCCAAATACTGTTCCTCCTGAAACTTGGCCAGTCCCATTGCCATTGTCTCCTGGGAATGGTGGTAGGCTCCCATGATGTTGGAGAGGGCCTCGTGGAGAGTGGGTTCCCTTGGCCTGTCCTCCCCCTGTCGCACAGCAGCCCTCCCAGTTCCCCTGTGTTCCTGGGCCTCCGTCCCCTGGACGGTGTGCCCACTGTCACTGCCCCCAGGTCCCTGTTGTTGTCGGGGTGGTGGGTTAGCCTGGCTTCC
Organism: Pleurodeles waltl; assembly: GCF_031143425.1. NCBI lineage: Eukaryota > Metazoa > Chordata > Amphibia > Caudata > Salamandridae > Pleurodeles > Pleurodeles waltl. Next base: position 695,692,224 of record NC_090438.1, read on the forward strand.
CTGTAGCGGTAGGCACACTGCTGATTGACGTGTCCTGGGGACAGAGGTATGGGCCCGCTGGGTGGGTGCTGTGCTGGTGTTTCCAGAGGGGGGAAGCTCTGTGGTGGCCTGTGACTGTGTCAGGGGAACCGACTGTTCAGAGGTCCCAGATGGGCCGGGCTGGTCATCTAGATCCAGTTGGACAGAGCTGCTGTCATCACTGTGGGCCTCTTCTGTTGGTGGTGTGGACGTGTGGACCCTCCTGTCCGGTGACGTTGGGTAGGGGTCCTGCAGGGGTATAAAAGGATGTTTATTACATCTGTGTGGCATGGTGTGTAATGGGTGGGTGACCGTGTACCCCAGTGCTTGCATTCTTGTGTAGGACCTTGTGTGATAATTGTTTAGGGGTGTGTGTGGGTATGTGCAGTGGCCAAGCATTGGTGATGGGTGTCCATGCTTTGTAGTTGCATGCAGGGCTTGGTGTTGGGATGGGTGGGTTGTGATGTTGGGACATTTGTGAGGAGTTGGAGTAATGGGGGTGGGGGTGAAGGTGGGGGTATGTGATAGCATGCAAGTAGGGTGAGGGATGTAATAGTTAAGATTTGACTTACCAGAGTCCATTCCTCCATCTACTCCTGCGAGGCCCTCAGGATGCAGAATCGCCAAGACCTGCTCCTCCCATGTTGTTAGTTCTGGGGGAGGAGGTGGGGGTCCACCGCTAGTCTGCTGAACCGCAAGGTGGTGTCTTGAGACCACGGAACGCACCTTCCCCAGTAGGTCGTTCCACCTCTTCCTGATGTCATCCCTAGTTCTTGGGTGCTCTCCCACTGCATTGACCCTGTCCACTATTCTTCACCATAGCTCCATCTTCCTAGCTATGGAGGTGTGCTACACCTGTGATCCGAATAGCTGTGGCTCTACCCGGATGATTTCCTCCACCATGACCCTGAGCTCCTCCTCCAAGAACCTGGGGTGTCTTTGCCGTGCCATGGGGTGGTGTGGGTGATGTGTGGGGAGGTGTGTATAGTGATAAGTGGGGTGATATTTAGTGGTGTGTTGTGTGAGGTGCGTGGAAGTTATGTGGGTGATGGTATTGTGTGCCTGTGTATGCTTGGTAGTTGTTAGTAGTGTCTCTCTCTGGCCTTCCCTCTGTAATTTTGTCGTAGGGGTTTGTGGGTGATGTGGGTGTGTGTTTTATATTGTATTGAGTGTGTGGGAGTGGTGTGTGTATGTGAATCGGGTGTGTGTATTTCGAATGGTCCAATGTAGCTGTGTTTTGTAAATGTGTGTGTATTTCGAGCGCGGCGGTGTGTACCGCCAATGGAATACCGCGGTTGAAAGACCGCCGCGTGGATTCATGTGTCATGATAGTGTGGGCGTATTTCTGTTGGCATGACAGTGGAGGTTTGGTTTTCGCCAGTTTATCACTGACCTTTGGTATGGCGGACTTGTGTGGGTGTCTGTATTTTGGCGGATTGGGTCATAATGACCGTGGCGGAATTCCGCTGCTGCGGCGGTGTGTTGCCGGTCTTCTGCGCGGCAGTAAGCGTTTTTTACCGCCAATGATGTAATGAGGGCCAAAGTCTTTTTGGTCCTGAAACTTCAGGGAACAGCTATATCCAAGCCCTTGGAAAGCACTTCTCAGCACAGCCAGTCAGCAGCAAGGAAGCAGGGCAACAGCAAGGCAGAAGTCCTTCACAGAAAGCAGTCATGTGAGTCCTTTGGTCAGCCAGGCAGATCTTCTTGGCAGGTTGCAGGTTCTGGTTCAGGTTCTCTTCTCCAGGAAGTGTCTTGTTGAAGTAGGGTGTCTACCTCAGAAGTGTCTTGTTCAGAAGTGTCTGAGTTGGTAGGGTCAGAGGCACTGCTTAAATACCCAAATGTGCCTTTGAACTGGGTGAGACTGGGGGAGACTTCAAAGAGTGGCTTAGAAGTGCACAAAGTCCCTTTCCAGTTCCATCCTGTCTGCCAGGGTACCATTAGGGGGTGTGGCAGTCCTTTGTGTGAGGGCAGGCTACTGTCCTTTGACATGTAAGTGTCAGGCCCTCCACCCTCCCAGCCGAGGAAGACCCTCTCAATATGCAGATGTATGCAAGTTTGACTGAGCATCCTGTGTTTGGGGTTGTCTGAGTAAATGCACAAGGGAGCTGTAAACTAAACCTAGCCAGACGTGTATTAGAAGGTACAGAAGGATTTAAGTGTAGAGAAATGCTCACTTTCTAAAAGTAGCATTAGTAAAATAGTAAAATAAAATCCATTAAGCAGGATTTTGTATCTCCATTCTGGCCATACTAAATATGACTTGACTACTCCTTTCAGATCAGGATCTACCACTCAAACAGTAAATGAGGGTAGCCCTAATGCTATCCTATGAAAGGAGCCGGCCACACAGCAGTGTAAAACGAATTTAGGAGTTTTACACTACCAGGACATATAGAACAAACATGTTCATGTCCTGCCTTTTACTTACATAGCACACTGCTCTATGGGCTACCTAGGGCCTACCTTAGGGGTGACTTATATGTAGAAAAAGGGGAGTTTAAGGCTTGGCAAGTACTTTTAAATGCCAAGTTGAAGTGACAGTAAAACTGCACACATAGGCACTGCAGTGGCAGGCCTGAGACATGGTTAGGGGGCTACTTATGTGGGTGGCACAACCAGTGCTGCTGCCTACTAGTAGCATTTAATTTACAGGCCCTGGGCACATGTAGTGCACTTGACTAGGGACATACAAGTAAATTAAATAAGCCAATTGGGTATGAGCCAATGTCACCATGTTTTTGGGGAGAGAGCATGTGCACTTTTAGCACTGGGTAGCAGTGGTAAAGTGTGCAGAGTCCTAAAGCTAGAAAAAATCAGGTCAGAAAAAGAGAAGGAGAAAGGCAAAACATTTGGGGGTGACCCTGCAGAAAGGCCATTTCCAACAATAATGCTCTGTTAAACATGTGACATCTATGATGCAGGAGATGTTGCGCTCACATGTGTCAATGAAGGCTAGTCTGTGCCGTGTGTGTGGAAAGACATGTGCAGTGTCAATGTGCGAAACTTACTAAAGCGGTGTGTTGAGATATGAAATCTCACATATCTACCTTCCTGCATGGACACATGTTGGATTTTGTGAAATGGCATTGTAGTCATATGAGTCCCACCTATGTTTCAGTATGTTGGAACACATCTGATGGTCATTTAAGTCTGTCAGTGATCATGTGATACAAATGCATTTTCATTAGTAGAAAGTTGACTTTTGTGAAGGCTCTAACACACAATACCAGGCCTGTGACATTTAAGTGATACATGTTTGAGAGATATCAGACGTGTGTGTGCATGCCACAAACTAGGTACTTTCAATCGAGAACACCATGTTTGTTATGACTGTCACATATAATGGCATACAACTGTGTAGCAGTGTTGCAGTCAGGCACTGATGGCAGCCTAGTGATCATTTGTATTGTATGACTTTTCATGCCCACACAGACACATGATTGCATGTTTTGGTGCAGGATTACAGCACTCGACTCTGCTCAATCCACTGAGTACATGCATCAGGCCCCTGACTGTGTCAAGAGTCAATATAGCCTCAGCAACGGGGTTAAGGAGTGTTGGGTGGGGATCTAGCCTCCTCATGATAGCTCTTCAGCACAGCAATGCGCAGACCCCTGTAGAATGACATAGGCACATTTGTGATCAAATAGGCTGGGAATTTTATTTTCCTTTGGAGTGCTTAATATCAGGTTTGCCCTAACATGTACAAATGACTGGCTACTTGTGTGTGTAGGACATGTCTCATCATTTGGCATGGTCTGAGAGGCATGGTAATAGTTTCTTAGCAATTTCCATTTGCAGTTTAGTTACTGCCTTTACCTCTAGTGTAACGTATAATTTTTATATGACCCAGAGGATAGATGATGTAATATGTAACTGCCTTCTTTCAGAATAGTAAGTGATGGGCAACCACAAAGTTGTTGTAGCAAACATGAGTAGGTTATGTATTAACCTAGGCATCTTCTCCAAACATATATTGGGTGATCACATGGTGACATTGATTTGTTGCACAGTCAGGCCCATATTTATACTTTTTGACGCTAAACTGCGCTAACGCAGTTTAGCGTCAAAAAGTTTTGCGCCGGCTAACGCCATTCTGAAGCGCCATGCGGGCGCCGTATTTATTGAATGGCGTTAGCCGGCGCAAGCAGACCGGCGCTGCCTGGTGTGCGCGAGAAAAACCACGTACACCAGGCAGCGCCGGCGTAGGGGGAAAATGGCGCATGGGCGTCTTAAAATGGGGCAAGTCAGGTTACGTCGAAAAAATCGTCTTAACCCGACTTGCGCCATTTTTTAACGACGCCCATCCCCCATCAACATGACTCCTATCATTGTAAAGATAGGAGTCATGCCCCCTTGCCCAATGGCCATGCCCAGGGGACTTCTGTCCCCTGGGCATGGTCATTGGGCATAGTGGCATGTAGGGGGGCACAAATCAGGCCCCCCTATGCCAAAAAAAATTATTAAAAAAAAAAAAAAAAATACTTACCTGAATGTCCCTGGGGTGGGTCCCTCCAGCCTTGGGTGTCCTCCTGGGGTGGGCAAGGGTGGCAGGGGGGGTCCCTGGGGGCAGGGGAGGGCACTCTGGGCTCATTTTGAGCCCACTTGTCCCTTAACGCCATGCCTGACCCAGGCGTTAAAAAGCGGCGCAAATGCGCCGTTTTTAGCCACGCCCACTCCCGGGCGTCTCTTTTGCCCGGGAGTATAAATACCACGTAAAGGCCTGGGAGTCATTTTTTAGACGGGAACGCCTCCCTTGCATATCATTAACGCAAGGAAGGGGTTCACGCTAAAAAATGACGCACATTCCGGGAACTTTGGCGCTATTCGCCTCTAACGCCATAGTATAAATATGGCGTTAGTTGGCGTTAGTTTAGCGTCGAATTTGCGTCGAAAAAAACGACGCAAATTCGGCGCAAACGGAGTATAAATACGGCCCTCAGTATTAGTCTATGTGTGTACCTTGTGTGTATACCTTTTCCATTTCGTTTACAGAATATCTTGTTTGGAATAGATGAGGTCCTACATTGCAGGCAATCTTTAGGCTGCTTACAATTTGTACACATCTTCTACTGCAACATTGTCCGGCCATACAGGGACAGGATTCAATGGGTGATATGCATAATTTGAAGATGTACACATCTTCCACCACTAGTTTCCCTCCCATTTCCATGCTTTGGGAGATTACATAACTTCCAAACTCACATGACAGAACACCTGCCACAGCACTAGAGTAGTCTCCAAGTGATCTTATCATGCCGTATCTACAAGTATCTGTGAGATTCTTTCAGCTGCTCTTCCACATCCTATGGCGTACTTGGGATTGCACTAAATTCTGCACTCCACAACCTATGTCACTGTCACCATGAGTGTATCTTGTTAGTAAGTGAAATAATCTCAGTGCTGTATTTTTTATTTGTTTTGCCACATGCAACATATTTGTCTCCTTCTTCAGACATATATTTTCGGATAGATCTGTGACATGTTTGGACATTGCTAGACATACTTGCAAATCCCACACCTGAGTGGCATGTTGGAGACCCAAACATTTTAGGGAATTGTGTAACTGTTGGCAACTTTTTCTTCATCAGGCATGTGAGTGTCAATGAGAAGTGCATTTTCATATGTGGTGTGTGATTTTATCATACAGACTATTCTGTGTAACCGTACTGACACATGTCAACCATTGTAGGTAATTGCAAACCCTCACATGTATATCCGTATTAGCTGCAGGCATGTGTCAAGACAGCAGATTTGGGTGGCAAGTGTGTTAGAATGTACATAGGGAGTGGGAAAGACTCTGCCTACATTCAACCCAGACATTAATTTGGTCATGTATACTCCAATTTTATAGTTAATTTCTTGCCATGGGCGTATGTATGAAGAGTGGATCAGTACCCATTGCTGTTTCACTTGTCTAGCATCCCTTAGTGCACTCCACAGCCAACATGTGTGTGCTATATTTGAGCTACACTATGTCATGTGGCAGGGTTGGGCCCAATGGCGGTGCTGGAACGTAACACCATTGAAATATATTGCAGGCCTAGGCTCAAACTTTGGTTCCTAACTCTGAATAGTCAATGAAGGTCCATTGATACCAATTGTCTTTCCCTTTGTCGCATGTGCTCAGTGCAGGCATATCAGCTATCCACCTGAGATGTGACACAGTTCACTTCCTATTTTTGTAATGCATCATTTGGAAACAGTCCCTACTGTATGTATGCCTGCATGCATACATCTTGCAAGGCATAGAGATGATGAGGAGAAAGGGGTAGGAATTTGCACAATGCCCACTTAACACCACATATTTGTTGTGTGGTGTGGCTTTAGGCCTTTGAGAGCCATATTGCCGTGAGTTATGTGACACAGATGTGTGGCATGGAGGCGCTAGATCCTCTTACATCACAACCTATGCTCCTAACATCTTTGTTACTGTTGTGTTTCTTTCCTGCTCCCTGAGGTATGAGCAACATTCCAATAGTATTTGTAGTGGAGAATGAGTAAATCATGGGCTTTGTGGTGAAAAATGATTTATTGGTGATTTTTATAAAGTGATTTTTTATAGTGTCAATGTCCAGAAGTTCGGTACAATATGTTGTCTCCTGTGAACTCCAGCAGCAGTGTTTTGTAGCCCCCCCTCCAACTGTGCTGCGCCATTGTCATCCTCCTCCTCACTGGGTACATCTTTAAGTTCATCCCAGGGGACATTAGTCTGAATGCATATGTTATGCAAGATTGCACATACAAGGATGATCTTGCTTACCAGGGGTGGTGCACACAACGAGCTTCCTCCTGTCAGGTCCAGGCACCTGAACCTTGACTTCAGGAACCCAAATGTCCTCTCCTCCGCATTTTTTGTCCTTCTGTGCCTTTCATTGTATGCACACTCTTCCACCATTGTCAGGTTGCCAAAAGGAGTCCTCACCCATGGCTGTATGCCGTAACCCTGGACGGCTACAAAGAGATAAGAGAACTTGTGTTGGTAATGCATTTATGTACTTTTGTATGTTCCACGGCAGATGTTAGTTTTAGGTGGAGTCCTGACTCTGACTTACTTTTGGTATAGTGTGTGTCCATGTTTTGTAGTATGGTTGCATTTTTTTGTGTTGATGGACCTTACTATCATGGGTTGTGGATCAGAGACCTGGGCCCTCATTACGAGCCTGGCGGTCTATGACCGCCAGGCTCGCGGTTGGCGGGAGCACCGCCGACAGCCCGGCGGTGCCCCGCAGGGCATTCTGACCGCGGCGCTTTGGCCGCGGTCAGAAGAGGGAAACCGGCGGTCTCCCGCCAGTTTCCCGCTGCCCCATAGAATCCTCCAAGGCGGCGCAGCTTGCTGCGCTGCCGAGGGGATTCTGACACCCCCTACCGCCATCCTGTTCCTGGCGGTTCGCCCGCCAGGAACAGGATGGCGGTAGGGGGTGTCGCGGGGCCCCTGGGGGCCCCTGCAGTGCCCATGCCAATGGCATGGGCACTGCAGGGGCCCCCGTAAGAGGGCCCCGCTTGTATTTCACTGTCTGCTTAGCAGACAGTGAAATACGCGACGGGTGCAGTAGCACCCGTCGCACCTTCCCACTCCGCTGGCTCGATTACGAGCCGGCTTCATGGTGGGAAGGTCGTTTTCCCCTGGGCTGGCGGGCGGCCTTTCGGCGGCCGCCCGCCAGCCCAGGGTTAAAACTTGGAATACCCTTCGCGGTCTCTGGACCGCGGAGCGGTATTCCTGACGTGCAACATTGACGGGCGGCCTCCGCCGCCCGTCAATGTTGTAATGAGGGCCCTGGTGTTTGTCAAATTAATCTAAACTGACAGTTCAACCACGCCAAACATGTGTTGTGTTGTCCATATTTGACACTGTGTCCTATTGTAAGTGGGACCTACCACCTTCTTGCACCACAATGGTGTAATTTGCTCTGACACCATGGTAGCCCTACAAAGCCAAACTCAGACCTCCATGTTACCATGTGTACTATGCATGCTGTGCAACACTTTGTAATCCTTTCTGGCAGATGATGGCTGTGGATTCATGCACTGGAGGAGTAGACAAATAGGTGCAGCGGAATCTCAAAGGTTTCTATACATGTTTTATCACAGACACTTTAAAAAAATGCACTGTGCAGGGGTTAGAGAAGGCGGCACACCATATTTTTGCATGGGTCCCTACATACAGTGCATGAAAGGTCAGGTATGTTCTCAATACTCCTACAGAGTCCTACTATGGCATCAATTATCTTTACAGTATTGCACCTACCCTGCACCATGATGGCTCATTTCTTGTATACAGTGCACACAGGGTGGTGGTAGGGGGCGCTAAGAGGTGCATGTGATGTGACACTGGACTAGGTGCAGCACCACTTCTCATTTATCTACCGGCTGATCTTTCATGACTGGTGCTGTTGTATTCCTATGTGTGTGGCACAATGCAGAAGACAGGTGAAGGTGCACACTACAGCCACGTCAGGTCTGTGTAGGTGATAGGTAGTTCGTAATGGCAACACTTGAGTGGCAGTAGATATTAGTGCCGCCGGAGGCTTAAACACTGTGACAAATGTGGGCCTGTGCCTATGTGTGAGTTTCTTTACATTGACATGACCTATGCCATTCTCATAGCTGAGCTATTCATTGTTTGGTATAATGTGTGTGGGATCTGTATTTAGTTGTCAACAAGTGGACACTTGTAAAGGTTTCGGCCCAACTTCTGAATGCAAAGGGGACACAGCTCTACCTGTCCTTCACGTGGTGTGCGAGTCAGGTCATGTCTGTATTATGTAGATATGGGTGTATATGTGTGTAATGTGCAATGAATGCAGTGTGGTGTGGCCTGTGGCATATGTGTTGTTCTCTGTACATCTGTGTTCCCCTGCCCATGTGTGTTTAGTGTGGTGTATGTCTTGTTTGTCCTAGTTTGTATGGTGGCTTACCTATGACTAGGCCATTGCCATTTTGCCCATCCTGGAACCGCTCATTGATGGTGTAATGCCAGAATATGTAGGCATCAAAGATACTACCAGGGTATTTGGCTAGGGGGTTTGTGAAGAGTGCACAGTGGTCCACAATGCCCTGCACATTTATCAAATGGGTGTGTTTGTGGCTCCTGTAGAGGTGTTCCATTGCAGCAGGTGGCACAAGTTGGACATGGGTGCAGTCCATTGCACCAAGCACATGCGAGAACCCAGCAATTAGGTAGACCTTGCTTGTTCTGCTGCAGTTGCTGGGTTTTGGGGGGCAGATGTGTGGGCCGTGAGTTGGATGATTGTATCCAGAACCTTTGGTAGAAAGGCCGAGAAGGATCGCTGGAAGATACCAGCCACTTGTGCACCCGTTGTCTGAAATGAACTTGACACCAGCATAATGAGGACAGTGAGGAGTTTGGTCATGGGTGGAATTGTTGTTGGAGTTTCCATCCTTGCAGTGATGCCTGGCGCTATGTGGTGCAGCAGGCGTACAATGGACTCCCTCTTCAGATGGTAGGTTCTGATGACATCTAATTCCCTGAGCCCAAAGATGGTTGTGCTCTGTCGGAATATCCTCTACCACCTTCTGCGCTGCCTTTGGTGGTGTTTGTGGTTGCTGTGATGGTGCTGGAGGGACCTGTTGTCATCACTGTCATCTGTGGGCTGTGCCAAGCTAGAGCATTAACAGTTCCATGTTATCCAGGAGGTTGCTAACGCTTCTTTTGTGTGTTTTCCCTCAGTAGTGGTGTGTGGGCCTCATTTTAACATCTGGCGTTAAAATCTGATGCTAATTGGGCTTTGTGTCATCTTTTGACAGTGATTCTTTTCTGCGCATTGTTTCAGCTTCTGGCACTTAATATGGCACTAGAGGGCTAGTGTTATTTTTTGGATGGGAACGTCTACCTTGCATATCATTGTGGCAAACCGACACAAGGTGGGTTGGCGCTCCTAAAAAAGGAGGCTGACTCAGATATTTTGATGTTAGAAGGGTCTAAGGTCAACATATAAATGTGGCAGTAGGGTTGTGCCACTTTTGCAACAAAAAGATGACGCGAAGGCGGCACAAAATTTCCATAAATATGTGCCTTGGGGCCATATGTACGAACACATTTTCCCATAGACATAGAAAGGGTAAAATCCTTTGATACATCTGGTCCTTAGTGTCTGAACCCTTGAGCACTTTCTTCAGAGTAGATAGCACCACCAACATTCTTCCAGCTCTACAGCAGTCACATCCAATCCAGCATCTAAATGTCCCTTTCACTCTACCCACTCAACCCAAATGACACGATCCACGAGAAATACGTTTTGCATGAACTATACTCCACGTCATGTCCCTGTTTTCCATTAGGAATTACTTCACTGTGAGTGGTGGGCCTTGCTTGGGGGTTTTATGGTATATCCTTTTTTGTCTTTTCTAGTTTTTTGCAGTTCTAGTTATTGCTTATTTCATTTCATCATTGCATAACTGTACATCATTTAATGCTACTGCCATTGTATGGTGTGGCATCCTGAACACCTCCTGATCCTCATGCAAACCTTTATCTGTTCCATTTGGGGCCAGACAATAAATAAGTTGGAGTAATGTGATGACTGTAGTTCCTTATGTTTTGAAAAAAAAACAAGCGAAGAACATTAGGGACGTATAAAGGAAGTCAGTCTTGTTTCTCTACATGGTTGCTCAACTCCTCGGTGACTTGTATTATCCTTACAATGTTCAACAGGAGAACTTCATCCCATATATAAAGTGCCATGCTTCTCACCTGAAGTACTGAACATTCATTGAGTCACCTAATACTTTTTGGAGTGGAGCAACTTGCCACCTACTGCTTCTACTAATCCCATTGGTTTGTCTAAAGCTGGATCTGATGGCTTAGTGAACTAATGCATCCACTATATGAGCCTGTCTTTGACCACATGGTCACAGGTTCAAAACCAGATGGGTCCACTCAGCCTTTCATTCTTTGAAGGTGGATAAAATGAGTTGGGTAACAATAAAGCACCTGTTATTTGGGCCAAGAACCCCTTCTGGGTGAATGTAAGCTTTTCAAATGCTCATGTTATTTATAGAACAGTAATAAAGATCTGTGGTCACTAGCTGAAGAGATTCCATCTAAAAGCTGGAAAAGTAAGAGGTCTATAATCAGTAGAAAAATGGTTTCAAATGAACAACATGGAAACTAAACACCTCGCTCCACTTTTATTTCGTTTTACAGCAAAGCACATCGAAAGGTAGCTTAGAAAAACTCTGTAGAGAGAATACGGAGCTAAACTTCTAGATGAAATAATGAACGCTTTAGATACAAGTTCGCTCTTTCACAGGTACACAGTGCAGAGGTGTTAATGAACCTAATTTACACAATTGCACACGTGACTAGTAAAGGAAAAAACATTTCTAGTCTCATAAAGTATTCGAAATCTATTGTATACAGAATATTAACAAAACATAAATTGGAATAGTACAATTCATTCTTAAATCAAATTCTTCCTGAAATATAGGTTCCAAAAAATTCAGTCCAATTATTCAGCAAATTCAACGTTCATTATATATTCTCCTCCACAGTCCGAAAGTAATATCCACAAGTCCAATATGTATATCCTACGTGATTGATCCCAAAGTTATCAATTCAGTCCAGCATCTTCGTCAACATGTGTTTCATCCGGGGAGTGCCCCTGGATTTCATCAGGACCTCCTATAATAACATTTCCATACATGATGTTACATAATATGAATATTATGTGTCCAAAACACTTACAAATTTATTATATTGTGACATAGTGAGATATTTGGCAGTGGGAACCCATAAAAACCAATTATCATTAGTTGTGACAGATCAAAACTGACAATCCAGAATTCCAAAACCGACTATTATATGTGATGTGAGTGACTGATTTCTACAAATATACATGCACATCCCCTATACAAACCACCGTGCTCATAATGTATTTATAAAGGACACTTCCCAAGCAAATCCAAAATGTGTGATCTATAATCCAGCTAATCATACCTCCAAAATATACTTGATTGTTAGATACGCTCCATGGTATTATCTATGACTGCCCAGTCTATTTATTATGTCCTACTGAAACACAAATAAAGTATCACAAATATTTGGTAATAGTTTCCTTCCAAACATCATCTTAGACTGTTCTTATTATGGTATACGCGTGTATTACACTCACCCAATACGGCTGTATCTCACATAAAGCTCCAAATGTTTTTTGGTGTTCTATATGTCCCTGTAAAAATTGCATTGGAAATATAGTATTCATACATCATTAATCCTTGCACCGAATCATCCCCACGGTGTAGAGTTTTAAATATAACAGTTTCACCTTAATTACATGCTTACCGGCTGGTCTAGTTCATACGAGCGAGTACGCTTCCGATGATTAGAACCGAGGCTCTGTGACCTTCGACTATTTGAGCATCTCTCTTTGTAGTAAAAAGAGAAGACGGACTGCACCAAATACCATCCCCATTTCCGGGATGGTAGAAATCGACGACGGACTACATTTCTGTAATTGTACCCCAGCCGGTACATTTCTCTTTATTGTAGATTGGGGCTATAATGCCCCGTTCCACTCTATCGTCTCTCTGTGGTAAAGTGAGAGAAACTGTGTTGTAATCAAATGACACCAGGAACAAGATGTCCTTAAGCAAGTAACCTTTTTTGGAGCACTCACACACGCTCCTAACGAACAAAACGCTTCTGATCGTAAGCCGACAGAAAACGTTCCATTCACAAGATTCTAAAATCTAAATTCACTATTACACATCTCCTTCTTTTCAAACAAACAAGATGAAATAAACAAGTGAATAAAACCAAACAAATAAAAAATAAAAACTGCCTTAAACTTTGTAATATACGTTCTTAAAAACTCGTAATATAATTTTTTTTTTTTTTTTTTTTTTAAACCCTAAATAAAAGTTGTCTAATACATTAAGTAATCATTGTATTTGTTTGGCAATTTTTTATGTCTGCTGGCCCTGACACCAAACTCATTCATATTAACATTTGAAGAACTATATTCTTCACGATGACCCAACAAAGTATTGTCGGTATAACCTGTTCTACTGTTTGAATAAGCCTTGAATGATTCACACCCAAAATCAGGATCAGATAGATGACTTAACTTGTGACAGCCTTCAAAGTTTACACGTGCTAATCTGGAACAATGCCACCATGAACCATTACTCAACATAGCTGAAGACCTCCCAACCCTAATAACTTTCCAAGGTTTTGAATACTTTGATTCTCCCTTTCTGACATGTGTGGGAAGCTTGATCTTAACCCAATCATCAACATTTAAACTTAGACTCCTTTGTCCATTTTCCTTGCAATTATTTTTGTTCCTAAACTCAACATTCACCTTGGCCTCATTGTATATCCTATTCATATCATAAATCTGTACATTGTTTTGCAACCAAGATGGATTTAGACCTAGTCTTGGTTTCCTTCCTTTCAACATCAAAAACGGTGAAAATGTAGTTAAAGAATGAGGTGTACAGTGATAAGACCAAATCATTTGTGCAACATGTTCCTTAACATTAATCTTAGCATTTAGAGCCAGTTGCACTGCCTCTACTAAAGTTCTATTGAATCTTTCAACTAAACCGTTCATATTGGGTGCATATAAAGCAGTTCGTTTATGTTTAACCCCTAAATTAGACAAGAAATCTTGTAATTTAGAAGAAGTAAACTGTGTACCATTGTCAGTAGTGATACTATCAGGATAACCTTCTTTTCTGAAACAATTGTTTAGAAACTCAATTACCTCATCAGTACTGGGTCGCTCAATCCACTTATACTCAACCCATTTGGAGAAATAATCAATAATAACCAATATATACACTTTTTCCAAACTAATACCTTCATAAGGACCAAGTAAATCCATAGCTAAATCCTTCCATGGTTGTTCTGGAAAAGGTAATACATTAACCTCAGTTTTCTGTGTCTTCAAAACTTTATCAGAATCCTGACACAACAAACAATTCTTAATGAAAACAACTACCTCTGAATCCATGTACGGCCACCAAAACTGATCTCTCAATTTTTTAATAGTTCCAGATTGTCCTAAATGTCCAATATGAGCTATAGAAATCAACTTTCTTCTTATTTCTGTAGGAGGTACAAAACATTCACCCTTAAGTAACAAATCATTTTCTATGGACAATTCATTTCTAACTTTCCAGAAAACTTGTAAATCCTTTGTTAAAGATTTCTCTTGTGGCCAACCTTTTATGATAAAACCCTTCACAATTCCAAGAACTTCATCTTTGTCATATGCTGAAACCCATTCTTTTTCTGAAATGACTTCACAAATTGACACTACTGCATCTCTCACACTTGCAACAACACATTCTTCAATCACTTCAGAATCTGTAGACATTTCCTTACTGCCAGATAATCTCGAAAAACAATCCGCTCTGGTATTCCGTGTACCTGGCAAATAAGACACAGTAAAATTGTATTCATACAATTTTGCTAAAATACGTATGAGTCTTGAAGACGCTCTACCCATGCCATTTTTAGATAATAAAGAAATCAGTGGTTTATGATCAGTTCTCAATTTGAAATGTTTCCCCCATATATATATTTTAAAGTGTTCAACGGACCACGCACAGGCAAGTGCCTCACGTTCAATAGTTGAATACCTACACTCAGCTTCAGACAATGCCCTAGAACCAAAAGCAATGGTTTGTTCAACATTCCCTTTGACTTGAGTTAATACTGCTCCTAATCCTGTTGAACTTGCATCCACAGTAATAACATTTACTGCATCACCAGAATATGGAGAAAGTGGTTTCGAATTTACAATAGACTTCTTTAACTTGTTGAAAGCATCAACCTGATCATTAGACCACCTAAATGTTTCATTTTTCTTAAGTAATACATGTAAAGGCATAGCTAAATCGCAAAAATTTTTGACAAATTTAGCATAGTACTCACATAGGCCTAAAAAGGAATGAACCTGGTCTTTGTTTCTGGGTTCCTCAATGTTTTGTATCACCTGTAGAGAATTCTTAATAGGTGTGATACCTTTTCCTGAAATAGAATGACCTAAATAGTCTATTTCATTAGTTAACAATGTACACTTGTCGAATTGAATCGTCATACCCCTATCACTAAGGATTGACAACACCTTGTCCAACTTCGTATAGTGTTCCTCTTTTGTAGCTGTGTAGATCAAAATATCATCCTGAAAAGCAATGACATTCCCAACATCCTTAAATACACAATGCATCAATTTTTGAAAAACAGAAGCAGCTGATGCCAAACCAAAAGGCATGCGTTTATATTGAAAAGCACCATCTGGAGTAATAAAAGTGGTAATGCAACGAGATTCGGGAGTTAACTCTACTTGGTGGTATGCTGCCTTCAGATCAATCTTTGAAAAAAATTTAGAACCCTCTAACTTTGTGAAAAACTCTTGAATGCGTGGAAGTGGAAAACAATCCACCAAAATTTGCTTGTTCACAGATCTTAAATCAGCACACAAACGCAAATCTCCTGATTTTTTCCGCACCATAACAATTGGTGAAACCCATTCTGCAGCATCAACAGGCTCAATAATATCCTCCTTACACATTCTGACTAACATCTCAGATAACTCCTTACTGACCGAAAGTGGAACATGCCTTAATTTGTGTTTGATAGGAACAGCATTTTTTTTAAGTTGAATGTGATGTGAAAATCCTGTCACCTTACCTAACTCTTTGCTAAACAAATTTTTAAATTTGTCTAATAACAACTCCAACTTATCTGTACTTGTGTTCAAAACTTGGACAGACTGTATATTATCAGACAGATACACTGGGTTCTTGGCATTTGGAGTGAGCACCATTCCCATTTTCTTTTGATGACGCCAACCAATAACATGTAACCCATCAATGGCAACATATACTTTTCCAATAATTGACCTATTTAAAAATTTGATATCCGCTATGAAAAATCCAAGCATATCAATCTCTTTGCCCCCAAAACCATATACTTTGACATCATTTGGTTCTAACTTTTTATCATCCCAGTTTTCATTAAAAAACTGATCTGATAAGATAGTATATGGTGATCCAGAATCTGCCAAAACTTTCACATTCAATCCATCAATGACGATTTCACAATCAGGTGGAATATAGGGTTCTTTGTCAATTTTAGTGCAGTTAATACCCTTCCTGGTCTTTTCTGTATCAAACTTATTTGTGCATGAAACCTTTTCCTTAAGACTGAGAACGAAATGATCTTCCATCTCGTTATCACACTTTGATTCCTCCAGCGTGGATATTCTTCTGTTGGCTACCGATCTGCAAACATTGCCAAAATGACCAATCTTCTTGCACTTGAAACATTCTTTGCCTTTGGCTGGGCAAAACTTGAATTGAGATGCATGTGTTTTGGAACCACACTTATCACAAAATGTCTTACTAACATTGTATCCTGAAATTTGTTTGTTAATACTGACTTGTTTTCCTTTAGAAAATTTTCCTTTGTTACTAGCCTCATATTTCTCTGTATCATTTAAAGCTACAGCTGCAATCTCTTTGTTAATCTCATCCACATTAATGGCTTTGAAAGATTTTATTGTACATTCAACACTCTTAGCCGTGTCAATTGCTTCTCTCAAAGTGGGATTGCGTTGTCTAAGCAATTGTTCCTGAATCTTTTTATTCGAACAGAAAATAATTAACTGATCTCTAATATAAATATCCGCTGTTTCTCCAAATTCACAGTCTGCAGCCAAAATTCGTAAAGCAGAAATATAGGAGTCAACTGACTCATTAAGTTGTTGATGACGTGTGAAAAACTTATACCTTTCCATAACAATGTGTGGTTCCTCTGAAAACCTTTTTTTAAACCTATCTACAGCTTCTGAAAAACAGTCATAATCTCTAGCGTCTGTGCCAGATGGTGGTAAAACTGGAGGTAGATGCTCAAAGATGTCTTCAGCTTCCAAGCCAATTAAGTTGAGTAGTAACGCTTTTTTTCTGAGTGATTCAAAAGAATATCCATTAATTGCCAACATGTAGTTTTTAAAATGTCTGAACCATTTTTCCCATTTCATAGTAGCCTCATTAGCAGAGTTTAAAAATGGCGGAGGAGGATTACCACAAATGTTATTCATTATGACTGAATAGTCAAGGATAGAAAATATAAATGAGAGTTTTTCTTCTTGTTTTATTTTTAAACTGCGATAATGTGCCTTTAAATTCACTTTGAAATTGCAAAAAAAAACAAAAAAAACTTGTTAACCTAAGATGGCCGCCGATTCATGACGTTGTTCTCTTACTAATCTTTCATACGAACAACACTGTCTCTAAGATGGCAGCCAAACAACTGCCAATTCTGAGAAATAGTATGCAGTTCAGTCAAAAATAAAAAATAAAAAAAAATGTTCTGCCTCACCACTTCCAGTTCCTGAAAGTTTTGAATCTATCCTCCTAGAAATCCAACATCACCGGAATGCAGGAACACTCCTAAACACTCCTAAACCGTCTCCGTCTGCCATCTACAAATTGCTGAATATTGTGAAAATCCTCGAGTCTGTGGTGAGTGCTCCTGGTTTTTAAATCGTCGCCAAAATGTTGTAATCAAATGACACCAGGAACAAGATGTCCTTAAGCAAGTAACCTTTTTTGGAGCACTCACACACGCTCCTAACGAACAAAACGCTTCTGATCGTAAGCCGACAGAAAACGTTCCATTCACAAGATTCTAAAATCTAAATTCACTATTACAAACTGATTGTCAACATCGCCTTCTCTATTCTCAAATATAATGTGAGTAGAGAGCGAATTAACACATTGACTATCCAAAATCCAAGTTTTCATAATTTATCTAAATCTATATAATGGGTCATTATCTTTTGTGAGTTTCCAAAATGTGAACAGCGCAAGTGTGTCCCTTACAATACACTATGTTATATTATTGTGAAACAAACAAAATATATCTACAAAAGTGTGTTAAACTTCTTAGGACAAATCTCAAATATTCCTGAGTGTCCCATGAGGTAGGGTCAAATCCCTACTCTATACTGGGCTATTTGTCCCCTAGAAAATATTCCATTTCGTAATCTGTGTTTAAACCCTGTTCCACCGCTCCTAATCTCATAATCCATCTAGATTCTCTTCTCCGTAAGGCCAACTCTCTATTGCCCCCTCGTGGATTTATCTCACAGTGATCAAAACCTATGAATTTAAACACTTTATGGACGCCCTGTGCTTTTGCACTGTGTATTATATTGTGGTTCAACTCTACAGATTTGGAGTGGGAGCGCCTATTACTCACTAATCACCCCCCTATTTGATGTGTGTTAATGAACCTATGTCACATATTAAGCTTGCAGAGTAGTATTGCTAAGTAAACAAGTGCTACAGGCAAGTTAAATATGTTAAAGAGATGGTTGTGTATGCTGAAAACCAAAGCACTGCGGTAGACAAGAACGCCTTGTACAGCTGCATTGATACCAAAAAGATGATAAAATTATAATGGTACAATATGTTTACATTTTCAGTTTTGGAAGAAACAGTTATTTGCAAGCATCCGATTTTGAAGGCCTGAGCCATCCCCAATCCAAAATAAACCCTAAAATGTTCACTTTTTTGAATGGTTGAAAGAGTTAATCGAATACAAGAAAGGGGGAAATTTATTGAATGCTGCCCCAATCCTTACAGTCACACATGAGAAGGTGAGAGCTACCATTATTTATTGGAGGCTATTTGCATTAGTGCAGCCTGTTATTGACACAAGGCATTGGTTTAAAACAGTGCACATTCACGGATACATTTACAAAGACAGGAATGTATGTAAACATCAAGGGTCAAAATCTAGAACAGATATGCATTATTGATGTTTAGTGATGCCGACTGTAAGGATAAAAACCCCAGTCATT
Organism: Pleurodeles waltl; assembly: GCF_031143425.1. Lineage (NCBI taxonomy): Eukaryota > Metazoa > Chordata > Amphibia > Caudata > Salamandridae > Pleurodeles > Pleurodeles waltl. Next base: position 695,711,084 of record NC_090438.1, read on the forward strand.
TATGCAACTTTTCCTTCCCTGCTATTTCCCTTTTTCTACACGTTCTACTCAATGTTCTCTTTTTCGACACTGTTAGTGCGTATGTCCCAAGGTATCCCTTATGAAACACTTAGGAGCTTTTCAAGAATGGCCTTGGTTTTCCATAAGTTTGGGTAGACGCCCAATTTTGGGCACAGATTTAAGAAGGCCTAGTGCCTCCTTGCACCACATTGGCATAATTTTGTATGAAGCTCAAGTGGCTCTACGAGGCTAAATTCCCTGCGTCAGATATACAAAGTGGCGCAATGCATGCATTGTGCCACTTTGTAACCTCTTGCTCCACATTATGCCTGCTCCAGATATAATGTATGCAAGGGTGGTGTACCACCATTAGTGGGACTGCTAAAATGGTGCAGTGGAATCTCTGGGATTAATACATAAATCAGCATTAGTGCAATAGATGTGGGAATGTGACCCTCTGCTCACTGTTCTCTTCCATAGGCTCCAACCGCTGAGGCTGAATATGAGATGGCGGCATCCTCTGGTGTACAGACCCCTGGTGGACCTTGCAACAATGGAAGACAGACACACTATCATTACCTACAGGCTTGATCGTGCCACAATCCAGGAACTGTGTGGCCAATTGGAGCCAGACCTGATTTCAGCTATCTGGCCGCCCACTGGTATCTCCCCTCTAGTGCAAGTTTTGTCAGTGCTCCATTTCCTGGCAAGTGGTTCCTTCCACAACAGTGGCCATGGCATCAGAGTTGTCTCAGCCAGTGTTCTCTAATGTGTTGACAAGAGTGTTGTCAGCCCTGCTGAAACACATGCACAGCCACATCGTGTTCCCCCAGGTGGAGGATTTGGCCACAGTGAAAGCTGACTTTTATGCCCTGGGACATATCCCCAACTTCATAGGTGCCATTGATGGTATATATGTGCAATTTGTCCCCCCCCAGAGAAAAGAACAAGTGTTCAGGAATAGAAAAAGCTATCACTCTATGAATGTGAAGATGGTATGTTTGACGGGCCAGTACATCTCCCATGTGAATGCAAAATACCCTGGCTCTGTGCATGATGACTTTATCTTGAGGAATAGCAGCATCCCATATGTGATGGGCCAACTCCAGAGGCACCAGGTGTGGCTAATATGTGAGCCCAAGCTCCCCACCCAGTATATATTGGTGTATGGGTATGGGGTTGTCCCTAAGGGTGAGTGTGTGTCTAACAAGTATCCCTCAATATTTGCAGGTGACTCTGGTTACAACAACCTCTGGTGGCTACTGACCCCAGTGAGGATTGCCAGGACAAGGGCAGAGGAACGTTACAATGAGGCACATGGGTGTACAAGGAGGATTATAGAAAGGACCTTCGGCCTCCTGAAGGCCAGATTCCGATGCCTCCATCTGACAGGTGGATTCCTGTACTGCTTACCCAAGAAGGTGTGCCAGATCATCGCTGAATGTTGCACACCCTGGCATTGAGACGCCAGGTGCCTTTTCTGCAGGAGGATGAGCCTAGAGATGGTCTTGTGGCAGCGGTGGAGCCTGTGGACAGTGAGGAAGAGGAGGCAGAGGAAGAAGATGTTGACAACAGGAGCAACATAATTTAGCAATACTTCCAGTGACACACAGGTAAGACATTGTACGTTCAATTTACATTTCAGTTATCTGATGGACATTGTACAAGGCAGCCTGTTACCCTATGTCTCTGGCCACTGACTGTACCCTTTGCCATCTCTATTTTCAGATCCTTGTGCCCCACTCTGGCTCCTGCTATGTGTACTGCTGCCCACTACAGGTCATACCAATGTATATATAACAGGACATATGGATTGAAATGTTTACAGCTTGTTAAACTAATACATATTGCAATCAATTGACAGACTCCGTACTTGTATTTGTTCCAAAGGTGTTTATTTAAGTGCACATAAGTACAGGGGGATGTGCAATGGGCTGGGGTGATGGTGGAGGAATGTCCAGTTAGAGTCCAGGCTCTTGGTATCACAGGTGCATTGTCCAATGGGTCATAGGAAGGGGAGTCATGGCAGTTCAAAGTGGACAGGGTGACAGAGTGGGAGGGAAGGGTGACAATCAGGAGAGTCTTATTTCCTGGAGGGGGTCTTGGCAATGTTCTCTGTCTTCTGCCTGCATCGCAGGGACCGTTTGCGGGATGGGTCTCCTTCTGCAGGGGTTGGAGTGCTGGTGGCCTGTTGTTCCTGTGGCGGGCCTTTTGTCCACTAGCGCCAGTGGAGGTGGAAGGCTGTTCATCTGTTTGGCTAGTGTCAGGGGCCTGTTGTTGTGCCACTGCCTCCCTCATGGTCTTGGCTATGTCACCCAGCACCCCTGCAATGTTGACCAGGATGGTGTAGATCTTTGTTAGGTCATCCCTGATCCCCAGGTACTGTCCCTCCTGCAGCTGCTGGGTCTCCTGCAGCTTGGCCAGTATCTGGCCCATGTTCTTTTGGGAATGGTGTTATGCTCCCAGGATGTTGGAGAGTGCCTCGTGGAGGGGGGTTCCCTGGGCCGGTCCTCCCTCCGTCGCACAGCAGTCCTCCCAGCTTCCCTGTTGTCCTGTGCCTCTGTCCCCTGAACCGAGTGCCCACTGCCACTGACCCCAGGTCCCTGATCGTCCTGTGTTTGTGGGGTTGCCTGGGGTCCCCATAGTGGTGGACACACTGCTGATTGACGTGTCCTGGAGACGGTGGCATGGGCCCGCTGGGTGGGTGCTGTGCTGGTGCTTCCTGAGGGGGAGGCCCTGTGGTGGTTTGGGACTGTGGCAGGGTAACCGACTGTCCAAAGATCCCTGATGGGCCAGGTTGGTCATCCTGATCCAAGTGTGCAGAGCTCCTATCATTACTGTGGGCCTCTTCGGGGGGGACTGGTTGTAGCTGGCACCTCCTTTCCAGTGACGTTGATTAGGGTCCTGTGGGGATGTAAATGCAGTGTTAATGTATCTGCGTGTGCCATCTAGTGCATGGGTGTGTTTTCCTGTATGGTTGTAATTTCCCTGTCAGCTTGGCCTTGTGTTTGTGGTGGTTTTGTGGGCTGGGTGAGTCTCTATGATGGCATGCTGTGGTGATGGGTGTCCATGCAGGTCTGTGATGGGTGTCCATGCATTGGTGTAACATGCAGGGCTTGGTATTGGGATGGGTGGGTTGTGATAGTGGGGTATATGTGAGGTGGTGGGGTGATGGGGGTGAGGGTAGGGGTAGGAGTTTGTGATGGCATGCAGGTAGGGTGGGGGGATAAAGTAGTTAAGATTTGACTTACCAGAGTCCAGTCCTCCTGCTATTCCTGTGAGGCCCTCAGGATGCATGACCTCCAAGACTTGCTCCTCCAATGTTGTTAGTTATGGGGGAGGAGGTGGAGGTTCACCACCAGTTTTCTGTACACTACCTGGTGTCTAGCAACCACGGAACTCACCTTCCCCCATAGGTCGTTCCACCTCTTCCTGATGTCATCCTTTGTTCTTGGGTGCTGTCCCACGGCGTTGACCCTGTCCACGATCCTCCACCATAGCTCTATCTTCCTAGCAATGGACGTCTGCTGCACCTGTGATCCGAATAGCTGTGGCTCTACACAGATGATTTCCTCCACCATGACCCTTAGCTCCTCCTCTGAAAACCTGGAGTGTCTTTGGGGTGCCATGGTTGTGGTGTGAGTATATGTGTGAGGGTGTGTGGGGTGATGTGTTGAGGTGTGTGCTTTGAGGTGCGTGGATGGTGTATGGGTGATGGTGTTCTGTGCCTCTGATTGAGTGGGTGCTCCTGCCTTGTGTCTCTCTCAGTTAGCAATATTTGTTTTTCATTGAAAGGGTTATGGGTAATGTGGTTGTGTGTTTTATAGTGGTGTGAGTGTGTGGGTGTGGTGTGTGTATGTGTGTGTGGTTTGAATTGTCTAATGTGGTGTAGTTTTGTAAATGTGTAAGAATTTTGAGCGCAGCGGTGTGTACTGCCAATGGTTTACCATGGTTGAAAGACCATCGTGGTGATTCGTGGGTCGTGATACTGTGGGTGTATTCCTGTTGGCATAACGGTGTGGGTTTTGCTATCGCCAGTTTATCACTGACCTTTGGTGGGGCGGACTTGTGTGGGTGTCTGTATAGTGGCGGATTTCTATGTGTGGGTCATAATACCCATAGCGGATTACCGCCGCGGTCACGTTATGATGACAGCCGTCAGCACAGCAGTAGGCAGCATTTACCGCCAGGGTTGTAATGAGGGCTGATGTTTGGAATTGGTTTCAGATCCCCAGCGGTGAAAAAAAGCCTCTCCAAGGACTGTGGAATGTACTACATGTAGAAAGCATCTTTCTAGAGGAACAGAATATAAATACATCTATGGTAGTGCCACAATGTGGAAACACATCAGAAGCTACCATGGGTGAACCTACCTACGTAGTATAAAGGACAGAGCCACTGACTCTCCAGCTGCTTATACCATCAACATCTTCTGCTGCTGAAGGTCAAAGAAACATCTCTATCACACTAATGTTAAAAGAATTTAAGGACATTGTAATTCATTGTGGCAAGTGCCAGGAAGTTGTTATTACAGAAAATGAAGACATCATTGCTGTTCTTCACTAGGTTACAAAGCACCGTTGTTAATTTGTTTTCTTTTTGTCAATATGACAAACACTACTGTGCTGAATATGCAACAGTTTTGCATATAGTTTTACTGTTTTCAGAGTTTCTCATTTTAAGTTGATTTTCAAAAATCAAAAGCACACACCAAAAAACATAATTGTTTTTTTTCCTCCAAAATATTGTACAAAAAAATGGTTCTTTTTAGAACCAGCATATTTATTGCAAAGAGGTGTGTCTGTGTTTTTGTTTTTCAATGGGTATAATACTGTTTGTGTTAATGTTTTTGTTAATTTATAAGTGTGTATACAAATGTATATATTAGTGTATGTCTGGCTGTGTCAGTGTGAGTATCAGTGTGCGCCTAGGTGTGTCACTGTATAAACCAGTGTCTAGCTGGATGTCTTAGAATATGTTTAGTGAGTCCCTGGGTGTGTCCATATCTGCAATAGTGTGTGCCTAGTTGTTTTAGTGTAGGCATCATTGTGTGACTGGGTGTGTCAATGAATGCAGCATTTATGCCTGGCTATGTCAATGTATGCATTAGTGTGTGCCTAGATCTGTAAGTGTATGCATCAGTATGTGCTTGGATCTGTTACTGTATGCATGAGAGTGTCCCTGGATGTGTCAGTGTATGCATCAGTGTGTCCTTGGATGTGGTAGTGTATGCATCAGTGTATACCTAGATATCCTCATGTATGCATCATTGAGTGCATGGCTGTGTCAACCTATGCATCAATATGTTCATGGGTTTGTCAGTGTATGCGTCAGTGTGTCCCTGGGTGTGTCATTGCATAAATCAGTGCCTACGCGGATGTGTTGGAGTATGCCTTAGTATGTCCCTGGCTGTGTAAGGGTAGGCATCAGTACATGGCAGGATCTGTAAGTGAATGGATCAGTGTGTGCTGGGATCTGTTAGCGTGTGCATGAGTGTCCCTGGATGTGGTAATGTATGCATAAGTGTGTCACTGGATGTGGTAGTGTATGCATAAGTGTGTCCATGAATAGGTTAGTGTATGCATTATTGTGTGTATGGCTGTGTCAGTAAATGTATCAATGTGTTAGTGGATGTATCAGTGTATCCGTCAGTTTGTGCACAGGTGTGTCAGTGTATAAATCAGTGTCTACCCAGATGTTTTGGAGTATGCATTACTGGGTACCTGGGTATGTGTCTGTATCCATCAATATGTGCTTGGGTGTGGCAGTGTATTCATCAGTGTGAGACTGGGTGTCTTACTGAATGCAGCAGTGTATACCTGGCTGTGTTGGTGTATACATCAGGGTGTGCATTGGTCTCTAAGTGTCTGTATCAGTGTGTGCCTGGATCTGTCAGTGTATGCATCAGTGTCTGCCTGGATCTGTTAGTGTATACATCAGTGTGTTGTTCCATATGTTATTCTATGCATCGGTGTATGCACAAATTGGTTGGTCTAGGCATTAGTGTGTCCATGAGTGTCAGTGTATGCATCAGTGTGTGCCTGAGGTGTGATAAAATATGCATCAGTGTGTGTCTGGGTGTAGTAGTGTATGCATCAGTATATGCTTGGCTGTGTCACTGTATACATTAGTGCTTGCTTGAATGTATTTGTGTGTCCATCAGTACGTGCCTGGATATGTTACTGTATTCATCAGTGTGTGTCTGGGTGTGTGAGATATATTCGGCTTCTTAAATTAGCACAGTAAATAGTTTGTTTAATCTCTATAGAAAGAGAAAACATAAATAAAACTTAAAGTTTCATATTGATAACGTATGTATTAAAAATAGTCAACCTGTAATACAAATAATATTATTTATTGCATGACAGAATAATTTTATGTTTCTGTATAAAAATTACAAACTTTACTTTAGCACGTTACATCACCTTCATCACTGTTCTCAGCTTCTATAATTTTGCACTATAAATTAAGTGCCTATAGATACTCATCATTGAACAGTGGGGAGGGGTTCAAAAACAGTCACACTGACTTTAAAAAAACATACATACATAACATGTTATTTAAAATTAACATTACTACGTGCAATGTACATACATCCACCACTTCTGACAAAAAAACCTGTGCCAGATATGTGGAGTACATTCTATGTGGAAAATACCTTTCTAAAGGCACAGAGAAAAAGTACAGTTATGGTACTTGCACTATGTGAAAACATTTGAAAATGTACCATGCGTTAAAATATCTGCCTTACATGGCAAAGAAAGTTTCTGATCCTTCTGCGCCAGGTCCATCTTTTTGTTTGGAGTGCTCCAGCTCTGCAAAATATATCTATTTTACCAGTTTGCAATGAACTCAAGGAGTTGGTGATCAATTGTGCCAAGTGCCAAGAACTTGATTAAAAATAAAATGCATATATAATCACTATGCTTGAAAAAGTAAAGACCAACCGCTGTTAATTTATTGTACTTATTTTTCAGTTACCAAACCAAGTTTTTCCAATATTAAAATGACTATGTATGACACTCACTACAAATATTAACCAAACTCTTTTAGGTCTACTTGTCAAATTCTATAAAGTATACTAGCTTCAACATTGAGTTTAATATACTGAAGAAACATAGAAATACCCATAAAGCACCTTTTCTCATTTCTTCTAAATCCTTTAGTCAATTTTTGGCTGTCTTGTATAATTTCTTTATATCAATTAAAAATCTACAATGTATATTTGTGATGTCATTTTGTTATCAAACTACTGATTTGACTTCACCCAATATTCATTGATTCCTTTAGTAATACTTTCTAACATAAAGTCCATTTTACTACACATACTTGATAAGTGTGCTTCTTATTGCAGCTTGTGTTTGCCTTGCAGTATCAATTAGAATTCCTTCTCACTGAAAAGCTGTACAGAAAACCAACCACAAGAATGGAAATCCACTCTGACTGTAGACAACCATGCAATGGCAAGCTTTTCACCTTTGCTTTCAAGGTTACTTAATCAGAAACCCCAAAAATCTCTGTTTCTTCTGAAACTTATGATCTACCACTGGCTTCTATACTTAACCCTTTTTAACACTCCTCAAAAGAGGCCCAATTTTGTAAGACTTATCGCCGGATCCGCAGAGCCCAACGTGCCCATCTCATGTAAATCCAGATCCACGCAAAAATCAAAAAATGAGTTTAACATATTAAAAAGCCCACATCCATGCCAAAACCTTTGTTCCACACAAAACCAAATCTGAACAGCAAATAATTCTTGCTAATCATTATTAGTTCTACATTTGCAACAATGAAATCACAGTCTAGTCTTTTTTGTATACTCATCCCCCTCATGCTCCTGTAGCTGTGCTACAATGGTAACACAGTCTGCAACAATCTGCTGCAGCAGGTCACAAGCTCATACCAGTTTCTGACTGAAGCATACATACTCTTAATCCATCTTTAGCAGGCATGGTTGAAGCTTCCACAATAAACGTATCACAGGCAGTCATACTGTTTTCCAATTTTTGTAAAGCCACTCCATCAGTAGCAGTCACCTACATATCGTAAACACAAAGGTTCTTCTCAGAGCAAATTCAATAACCATAGACAAATAACTATTTATTTTTAAATGCTTAATTGTTTTTTTTTATGTCCTGCAGATCCACCAATCCACCTGCGGATCCCGAAAACAGAAAAAAACTATTTCTAACATCCTGTACACATGTTTTTTAAATGTGTCATATTAATTTAGATTTATTTATTAATAGAACTCAAACCCTAACTCATTTATACGCATCAGTGCCCACATATTTGCCCCAGGACCCTTTTGTACTGACTGTCTGGATACTGAATTTTACAGCATCTCTCTAGCTGTGTGACTGCTGTGACTGAGTCTATCCTGCTGTGAGAGTGTATGTCTCCATGTGAGGGTGAGTGTCGGAGTGTGTCTCTGGTAATGAGACTATGGGCCTCATTATGGGTTTGCATTCACAATCCTGCCAAAACACCCCTGGCACCACCAGTGCGGTCAGAACGCCGCGGTTGATTGGATCCACCACCAGTCAGACGGAGACCATGTTTCCGCTGGACTCATCACGAGGCTGCACACAGCCAAGATTTCCGCTGCGATCGGAACAACACAGAACACCAGGCAAAAATGAACAGAATAAAAGGAGACACTCACCTCCAAAAACCCATACTCATCCGGAGCCTCCATGGAGCCACAACTTGATGTCATCCCACTGCTCCTGCTCACAGAAAGACAACGGAATCATTGCCCACGAGGAAGTCAACAGCTTTAAGTACACACAGTCACCTGTTACAGTTGTAAAATGTAAATGTAAAATGGTTTCATAACACACCATAGGGAAGGTTGTGCAAGGGCTTTACCCCAACATAATAGTACAGTGACACACACACTCACATACAGCAACACATACACCTACACAGCACGTACACAGCAGCCAGCACACACACACACACCAGATGCCAATAACAAACTGTTACGCATGGCAACACAGCAGAGAACCAGCCACACAAATTCACATATGAGCTCATAACAACAACAGCTCAACCGCAGACATATAAACACATGTCAAACACAACAGACACTGGCCAGGGACTCCACACACATACAAGACAACATACAACCATCTGTGATGAAACACACACAATTACACCATCATATAACCTAGCAATCGATGTACACATAACACACATACACACACAGTACACCAAGCCTATTATGCCATGCACAATACATGCAGACTCAGTCTAAACACAAAAAGCCACACAACACTACAACAAACACATATCAACACTAACACAAAACATCACCATGACAACAACATTTCATCTACATACACATACCGATCACACAAAACACACCCCATCCCTGGGGATAAAAGCACTGCACATAACCTCACAGACTGATCAGACAATACCAAATGCATAAAGCAGCACACACACACAAATACTGCTTCACAATAAATGTCAGCCAGGAATAGCTCAAACCTAGGAAACGAAATGCAGGACAAAGATGTAACCCGAAAACCAACAACTGGTTTGTTATATATATTATAGTTGTCTAAAAAAAAATAGGAGTCCAAGGCCATTGACCAGTTCACATATACCATACATGCACCAAAGGCATAAAATCGTGCCCCAACTTGACTCATGACTGCCATATAACCTCCACAGGTAGGGGCATTAACAGGCAGGCAGGCACCTCGAGGATACTTGAGGGTTAGTAGGAAGGGGTTTGGGCTTAGGCTTGGGAGGGGGCTTAGGCTTTAGCTTGGGAGGGGGGTCAGACCTTTTTGGGAGGGGTGGACTTCTTTTTGGTGGGGGACTGACATGGGTGTTTTGGTGGGGCTTAGGGGAGGCTTGGAGATGGAAGGGATGGACAAGGGGAGGGAAACAGTTTTCTTAGGGGTTTCACAGGCTGGAGTTGGGAAAAGGTCAAACTCAGAAAGGAAAAACATTTTTAGACACACAGTGATGGTCATCAGAAGAGGGTTTGGGTGTGGAGGGTGAGGGAGTGGTTGTCTGATGTTTAGGTGTGGATGGCTTGGTGCATGTTTGTGGGAGGTATTTATGTTGCTGGTGGGTGTCTGTTAGGTGGGTAAGTGAGGGTATTTATGTGTCTTGGGTTGAGGGCGGAAGAGGTGCTGGGGGATGCAAAGGTGGGTGGATAGCTGTCTGTTGGGTGGTGACTGAAGGTATTGTGGATGTGCTGCATGTTGGCGTGTCAATGGTTGCAGTTTCTGTGGGCGTGGTGACTGGGGTGGATGTCTGGGGGCCTGCTGGGGTGCTGTCTGTGGGTATGATAGGTTTGGTGGCCGTGAATGTTGGTGTGATGTCTGCAGGTGTGTCAGGTGTTGTGTCTGTGATGCTGGGGGTGGTGGGTATGCCAGGGCAGGTCATGACTGTTGCTGTTTCTGCAGGTGGATGCTGTCTGTGTGCGTGCTGGTGGTGTGTCTTGAGGTACTTATGTTTGTCTGATCTACCCTTGGATGTTGAGGTGGATGCATGCCTGTCTGTTTGTGTGCTTTGACTAGGTCGGGGAAGGGGGGATTCAGACTGGGAAGAGGAAGGTGGAGGGGGAACGGTAAACAAGGGGTGACTTGCTGTCATCAATGTGGAGGCCAGAGCCTGAAATTATCTCTTTAGGCCAGCCAGTGCACTGTGGACACCCTCCAGGAACGCAGTGCTCTGTTGGGTTTGAGTTGCCGGCCCCTGGATGGTATTCATGATGGTCGACTGACCCATAGAGATAGACCTCAGGAGGTCAATAGCCGCCTAAATGAGGGTAGCAGTGCTAACAGGGGCAGGGGCAGAGGTGCTTGCGGCAAGGGAGATGCCCAGCATCTTGGGTGAGCGGGCACGGCCAACTGGGTGGGGAACAACAGGAGGGCAGAGATAGAATGAAACGTGGCAGACAGAAATTATACCCGGGTGGTCCCAGATGGATCTGCCACCACTAGGGAGTGAAGATGTAGTGGATCTGGTCTCCCCTGTGGCACTCTCCTTGCCCTTCGTGCCACTGGGTCCCTGGCTGTTGTTCTCATGACTGGAGGTCCAGTGGCCAGAAGCTTCCCCCTCGGCTGTGCCCCATCTCCTTTGCCTATCGGTGCTGATGCTGAAAAACAGAAAGCCAGGTATGGTCATCACATTCACAAGATAATACTTCCATAATACAGTACACATAAGTCACATTACATCCTGTTCACCAACTTCCCTAAGTAGTGCCAGTAAATTGCCAACATCATGTCATAACAACTATGATGTATGCCCCTCAATATGAACATTGTTAATCACCAACTATGCTACTTAACTGACACCTACACTACCATGAATGAAGTTGACCAATCACACTGACCATACCATGACAAGGTGACTTTGCCACATGATACAGGTTCCCTATTCACAACAACATAGTCAAGCACCAATCAAGCAACAGTTAAGGAATGTGACATTGCTTATCACTAATCAAAAACACATACTCGACACATACAAATCATTTACTGTTATTTCATGTACCAGGCACACATGTACACATGTAGTAAAGTAAAGGCAAGCAAGCGTAGCGTACACAAGCCATACCTTCTTCATTTCACATACTTACAACCATACACAATGGACATATACAAACCTGTAACAACTCAAGTTGCCATACATTTCAATTTATGGTCAAGAAGTCAGAATACATGTCACACACACATGTTCCAATAGTGATGTAGCAAGGATTGAAAATACAATGTGGACCAAATAATCCAGATCATTAGTCTTCTGAAAAAAACTTTAGCAGTTAGGTAAAGGCCAAGTCAGTCAGACCTATGTCCCACACACAAGTACAGGATGTCAAAAAGAGTATACCTTACATATGGATACTATACTGTGCAGAAAGATAACAATGATACCTATCTAAACATGCAATTAGTCCATCAATGGGCCACTGACTGAGTGGGTACATCTCTACACACACACATCAGATATTGCAAGCCTTACATCTGTCTATGGAGGATTCTCAGGTCCAAAGCACATGTGTTACTAACATGACAGGTATACCTACCATGATGCAAGCCACAACCCTAAATTCACTTACAATACTACTCACATGTGTATGTGCACCACCACACCCGCACCACATAGGTATCATTGCCAACATTAGGTTCCCAAAAAGCCAGGACTCATTTGCCACATCCTTCATGGCAACAGCAAGTAGACATAACTACTTCCAATGCTGATTCATTACTGGACCTTTCAATTGTTACATTATGTTGATATATATCTGTCAAGAATGTATCTGTTAATAGGCTACTAATGTGATGTGTCAAGGTCAAGCCTACAACAATATGCCCAAGGACAATGCTGTGTGGCCACTTTCCACTAACAGAACATTATCAAGATAGTAGAGTTCCTAGCCTCTGATACCAAATGTATATGTGCCATTGAAATGTTGCAACACCTCAGTGGTATCTAACATGCATGTTGTCTACTCTGACAAGACTTTACAAATGTCTATGTACATTCCTCACTTACCAAGGGGGAAAACCTTGTAACAGGTGTGAAGATGTAAACTTTGTATGTCATATGATATGTCAGATGGATATCACAGCATCACATGCTGCTGTCACTTATAAGAAAAGATTAGAAAACTAGAGATTACTTGATTATGTCTGACTCCATGTTGCACATAGACAGGAATCTTGAGACATTGCAGAGGACAGAGACCAATGACCTAAATACCTTACCACCACGACATTGGGAGGATTGACGTGTTGGTGGGTATTAACAATCACCAGGGTAGAAAATGGTGTATAGTGCCACACAGTTGTGTGTGCAGCATAAAATGCTATTGTACGGAGGGGACAACTTAGTTGAATAACATGCCTCTAAATACTTTTGTATGTGCACACCAGTGTGCTATAGATGGCTATGGTACATCAATGTCTTCAAAAGAGATTTGTGACACTTTGCACTTACCACATTGTCAGTGCCTACATTCTGTTCCCTTATTCAATCACCTGATTATGGGACAAACATGAGTTAGATCTGTACTTACCCTCTTGTGACTGCTCTGCTGCCTTCAAAGGCCCTTCAAACTCAGGGTAGGCCACTGCCAAAATGCAGGCCATTGGGGGGTCATACTTTGATGGCTATTCAGTCCTTGCTGGGAAGACATCCTCAGCTGGTCCTCTGCAGTCTTCTGGGCCTAACATTTCAGGTCCTCCCACCTCTTCTGACAGTGGGCGCTCCGCGGGCTGTGGACTCCCAGGGTCCGCACTTTCTTGGCGTGGCACACCAAATGCCCTTCTTCTGATGGGCGTTAACCTGCATGGATGACATAGATAAAAAGGTATGACATATCTACATGTACCATACTAAAACAGGCAGGGTTACTAACTAGTTAGCACAAGCTCAAACACAGGGGGCCATATTTATACTTTTTGACGCAAAACTGCGCTAACGCAGTTTTGCGTCAAAAAAATTAGCGCCGGCTAACGCCATTCTGAAGCGCCATGCGGGCGCCGTATTTATTCAATGACGTTAGCCGGCGTTAGCCGCCGGCGCTGCCTGGTGTGCGTGAAAAAAAACGACGTACACCAGGCAGCGCCGGCGTAGGGGGATATGGAGCTTGGGCGCCAAAAAATGGGGCAAGTGAGGTTGAGGCAAATTTTTCGCCTCAACCCGATTGGCGCCATTTATTTCGACTCCCAACCCCCATAGAAATGACTCCTGTCTTAGCAAAGACAGGAGTCATGCCCCCTTGCCCAATGGCCATGCCCAGGGGACTTCTGTCCCCTGGGCATGGTCATTGGGCATAGTGGCATGTAGGGGGGCACAAATCACGCCCCCCTATGCCACAAAAAAAAAAAATAATACCTACCTGAACTTACCTTAATGTCCCTGGGATGGGTCCCTCCATCCTTGGGTGTCCTCCTGGGGTGGGCAAGGGTGACAGGGGGTGTCCCTGGGGGCATGGGAGGGCACCTCTGGCCTCCTTCCGAGCCCACAGGTCCCTTAACGCCTGCCTTTTCCAGGCGCTAAAAAACGGCGCAAAAGCGGCCGTACGTCATTTTTTTTGACCCGCCCACTCCCGGGCGTGAGTTTTGCCCGGGAGTGTAAATACGCCGCACATGCCTCGGAGTCAATTTTTTAGACGGGAACGCCTACCTTGCATCTCATTAACGCAAAGTAGGTGTCCACGCTAAAAAATGACGCAAACTCCATGGACTTTGGCGCTAGACGCGTCTAACGCCAAAGTATAAATATGGAGTTAGTTTTGCGTCGGAATTGCGTAAAAAAAAACGACGCAATTCCGGCGCAAACGGAGTATAAATATGCCCCAGACTGTTTTTAACATCTGCTACACTGATGGATGAGGATATGTGGTCAGACCAGATATGAAGTCGAAACAGGCAGACAATTTGCATCTCCAGCATCAGCTGTCATGTTATCACATATGACCAGACAGCAAACACATTTGCAAACATGGTATTTCAGGAGGAGTCTGGTATACCAACTCCACTAACATTGTGCAACAGTCATAAGGTGGGTCGTGGAACATACATCAAACACTCTCCACATTGACTCAGGACTCAAAATCTGTCACCAAACATAAGTACATGATCAGGAACTCATCCCATCTAATACAACTTTGGCACCCTACAGACATTAAGGACACAGTCAGAAACATTGCCCATCAGCCTTTGCTTAACAAAGTATAGTAGAGCTAATGAAATATTTGTGCACATGGTGTACTTACCTTCTCCTCTGGTGCACCACAGAGCTGTTCCAACAGGGGTAGGACCTCCTCCACCAGCTTCTCAAGCTCCTCAGGTGTGAGAAGGCAGGGGCCCTATCATCTGTATGACATGGCATGATTGCTCCAAGAGGCAGTACACCTCAGCTCAAGCCATGGAAGTCTTGCGGCAGCAATATCAGGAGTCAAGTGTGAGATAAAGTATGAAGTGGCTGTAACGACCGACATGTGAGACACTGTCACTGCTGGCAAACATCACCATTTTCCCAAGACCACCAAAGGCAGTAATGTGTTCGAATGGAAATGTCCACCTACTGCCATGATGACTTCCGCTGGTGAACATAGGTCATTTCCTAATGTCCAGTAGAGCAGGTCAGGCAGCTGCCATTTGTAGCTCCTTAGATGTATTTAAAATCGGAATTAATAGACATGTTGTAAGATTTATGATATGTGAGTAACATATCATTAGTAGCATGTTAGCATAGTGTGCATGCTCATAGCCATTGCATAGATGGTATTTGTGTCTATTATATGTGAAACATGGTAAGAATGTCATTATCACTGGGACTTACAGTGAGATGCCTATCCATTTCCAAGTCATAATTGGGGTAAGGGGATGATACTGAAGAAATAAGCCAGTATGTCAACTGTACCATGTTTTACTATTTCATATGGCATGTCCAAGCATCATGCGTGACATATGTATTTTCACACTTACAATGGACACAATGACTGATATACATACCTTCTTATATTCCTTCATCTAGTTGCCCTAGAAAGAGAAGGGTCAGACAACCTCCAGTGTACCGTTCACTAGCAAACCTGCAGACCATGGAGGATCGACATTGCATCCAGATATACCACCTGTATAGGCAGACAATCGTGGATCTCTGTCATCATTTGGAGCCAGATCTGATGCCTGCCATTCGTCATCCCACTAGCATTCCACCCATTGTACAAGTCATGTCATCTCAATGCTGTACTTCCTGGCCATAGGCTCCTTTCAAAATACTGTGGCCCTATCTGCAGGAATGTCACAGCCTATTTTTATTTTGGTCTTGAAGGATGTCCTCTCAGCACTGTTAAAATACCTGGACAGCTACTTCTGATCTCCACAACGTGAAGGTTTGACCCATGTGAAGGCTGATTTTTATGCTTTGGCACACATCCCACATGTGGTGAGAGCCATTGATGGTACCCATGTAGCATTGGTTCCCCCAAATGGCAATGAACAGGTGTATGGGAACAGGAAGAACTTCCAATCCATAAATGTCTGAGTAGTCTGTTTGGCGGACCTCTACATTTCCCAAGTATGTGCAAAGTACTTGGGTTCAGTTCATGATGTCTTCATCGTGCAGAACAGCAATATCCAACTGCTAATGACACAATAGTACACCGAGAGGGCCTGGTTGGTTAGTAAATCATATATGTCATGTGTGTCAGTATCTTATGTTGGCTGTCAAATGTAAGGCTGTCCAAGATTTATGTTTGCACGCATGCAACGATTCCTTACAGGGTATTCTGGCTACCCAAACCATCCTTGGTTGTTGACACCAGTGAGGTACCCAAACACGCCAGGGAATGTTCACTTCAATGAGGGCCACGGAAGGACAAGGTGTGTGATGGAACAGACTTTTGGACTCCTAAAGGCTAGATTTCATTGAATAAGTCTGGTGGATCCCTCTTCTATTCAAAAGACAAAGGGGGTCATTACAACATTGGGGGTAAAAGCCGCATACCGCCGTGCAGAAGACTGCCAACACACCGCTGCGGCCGCGGAATTCCGCCACAGTCATTATGACCCACAGCTCGGAATCCGCCAAAATCCAGACACCAACACAAGTCCGCCACACCAAAGGTCAGTGATAAACTGGTGATAACAAAACAAACAGCGTCACGCTAACAGGAATGCGCCCACACTATCACGACCCACGAATCCACACAGCGGTCTTTCAACCGTGGTATTCCATTGGCGGTACACACCGCCGCGCTCAAAATAAACACACACTTACAAAACACTACCACATTGGACAATTTCAAATACACACACCTGATACACATACACACACCACTCCCACACACCCAATACAATATGAAACACACACCCTCATTACCCACAAACCCTTGCGTCAACAATTGTGACTGAAGGCCAGAGAGAGACACCACCATCTACAAACTAGCATCCACAGGCACTCAACACCATCACTCAAACAACATCCAAGCACCTCACACAACACACCTCTAAATATCATCCCACACATCACAACACACACCACACATCACCCACACCACCCCATTGCCCCGCAAAGACACCCCAGGTTCTCTGAGGAGGAGCTCAGGGTCATGGTGGAGGAAATATTCCAGGTAGAGCCACAGCTATTCGGATCACAGATGCAGAACACCACCATAGCTAGGAAGATGGAGCTATGGCGAAGAATCGGGGACAGGGTCAACGAAGTGGGACAGCATCCAAGAACTAGGGATGACATCAGGAAGAGGTGGAACGACCTACGGGGGAAGGTGCGTTCCGTGGTCTCAAGACCCCACCTCCTCCCGAGAACTCACTACATGGGAGGAGCAGGTCTTGGCTATACTGCATCCTGAGGGCCTCACAGGAGTAGCTAGAGGAATGGAATCTGGTAAGTCAAATCTTTAACTACCTCATCCCCTACCCTACCTGCATGCTATCACGTAACCCACCCTCGCCCTCACCCCATCACTCCAACTCCTCACGTATGTCCCAATATCACAAACCACACATCCCAAACCCAAGCCCTGCATGTAACACCAAAGCATGGGCACCCATCACCAAAGCATGGCCACTGCACATATCCATACACCCCCCTAAACCATTATCACACAAGGTCCTACACAGGAATGCAAGCACTGGGGTACACAGTCACCCACCCATTGCACACGATGGCACACACAGATGCAATAATCATGTCTTTACACCCCTGTAGGACCCCTAGCCAACGTCACCGGACAGCAGGGTCCAGATATGTCCACTCCACCCACAGAAGAGGCCCACAGTGATGACATCAGCTCTGTCCAACTGGATCAAGATGACCAGTCCGGCCCATCTGGGACCTCGGGACAGTTGGTTCCCCTCACACTGGCACAGGCCACTACAGAGCTTCCCCCCTCTGGAAACACCAGCATAGCACCCACCCAGCGAGCCCATACCTCTGTCCCCAGGACATGTCAATCAGCAGTGTGTCCACCACTACAGGGAACCCAGGCTAACCCACCACCCCATCAACACCAGGGATCTGGGGGCAGTGGTAGTGGGCACACGGATCAGGGGACAGAGGCGAGGAACACAGGGGAACTGGGAGGGCTGCTGTGCGACAGGGGGAGGACAGGCCCAGGGAAACCACTCTCCACAAGGCCCTCTCCAACATCATGGGAACCTACCACCATTCCCAGGAAATGATGGCAACGGTACTGGCCAAGTTTCAGGGGACCCAGCGGCTGCAGGAGGAACAGTATTTGGGGTTCAGGGAGGAACTCAAATCCATCAATTCCACCCTGGGCACCATTGTAGGGGTGCTGAAGGAACTCGTCAACACCAGGAGGGACACTGTGGAACAACCAGGGGTCCCGGACACTAGCCTGGACGATGAACTGCCCACCACCTCCGCCGGCGCTAGTGGACAGGAGGCACCGCCACAGGACCACTACACCAGCACCCCACCCCCTGCAGATGGAGAACCACCCCGCAAGCGGTCCCTGAAATCCAGGACAAAGACAGAGAACAATACCAAGACCCCCGCCAAGAAATGAGACCACCCTGATTGTCATCCTTCTGTCCCACTTTGTCACCCTGTCCATACTTAAACTGCCCTAGCTCCACTTCCTATGCCCCTTTGGACAATGCACCTGTGAGACTAATAGACTGGACTCTGCCATGGACATTCCTCCACCATCACCCATGACCATTTTACAACCCCCTCCACTATTTAGCACTTAAATAAACACCCTTAAATCACAAAACAATCAGGAGTCTGTCTGTGCTTTTGAAAATCTGTATTAGCAATAACATTGGCAAAATGCTATATCAAATGTAATGTCAACATACCCATGTCACACAGCTCTAGTCCATGCGGAAACAAAACAGATGTCACACAGTGGGACACACACCTGTGAAATTGTAAGGGAAAGTGACAACTCAGTGATCATACACTGGGTGAAAATGACAGACAGATGAGAGGTAGTAGAATTAAATCAGATGTAGCAGGCAGTGTTGTCTTCTTACCTGTGTCTCACTGGAAGTATTGCAGGATCACTGTGTTCCTGTTGTCTATGTCCTCTTGTTCTGCTTCCTCGTCTTCACTGTCCACATGCTCCTCAGCTGCCACAACACCACCATCTGGACCATTCTCCTGCAGAAAAGGCACCTGTCGTTGCAAAGCCAAGTTGTGAAGCATACAGCAGGCCACGATGATCTGGCACATCTTCTTTGGTGAGTACAATAGGGAACCACCTGTCATATGAAGGCACCTGAACCTGGCCTTCAGGAGGCCAAAGGTCCGCTCTATATGCCTCCTAGTTCACCCATGGGCCTCATTGTAGCGTTCCTCTGCCCTTGTCCTGGGACTCCTCACTGGGGTCAGTAGCCATGACAGGTTGGGGTAACTAGAGTCACCTGCAAATGTCGAGGGACAACTGTTAGACACACACTAACTCACAGGGACATCCCCAGACCCAGACACCTAGTCACACTGTTTTTGGTCCATGTCCTCACCTAATAGCCACACACGGTGCCTCTGGAGTTGCCCCATCACATAAGGAATGCTGCTATTCCGTAGAATATAAGCGTCATGCACTGAGCCAGGAAATTTGGCATTCACATGGGAGATGTACTGGTCTGCCAAACACACCATCTGCACATTCATCGAATGGTAACTCTTCCGGTTTCTGTACACCTGTTCACTCCTGCGGGGGGGACCAAGGCCACATGTGTCCCATCAATGGCACCTATGATGTTGGGGATATGTCCCAGGGCATAGAAATCACCTTTCACTATAGGCAAATCCTCCACCTGAGGGAAAACGATGTAGCTCCGCATGTGTTTCAGCAGGGCAGACAACACGATGGAAAACATAGGCTGGGACATCCCTGATGCTATGGCCACTGTAGTTTGAAAAGACCCACTTGCTAGGAAATGGAGTACTGACAGCACCTGCACTTGAGGGGGTATTCCTGTGGGATGGCGAATAGCTGACATCAGGTCTGGCTCCAACTGGCCACACAGTTCCAGGATTGTGGTACGATCAAGTCTGTAGGTGATGATCACATGACGCTCCTCCATTGTCGACAGGTCAACCAACGGTCTGTACACCAGAGGATGCCGCCATCTCCTCACATGCCCCAGTGGACGGTGCCTATGGAGGAGAACAGCGAGCAGAGAGTCAACAAACTCTGAGGTACGTAAACACAGCTTAATCGGAAAATATTAGCAAATCAACATATGCCTGTATTAGTGTTTAAGCAGGGCCTAGAAATGTGTGACGCAGTCCAAAATAATGCCATGTGGGCCCAGGAAATGGCGGCTGCCTGACCTGTAAAGTGGGGCAAGGGGATATGAGGTAACTGCGCTGGCGTTGTACTCCGTCGTGGTAGGCGGTCGAAGACCGCCGCGCTATCCTGCATTGGTTAACATTGGACCCAATGGGTCCCAGGAGCCAATGATGATGTACGCCGGCGGTGACGGTACGCACCACCTCGGATGTGACCGCCATTTTCTCTCTGTTCAATCACTTGATACCTGATCTTCGACAGGAGAGGACCTAGACTGCAAGTGCTGCTGTGACCTCAGTCTGGAAGAGACAATGGCTCGTGTGTCTTGGGAAAGGGCCCCTGCCTTCAGCACGGAGGAGTTGAAGAAACTAGTGGATGGGGTCCTCCCCCAGTACACGCTACTCTACGGTCCTCCAGACAAACAGGTAAGTACAATGTGAGCATGCTGTATGGGCAATGCCTGTGTGGAGAGGTGTGGATGAAAGATGGGGGGGTGAGAATGAGGCGTGCATGAAACAACGGTGAGTGCATGTGCGTCATGGCAAGGGTAGGGATGCGTGCCAATGATTGTGCAGACGGTAATATCTTCTCCTTTTCCCCTGTACTATTCCTGTAGGACAATACCCAACAGAAGAAGGACATTTGGCGTGCCATCGCCAAGGAAGTCCGGACCCTGGGGGTCTACCACAGACGGAGCACCCACTGCCGGAAAAGATGGGAGGACATTTGCCGCAGAAGCAAGAAGATGGAGGAGGCCCAGCTGGGGATGGCCTCCCAACGTGGGAGGGGTGCCCGTTACACCATGACCACCCTGATATTCAGGATCCTGGCTGTGGCGTACCCGGAGTTGGATGGGCGCTTGAGGGTATCACAGCAGCCACAAGGGGGTGAGTACACTCTCATTCTGCTGATTCAGCGCGCATTGTAGATGTCTAGGTGGGGGAGGTGGGCTGTGGGTTCCCCTAGGCCCGGGCGAGTTTAGTAGGCAAGGTCCCTTCTTACGGCAGGCCCTGTGGCACCCCACCCCACCCCACCCCACCTGTGTACAGTGCCAACTACACCTAGTCAGGCTCCTGTGACATCCATGCGTGCAGCAATTGGGCATAGCCTTGTAACCCATGTCCCTGGGATTGATTTGGGAACTCCAAGTGCACGGCGTAGTGCAGGGGGCTTCTGTGTCTGTAGTGTCGGCCAACAGTAGCTGTATTGCATGCACTCAACATGTCTTTCTTCTGTCTTCCCCCCCTTTTTGTGGTCTCCCTGTTCTTGTGTGCATTAGCATCATCAGGCGGAGGAGCAGTGGCACCGGAGCAGGAGGGAGCTGCATCCCACATGGCCCTGGAGGGCGACACAACGGAGTCTGAATTCACCAGTGGGATGGAGGGCGAGGGGAGCCCCACGGTGGGAACTGGAGCTGATACCAGCAATACGGACTCCTCCTCTGTTGGGAGCTCCCTTGCGGTGGCAGGCCCATCTGTACCCCCGCATATACAGGTACAGCCGTCACCCCACCTACCAGCACCGCCCTCCCAGCAGCCCCTCAGCGTGTGTCCCGTGCCCGCTCACCCAGGAGGGTGGGCATCTCCTTCGCCCCAGGCTCCTCAGTCCGTGCCCCTGTCACCCCTGCTGCCCTCAGTGAGGAGGCCATTGACCTCCTCAGGTCCCTCACTGTTGGGCAGTCTACAATTTTGAATGCCATCCAGGGTGTAGAGAGGCAGTTGCAACAAACCAATGCATACCTGGAGGGCATTCATTCTGGTCAAGCAGCCCATCAGCAAGCTTTTCAGACTCTGGCCTCAGCACTGATGGCAGCCATTGTCCCTGTCTCTAGCCTCCACCCTCCAACTTCCTCCACCCAGACCCAAACCCCTGTACCCTAGCCTATCCCAAGCACACCATCAGACCAGCATGCACACATGTCAACACACAAGGGAAGCTCTGGCAAACATAAGCACCACACATCCCACAGGCACTCACGCAAGCATCATACACATGCAGACACACCAACATCCACTGCCTCCACTGTGTCCCCCTCCTCCTCGTCTCCCTCCTCCCTCCCTGTCTCGTCTCCACTCACACCTGCATGCACTACATCCTGAGCCACTACGTCCATCACCAGCATACCCACCACCTCACCCCGCTCATGTGCAATCACCACCCCCACTACCATTCACACATCCCCTGTGTCCTCTACCAGTGTGTCTGTGAGCCCACCTCCCAAGGTACACAAACGCAGCCACACACCCACCCAACAGCCATCCAAATCACGACAGCCTCCAGCCCAGGCATCTTCACCCAAAGTCACCAAACGTACACCTCCTACAACCACTACCTCTTCCTCCACTCCCAAACCCCCTCCAGCTACCCATCCCAGTGTTCCCCAAAAACTTTTCCTGTCCAACCTTGACCTCTTCCCCTCACCTCCCCCACCCCTTCAGTCTCCTAGGACCCGTCTCTCCAGGTCCCAACCCAGCACCTCAGCCATAACATCTGCGGGACCAGTGGTGCCAGTAGTAATCGGCTTCTGGAGTGCGCCAGGCAGCAGGGCAGCCAGTGTGGCAAAGAGCCAGAGCACGGACAGTCCCCCACCTGTAAAGCACAAAAAGCCGGCACCAGCACCGCTGGCCAGAACACCGCCGCCACCAGCACCGCTGCCCAGGACACCGCCACCACCAGCACTGCTGCCCAGGACACCGCCGCCACCAGCACCACTGCCCAGGACACTGCCGCCACGAGCCCAGCTGCCCAGGACACCGCCGCCACAAGCACCGCTGCCCAGGACACCGCCGCCACCAGCACCGCTGCCCAGGACACCGCCACCATCAGCACCGCTGCCCAGAACACTGCCGAAACAAGCACCACTGTCCAGGACACAGCTGCAACAAGCACTGCAGGCCAGTGAGCGCCAAAGATTCCAACTCTACTGAGGCCGCCACGAGCAGAATGAAGCACTTTGGTCACCAAGCCCCATCCAGAAACAGTGGAGAAATGCATCCACTACCTCTGTCCTTGGCAGGATGAAGCACTCTGGGCACAAAGCCCCCTCCAGAACCAGTGGAGTATACCATCCACTACCTTTGTCCTTGGCAGGATGAAGCACTCTTCGCACAAAGCCCCCTCCAGAACCAGTGGAGTATCCCATCCACTACCTCAGTCCTTGGCAGGATAAATCACTCTCTGGGCACCAAGCCCCCTCCAGAACCAGTGAAGAAAGGCATCCACTACCTTTGTCCTTGGCAGGTTGAAGCACTCTGGGCACAAAGCCCCCTCCAGAACCAGTGGTGTATCCCATCCACTACCTCAGTCCATGGCAGGATGAAGCACTCTGGGCACAAAGCCCCCTCCAGAACCAGTGGAGAATGTTATCCACTTGAGAGACTGTGGCTTTGCACTCCCCAGGATTGAACAGTGGGCAAACCACCCACTGTAGAGAATTGAGAGACTGTGGCTTTGCCCTCCCCAGGATTGAATAGTAGGCATGGAGCCCCCTCGTGGATCTGGTGTCGTGCACTCATCCGGCTGAGGTGCTCCCCCTTCCCTTCCCCCTGAGATGCCTGTTTTTCTTCTCTATCTGATGCCTCAGCAGTGTTCTCTCCGTCTTGTTCGGGTATTGAGTGTGGGCCTTGCCCATGCCTCTTAGGCCCAGTGGTCCACGAACTACAGTATGATAGTGTAATACCTTGGACTTGTATTCTTGGTGTATATATTTGTTTATAGTGTACATATCTTTATATACGTATATATTTTTGATTACTGTATTTGAATATATTACAATCATTCAACTCATTTCCTTTTGTCCTTTCATTCTTCCAGGGAGGGCTGGGGAGTGTAACTGTAATGTATCATGATGTATTAGTGTGTGTGTTGTAGTGGGTGAGGGTGGGGGTGGGAGTGTTGCATGTATGTGTCACAGTTTTTTCCCTCCCCCTCCCCTGTGTCGTAGGTGCAGTACTCACCGTCGTCTTCACCACCGGCATTCGTGCTCCCGGTAGAGGAGCAGGAAGATAAAGGCTGGAAGAATCTGGAGCTCGAGTTCCATGGCGTCCCGGTTCTTCGTGGGGTGTGCAGAGGTGAGCGTTTCCCCTTCCAAGTCCTGTTTCCACCATGTTTTTGTTCGCAGTGAATCCACCCCGGAAAAGGTGGCGGATTGGACTGTTGTAATTCTGTGGGCGGTACATTGTCTGTTGGCGTTTACCGCTGCGATGTTTGTTGTACCGCCTTGGCGGTCGGAGTGTTAAAGTGGCTGTCTATGTTGGCGGTTTCTGTCACGGTCGTAATTCCATATTTTTTCGCCGGCCTGTTGGCGGTTTTACCGCCTCTTTAACACCGTCCACCAGGGTTGTAATGACCACCAAAGTGTGTCAAATCACTGTTGTCTGCTGCATGCTCCACAACTTCACCATGAGACGTCAGATCCGATATATACAAGATGGGGGGAGCCAGCAGTTCCAGTGGGTGAGACTGCAGAAATGGCAAGTGTGGATGACTGTGATGAGGATGAAAGTGGAGACAGGTGGGCAGATCTCATCAATCAGTACTTCAACTGACTGTAGGTATGTGCTGTTCTGTAAAATACTTGACTCAGTGGGTTATTTGGGGGCTCAGAGATGTATGAGAAGGGTCTTTATATGCCCATCAGACAGTGAATTAGTTGCTTAGCAGTACTTAGTTGTGACTATCATGATGATCTTCTTTGTTTATATTTGTCACAGTGCACAATCAGTGCTACTATTGTATTTAGGACATGTCTTTATAGGTTTTCATTACCATTACCTGCCTATAATCCTCATGTGGTCAATTCTGAATTGTGTCACAGGCAAGTGGGATTTTCAGGTCTGACATGTGAAGTGAACTTGAATCGATCCAGGTACTATATTGCATCACATTGGTGGTGTCTGAGTTCCGTGCCCAGACTGTCAGGACAGTGGAATGGTAGTGTACCCTTTCACACAATAGACTTGTGTACCATTTTATCAGGATCCAATGGTGTCATATGTGTGGTTTTGTGTCTCTGACACATTTCATCATTTGAAATCCATAATCTAAACCTTATCATTGGTTTAATTATTATACTATTTAACGTGTATATAGCTGTCAATGGGTTTCCTCATTGCAGGCTACTATGCATGTGAGCCAAGACTGGCATAGGTGAGTAGCATGCATACAGATACCTGACCATGGTAAGTGGAAGGTTCCATGACTGGGGACAGTTGTAGTGACTTCTGTCTGTATTATGGGGTATGGTCATTTGGGAGGTATGTTATAGGTATGTGATAAGGCTTTAGCTGATGAAACATTGAACCGATCTGTTTGCCTATTTGGATAGACAGACTGACATGCCTCTAACTTAATTAGTCTGTGGGGTACTTGTTATTCACACCTATGCTGAAGCATTAATTTGTAAAGCAGTACTGCACTTTGTGATATTTGGGGCCATATTTATACTCCGGTTGCGCCGAAATTGCGTCGTTTTTTTTGACGCAATTTCGACGCAAAACTAACGCCAACTAACGCCATATTTATACTATGGCGTTAGAGGCGAATAGCGCCAAAGTTCCCGGAATGTGCGTCATTTTTTAGCGTGAACCCCTTCCTTGCGTTAATGATATGCAAGGGAGGCGTTCCCGTCTAAAAAATGACTCCCAGGCCTTTACGTGGTATTTATACTCCCGGGCAAAAGAGACGCCCGGGAGTTGGCGTGGCTAAAAACGGCGCATTTGCGCCACTTTTTAACGCCTGCTCAGGGCAGGCGTTAAGGGGCCTGTGGGCTCAAAATGAGCCCACAGGTGCCCTCCCATGCCCCCAGGGACCCCCCCTGCCACCCTTGCCCACCCCAGGAGGACCCCCAAGGATGGAGGGACCCACCCCAGGGACATTCAGGTAAGTTCAGGTAAGTATAATTTTTTATTTTTTATAATTTTTTTTGGTGGCATAGGGGGGCCTTATTTGTGCCCCCCTACATGCCACTATGCCCAATGACCATGCCCAGGGGACAGAAGTCCCCTGGGCATGGCCATTGGGCAAGGGGGCATGACTCCTATCTTTACAATGATAGGAGTCATGTTGATGGGGGATGGGCGTCGAAAATAAATGGCGCAAGTCGGGTTAAGACGATTTTTTCGACGTAACCTGACTTGCCCCATTTTAAGACGCCCATGCGCCATTTTCCCCCTACGCCGGCGCTGTCTGGTCTACGTGGTTTTTTCCCACGCAAACCAGGCAGCGCCGGTCTGATTGCGCCGTCTAACGCCATTCCATAAATACGGCGCCCGCATGGCGCTTCAGAATGGCGTTAGACGGCGCAAAACTTTTTGACGCTAAACTGCGTTAGCGCAGTTTAGCGTCAAAAAGTATAAATATGGGCCTTGGCATGTTGTCAATCTATGTGCAGGAAAGTGAAATGAATGGGAATAGGAGTGTGTCCATTTGTATAATTATACGTATATCTGACCCATATGTACATATGTGAATATCATGTGTAAGCAAAACCCATTTCACAGTTAACTGTTCAATATAGCTGACGTATGACTGTCTAACATGATGTGTGGTTTAGTTGTGTTCTTTAACAAGTGCACAGAAAAATTTAATAAATAGGATATAATCATAAAGTGGAAACAGTGAAGGGTTCATTTATGGTGGATGTAATCATCAGGGTAGCTGCTACAACATTTGGAGTCTCAAGTCCAGTATCATTGGGCCATTGGAAAATAGAAAGTGGTGGTAAAACTGTCAGCCGGGGGTATCTGTAATACACAAGGGGAACCAATGAGTAGAGGATCACTTCCTGGTAGTGGTTGAAGTCTTGGCATCTGCTCCTCCTGTATGTTTTGGTGAACATCCACATTTGGGGGGGTTGCGGGGTTCTTCAGCTACAGAGGCTGGGGTGTCTGAGACATGTCCTTTCCCTTGTAAAGCCTCCATTCCACTTGCTGCCACGGATGTAGAAGGGGTTGATGTTACATGCTCAATGGAAGGAATCTGCTGGTGTGGACATAACCTATTCAGGGTGGTATTAATGTCTCTCAGCACCCATGTTGGGGAGGCCATGTTGCCATTGTGGGACTCCCACTTTTGCATGACTTCCTGGTGGTTGTTCCTGCCACTGCTTTATCTCCCCTGTAGTGGCAAGTACCTGGCCCATAGCGTCTTGAGACTGTTGGTAGGTTCCCAAGACTTGGGAGGTGGTGTCCTGGTCAGTTGCATCCATAGGAGCCTCAATCCGCTGGCCCACCCCATCCCTTACATGCACCCTACCCTCACATGCCTGTGCCCCTGGCACAGTCTGCCCACTCCTACTGGTGCCAGATCCTTCATTGTCTGGCTTTCCTACTGGTGACTCTGGTACCTGTACTGGGGGGCAAATAATGATTGTAACTGTCCTTGGAACACTGGTTTGGGGGCGAATGGTTGCTTGGGTGTAGAAGCAACAGGGCTGAGAGGGGTCAATGTAGGCAGGGTGAGACTGACAGTTATAGATTGACCAGATATCCCAGTTAGGTCAGAGTCATCCACACTGTCCTTACATCCAGGGGTGTTCTCCTCAATGAGGGCTTCATCCAGGGGGTAAGTGGCTGTCTCATGTGTCTTCTCCATGGTCGCAATGAGAAGACACCCATTTGAAGACATGGAACAGACTGTTACAGATTGTAATGCAGCATGTGGTATCAAACTTTGACAGGTAGATATTCTGTGTGCCATGTACAGAAAAGGTTTGCTTGATTCCCTGTTACGACAGTGACACCTGTTTTAAAATATTGGGTACAGTTGTATGGGATACAGGGAATTCCTATGTCACACACCTTGCTACAGGATATCAGTTTGCTTGTAAGTTGATAGACTCATATCTTGTCTGCTGTCTATGTTTATATTGTTCATGTTGCCTCACAGTTAGCAGTAGTTCAGTATTGAATCACCAGACAGCTGCAGAATGTGAAGTGGAAACTGACCTGTCCATCAGATTAGGAATAATCATTCTACCTAGCCATATATATAGTGTTACACCTAGTACAGCACAATGAAGATATGCATGTTCCCTCCAGGTGAGTATTTTCAGTGGGTGATGGGAGTTGAAAGGGCCATTTTAGCAGAGGACACAGCTGTAGTTGTGTGTTGGTGGTCTTCCACTGGCAGATGCCCATAGCACTGCTGTCATTGCCATTGACTGTAACATTCTTAATCATTCAATTGGGTTTAGTTGAATGTGTAGTTGACATGCACAGCTAGTTTAATAATGCTACACTGTTCTGGTTTTCATAATGGTAGAACAATGTTTACTGGGAGTTGTAGGTCTGCCAGTCCATGTACTACCTTTGTAATACAAAGACATTGTGCCCCCAGGAGAGTTTAGCTGACATGTGGTATGCCAAAGAGGTTGGACACAGGGGTGGTGAGTGTGTTGGCTTTTAAGATGTCAAAAGGTGATCAGTTAGCATGCAAGAGAGAACTTTAGGGTGACATTTTCAGTGTTGTGACTTACTAGACTCCACTCCCCCAGGTATTCCTGTCAAGCCCTCAGGATTCAGGATGTCCAAGACCTTCTCCTCTCATGATGTTAACAATAGGGGCGGAGGTGGGGGCCAACTGATAGTCTAGAGGACAGCCATGTGGTGCCTGCCGGCCATGGAACATACCATCCCCTGGGGTTGTTCCACCTCTTCCTGATGTCCTTCGTTGTCTGTGGATAGCTTCCGACAGAATTTACCCTGTCGACTACTTTTTTGCCACATCTCCCTTTTCCTGGCAATAGAGGTTTGTTGGACCTGAGCACCAAATAGGTGTGGCCCTACTCTGATGATTTTGGCCACCATGACCCTCAACTCGTTGTCTGTGAAGAGGGATGGTGTTTTGGGGACATGGTAGTGGTGGACAACACCATAAGGCAAAAAAATGGGTGATGAGGTGCTGTGTTGTGAGTGAGTGACGGATTGTGTCTGATGTGTGGCGAACAATTGTGTGATATGTATGATGTGCAGGTGTGGGATGAGTGGTATTTGGAGTGGTGAGGGGGGCCTATTCTCTGGTTCCTAATTTCTGTGTGCGGCCTCTATCTTGCTCTGTATGGCGCTTTTGCTGCAAAGGATTGTGGGGTGTGAAGGGGAGTGTCTAATAGTGCTGTTTGTAGGTGTGTCAGGTGTGTGGATGTGTCAGGTCTGTGGAATTAAAACTATGAAATGTGGTGTATTGTATTACTGTGTTGACCACCGACTGCTGTGGTTTGTACAGCCATTGGTTTTCCACCATGCAAGAACCACTATTGTGATTTGTGGGTCATAATTGGTTAGGAGGATTTTTGATGGGCTGGCAGTGCTAGTGGTGGAACGGCCTCTTTCCCGCCCTCCAGAGTCCTGCTGGTGTTGGAATTTTGGCTGGGGCTAGGCAGTCCTCCCTGTGTAACTCGTAATTCGGTGGTCTGTATGACAGCTAACATGCCTGTCTTTTGGTGGCCGCCACCGGGTCAGTCTTACCATCAGATCACCAAACTCGTAATGAGGCACTATGACCCTCATTATGACATTGGCAGTAAATCCCACTTACCACCATGTTGACTGCCGCCAACATACCACTGCGGCGGTGGATATCCGTTCACCATATTATGACACACACACACCAGTCCGTCACTATTCAGCCATACACACAAATCCGCCACACCAAAGGTCAGTGATAAACTGGTGGTATCCAAATCCACACTGTTAAGCCAATAGAACTACGCCCATCACATTATGACCCACAAATCACCACAGCAGACATTCAACTGTGGTAAACCATTGGCGGTACATACCGCTGCGCTCGAAATACACACACTCAAACAAAACAACACCACAATGGACAATTCAAACTACACACACCTGACACCCATACACACACCACACCCATACACCCACACCACTATAAAACACCCACCCACATTACACACAAACCTTTACCATTACAAATAATTGCCAACAGAGAGAGAGACAGCAAGACCACTCACACAACAAGAGCCACATACCACCATCACCTATATACCACCCACGCACCTTGCAACACACACCCCAACACATCACCCTGCACACCCTTATCCACACTACACACACAACACCCATGGCACCACAAGGACACCCCAGATTCTCTGAGGAGGAGCTGAGAGTCATGGTGGAGGAAATCATCCGGGTAGAGCCACAGCTATTTGGAGCACAGGTGCAGCAGATATCCTTTGCTAGGAGGATGGCGCTATGACGGAGGATCGTGGACAGGATCGACGGTGTGGGACAGCACTCCAGAACAAGGGACGACATCAGGAAGAGGTGGAACGATCTAAGGGGGAAGATACGTTCCATTTAAGCAAGATACCATCTCACTGAACAGATGGCTGGCGGTGGACCCCCACCACCTCCCCCACAACTAAGAACATGGGAGGAGCAACTCTTGGCAATCATGTATACTGAGGGCCTTGGAGGAGTAGCAGGAGGACTGGACCCTGGTAAGTCAACTCCATACTACTATCACCCCCTAACTGCATGCCATCACATACTCCCACCGTCACTCCCATCACTCCTCCACTATCCACACACCCCACCATCACAACCCACTCATACCAATGCCAAGCCCTGCATGCCATACCAATGCATGGACACCACTAACAGACCTGCATGAACACCTATCACTAAAGCATGCACACTCAAGAGAACTAATCATCCCACCATACACCTACGTACACAAGTGAAATCTGCCTGGGCAAAAACAACCATACCGGGCAACCCATCCATGCACAATATGTTACAGGTATCCCAGCCAATGTCACCAGAGAAGAGGTACCAGCAACATCGAGTCCCCCCACAGAAGAGGCCCACAGTAGTGACAGTGGCTCTGCTCGCCTGGATCTGGATGTCCAACCTGGCCCATGAGGGACCTCCGGCAGTCGTTTACCCAGCAACAGTCACACACCACCACAGAGCCTCTCCCCTCAGGAAACACCATCATAGCACCCACCCAGGATACCTATACCTCTGTCCCCAGGACACGTCAATCAGCAGTGTGTCCACCACTACAGGGACCCCAGGGCACACCACAAACCCAAAACAATCAGGGACCTAGATCAGTGGCAGTGGGCACACGGTTCAGGGGACAGAGGCACAGGACAACAGGGAAGCTGGAAGGACTGCTGTGCTCCAGCGGGAGGACAGACCCAGGGAACCGACTCTCCCAAGAGGCACTCACCAAGATCTTGGGAGCATACCAACATTACGCAGATACGCTGGGCCAGATCCTGGACAAGGAGAACAGGCGGCCGCAGGAGGGACAGTACCAGGGGATCAGGGAGGACTTGATGGCCATTAACACCATCCTGGTCACCATTGCAGGAGTGGTGGCAGACATGACCAATATAATGAGGGAGTAATGTCACACCAGCGGGCACCTGCCATTAGCCAGACTACTGAACAGCCCTTCACCTTTGCTGCTGTCAGTGGACAGGAGGCCCCGCCACAGGACCAACAGGCTACCAGCGTCCCTCCCCCTTCAGAAGGAGAACCACCTCACAAACGTTCCCTGTTATCCACGCAGAAGCCAGAGACTATTGCCAAGACCCCCACCAGGAATAAGACTCTCCTGATAGTCACCCTTCTGTCCCACCCTGTCCACCTCGAACTGCCATTGCTCCCCTTCCTATGCCCCCTTGGACAATGCACCTGTGCTACAACTAGACTGGAACTATACCCTGGACTTTCATCCATCATCACCCCAGCCCATTGTACTTCCTCCTTTTCTTCATAGCACTGCAATAAACACACTTCGAAAAAATACAAGTATGGAGTATGTCAAATGATTTCAGTATGTATTCATTTTACATTGCAATTCAACAGTACAGTAATGTCACCATAGGAGGGACCTGTAGTCGGCTGCAATGACAACACCAGGGGCAATAGTGGGGCACCAACATCTGCAAAAAGAGTGCCAAAGGGTATAGTGAGTGGTCATAGAAGTGGAAAATAACTGCATGCCAGTGACAATGTGAAACAGAAAAGTGCCAATGAAGTGTGATGTAACACTGTCTTACCTGTGTGTCATTGGAAGTATTGTCTAATCACTGCAAATCTGTTGTCCTCATCCTCTGCCTCCTCATCTTCACTTTCCACACGGTCCACTGCAGCCACAGGGGCATCTCCAGCCTCCTCCTCCTGCAGAAAAGGCACATGGTGTCTCAAGGCAATGTTATGCAACATGCAGCATGGCACAATTATCCCTCAGACCTTGGCTGAGTAGCACAGGGATCCACCAGTCAGAGGGAGGCACCGAAACCTGGACTTCAGGAGGCCAAATGTAAGTTTAATAATCCTTCTTGTTAGCCCATGTGTCTCATTGTAATGTTCCTCAGCCCTTGTCCTGGGATTCCTCAATGGGGTCAGTAGCCATAATAGGTTGGGGTAACCTGAGTCACCTGCAAATATTGTTGTACAACTGTTAGCCACACACTATCCCTTATGGCCCACACAATACCCATATACCAACATCCACTCGGTGGGAACCAGGGCTCACCTATGAGTCGCACACAGTGCCTCTGTAGTCGGGCCATCACATTTAGGATGCTGCTGTTCCTCAGGATAAAGGTATCATGCACCAACCCAGGATACTTAGCATTGACGTGGGAGATGTACTGGCCCGTCAAACACACCATCTGCACACTCATCGAGTGAAAAAAAAAATTATTTTTGAAAATCTGTTCATTTTGCCAGGGGGGTACAAATGCAATATGTGTTCCATCAATCGCCCCAATTATGTTGGGGATATGTCCCATTTCATAGACGTCAGCCTTCACCGTGGGCAAATCCTCCACCTGGGGGAAAACAATGTAGCTGGACATGTGTTTAATCAGGGCACCCAACACTCTTGTTGGCGCAATTGAGAACATTGGCTGTGACATTCCTGCTGCCAATCCCACTGTCACTTGGAAAGAACCAGTTGCCAAGAAATGGAGCGCAGATAGCACTTGCACAAGAGTGGGGATCCCAGTAGGGTGACAGATAGCAGATATCAGGTCAGGCTCCAATTTGGCATACAGCTCTGTGATTGTGGTCCTGTCAAGTCTGTAGGTGAGGATAATGTGCCAGTCCTCCATTGTTGCCATGTTCACCAGGGGTCTGTTCATGGAGGGATGTCTCCATCTCCTATTCATCCGATGCGGTTGCAATCTATGGGGCAAAAGCGTGATGAGCGGGTCATAAAATATACATTGTTGCCACTACAGTTAAATGCATGATGTGAATTTTAAATGTATTAGTGGCATATGTCCTGCTTGTACAATTGTGATCTGTGACACAGTTATGTTCCATGCAGTGCCCCAGGCCTAAAATGGCATCCGCCTGTCCTGTATGGAGGAACAGCTGGAAGTGAGGAATTCCGCTGACGTTGTGTGCTGTTGCATGAGGCTGTTGGGTCCGCCGTGCAACACCTCATTGGATGAATTCGGGCCCTATGGGGTACACTGGTCAATGGTGATGTACGCCGGCGGTGCCAGTATGCCCCGCCTCGGATGTCACCGCCATTTTCTATCTGTTCAATCACTTGCTACCTGACCTTCAACAGGAGAGGACCTAGACTGCATGTGCTGCTGTGACCTGTGTCTCGAACCTACCATGGACCGTGTGACTTGGGAAAGGGCCCCTGCCTTCACTTGGCAGAGTTGGAGAGACTAGTGGATGGGGTCCTGCCCCAGTACGGACTGCTGTATGGGCCTCCAGACCAACAGGTGAGTACACAGTGAGCACGATGCATGGGGCATGAGTACAGGGAGTGCTGTGTGTGAAGGCCTCGTGTAGGGGGGGTTGGTGGATGGGCCCTGGGCAGCATGCAGCATTTATGCTGGGCCATGTCTGTGCGAAAGGGCAATGGTGGGCCATGAGTGTAACAGGCAGGAAGCTCTAACTAATACGTATTGTGGATGTGTGTTTTATAGCGGTGTGTGTGGGTGTTTGAAGTGTATATATGTGTATCAGGTGTGGGATTTTCAAAATGTCCAATGTGGGGTGTTGTTGTTAGTGAGTTAATTTTGTGACTTTGGCGGTCCGTCCCACCAACGACAGACTGGCGTTGAACGACAGCTGTGCTGATTTGTGAGCTGTAATTTGGAGGGCTTTTTTTTTTTAATGCTGTGAGGGTGGTGGTTTCCGAGCCGCCTGTTTGCTGCCATCGTTCGACCTGGCGGGAACAGATACCTCGCTCTTATATGGCAGTTTTTTATTTTTTAATTGTAATACGGTGATAAGTTTACCGCCTCCACGTCAGTCTTTTGCCGGCCGCCAGCATGGCGGTCGGCCGTAATTACCACCGAACTTGTATTGAGGGCCAAAGTGTTTTAGGACCCCACTATATTTTGTCCCTTGCTCTACAGATGACCCCAAAACTTTCAAGACAGCAGTTGAACTGACTAAAGTATACGTTTTGGAAATTTTGTGACGATTTGCCAAGCGGTGCCAAAGTAATTGGCAAAACAAAAAAGGCTCGGTCTATGGAAAAATGGTCCTAACTATAATTACCTAGTGGCGACCACCACTAAGTTTATATATATACCACTTCACTGGGGGAGTTGAAGATATTTTTGAGCCTTACGCTCAAAATACCTTGCAGTCCTATTGGATGACTCGCACAGTTTGGGTAACCCTCCATCTTTGCACAGGGCCGCAACAAGGAAGGGCCCACATCGTATTGTGGAGTCATCAAAATTAAGGGGCATATTTATACTCTGTTTGCACCGAATTAGTGTCATTTTTGTTTACTCTAATTCGGTGCAAAACTAACTCCATATTTATATTTTGGTGCTAGACCCCTCTAGCACCAAATTTATGGAGTTAAAGTCATTTTTTGAAAGTGGAGACCTACTTTGCCTTAATGAGATGCAAGGTAGGCGTTCCCGTGCAAAAAATGACTCTATGGCCTTAACGCCATATTTAGGGGCATATTTATACTCTGCGGCATATTTATACTCTGTTTGCACCAAATTAGTGTATTTTTTTTTTACTCTAATTCGGTGCAAAACTAACTATATATTTATACTTTGGTGCTAGACCCATCTAGCACCAAGGCCCTGATTTAAACTTTTTTTGCACCGCATTAACGTCATTTTATGACACAAAAGTGGCGCAAACTTACAAAATATTGGCCCTTATTTATACTTTTTGCTGCAAAACTGCACTAACTCAGTTTTGCACCAAAAAGTTTAGCACCGGCTTGCACCATTTCTGTGCACCAGCCGGGCACCATATTTATGGAATGGTGCAAGCCGGTGCAAAGGGTAGGCTAGAGTTTCAAAAAATTACTTTAGTCGGGTGGGGCTGGCAGTATAGAAGAAGAGGGTTTAGCACCAAAAAATGGCTTTAGGCAGGTTAGAGTAAGAAAAATGACTCTAACCAGATTAGCGTCATTTTATGGTGCTAAACCTACCATGCCACATGACTCCTGCCTTAGAAAAGGCAGGAGTCATGCCCATCACCCCAGTGGCCAGCACAGAGGACAGGGGTCCCCTGGGCATGGCCATTGCACCCTGTATGGCACTTTCTAAAATAAAATGAACTTACCTGTACTTACCTGGGATGGGGTCCCCCATCCTCGCAGTCCCTCTAGTGTGGGTGGAGGTGCCCCTAGGGCCTAGGGAGGGCACCTCTGGGCTTATTCCATGGTGTTCCACCATGGAAATAGGGCCACAGGTCCCCTAACGCCTGCCCTGACCCAGGTCTTAAAAAATGGGGCAAAGCAAGCTTTTTGACCCCTCCTCCCTCCCTTGCACCATTTTTACATGGGAGTATAAATATGGTGTTAAGGCCATAGAGTAATTTTTTTGCACGGGAACGCCTACCTTGCATCTCATTAAGGCAAGGTAGGTTTCCACTTCCAAAAAATGACTTTAACTCCATAAATTTGGTGCTAGACGGGTCTAGCACCAAAGTATAAATATGGAGTTAGTTTTGCACTGAATTAGAGTTTTTAAAAAATGACGCTAATTCAGTGCAAACAGAGTATAAATATGCCCCTTAGCATCAAAAAATTATGCTAATCTGGTCAGAATCATTTATTTTGACTCAAAACTGCCTAACGTCATTTTTTTTTAAGTTAGCATACCCTTTGCACCGGCTTGCACCATTCCATAAATATGGTGCCCAGCTGGTGCTAAAAAATGGTGCAAGCCGGGGCAAAACGTTTTGGGGCAAAACTGCCTTAGTGCAGTTTTGCACCAAAAAGTATAAATAAGGCCCTAAATGTTTTTGTAAGGCAGGCACTTGAGTTTTTGGTCCTGGGCTCATTGGCCATATAGGGAAACCTATCAAACCCCAGACATTTCTGAAAACTAGACTCCTGAGCGAGTCCACAGAGGTATGGCTTGTGTGGATTCTCCAAAGTTTTCTTATCCAGAATACCCTGTGAAAACTCTATTTTTCTTTGCATCTTTGTTATGCTAACTATGAAAATGCAAGGATCCACAAAATTCCTACTACCCAGCATTTCCCCAATTGTCCTTATAAAAATGCTACCCCACTTGTGTGCCTGGGCCTAATGCCTGTGTCAGCAATGGATCACCCCAGGGTCAGCAGTAGCCCTCAAGTAAGGACTACTATTGACCGTTCTGAGAGCTAGAGGTCAAAATTTACAGCTAGGAACTTTGCAAAGAAAAAATTGATTTTTAAACAAATTTTGAGGTTTGCAAAGGAGTAGTTAATTTTTAAAGGGGTGGGACAAGGTTTAAGGATCGGCGGGAGGAGGGAGGAGAGAAGAGGAGGAAGTATCGGGAGGTAAGTGGGTCAGGGTTGGTGGCTAGTTTTTAGTGGTGGGGTGGATTAAAGTCTTGGGGTGGGTGGGGGATGTCATGGTACTTTAGTTTTAAGACGCAGGGGTTG
Organism: Pleurodeles waltl; assembly: GCF_031143425.1. Lineage (NCBI taxonomy): Eukaryota > Metazoa > Chordata > Amphibia > Caudata > Salamandridae > Pleurodeles > Pleurodeles waltl. The sequence goes on from NC_090438.1 coordinate 695,748,218, forward strand.
GGGGTCGGATGTTTTTTTGGGCTTTAGGGCGGGTGGGGTTTTTGAGGTACTTTATTGTTTAGGGTCAGAATGGGAGGGTTGAGATAGTTTTTTTAGGGCTCTGGCGGGTGGTGGTTGAAGTAGTTTAGGTATTAGTGGTGGGGGTAGTTTGGGCGGCTGACTGAAAGAACCATGCATGCCGTTTTGCATGCCATATCCACACATGCCTTTAATAGGCATTCTTTTACAATGAAATTCATTGCAAAGGTATGTGTGGTTAAGGCATGTGTGGAAACAACACGGATGTGGTTCTGACCGCGTCGTTAAGGCATGTGTTGTTCCTGGCATGGGTGGTTCCATCATACAACTAAATTCCATATCTTGTGCCCAGTTCAGAAATACATAGGTTTTCTTGATACCTATTTTTCACTCTTTATATTTTACCAAATGAATTGCTGTATACCTGGTATACAATGAAAACTCATTGCAAGGTGCAGGTCATTTATAGGCTCTGGGTACATTGGGTTCTACATAAGCCCACAAGCCCTATATATCCCTGGAACTAAAAGTGTCCAGCAGACGTAACAGTATATGCCTTTCAAAAATCTCCCTTAGTTGAAAAAAGTTGCAAATAAATTAGACAGAAATGGCTGTTTTTTCCAACTCAATTTCAATATTTGTTTTTTCAACTGTTATTTTCTATAAGAAAACCTTGAATGATGTACACAAATGAGCCCTTGCTTAATTCAGTATTTTTTCTACTTTTAAGATCAACACTCGCTCCATCCACAGGCATGCCATCGAAATCTGGAACCTCATGGACACCACATCCCCGGACGTCGATTTCCTCACAGAAACATGGCTTAACCCCTCCTCGGCTCCAGACATCACCATCACCATCCCTGACGGCTACAAGATCATCCGCAAAGACCGCACAACCCACCCCAGGGGAGGCATCGCCATCATCCACAAAGAGTCCCTACGCCTCACCACCAGCACCGAAGACTGCACAACCAACATGGAACTCCTTCACTTCCAGATTGGAACCAACCCACCCTCATCTACAGGCCACTGGGTCCCTGCTCCCCTTTCTGTGACACCATCGCTGACCTAGCCACCAACCATGTTCTTACATCCAAGGACTACATCCTACTGGGGGACCTCAACTTCCACCTTGAAAACCCAAATGACAACAACTCCACCACCGTGATCGAAAGCCTTGCCAAACTCGAACTCAAGCAACTCGTCACTGCACCCACTCACTCAGCCAGTCACACACTGGACCCCATTTTCTCCACCAGCAACCACGTCTCCGTCAGCCACATCACCGAACTCCAATGGACCGACCACCGCTGCATTGACTTCACATTCAACAAACCCATTGGTCATCATCACGCTCCCCAACTTCCCCACAGAAATTAGGACAAGGTCACTGAAGCCCAGCTCACCACCAGCGTCAATGTAGCACACCCCCAAGCCGCCACAGACGTCAACATAGCCACACACAACCTCCACAAATAGATCACCGACTGCACCAACACCCTCGCTCCACTCCAGACGCCCCAATACAAAGGCACAGCAAAGAAAGGAAACTGGTTCACCCCTGCACTCATAGAATCGAATCAAGTCTGCAGATGTCTGGAGAGTAAATGGCACACCAACAAGACCTATGAAAATCCAAAACCTTCAAAAACGCCATTAAACTGCACCACCAGCTCATTAGGACCACCAAAAAACTCTCCCTACAACAACACATTAATAAAAACGCCAACAACAGCAAGAAACTTTTTACAGTCATCAAAGAGTTCACCAACCCCAACTCCAACTCTACCAACCGTCACAAGAACTCTGCAAAAACCTCGCCAACTACTTCCACTGCAAGGTCGTAGACATTTATGAAAGCTTCACCACCCAGGCCCCCCCCCACGACTCTCACCACCGCAGATCGGGAACATCATGGCAACCATGCCCTCAGGGGTGTCCACTGACCCCTGCCCTCACCACATCATCAACAAAGCCAGTGACATAATCACACCCAAACTCCGGCATACCATCAACTGCTCCTTCGAAACTGCCACCTTCCCAGAGAGTTGGAAACATGCCGAGATCAAATTTCTTCTGAAGAAACCCATTGCCGACCCGACAGACCTCAAGAACTACCGGTCCATCTCCCTGCGCCCCTTTCTGTCCAAAGTCAATGAGAAAGCAGTCAACAAGCATCTCACCACCTTCCTGGAAGCCAACAACATCTGGACCCATCTCAGTCAGGATTCAGAAGCAACCATAGCACAGAGACCGCCCTCCTCGCCACCACAGACGACATCCGCACCATACTCGACCGAGGTAAGACATTAGCCCTCATCCTCCTGGACCTTTCTGCCTTCGACACAGTCTCACACGACACACTACGCACCCGTCTCCATGACGCCAACATCCGAGACTCAGCTTTGCAATGGCTCTCCTCGTTCCTCACTGGCAGAACACAGAAGGTCCGACTTCCCCCTTTCTCTGGAAGACACCAAGATCAGCTGTGGTGTCCTCCAATGATCCTCACTGAGTCCCACCCTCTTCACCCTCTACATGACCCCACTGGCTGCCATCATCAGAAGCCACAAACTCAACATTGTCTCCTACGCCGACAACACCCAACTGATAGTCTCCCTCACCAACAATCCGACCACCGCCAAGAACAATCTCCATGAAGGAATGAAAGCAGTCTCTGCCTGGATGAAACACAGTTGCCCCAAACTGAGCTTAGACAAAACAGAAGTCCTCATCCTCTGCTTCACACCCTCCACCTGGAACGATTCCGGTTGGCCCACCACCCTCAGAAACACCCCCACCTACCACACCCGCAACCTCGGCATCATCTTAGACTCAACGCTCTCAATGGTCCGACAGGTAAGCGCCGTCTCATCGGGTTGCTTCCACACCCTGCGCATGCTTCATAGAATCTACAAGTGGATCCCTACTGAAGCCAGACGAACATTCACCCAGGCCCTCGTCAGATGTCGCCTAAACTATGGCAATGCACTCTACGCCAGAACCACCACCACAACCTGAAAAAGTCTACAACTTATCTAGAATGCCTCTGCCAGTCTCATCAAGAACACCCCTCGACACAGCCACACCTCTGCCCTTATGAGAGACCTACACTGACTGCCTATCGACAAGAGACTCACCTTCAAGCTCCTGACCCACGCCTACAAAGCCCTACATGATGTCGGACCAGCCTACCTCAACCACAGGCTTTCCTTCTACACTGCCACCAGACAAATCCGCCCTGCTGACCAGGCCCTCGCCAATGTCCCCTGCATCCGGAAAACCACAGCCGAAGGAAGATCCTTCTCCCACATTGCCGCCAAGACCTGGAACACCCTCCCCATCCACCTCAGGCAATCCCCCAACCTGTCACAGTTCAGGTAATACCTCAAGACCTGGCTTTTCGACTGATCCTCAGCACCCCCCCTTCTCCAACAGCGACTTGAGACCCTCACAGGTGAGTAACTGCGCTTTACAAATCCCTGACTGATTGATTGAAGAAATGTTTGTCTGTCCGGGATCCACCATTGGTTTTACACTTCTGTCACTAACTGGAAGGGGCCAGAAAGCACAAGAAATAGTAAAAATTTAAAAATGGGGTATGACCCACTAAAATGCCAAAACTTTGCTGAAAATTTTGGTTTTCCTATTCAAGTCTGCCTGTTCCTGAAAGCTGGGAAGATGGTAATTTTAGCACCACAAACCATGTGTTGATCCCATTTGCAGGGAAAAATTCAGATGCTTTCTTCCACAGCACTTTTTCCCAATTTTCCCCAAACTCCCAAATTCTTTCTGTATTTTGGCTAATTTCTCTGTTTCCCCAGAGTAACCCACAAACTCTGGGTGCCTTTATAATCCCCAGGATGTTTTTTAAAAGGATGCAAATTTTGCGTGGATAGCTTATGTGGACAAAAGGTTATGGTGGTGTAAGCACAAAGGCCCATATTTATACTTTTTGACGCTAAACTGTGCTAACGCAGTTTAGCGTCAAAAAATTTAGCGCCGTCTAACGCCATTCTGAAGCGCCATGCGGGTGCCGTATTTATGGAATGGCGTTAGCCGGCGCTAGCAGACCGGCGCTGCCTGGTGTGCGTGGAAAAAAAACACGTAGACCAGGCAGCGCCTGCGTAGGGGGAAAATGGCGTTAGGGCGTCTTAAAATGGGGCAAGTCAGGTTGAGGCAAAAAAATCGCCTCAACCCGATTTGCGCCATTATTTTCGACGCCCAGACGCCATTTAAATGACTCCTGTCTTAGTAAAGACAGGAGTCATGCCCCCTTGCCCAATGGCCATGCCCAGGGGACTTATGTCCCCTGGGCATGGTCATTGGGCATAGTGGCATGTAGGGGGGCACAAATAAGGCCCCCCTATGCCACCCAAAAAAAATTAAAAAATATAAAAAATTATACTTACCTGAACTTACCTGAATGTCCCTGGGGTGGGTCCCTCCATCCTTGGGTGTCCTCCTGGGGTGGGCAGGGGTGGCAGGGGGGGTCCCTGGGGGCAGGGGAGGGCACCTGTGGGCTCATTTTGAGCCCACAGGCCCCTTAACGCCTACCCTGACCCAGGCGTTAAATAGTGGCGCAAATGCGGGGTTTTTTGACCCGCCACCTCCCGGGCGTGATTTTTGCCCGTGAGTATAAATACGACGCATTTGCGTCGCCGTCATTTTTTTAGACGGGAATGCCTTCCTTGCATCTCATTAACGCAAGGAAGGCGTTCACGCAAAAAAATGACGCTATTTGCCCATACTTTGGCGCTAGACGCGTCTAACGCCAAAGTATAAATATGGCGTTAGTTTTGCGCCGAATTTGCGTCGAAAAAAACGACGCTAATTCGGCGCAAACGGAGTATAAATACGGGCCAAACTACCCCATACAGCCAAAAAAGGGCACAGCGAGGGGAGGGGATTTCCATCAGCTACTGGGTTAATGTAATAGCATATAAATATTTTGATTGATTATGATATATATATATATATATATATATATATATATATATATATATATATATTACCTACTGGTCGTCACCAGTAGGTAGTTATAGTTAGGACCATGTTTTTGACTTGCCTATATCTTTGGCACCATTTGACTATTCTTCAGAAATGTTTTTTTGAAAAGTGGCCTGGTGATTCCTGTTGTGCATGGAAAGTTTTGGGGTGATCTGTCAAGCAGGGGCTGAGAAAAAGGGGGGGGTCAAATAATGTTGTGTTTCCCATCTTAATTCCCTTAGGACCTTTAGACAGGACTAGAGCCCGAACCCCTAGATGGAATTACACCAAAGTTGGCAGAAAGCTAGCTTTCAGTATGCTTTCACCTATTTGGTGTAAATCTTTGCAGTAGTTTTTGAGATATTAAAGAGAGAAAAAAAATTTTATATCAAGGGGCGAGAATCCTTGGCAAAACAATTGTGAAAATGTGCACATTTTTGCGAATATGCATGTGAAATAAATCGCTGTTTTTGGCTGCCTCCAACATGACTAGAAATTCAATGGCTGCCATTTTATTTCACAAGACACGGTCCCCGGGGAGATAATCCTAATTATAAGTGACGTAAGGGGCCAAGGTGAAGGTACCCTGACCCTAGGGATGTGCTGTAGGTGTGTTTTATGGAACAATTATGGGGTTGAAATAATTCTGCATCACCACCCGCAATATTCGCAAGAATTCGTGAATTATTTACAAAATATTCGCAAATATGACATTTGAAAGAAAAGCCAAAGACTCATCATACACTCATTCCTGCACTCAGAGACTCATTCGCCCACTCACACATCCACTCATGTACCCACTCAGTCCCACTCATAGTCACACACACCCACATTCAGACCCACTCAGACACTCACGCACCCACTCACAGATCCACTGAGAGAGACAGGCCTTGTAGCTAACCTGCACTGTGCACAGCCAAAGGCCATGAGTGGCACACATTTGTATGGTTATAAGATCTTGACTGCAAGGCCTGGCTGCAACCCAGACCTTGCAACCAACCCCCGTCATGCATGGCGGGGGTTGGAATAATGTACAGTAATTAAAATGATTCTACATTTTAAAAAAACATAAAAATTCACTGAAAAAAACAAAGGTTACAGGGACGTTATAGTTAGGTTCTGAATTTCCATAAAACTCTGAAATTCAGCAGCTATAGTTAAGAGTTCTTTCAAGTATTTATAACTTGTGCCCTAAACTACCTATAACTTGCGCCATCGCCATGCACAGCTAATTATGCCACATATTGTATCATAGATGAGATCTTGTATGGCATCTTTGATATTATCACTGCCCATTTGCAATAAAATTATTGATAAGAAAACTGTTAATGGTGAAGGTGCGAGTTACAGTTACCTTAGGGCGCGAATTGTAGTTACTTGAAAGAACTATAACTATAACTGCTGATTTTTTATGGTTTTGAATGAGTAAGGTCAAAACCTAACACTATAACATCAATGTAACCTTTGTTTTGTCAGTGAATATATATATTGTTATAGGTAGACCCTAGTTTTTATTGAAAAAGCACATGAGCTGCTATCTGCAAAATTTCAGGGTGATTCACCAAGCGGGGCTGTGATAAGGGTGTGTGAAATTTAGAGTTTTTCCAATGTGAATCTCTGTAGGAAAAATTGAACAGCGACAGCGCAAAAAACACTGTGCGGAATTAAACCAAATTTGGCAGAAAGGTAGCTCTTGGTCCACAAATAACTCTTTTTGTTATTTGGTGTAAATCCAGTTTTTTAGAAATTTAAGAAAATCTATATATATAGGGTCGCAATCGATTCACAACCCCTCCCGATCTCGTGAAGAGATCTGATTGGCTGACAACATTTAAACAACAGAAGTGCTGTCAGCCATCTTGGGACTCAGAAGTCGAGTCCCAGAAAAAAAATATAAAAAAATACAAAAGGGTCTGGGGTACAAACACCCTGACCCCTTAGCTCTGGTGGTGGGGTCCCAAAGGGAACCCCTCAGAGCTAAAAATCATTTTTTTAATTTTTAGGGTCCGATCCACGGCGGTTCCGTGAATCCACCATGAACAGTTTTTTTAAAAACTGAAGCATGAGCTCCCCTGCTTCGCTGTCATGAAGCTCGGCTGGGCCAATTCTGGGAGCATTCCTTTAGAAATGCGGGGGGGGGGCTTTTGGCCTCCTCCCGCAGCCCCAGGAACCACCACCCCCTGGGGAAAATGTTAAAAAATTGAAAAAGAGGTCCCTTTTGGACCCCCCTCTTGCCCCGGGGACCACCACCCCCTGTGCCAAATATTTAGTTTTTATTAAAAAAGGGGGTCCCTATGGGACCCCCAAGTCCCAGGGACCACCACCCCTGGGTCTTCTATATAGATATACACGGGAGCCTGTGGTTCCCCTGTGCCCCGGGGACCACTGCCCCTCAGGGCAAACAAGAAAGAATTGAAAGTGGGTCAGTATCAGAGCCCATTTGAACCCAGGGACCACTACCCCCAGGCTATCTTCATGATGGAGGGAGGCTGTGCAGGCCCCCTCATGGAGCCACTGATGGCCCCAGGGACTGCCACCCCCCAGGGCCGGCTCCTGCTATGTCCCAAGGGTGCTCACCTCTGGGTCATAGCTGTTTGCTGTGGCTTGGCTGCATCCAAGCCACAGCAAACACTTTGGGATTTCACAGCAGGACCTATAAAGCAGGCCCTGCTGTCAAAATCTGAAGCTTCATCTCTGACCCCTGCACGCATGCAGGGGACAGAGATGAAATGCTTCACCAAGCATGGAGCTGCTGTCAAAGCAGCTCCATGCTTGATAAAGCAATAGCACTGCAGGGGAAGCCTTAGAGCTTCCCCCGCAGTGCCAGGTAGCCTGGAAAGGACATTTTTGTAAAATAAAATACAATTTGAATAAAGTTGGGACCACAGGGGAGTCCTGGAGAGCTCCCTTCCATCCTAGATAGCCCTTAATAATTTACGGGCTATCTGGGATATTAAATAAAAAAAATAAAAAGAAAGTACATATAGGGGTCTGTGGGCCCCCACAGTCCCGATAACACTTAAAGGGCAAAAAACAGGCCAGACAAAAACACAGTGCTAGCTCAGCATGAAAGTCAAGGACTTTGACATTGAGCACTGAGGATATGAGTCCAGCTAGACTCGTTTCCCTCTTTTTTAAAAATTTTCAAATGTTTGAATACAAAATTCAAAGTGATTTTATTGCTTAAAATTAAAAAAGTACCTTTTCATTTTTCAATTAAAGAAAAATATGTAATTTTAAGTTATCATCCATCAAAGCCTAAAAAAGTCTATGTCTCTGTCTCTTTCTCTCTCTCTCTTTCAATCTCTTTCTGTCACTCATACACCGAGACAATTTTGCACCCACTCACACACCCACGTAGGCAGTCACGCACCAACTCACAGACCCACTGAGACCCCCGTGCACCCACTCACAGCCCCAGTCACACTCATGCACCCACTCACTCACATACCCACTCAGACACTCAAGCACCCACTCACAGACCCACTCACACCCTCATGTACCCATTCACTGGCCCGCACACAGTGATGCACCCACTAATACACTGATGTATGCACTCTCACACCCAGACAATCTGACAGCCACTCTCACCACAGATACACCCCCTCACATCTATTCTCACACCCAGAGAGGCAGCGGCCAACTCGCACTGTGCACAGTCAAAGGCCTGTGTATATCATGGGGTTGAGTGGTTAGGGGATTTTGGCTGAAGGGTCTTGCACACGGGTGAAGGCCGTGCACGGTGCAAGTTTGGGTGCTTATAGGGGATTAGTGTCAGGGCCTGGCCGGAGGCTGTGCACGGCGGTGGTTGGAGTAACATATAGTAATGACAATTACTATGGCCCTCATTATTAACATGGCGATAAACACCACACTGCCGGCGGTAACAGCCGCCAACAGGCGTGCGGTCCGAACTGCCAAATAAAGATCCAACTTAAACACAGGCATCCTGAAAACCACTCACCGCCGGCAGCGGAGTGCCGACAACGGCGGCAGAGCCCGCCCACAGGCTGACGGAAAGGCCCTACATGCCCATCAAATAATGAAGCACTAGATCCCCGTCAGTTCTGGGGCAGGAACCACCGCCACGGAAAGCCAGGAGGAAACGGACAAAATATAAGGAAACACTCACCGTAAGGACCGCAACCTACTAAAAAAGGGAAGAAAGGGCACAGTTACATACCCCCTCTCCACCCACCCTGTAACACTCCCACAACCCTTCACAGCAGCACAAGCCATACACCCCACAACAAGAGTGTACCATAAACAACACAGGCAACACATTAACTTTTATTCTCCTCAATGAGCAATTTAAGTGCATATAAGGCCAATGGCCAGTCCAGAGTAAAAGTAGTCCGATGGGCCACAATGGCCCCAACTTGACTCCCACAAGTGCAATGGTACTCTGCCTCATAGGGGCAACAATGTGGCATCCAGGCACCTCACGGCTGGGGGGGGGCTTAGATTTACGTTTGGAAGGTGGAGGGGGCTTGGGTTTTGTGCTTGCAGCTGGTGGAGCGGACTTGGCCTGGGGTGCGGCAGATGTTCCTGGGCCAGCACGGGGTCTCTTTCTCACAGGGGAGGTAGCACGGGAATGGGAAGGGTGGACAGGGGTGGGCTGTGACGTGGGAGGAGTGGACAGGGCAAGGAGGTGGGCACGTTTAGGGACGAGACGGGGTGGGCCAGTGGGTTCAAATAGGTTTACACAGGATAGGAAACGTTTCTTAGGTGCAATTGGGGTAGACCTGGAGGAATGCGTGGGAGTGGAGGTAGAGGGAGTGGTTGTAAGAGGTGTAGGTGTGCGTGATGTGGGTACAGGTGACTGGACAGTATGCTGAGGAATGGTGGATGTGTGATAGGTGGATGTTTTGGTGCATTTGAGTGTCTTGGGAGGAGGGGGGTGGACACAGTGGGACACGACAGGCTGCCAGTGTAAATGTATGTTGTCTGGGTGTCTGCAAGTCTGGTGAGTGTGCTGCATGTGTCAACTAAAGCCGTGGTGAGTGCAGGTTTTGGTGTCTGGGGTGCATGAATGGATGTCTGATATTGTGGTGACTGCAAGAATAGGGTCAGCAACATTGAACGAGGGTGCAGTGCCTGTGGGTGTGCATGTAGAGGGGACAGACAGAGATGCGGAAGATGTGGACACACTGGGGGAAGTGGATGTTGGAGTGTGTGCATGTGTATGTTGGCTGTGTGTATGCCTGTGGTGGGAGGTGTGGTGCTTGTGTTTCGAAGTGTGCTTCTTGTGTGTTGAGGTGTGTGCCTGCGTGTCAGAATGTGTGCTTTGGACGGGTGAAGGGAGTAGGGTGCTGGAAGTGGTAGAGATGGTTGGAGGGTGGACGGAATGACCAGGGACACTAGTTGACATCAAAGAGGAGGCCAGAGCCTGAAAAGATCTCTGTAGGCCAGACACAGCACCGGCATTGACGATGGTTGTCTGCCCTACAGAGATTCTTCTCAGGAGGTCAATAGCATCCTCCGTGAGGGCAGCAGGTGCCTGGGGTGAAGGAGACGCCCACCCTTCTATGTGAGCGGGCAACTCGCTGGGGAGCAAATGGGAGGGCGGTGATGGTATGGGGGTGGCAAAAGATGACACAGAAGGGGTGGGCCCACTAGGGTCTGCCACCGCCAGGGAGCTCCCATCGGAGGAGGTATCATAGTCACTACCTCCAGTGGTAGTTGCCTCCCCAGTGGTACTCTCCTCGCCTTCCAACCCACTGGTCCCCTAGGCGTCGGACAACTCTGCCTCCGAGGAACCGTGGGCCAGGGCATCCCCACTCGCCGGTGCCTCAGCTCCCTCACCAGATGATGCTGATGTACACAGACAACACAAGACAACAGGGATGGGGAGACAAAACATGAGAGACATTTGTAAATAGCTGAATGGAGGTACATAACTGGTTCACACATACACCCACCCTGAAAATATTCCACCAGGCAGCACCTACCGCTATACACATGGCTATGCCCCTGACTATTGGCCACAACCCTGCTCTACAGCCATTCCCCACAGCATTGAAGGACCTGACGTAGGGCAGACTTGACCCTTACATTCCTACTCCCAATGGGGGACATTATGTAGATGGACATAAATCAGAGTCCCTGCCACTAGACAGCATTAATACGACCGCACACACACACATCCATCAAGGAGCCAAAGTATGGTATTTGTACTCACCCCCATTTGACTGCTGTGCAGCCTTCAAGCATCCATCCAGGTCCGGGTATGCCACTGCCAGAATGCAGCACAAATAGGGGGAGTCAGTGCCCGACGGGCACCCCTTCCTCATTGGGAGGACTTCCCCAGCTGGGCCTCTCAGATCTTCCTCGCCCAGCGCTGCAGGTCCTCCCACCTCTTTCTGCAGTGGGTGCTCTGCCAGTTGTAGACCCCCAGGGTCCGCACCTCGCTGGCGATGGCATGCCAAACTCCCCTCTTCTGGTGGGCGCTTATCTATAAGGGACACACAGAAAAAGTAACACAAGGTCAGACAATAGCCAATAATATACAGCTGGCTATACGTCCATTATGGGACGGACATTTCAAACAGCATAACAGCACACACAGACGCAGCATGCCAGGAACCCAGGACCATACAGTGTCACACGTGCACACATGTATGCAGCCATCTACCACCATTACACACATCCATCCCCCCAATCCTCCTACTCACCTGTACCTCTGGCCGATTGTAGAGCTTGGTGTACAGGGGCAGGACCCCGTCCACGAGCTTCTCAAATTCCTCGTTGGTGAAGGCCGGGGCCCTTTCCCCTGCCACACGTGCCATTTCCATGACCGGATGCAGGACACAGCAGTACACTCAGTGGAGTACCTGCATGCACGAGATCCGGGAGTCAAGTGAAGTTGGGGTAACAAGTTTGCGTACGTACCAGGCGGTGTGCACCGTCACCACCGGCGGCAATCATGATATGCTAAGAATGCCCATTACCAACCATGTTAATCAATTAATTTGCACACGCCGGTAAACACCGTCTTACGCTATTATGTCAACCGCTAGAGGTATGAGGTCACTTCCACCACAACACTTCTAGATTACAGGGGGCAGACATTTTGGCCTTAACTGGGCAGTTGTAAAACCATCATCAGCACCATGCAGGCCCTATTGTCCCCGAAACACCCATAGGCATGGAACAATATATATTACCTCACCTGAACAGTCCTGATATATCATTGTGGTCATGTTGCTGTAATGTCACACATACTAAGCATTTATGTTGTTGACAATCATGCCAGCAGTGCTGAATGAGAAACAATGTGTGCAGATGTATATGTGTTCCTCACATGTGTTCTCCACTCCTCCTAGGTACAGACCCTTGTGGCGAGGGAGGGGCCCCATCGGTGTACAGACCACTTGTTGATTTACGGACGATGGTGGAGCTTCACATCATTATCAATTACAGACTCACTCGCGCTACTATTTTGAACTTTGTGCATTACTGGATCCAGAACTGAGACCGGATAATCAGAATCAGCATGTCATCCCTACTGAAGTACAGATGCTCTCTGCACTCCATTTCCTGGTCACGGGCTAATTTCAAGTGACAGTGGGCATGGGTGCAGGTTTTTCACAGACAATGTTTAGCATTATACTGTCCAGATTCCTGAATGCACTTGTACAGCACCTGCAGTCCTATGTGAGGTTTCCCCAAAGTGCTGACCTCCCTGCCATCAAGTCGGACTTCTATGCCTTTGCCAACATACCCCACGTGATAGGTGCCATTGATGGCACCCACATAGTTATCATACCCCCAAGAGTCAGTGAACAGGTGTACAAAAACAGGAAGAACTTTCATTCCATGAACATTCAACTGGTGTGGACTGCAGACCAGTACATCTCACATGTGAATGCCATGTTCCCTGGATCAGTCCATGATTCCTTTGTGCTAAGGAACAGTAGTGTGCCACACAAGATGGAACAACTACAAGGGGACAGAGGATGGATCATAGGTAGGTGTTTCTAACACTTATTGCCACATAGCAGGGGGCCAGGCTGTCTGCCACTGAGAGTTGTAATTGATAGCCCTGTTTTGCCCCCTTTTTTAGGTGATTCTGGCTACCCCAACATGCGTTGGCTCATGACACCAGTGAGGAATCCGGGAACAGATGCAGAGAGGAATTACAATGATGCCCATGGACGGACTAGGAGGGTGATAGAGCGTACAATAGGTCTCCTGAAGATTTTGTTGCCTACATGTCTCTGGCGGGTCCCTGGCCTATGGGCCTGAAAAGGTGTGTAAAATAGTGGTGGCCTGCTGCACGCTGCACAACGTGGCTGTGAGGAATTATATCCCCCTCTTGGAGGAGGATGGTGCTGTATATCCAGACCTGCTTCCTCAGAGAGGGGATGAGAGTGATGGTAATGATGAGGAGGGGGAAGATTCCAGGACCCAACTGATGCATCTCTACTTCCAGTAACTATGTGGGACTAATCAATGAGATTGCTGTCTGTGGAGCATACTGGCAGTGTGCCTTTTCATCTAGGGGGGTGTTGGGTCAATAGTCATTGCCACTGTGACCAGGTCTGCATAGGATAGGTAACATTATAGTATAATTGTTTGACACATCTGTAGGCACAACAACATGTTATACGTGTGGTGCAATTCCTGCTACTCAGATAATAATACATTATTTATAATACAGTTGCATCCATACTTCACTTTGTTTAATCATAATGACGGGACACTGTAATAGGTGAACTGGTGTTTTATTTGGTGCAGGGATTATATCGTGCAGTTTACAGTCATGGGACTGGGCTACTGGTGGTTGTACAATATGGCAACATGGTCGCAGCATTTGTTGGTAGTAGTGGTATGTCCATCTATGTTTGCAATTGTTTTTTGTTGTTTTCACATGGTTTGGTTGCAGGTTCAATGGGACCCTTGGAGGACAGTTCTTGCCAGAGTCACTTCTTTGAGGGGGCCTTGGTCTTGTCAGGTGTTCCTTTCCCATATCTGGGCCTGAGGGACCATTTGGGTGCCTGGTGTTGGCCTGTTCAGGTTGAGATGCATGTCACCTGTGTGTCCTGAGATGGTGGAACATATCCAGTTGCTGCTGTTGTTGTCCGGTCTGTATCGTGGCCTGTAGTAGGGGCTTCTTGGTCTGTGTGGGCCTCAGGCTGTGTTGGAACAAGGTGCAGCAAAGCACCTGCTATCGTGGCCATCGTGGCATTGTGCAGTTCCAGTGCTCCATGGCCTCTTGGTGGTGTGCTACCTGCATCCTTTGACTATGCTCCAGGGTAGATACTATCTGGGTCAATCTGTGCTGGGTATGGTGATATGCTCCCAGGACCTCAGACATCACATCCTGGGCTGCAGTATCAATCCTGTGCCCTTCCCCCCTGGGCCAGGGATGCCCTCCCTCTGGGCCAAGCCCCCTGTGTCCCCTGCACTGGTCTGGCAGTACCACTTATATTGGGGCCATGGTCTTCCTGCCTGTTGGTAGGGGAAGACTGTGGCCTCTATCCATGTTTTCCACCAGACTGTGACCTGGATACAGAGGTGTGGGGACGGTTGCCCTGGGCTGATGTTGTTGGCTGGGTGGTAGGGGTGTCAGAGGGTGTCCTGGGTGGGGCTTCTGGATGATGACAGTCCAGAACTGTGTGAGGGGCCAGGGTGATCGTCAATGTCCAGGGTTGCATCCACAGTGTCCTGGGAGGTGCCTCTGTTTCCCTGTGGGGCACTGCCACTCCTTGTCCCATCCGTCAGGGTGGCATGGGTGGTGGTGCCTGTTGGGGGGAATGGACATGTCTGTTACAATTGCATGATCAGATGGGGTGCACAGGACTGGGCTGTTTTGTGCAGGTTTTCACACTTTGGGGCCATGTAGGGTGCCTATGTGAGGTTTGTATTGCATTTTGTTTTGGATGTGGGGGTGCCTTGTGGGTGGTGTAGTCCCTTTGTGCACAGGGGGAGGGATGTGGGCCTGTTGGTGGGTTTGTGGGCATGCAGGGTGGCTGGATGTAGTGATTGTGGCCTGGGGGGTAGTGGTCCTGGTAGCTGTTGAAGGGGTGGGGTGGTGCATGCAGTACAGGTGTGAAGGATATGGGGTAAATGTAGACAACTTACCCGAGTCCATTCCTCCAATGAACCCAGTGAGTCCTCAGTGTGCAGGATGGCCAGTACCTTTTCCTCCCAGTCAGTGTAGTCGGTGGTGTTGGTGGAGGTCCTCCTCCAGTCTTCTGAACTGCAATGTTGTGCCGGGATGCCATGGACCTGACCTTCCCACGCAGATCATTCCATCTCTTGCGGACGTCGTCCCTGGTGCATGGATGGTGTCCCACTGCATTGACCTTGTTGACTATTGTCTGCCATAGCTCCATCTTCCTGGCGATGGGTGTGTGCTGGACCTGTGCCTCAAATAATTGTGGCTTGACCTTCAGTATCTCATCCACGATGGTCCTTAGCTCCCTCTCTGTGAAGCGTGGGAGTTTGGGGGATGCCGTGGTGTGTGTTGTGAATGATGTCTTGTGTGGATCAAGGTGAGGGTGCTCTTTTGTGGTTGGGTGTGTGAGTCGTGTGATGTGGTGTTCAGTGTCTGCCTGTAGTGTTGTCCGTCTGGCTTCACCTGTTGGTGATGCAAAGGATTGTGGGGTGTGGGTGTTTTATAGTGTTGTGGATGTGTGTCAGGTGTGTGGGTGTCAAACTTGCCAATGTATGCATTTCTTACTGTTGGGTCCACTTGCTGCCCGTGGCGGTCTGTACCGCCAATGGTCACTCGGCTTCCACTGACTTCCGCGGTAATTTGTGCTTCATTATTTGGAGAGCGGAGTGTTTGTGTGCTCGGCGGTGGTGGGGTGGGAGGTCCTGCATTACCGCCACCATGATCCTGGCGGTGATTGGGGGCAGGGAGTTTTTTGTCGGTTTCTGATTTTTGCATCATTATATGGCGGGTTTCTATTCACCGCAAATGGCGGTCTTCTGTTCGCCGTCGCCACTGCGGTTGACAGTGCTTACCGCCGTGCTCACAATGAGGGCATATATGTTAAAAAAACATATGAATTCACTGAAAAAAAACAAAAAGGTTTCAGGGATGGTATAGTTAGGAAATAGATTTTTTTTAAACATAAAAATTGACTGAAAAAACAAAGGCTAGAGGGACGTTATAGTTAGGCTCACATTTCAAGTGTACAAAATCCTAGAAATTCAACAGTTATAGTTAAAGTTACCTCAAGTAATATAACTCGTGCCCTAAAGTAACTATAACTGGCGCCCTCACCCTGCACTGCTAAGTACCCTACAAATTACGGCACCCATGACATCTTTGATAACTTGCTTGATAATATCATTGTAATATTTGAGGTGAAAAGAAATTTGCGAAAAAACTGTGCATCGCGGCGGTGCGAGTTATAGTTAGTACCTTAGGGGACAAGTTTTAGTTAATTGAGGTAACTCTACATTGGTCACATTGCAGGACTCACAATGTGTGAATGAACAGTGAGGAAGTATAAAAACTAGGTCAGGAGCAGCCAAAGCGAGTCACTTGAGTGCAGAACAGAGATGTCACTAATATAATTCTTACATGGGGTGGTCACAGCTGTAATCTTATCAAACGTGGCCTCTGTTGTAACCATGATGCTATTTATAGGTAGCTCAGGTCGATTTTCATTGATCAGAAATAGCTGTTACCATATAAAAGACAGGAGAGCCCCGAATTATTAGTAAATGTTCAACAGCATTGTATCAGGCAGCTAAACAAATGGTAGTTAATATGTCGGGGCCAGGTGTCAAGAGCAGCTGCCTCTTTTCTGTCAAAGAAAATATACAAGATATCTGTGCATTGCTTAATTTTTATCTTTTTTTTTTTAATGAGGTTTACATATGATTTATTGTGAAAACGTTTGTTGCCTTCTTACATGACCTCAACATTTGTGTATATAGCACCAGCTTTACTTCTATTCCTACCTTCCTCACATTTCCCACTTTTGGACTAATCCGAGCTTCCTAAAAGGACAGGGAAATGAATAAACTACATGGGCCGAAAACAATGCCCATTTGCTCCAGCTTGCGCAAACCAATTAAAAGGCTGCACACGTGTATCTGCTGTAGTGCTGTTTTAAATAAATTGCAAAAGTCATCTACTCCTGCACCACATAACATATATAGGGTTGGCAGTTCAGCTTGCCATTTAATAACAACCTTCATGAAACATGACACATCATGTAATTTCGCCATTGGACAATCGGAAAGATCTCACTTTTACGATGGTGAACAAATTGATCGCCGGTTACACGTTCCGATCCAGGATTATTCAAAAACTGTAATTCCAACATTTGTGTGTAGTGGCGTCATGAAGGAGCAATCATAATAGTATCTGTAACTTAAGGTAAATCGCCATCCTCGTATTTTCGACATTTCTAACATATTTTTCACCTCCAAGCTTCTGTTATGCTAGATATATACATTTACAACTTGTAGTTTGGATACGTCATCATTTACATTAAGGAACAATTGAAAAACGCACTTGTTGTAGATCCCATATACAGCGGTATTTAGATTTGTTTTTTTCAGCACCGTGGAAGTGCAAAAACACTGGGAAATGATGGCACCTCTTCCCTTCCAATTTCAGAAAAGACACATGACTCTTAACAGTTCTGCTATTTTGCTTTTATAGAAGCGCCACTGTGGCTCTCAGCAAGGTAGAAGCAACACAGCACGTCACAGAAGTCATACTTAGAAGAAAAGGAAGACAAGCATTTGGAATGCAATAGGTCTTGTATTTGAGAGCGGTTAAAGCAATTGGCGTTGTAAATGCATACCTGGACTTTTCTTGACACATAAATTGGTCAACCCTGCTGCAAAATGTGCTCCTTTCTGACACATAATTCCAGTTACCCTCGTATAACCAAAGCACTTCCATTTACCTTCTCCCTGTATCTGCAGCAAAACATGAAGATATTGTCCTTTTTACATCTTAATTTAAATCTGCTATGCTAATTAGAATATGAGACCACTTTCAACATACCACCATCACAGGGCAGGCTGACTAACAGAAATGTTGGGGGAGGCTAGGAGCAGAAATATTGAAAATGATGTGCGAAGAGGCTGATGTGTAATAGGAAGGTAGTGGTACTGTATTACTGGATGTTTAATGTAGATTTCCTTACATGTATATGACGAATGAGGTATGGAAGGTTTGGACGTGCTGTTAACATGATTCTGGGCATCACTGAGATTAAGCATGAGATGTTAAGGAATAGTGTCCTAATGTAGTGAATGTGCAGATACTTATCTAGTTATACGGTCAGAAACAACACATTTGTTAGAAGATGAGAGAAGTCAGGTTTTTAAAGCTATTTAAATTTAGAGATAGTAGCCAATATCTCTTATTCTTTCTGGTAGATTTCTAAATCTCAGACCACATGGTCAGACCACCATTTGGTAACTTTCTGACATAAACCACCACACATCAACATACCCCATAGCATTTTACATACATACATCTTTTGACCATGGAACAAAGTACATTTTGAAGACTTAGAAACACAATTAATCATTATCATTAACATTTTTATAAAGCGCGCTACTCACCCGTGCGGGTCTCAAGGCGCTAGGGGAAAAAGGGGGGGGTTATCGCTGTTCGAACAGCCAGGTCTTTAGGAGTCTCCGGAAAGCGGAGTGGTCCTGGGTGGTCCTGAGGCTGGTGGGGAGGGAGTTCCAGGTCTTGGCCGCCAGGAAGGAGAAAGATCTCCCACCCGGATGCGAGGGACAGCAGCGAGTGCGAGGCCAGAGGAGCGGAGGAGGCGGGTGGGGACGTAGAAGCTGAGGCGTCTGTTGAGGTATTCCGGTCCCTTGTCATAGAGGGCTTTGTGTGCGTGGGTGAGAAGTCGGAAGGTGATCCTTTTGCTGACAGGGAGCCAATGCAGGTGTCTCAGTTGTGCGGAGATGTGGCTGCTGCGGGGTATGTCTAGGATGAGGCGGGCCGAGGCGTTTTGAATGCGTTGCAGGCGATTTTGGAGTTTGGCTGTGGTCCCGGCGTAGAGGGTGTTGCCGTAGTCCAGGCGGCTCGTGACGAGGGCGTGGGTCACGGTTTTTCTGGTGTCGGCGGGGATCCAGCGGAAGATCTTGCGGAGCATGCGGAGGGTGAGGAAGCAGGCGGAGGACACGGCGTTGACTTGCTTGGTCATGGTGAGAAGAGGGTCCAAGATGAAGCCGAGGTTGCGGGCGTGGTCTGTGGGGGTCGATGCGGTGCCGAGGGCCGTGGGCCACCAGGAGTCGTCCCAGGCGGACGGGGTGTTGCCGAGGATGAGGACTTCCGTTTTTTCAGAGTTCAGCTTTAGGCGGCTGAGCCTCATCCAATCTGCGACGTCCTTCATACCCTCTTGTAGGTTGGTCTTGGCGCTGGCGGGGTCCTTGGTGAGGGAGAGTATAAGTTGGGTGTCGTCGGCGTAGGAGGTGATGATGATGTCGTGCTTGCGTACGATGTTGGCGAGGGGGCTCATGTAGACGACAATTAACAGCCAGCACAGATCTAGACACAATAAAGTCTGTTCAAAAACTGCGTGAGTGGCTACAAGAAGCTTTCAACATCCTAATGCCACTCTGAAAAATTGAACAGAACAAAGGAAAACCAACACGTTGGAGAAACACAGAACTGAAAAAGATAAAGAAACAAATCAGAAGGCTGCAACAGACCTGGCACAAAACAACATTCAAGACAAACTTCATCTACACAAAGTTAAAAGAAAATACAAATCAAAAAAGCTAAAAAAGGTACTACTCAGACAGAATTCAAAATGCTAAATCTGCAAATAAAGAATTTTATACAATTCTCATTGAATTTCAAAAAAACAAAATGCATGGAAGGAAGTCATCCCACTCCTCAAGATTTCACAAGCAAACTGGAAATTCATTACACATCCAAGGCAGACACATCAGACTCCTATTTAAAACAAAAGAAAACCATCTGCACCAACACATTTCCTAAAATCTCATCCAAGAGTAAACCAACCCAGCCTCTGCACTGCTTCAAACAAATATCACAAAGTAAATTTATGGATCAAGCAGGCCTTCCAGTTGCCTTTCTGACCCTTGTCCATTACACATCTTTAAGAACATTCTTTTATCTACTTCTGCTGCCACATCTGTAAGAAGAATCATCATTAACTCTTTAATTACAGTAACCTTTCCTGAAGACCTGAAAAAGGCATACATACACCCTTTATTAAAGAAAACAAACCTGGCCCACATGATTCCAGCAACTACAGACCAATTACAAATTGAACTTTCCTGGGCAAACTGATAAAAAGAGCAGCATTCGCCCAGATGTCACAATTCATTGAAGACTTC
Organism: Pleurodeles waltl; assembly: GCF_031143425.1. Lineage (NCBI taxonomy): Eukaryota > Metazoa > Chordata > Amphibia > Caudata > Salamandridae > Pleurodeles > Pleurodeles waltl. The sequence continues at coordinate 695,768,534 of NC_090438.1, forward strand.
CAGATTACAAAACTGTATTCTACCAAGGAAGAGGCATTGAATCTGCAGTCATAGCAATCTGGGATGAACTTAAAAACACAGTCGACCGCAGTGGAGTCTTTGCACTACTTCTCTTGGACCTCTCAGCTGCCTTTGATACTGTTGACCATGACACACTAATTCAAAGACTCCAAGAAGCCAACATAGGAGGGACTGCACTCGAATGCAGTACACCCTACCTTCAAAACAAATCTAAAATAATCTATTCTCCCCCTTTCTCGTCCATTCCTTACCTCACAAAAGCAGGCACCCCTCAAGGTAATTTCACCTATGCTTTTCAACATCTACTTGATGTCATTACCAGAATTAATCAATGATTTTGAACTCACATGCTACAAATATGCAAATGACACACAAATACTCCTTAAATTGGAATGCCCCAAAGACATTAAAAAACTCACAAATCTTCAGTTGCCTCAGAGCTGTTGATCGGTGGATAACTTGGAGCCATCTCAAACTTAATGCTTCCAAAACGGAAATACTCAGATGTGTTGAATGGAAAAAGTATGACCCATGTGCACCTGACCTGACAATCTGAGACCCCTTCCTCAACTATCTAAGGAAGTTAAAACCTTGGAATTACCACAGAATCCAAGTTAACAATAAATGCCCAAGTGGACAAATTAGCATGATCAATCTTCATCACCTTGAATACTCTACGACCCATCTTCCCCCGTCTTGAATTTCCACACAAGGTGCAGGCTGCTATCTCTCTTGTACTATCTAAACTGGATTATGCCAAAGGCCTTTACCATGGATCATCTCTATCTACTATGAAAAAACTACAAGGTATTCCGAACTCACCTGCCAGGCTACCATTACATGTAAAGCCACAAGCCTACATCTCCTCTGTCTTGAGAGCACTGCAATTGTTACCGGCTGCCAGAAGATGCACCCTCAAGCTGCTTTGTATCACCCACAAAGCTATACATGGAACAGGACCTCTTTTCATCAGAAACAAAATAAACAAATACATTCAACAAAGAAACTTCCATTCAAGATTGGCACCCCACCTTAAAACACCACCATACAAGAAAAAGACAATAGGTGGTATATCGTTCTCTGTTCAAGCAGCGAAACTATGGCAAATCATTACTCCCAAATATAAGATCCACGGATAACTATCTTGTCTTCTGAAGACTACTCAAGAGTTGGCTCTTTCATAACCGCCATATCCCAACAGCACTGGACTGCATATTCATGTGTTGATAAATATTTATAATATGATTATGTGTATATTCTAGATATGTACAGTTCTTTAAGGAATATCGATAGTTACTATTTCATAATAATAAAATATACACATACTCTTCAAGCTTATTTAACAAATATATATTTACTCATGGTTAAATGTATATATGTGTGTATGCGTGTGTGTGAATGTATATGTGTGTGTATATGCATATGTATGTGTATATCATAGTATGCTTAACATGTTCATAAGTCATTGTATAGCTTCTTGATTGTTATATTGTAATCTTAAGAATCTCTGCTTTTCTTTTTTTATTTAACAATGAGCAAATGTTACCTTAACTATTTTATCAGCAATCATTTCGCTATTGAAATAATAGGGAAAGATAAATGAAAGTTGGAAAACTACACTTATAAATTAACATAAAATATTGCAAATCTTGAAAGTCTGTGTTTATACAATACAACTTTACGTCTCATAATATTATACCCATTATTATATTCCTTACACATATAGGCCCTCATTACAACACTGGCGGTAAATTCCGCTAACTGCCGTGCCGACGGACGCCAACATACTGTGTCCGTGGCGGAAATCTGCTACAGGTATTATGACCTACACTGAGAAATCCTTCACAATACAGACACCCACACAAGTCCGCCACACCAAAGGTCAGTGATAGCAAAACCCACACGTCACACAAACAGGAATAAGCCCACACTATCACAACCCACGAATCAACGCAGCGGTCTTTCAACTGCGGTAAACCATTGGCGGTACACACCGCTGTGCTCAAAATACACACACACTTACAAAGCACAACCACATTGGACAATTCTAAATACACACCTGACACACATACACACACCACACCCACACACCCACACCATTATAAAAACACACACCCACATTACCCACAACCCCTTACAATACATTTTTTTGGAAGAAGCAGAGAGTGAGAAAAGCAAAAACCACACCGGCATCCAGAGGCACACAACACCATCACTCATACACCATCCATGCACAAAACACCACACACCCCAACACATCACCCCACACATCACATCACACATCACTCACACCACATCATGGCACCTCAAAGACACCCCAGGTTTTCTGATGAGGAGCTCAGGGTCATTGTGGAGGAAATCATCTGGGTAGAGCCACAGCTATTCAGATCACAAGTGCAGTAGACATTCATAGCTAGGAAGATGGAGCTATGGCGGAGAATTGTCGACAGGGTCAACTCAGAGGGACAGCATCCAAGAACACGGGATGACATTAGGAAGAGGTGGAACGACCTACGGGGTAAGGTACGTTCTGTGGTATCCAGACATCAGGTAGCCATACAGAGGACTGGCGGTGGACCCCCACCTCCTCCCCCACAACTAGCAACATGGGAGGAGCAAGTCCAGGCAATAATGCATCCTGAGGGACTTGCAGGAGTAGCAGGAGGACTGGACTCTGGTAAAGCAAATCTTTACTAATATATCCCCCACCCTACCTGCATGCCATCACAAACTCCTAGCCCTACCCTCACCCCCATCACTCCAACACCTCACACATACCCCACTTCACAATCCACCCAACCCAATACCCAGCCCTGCATGCAACAACAATGCATGGATACCCATCACAGACATGCATGGACACCCATCACCAAAGCATGTCCAAGAGAGATACTCACCCAGGGCACACAATCACCACTCACACAAGGGCCAAGGCGATAGTGCAAGCACAGTAAAAGAGGGAAACACACCAATTGCACAAAATGGCAAACACAGATAAAATAACAATGCATTTACACCCCAACAGGACCCCTACCCAAGTCACTGGACAGAAGGTGCTAGCCATATCCATTCCCCCCACAGAAGAGGCCCACAGTGATGACAGCACCTCTGCACGCCTGGATCAAGATGATCAGCCCGCCCATCAGTGACCTCTGGACAGTCGGTTCCCCTGCCACAGTCCCAACCCACCACAGAACCTCCTCCCTCAGGAAACACCACTACAGCACCCACCCAATGGGCCCATGCCACTGTCCCCAGGACACGTCCATCAGCAGTGTGTCCGCCACTACAGGGACCCTAGGCAAACCCACTAACCCAAGCAAATCAGGGACCTGGGGTCAGTGGCAGTGGGCACACGGTTCAGGGGACGGAGGCACAGGACAACAGGGAAGCTGGGAGGCCTGCTGTGCGACAGGGGGAGGACAGGCCAAGGGAACCCACTCTCCACGAGGCACTCTCAAACATCATGGGAGCATATCACCATTCCCAGGAGACCATGGGAACGGTACTGACCAAGTTTCAGGAGACCCAGCGGCTGCAGGAGGAACAGTACCTGGGGATCAGGGAGGACTTGAAGTCCATTAACACCACCCTGGTCACCATTGCAGGGGTGCTGACAGACATGGGCAACTCCATGAGGGAGACAGTGGCATACCACAGGGCCCCTGACACCAGCCCAACTAATGAACAGCCTTCCACGTCTGCCAGTGCTGGTGGACAGGAGGCCCCACCACAGGAACAACAGGCCACCAGCACTCCACTCCCTGCAGAAGGAGAACCAACCCGCAAACGGTCCCTGTGATCCAGGCAGAAGACAAAGAACATTGCCAAGACCCCCGCCAGAAAATAAGACTCTCCTGAATGACCCCCTGGTGTCTCACTCTGTCATCCTGTCCACCTGGAACTGACATTGCTCCCCTTCCTATGCCCCCTTGGAGAATGCACCTGTGATATCGGGAGACTGGACTCAACTATGGACCTTGCTCTACCATTACCCCAGCCTCTTCCACATACCCCTATACACATTAGCCCATAAATAAATATCCTTGAATCACAAACCAATCTGGATTCAGTCTATTCTTTCATGAATGTATAATTACAACATCATCCATAAATATCAATGTAAATGTTAATGTGCTCATACCAATGTATGACAGTTGTTGGGCAGCAGTAAATATAGCAGAAGGCAGAATGAGGTACCCAGATCTGTGAAATGGAAAGCCAAAGTGAACTGTCAGTGTCCATAGAGAGAGGTTAAGATGCTGACTCATACAATGTCCTACAGTAGTAAGATATGAGAGGAGCAGTGCCAGTCTCTTACCTGTGTGTCACTGGAAGTACTGCATGATGATGTTGGTTCGGTTCTCAATATCTTCTTCCTCTGCCTCCTCTTCCTCACTGTCCACAGGCTCCACAGCTGCCACAAGACCATCATCAAGCCCATACTCCTGCAGAAAAGGCAACTGGCATCGCAATGCCAGGCTGTGCAACATGTAGCAAGCCACGATTATCTGGCACACCTTCTTGGGTGAGTAAAGAAAATTAAACGGGGTGCAAAGTGAGGAGATATGGCGCTCAGGATGTCAAAATACCCTAAATATTATGACAGGGAAACCACACAAGGGAAACACCCTACCCTTAGAGGTATACACAACCTCAGAACTAAGACAATACATAATGAGGGTCCCCTCTTGTAGAAGCCTACAAAAATGAATTCAAGAGTTAAATCATATAGAACATAATATCATAAAAGTCCATGTCACACCAAACAGGTTCTAGAGTCCACCGATGAATCCAAAATTTATTGGGAAAATTCAGAACATCAAAAGTAGATTGTATTTCCAGCCAACACGTGTTTCGTCTTGGGAAATGTTTGCATCCCCTACGACTTCTTCAGGGCTAGAAATTATAAAGATAACAAACGAGTTAAGGCCAATATGCTCAACCGCCAAGTTCACATCAAATGTGTACCAAAACCAAAGGGAGGAATATATTACCCTACTACCACCTCATGAAAGTGAGAGGAAAGAAGTTAACAAATAACACCTACTAAAAAACACATACTATAACACCTGTATATAATAAGAAAACACCAGCTTACAGCATGCTCAAATATAAGTGACAGACCAAAGTCAGTAAACACCAGAGACAACCACATGCAACCCATAGTGTGTAAAAGTATCCACAAAGGAAATAATTAAGATCAAGTACCTTGTAAATCCACCACAATTCAGAAGCAAATAGTCAAAAAAATGTATCCAAATCAATGTGTGCTTCAAACGTGAATGCTATCCAATTAATACTTCCAATCTAATGTGAAGAAAAAAGGAGAATACATACATTTAAAAAATAAAAAACTAATAATTTGCAAAGTCAAAAATACCTTAATTAGTCAAGATAAGCACTGACAACCATGATCCAAATCCATGAAGACTTTCAAGGAGTCCATAATTTAACAGCAAAAATAATTCGTATAATGTAATGAAAAACACGAAATTTCCACATGAATCCCGATAATATATCGACTTAGAAAATTAAACTAATGTCACAATATACATATGCCATTCAAGATCATTGCACCGTTAGCATTGACTTACCCAGATCTGTAGAGTCAGCAAATAAGTATTAGGAAAAGCGGCGTCTCCAACTATGGAAACCTAGCGTGTACGCTGAACGCGTACACACGAACCCGGAAGTTAAATACACTTTCGGGTTCGCCTTAGATTGAACGGGCACCAACATCGAAGACGGCCAACCAATGCACCCAACATTGCAGTCCAACGATATTGAGTATTTAGCACTACGGATAAAACGCTCTATAGAAGAAAAAAAACACTCTATAGAAAAAAGGGGGAGGGCGGGAGGGGGTTTTAACCAATAATACGTGTAATGCACCTAACAAAAAATGATCAGCTACTACAAAATGACTAAACAACACAAATTAAACCTTCAATGTAAATAAAAATATAATAACTGATGCTGGCACTACTAATAAAAGTTAATACTTGATGAAAGAGAACATAATAAGCACACCACATAATCAAATACACGAGTGAGGCACCCAAAACACTAGAACACAGGAAAATAATAGCTATAATAGCGATAAGAATATTATTTAGCCATATCTAAGCTACTAACAACCTCCTACTCAAATAGTCTGTAAGCTAAAAAAGAATAATATCAAAAAAGAAATGAATAAAGCCCCAATAGTTGATTGTAAGCTATTACGCGTTTGAGAATCTTGATCATCAACTCGTGTGTGCACACCTCACAATGTATATCTATACAGAAGTAAACTAAAGATAAACTCATCCCACACAATATTTGCATGTACAGGAAAATTACTACAATCAAAATAAAAAAACAACATACTGTATAACACAGAAAATGCCACATGTGTACCATCAGTGGCACCAATGATGTTGGGGATATGTCCCATGGCATAAAAGTGAGCTTTCACTGTAGGCAAATCCTCCACCTGGGGTAAAATGATGTAGCTGCGCATGTGTTTCAGCAGGGCAGACAACACTCTAGTCAACACGTTAGAAAACATTGGCTGAGACATCCCTGATGCCATGGCCACTATAGTTTGATAGGAGCCACTTGCCAGGAAATTGAGCACTGACAGGACCTGCACTAGAGGGGGTATTCCTGTGGGATGGCGGATAGCTGACATCAGGTCTGACTCCAATTGGGCACACAGGTCTTGGATTGTGGAACAATCAAGTCTATAGGTGATAATGATGTGTCTATCTTCCATTGTCGACAGGTCCACCAGGGGTCAGTACACTGGAGGATGACGCCATCTCATCATCTGCCCCAGCGGATGTGCCCTATGGAGGAGAATGGTGGGCAGAGGGTCATGTCCCACAGAGTTTACACAAGTGTGTTTTCAGTAATGTGAGTAAATCCGTGTGTGGCGTTGTTTGTCCGTATATCTGCCAAATTGTGCTGTGACGCACTTAGGTGCCATGCCATATGCCACCCTGAACTGGCGGCTGCCTGACCTGTAAGGAGGGACAAGGGGAAATGTGGTAACTGCGCTGGTGTTCAGCAGTGTCGCGGTAGGCGGTCGGAGACCGCCATGCAATTTAGCATTGGTTATCATTGTGCCCCATTGGTTCCAGGAGCCAATGACGATGTATGCCGGCGGTGACAGAACGCACCGCCGCGGACGTGTCCGCCATTTTCTATCTGTTCACTCACTTGATACCTGACCTTCAACAGGAGAGGACCTACACTGCAAGTGCTGCTGTGACTTCAGTCTAGAAGCGACAATAGCTACAGTGTCTGGGGAAAGGGCCCCTGTGTTCACCGTGGAGGAGTTGGACAAACTGGTGGATTGGTTCCTCCACAGTACACGCTACTCTACGGTCCTCCAGACAAAAAGGTGAGTACACTGTGAGCATGATGCGTGAGCAATGCCTGTTTGGAGTGTTGTGGAAGGAAGATACATGTGGGGGGGCTAAGGCCTACATGTGAGGATGGTGAGTATATGTGCGTCAGGGCATGGGTGGGAACTGGTGGGCAATGAGTATGACAGCCCGTACGGGAGGGTAATTTCCTTTCATCCTGTACCCTTGCTCTAGGTCAGCACCCACCAGAAGAAGGGTATCTGGCGTGTCATCACCAAGGTAGTGCGGACCCTGGGGGTCTATCACAGATGGAGCACCCACTGCAGCAAGAGATGGGAGGACCTGCTCCGCTGGAGCAAGAAGATGGCGGAGGCCCAGCTGGGGCTGTCCTCCCAACGTGGAAGGGGTGCCCGTCGCACCATGACCCCCCTGATGTTACGGATCCTGGTTGTGGCATATCCGGAGTTGGATGGGCGCTTGAGGGCATCACAGCAGCCACAAGGGGGTGAGTACAGTGTCATTCAGTTGACTCGGCGTGCTTTACAAAGTGTCTGGGTGGGGGATGTGGGCTGTGGGTTACCCTAGGCCAGGGCGAACTTGGTAGGGTAGGTCCCTTGTTAGGCTGGCTCTGAGGCACTCCAACCCCAATAGTGTTAGTGAGCATCTACAACTAGTCAGGCTCCAGTGGGTTCCAGGTGTGCAGCAAATGGTGTTAGGCATAGTACCCCATGGGCAGGTGATTTTTCTACTAATTACTAGTTCATGGCCTACTACATTGGGCTGCTCCCTGTTTGTTGTGCCCGCCAACGGTAGTGGTGTTGCTGGCATTGACCATGTGTGTTTTCTGTCTTTCCCCCCCTTCTTGATTTGTCACCCTGTTGTTGTGTGCATTAGCATCATCTGGTGGAGGAGCAGAGGCACCGGTGATGGAGGGAGCTGAATCCCACATGGCCCATGAGGGTGAATCTACGGAGTCTGAAGGCACCAGTGGGACTGAGGGCGAGGGGAACTCCACGACAGGGACAGTAGGGAACACCAGCGACTGCAACTCCTCCTCTAATGGAAGCTCCCGTGTGGTGGCGGGCACCTTTGTGCCCACCGCAACAACAGGTACAGCTGCCACCCCCCTACCAGCACCGCCCTCCCAGCAGCCCCTCAGCGTGTTTCCCGTGCCGCTTTCAGACTCTGGTCTCAGCACTGATGGCAGCCATTGTCCCTGTGTCTAGCCTCCCCCCTCCAACTTCCACTACCCAGACCCAATCCCCTCTATCGCACCCTATCCCAAGCATACTTTCAGGCCAGCATGCACACACATCAACACACAAAAGTGGATCAGGTAAACATAAGCACCACACATCCCACAGGCACTCACATAAACACCATACCCATGCAGACACAACAACATCCACTGCCTCCACTGTGTCCCCCTCCTCCACATCCTCCATCTCCCTCCCAGTATTGTCTCCACTCACACCTGCAAGCACTACATCCTCAGCCACTACGTCCATCACTAGCACGCACATCACTACACACCGCTCATGTGCAATCACCACCCCCACTACCATTCACACGTCCCCTGTGTCCTCTCCCAGTGTGTCTGTAAGCCCTTCTCCTAAAGTACACAAACGCAGGCACACACCCACTCAACAGCCATCCACCTCACAACAGCCTCCAACCCATGCACCTTCACCCAAACTCAGCACCTCCTACAACCACTACCTCTTCCTCCACTCCCAAACCCCCTCCATCTTCCCATCCCAGTGTGTCAAAAAAACTTTTCCTAGCTAACTTTGACCACTTCCCTACACCCCCCGTCCTTCCCTAGGGCCAGGCTGTCTAGCTCCAAGCCCAGTACCTCAGCCATCAAATCTGCATCCGTTGTGGTCCCTGCTAGTCCAGTACGGTCTAAGGGGGCACCAGTCAGACCTTCCAGTGTGCCACTGACAGAAAAGAAGGACCACACTATTCCACCACCTGTAAAGGTCAAACAGGGGCCACCTTCTAGCAGGGGACAGTCACACTATCCACCCAGCAAGGCCTCACACAAACACTGAGTGGACAGTGCCAAGGTCCCTGCATCAACTGTCAAGATGGGGAAGGGCCACAAGCCAAAGGGCACAACACCTCTGGGCACAATGTCACCTGGTGAGGGGCTGGTGAGCACCAAATCATCAGGGATGGCAGCCACATGCACCACAGTCACCACCGCCGCTCCGACCGCCACCTGCACCGCCACCTGCGCTGCTGCTGCCACAACATCAGTCTGCAGCATCCTCCCCAAGGATTAGCCATCCGAGGCTGCCGGAGAGGGTATGGTGTCTCCATCCACCGCAACAGTCACTTGCACCACGGCCAGCACTGGCAGCATCTCCGCCACAGCCACCGCCGCCTGCACCACCATCATCACTGCCACATGCACAGCCGAAGCCACTCTGTCGGACGTCAGCCCCATCCCCAGTGTGCAGCCGTCAGAGTCTGCAGGTGACGTTCCGGACCCTGGACACGCCACTTGAGACACCACCTCCAGCACTGACACGAACCAGCAATTGCCAGCCTAAGTCGCCGCAGAAGGGAGTGTGGGTCTGCCTCCATGGAATATCATTCTACCTGTTCCAGGTACATCGCGTGGCTGAGACACCCAGGTGAGACGAAGTCAACTGCCACACCCCAGGTGCAGCATCACTGGGCACAAAGCCCCCTCCAGAACCAGTGGAGAAAAGCATCCACTAACCTAGTCCTTGGCAGGATGAAGCACTCTGGCCACAAAGCCCCCTCCAAAACCAGTGGGGAAGGCATCCACAAAAGAGACTGTGGCCTTGCACTCCCCAGGACCAAGCAGTGGGCAGTGCACCCACTTGAGAGACTTGAGACTGTGGCTTTGCACTCCCCAGGACCAAGCAGTGGGCAAACCACGCACTTGAGAGACTTGAGACACTGTGGTTTTGCACTCCCCAGGACCAAGCAGTGGGCAAACCACCCACTTGAGAGACTTGAGAGACTGTGGCTTTGCACTCCCCAGGACCAGACAGTGGGCATGGAGCCCCTTCGAGGAGCAGTGGTGTTGTACCATCATACTGCTGAGGTGCCTCGCCTCCCCTTCCCCCTGAGGTGCCTGTTTTTTTTTTTACCTGATGCCCCTGCAGTGTTCTCTCCGTTTTGAGGCAGGTGTCATGTTTGGGCTTTGCCCATGCTTTTTGGGACCACTGGTCCACGGACATTTCATGGGACAGTGTAGGGACTTGTGTACTTGCTGCAAATATTTGTGTATACTGATTATTTGCTGTTCTCTTGGGCTATCTGATTGTTCGAATCTTACACTAGTTAAACTCATTTTGTTTTGTCCTTGCGTTCTTCCAGGGGGTAACGGGGTGTATCTGTGTTGTTATTGGATATGTGTGTGTTGTTGTGGGTGGGGGTGTTGTGTTTTGCGTGTGTGTGTCACTCTCTATTCCCTCCTTCCCTCCCCTGTGTGCTAGGTGCAGTACTCACCATTCTCATTGCTGCTTTCTTTCCACTTCGTGGTGTATTAATAGATATAGCAACATGGGCAGGACCTGTACCTCAGGCTCCATGGCGTCCTGGTTCTTCGTTGAGTGTCGAGAGGTGAGTGGTTTCCCTTCTGTGTACTGTTTCCGCTGTGCTTTTGATGGCGCTGGTACCGCCCCTGAAAAGCTGGCGGATTGGTGCCTTGTAATAGTGTGGGTGGTACATTGTCGTCCGCCTGTCTGTTGGTGGTGACCGCCTCAGTGTTTGTTGCTATCGCCGTGGCGGTCGGAGTGCTAAGGTGGCTATTGGTGTTGGCGGTTTCCACCATGGTCGTGATTTTTTTAACTGCCAGCCTGTTAGCGGTATTACTGCCAATTTAACACCGACCTCCAGGGTTGTAATGAGGGCCATAGTCCCCTACTATGTATTTACATATGTATTTATTTATTACTGTAGTCCTACTGTACTAGAGAAAAAATAATACACATAAATAAAGAAATACAATAAAAAAATCGATACAAAATAAACAACAAAATAAAAGAAAATGTACTCTTGCTTAAGCTTTACTCTGTCTCCCCATCACTCTATGTCTCAATCAATCTATCCTCCTTCCCCACTCTGACTCATCCTAAACTCATTCTAATACTTTGATCTCCAAAATAACCCGGCTTAAGTTCTTTTCCCCTCTACCGGATTTAGCTCACCCCAAACCTCAGTTTCCTACTATGATCTCCCAAACAGCCCTACTAAATTTTCCCTCATTTATCTCACCTTTGACTCATCCAAAACCACTTTTACCACTATGATCTGCCTAACCCTTTTTCACAGACTCTTCTCTCCTCCAGCTCTACTTTACTCATACCAAACCTCATTCTATTACTATAAACTCCCAATTAATACTTCTGGATTCTTCCTTCCTCTATCCCTCCATTAGTCTAGTCAACCCAAATAACAAACTCACATATCCTCCGCTCAAATTAACTCATACTAATACTATTACTTTACTCACATTTCTCTATACTAATCCACCACTAATTCCTCTTGGGTTCCGGAGAAGCGTGCTACTCGGCGAAAAGCGCTCTGACACCTCATCAGGTGTAGTAAGCGCTATATAAATAAAATTAAAGTTACAATTACAAATCTTAACCGTTTGAGCCAAGAAGGAATTCCCACCAGCATAAGATTTGATAAAAGTAGGGAAAGTTAGGAGTAAAGTAGTCTAGATTGAAGTACGACTTTATGATAGGTACATACATTTCTACTCAAGAAAACACAGCTGTCAAGTTTTCACATTTCAATGGTTTTGTTGTACTTATGAGTGACATTCTAATGCTAAATGAGCAACACTTTGAGTGACACTTTGTCACAGGTAAACCAAGCAATGGGGCTTGAAACAGAATGCATTAACATCAGTGACCACCGGCTCTATTACTAACCAATCCAGCCAATGCCCGTGAGAGGATTATAAGTCATATTGTAACAAGGGACTGCTGTTTAACATATCTTAGTGTTACTGATGTTGAACTAATTTAATTGCACTTGAGTTTTATTTTGCTGACATGCATCTTTCACCTGTTTTTAAACGCCCAGATCAGTTGTTATGTTATATGTGGACTTTTTTCTTTTATATAAACACAGTACAGTGCTCTGAAACCCATTTGGGTGGAATTGCATGATAATGAGAAACAGTTCAGCATTTAGTGCTGGTCTTTCAAGTTCAGTCTCTGGGTGAGAAAACTTCTGTGGTTGACGCCCAATTTCTTACATTGCACTTGCATAATCTTTATTACATTTCAAATCATGCCATTATTTTCGGGTCTGAAAACCAGGTGCCTTGGCAACTTGTATAAGCTGATGACACCTATTTAGGAAGGCACAAGGGTTACTGTCTGTTTACATGAGATGAGCTTGTTCCTCTCCTCTTGCAGTCTCTAATCAGTGCGGTGCAGCTCGATCAAGGCTTGTGACATGTCACAGTGACTCAAAGTAAGAGGTTACTAAAGAATGGACAAGTAAAACTCTGCAGTCCCATGGAGAGGCAAAGAACAACGGAACCTATTGCAGGTACCTTCATCCATGTAAATGGAGGAACATCTGTATTTTATATACCTGTGTGTGCACACAGTGTTACGTAGAACATTTTTCATCCTGGCCCACATTAGAAAAAGCTGCACTCACCTATTGCTCCCCTGAGTTCCTGACTGCAGGTTGCCTGCCCATAGCAGCAAGCTGCAAAATTGGACAGAATGATGCATCCGAAAGCACCATTGGACCCTTCCGCCTCTGGCAGCCAAGCTGCTCAAGGGTCACCGTCACAGCCTTGTCTGAGTAGGTTGAGCACCAGAGTAAAAAGTAAGACACACTATAGTTTATTTGGGTCAGGTGTGTACCTTACGGCCTGGAAAAATAAGGAACAGGAACCTTGGAAAGCTGGGTACGAGGTGTTTGCTGTTTTGAAATGCAAGGTCTCGAAATCCAGGTGGCCCAAGGAGGCAGGACCTGATCTAAACATAAAGAAAGATCCACCTTAGCTCCTGGCTGCACCAAAGAGGGTGGTTGGATGGGGCTAATTGTTTTAAATATTAACTCATTTAAAGTTTTGTGACCATAGCAACAAGTCACTCCCAGGACTAGCTCACTCGTCAAAGCTGCCTGACAACATCAGTAGCAGTCAGATGTGCTCACTGCTGCCTTTATAGTTCAATTATGCAGGAGCTTTAATTATGCGTGACTAAATAATTCAGAATTTAACCTTGCCAAATACGCATAATGTGCACAGAAAAAAAGTGGTAAATGCCCAAGCCCCACATGCTGGCTTTTTTGCCGGAGACAGAACTGGCTACCAGCAGTATACAAGACACAATGGGGGTGATTCTGATTGAGGCGGGCGGCGGTAGCTGCCCGCCTCGTGGGAACCGCCATATGGCCGCTCCGTGGTCGAAAGACCGCGGAGGCCATTCAGGCTTTCCCGCAGGGCTGGCGGGCGACCGCCAGAAGGCCGCCCGCCATCCCAGCGGGAAACCCCTCCCCACAAGGAAGCCAGCTCCGAATGGAGCCGGCGGAGTGGGTATGTGCGACGGGTGCAGTTTGCACCCGTCGCGTATTTCAGTGTCTGCATTGCAGACACAGAAATACACAGTGGGGCCCTCTTACGGGGGCCCCTGCAGTGCCCATGCCAATCGCATGGGCACTGCAGGGGCCCCCAGGGGCCCCGCGGCACCCCCTACCGCCATCCTGTTCCTGGGGGATCCCCATGGGGGATTCCAAGGACAGCGGAAAACCGGCGGGAGACTGCCGGTTTTCCTTGTCTGACCGCGGCTGAACCGCCGCGGTCAGAATGCCCTGCGGCGCACCGCCGGTCTGTCGGCGGTGCTCCGCCGGGGTCAGAATGACCCCCAATGTGTCAGTAAACTTGTCAGGATGAAGGAGTTAAAATCGGGACAGACCTACCTGGACTGTGCCAATGTCAACATCTCGCACGAGTCCAGTGCTGCACCTGGAAAAGAAAATACAGCAAACATTTGCATTTTGGATGAAGCGGTTGTGGAAACAAAGGAAGGACCACATGCATCACTGAGGCACATAAAAAGAGAAGAAGGACTCAAGAGGGAGATATGAAAGAAGGAACGGAGAGGGTGTGGTGTAATGCCCAGAGCTGCCGACCTTGGAGCTGGGATACCAGGTTTGAGCTTCGGCGTCGACTCAACATCCTGTGATTCTGTGCAAATCACTCAATTTCCCTGTGCTTACCAAAAATCAAGGCTTTTAAATGCAGGGTAATAAGCGATATATAAACGCAATTTATGTTAAATGTAACCACGAGGGCGCTCAGGGAAACAAAAGGGAGAAAGGGGTTAGGGGTGGGTGCACGGTAGGAGGGTGACTTAGAGGGTCATTATGACCCCGGCAGTCAGTGTTAATGAGGCAGTAGTACCGCCAACAGGCTGGCGCTACATACCGCCACATTATGACATTGGCGGATTGGCTGAAGCCAACCTGCCAATATACCACACCGACCGCCATGGCAGTAGCAGCTGCCAGGCCGGAGATAAGAATCTCCAGCCCGGCGGCCGCTAATGAACTGCCGGTGGCATTTTGACCTTGCCTACCACCTTGGTTTTTGTGACGTTCTAAATGGCATGAAAACCATGGTGGTAGGTCCATCAGTGACAACAAATTCCTTCCCTGTCACTGATAGGAGATTAACACTGCTCAGATGCCCCCACCCCCTTCCAATCCCCCACTCCCCCGTACAAGCACACTCGCAGACACGCACCACGCATACAGACACTCACTCACACAGGCATACACACATTCATACATGCATGCATCCATCCATTCATGCACACATCCGTACCACATTCACACTGACACGCAGACACACATTCACATTTCCATTCATACATGCGTTCTCATACATGCATACATGCATGTAAACAACACTACACACACATTCGCATTCATTCACACACTCACACATTCATGCACACACCCCCACACACACACACAACACCCCCTGCCTCCCCTCCCTTGTCAGAAACCCAACTTACTTGCATCCAGGGGGTCTTCTGGCAGGGGACGAGACAGGGTGCTGCTACCGCCAGCAGCGCCCGCCCGCCTGCCAGCAGAACACCGCCATAATACGGCTGGGGGTGGTCTACTGGCATTGCGCTACTGGTGGTAGCAGCACTACCTTAACACTTCTGCCAGTATGGCCACAGCCGGATTTCTGCCCTTCTTGTGGCAGAAATCTTGCTGTGGTCATAATTTGGCGGCCGGATGTTAGCCGCAGTGACAGTCTTTTGGCGGCCGTCACGGCGGCGGTAGGCAGCACTTACCGCCAGTGTCATAATGTCTACCTTGCCCTGGGAAATAGAGATGTGACATAACATTCAGAGCTGCCAACTTTGGATCTGGGAAGCTGAGTTTGAGTCTCCATGTAGGCTCTTCCCGTGTGCTAAAACAAAAACTATAAAAACGTAACTTTCAATCAAAGGAGCAGTTAAGAGAGTATCATGAATTTAAGTTTGTTTACGCATGAATACAAAGCTAAATTGTTTCATTGACACAAACCAAGTGCACTGAAACAAACCATTGGACACATAGCAAAACACCAGCAGTAAACTAACAAACCCAGCTGAGGCAAAAGAAACAAGGAAAAAATAGTCGCTGATGCAGATGTTATAATGGGACAAGTGGAAGGGTACAAGTACTGAGGGCATTCTCCATGGGAGTAGACAAGGGAGAAAAAGGTATGACATATAGGAAAGATTAGCCACTTAGAAGCAAGGATGTTTACAGGAAATTGTCATAAACTAATGAGAAGCAGTCGGCAGACTTGTAGCCCACAAAGAAGTATACACTAAAGTATATACCTGAAGTCTTGAATGCTCAACCTAAAAAACAGAAAGGGCTGAGAACCCGTGTCAACATGGTCAGCATGAACTAGGCTCAAGTACAGATTATGTACATGTTGGTTTAGAAAACACGTTGGCCAACTTGGGTATCAGGAGGGCAATATTGGAACTGTACACCAAAATCCACACTTCCGTTCGTTCATATGTGAGGTTTCTGCTTCTCATGTGGTTCTATTCTATGGGCTCAATTCAAGGAAATGCTTGTTTTGGTCGAGTTTTGGCTATATCAGGTTTCCAAAAAGCAATGCTGAACTGACAGCTGTAAAGAGATGCTTGCCGACCAGTTCATATTTTCCAAGCACTCTTGGATGTCAGGATTATACCAGCATATCATTCTTCCCACCCTGGTTCAGGTAACACTCAAGAATAGAAAGATTATTTACTCCAGAAATACTTAAGTGATATATAACACTGGCCTGCTACCTACACACCTCTATATCAGTTAGGCAGGATCAGCACATGATGCCTCTATCACGAGGGAATGCAGTTTCTTAGGAGATATGACAACTTTGCCATACAAATTAACTTGTTACTGGGTGAGTACTGACATTATGTACAATAACACATGCAGGGCCTAGTCACAAACGGAACTTTGTAGTACATTTAATAGTACTATATTAGTACTCCTCAGGTACAACCTCTCCTATCTTTTTTGTGTTGGTTACAAGGCCTGGCCAAGTTTGTGGAACATAAAATATGGTTGTTCATTTACTAGTAGTATATTTACAGTTCTAAATTATGTTTATGGAGACTCCACTCCCTAAACAGGGGGGGGTGGTGACATGTCTGTATCCAGGAGTAACTTTACACTCAGAAACGTTGAGTGTGAGTAAACTTACTTCTAGGTGTAAGTATAAATTTACATGTAAGTAATCTGCAGTTTGCCTTTGGTACTCCTATGAATAGGCTGTTTATAAAATGAGGTGCACCATGGCGCAGGGTAGGGGGGAATAGCATGAGAATTCCTGATGCTATTGATGTACTCTGCCGGGGTAGTGCCAACATGTTGGAGCTACTCCTGCAGGGTACATAAGGGGCCTTTTTATTCCATAGCATGCCCCCCTTTAATGCCTGCTTTGAGCAGGCGTATAAAAGTGCTGGAAACAATGGTGCAAAGAAATCTCTTAGATTTGGCACAGGCATAATGCGGTGCAAGGGTTTACAAAGTGGTGCAATGCATGCACTGCTCCACTTTGTAAATATGGCATGTGCAAAAAGCACTTTAGCGCTGCCTTGGAGTAAATCAAATGATGCTATGGCTGCGCTAAGGTGGTGCTAGGACCTCTTAAATCATGTCCTTGGTCTTTACAAGAACCAGGTTACTTCTTTTGTACTCTGTGTCAAGGACTGAATTTTAAGAACATATGTTAAGTCTCTTTTATGATTGGAAATGGAAACCTCTTACAGCAGCCATTGTGCTACCCTGCAGGGAGCAGTAGAATTAAAAGGTGTCAAATGTCTCCTTAAGAGCGCCTCACTTAGAGAGTGAAATACAAAGGGGCATATTTACAAGCCCCTAGCATCACCTTGTGCTGCCCCAGAGGCATTCTTTATTACGCTAAGGCTTTTTTAAGGAGCCTTTCTCCTGCACTGTATCTACAAAGTGGGGCAACGCTTGCGTTGTACCACTTTATAAAACCTTCCACCACATTATGCCTTCTCCAGGCATAATGAATGCAAAGAGAGCGTTCTAACGCAGGAAGGCCCAAAAATATTGTGCAGTGAAACTTACAAGATTTTAGTCCGTATTTTTTTCTGTCATTTTTAATGCCTGCTCAGAGCAGGCGTTAAAATGACGCACCCTTTTTAATCAGTGGGCCTCCTTGTGCTTTGCTGCACTAGTGTCACATTTTGGGGGATAGTGCAGCAAAGTGACAAATTTTGATGCTATTTTCCTATCGACCGCCATGGTCGGCCGTACTGTAAATACGGCACAACCATGGTGTTGTTAGATGGGGCAGCGGAGACGCAAGATAAACACTTTCTTGTAAATATGTCCCAACAGTACAAAAACTTCATAGACAATCCTCTGGCTTTCGAATGAAGATACAGTTTAATGTGGAAGTGGTTAACAAAGCTCCAAATTCATGAGACAGGGAAAGTGAAAAAGCCAAGCAAGAAATCCAAATGTAGAATCCAATAGATGTAGCATCTACCAGAAGCAAAATGCCTCCTTACATGTGATTTAAACAAGAACTTAAATCACAGGAAAAAGACACTTCTTTCTGTTCGATTGGGAACCTCAGAAACATTGTATGGAGTCAGTCTAGTATCCTGGAAATTACAGTTTATAATTCTTTCCTGAAACTCATAATAATTGTTTGGTACACAAAGACTCCTCAGGTAGACATCCCTGCCCAGTGCTGAATTCTGCATTTCCACCTCTACTATTTAGGCCCGATTCTCCATGCAGCTTTCAAAACACCCCTGCAGACTGCAAGCATGGAGATGACAGAGCTGTCCAGGTGGTGAGAATGCTTAACCATGCACTAAGTGCAAGGTCCAGCAGCATGCCTCAAAAGAGTGCAAGGAGCGCTCTGTCTTCTCTTAAATGCCTGCTAGCTCTGGTTATCTTTCAGCACAGCTATTGGAGCATACATAACACTCTGTAATGACTTGCTGGCTCACCAGCTTTTTCTTTTTTTTTTATAATGAGGTCTTTCATGACATTGTTGATAACTGCCTCATGAGCTATATTTGCAAATTCCTAATAAACTCCGACCAGACAGTCCAACATGTTCATGTTTTGCAGAAGCTTTGACAGAATTGTCTTTATGCAAAGGTGGCAAAATGTGTCTTTCACACATATTCAGTGGAATTTCATGGTTTCTTCCTGACCCAAGAATTCATTTACATGAATACTATAAAGGTGAATGCTATTTTACAATGGCCAATCCTATCCACCATCACAGAAGGGCAGAGCTTCTTTTTTCTAGACCCGTTTTATCCACTTAGTTGATTGAGTTACTACAAGGAGTAACTCAATAGGAGTCAGACTCGATCAGATCCTGGAATCTGAAACTGCTTTTCAAACATCGAAAATCTGATTTATGTCAGTACCTGTTTTACATCATTCCAATCCAGAACAACATTACGTTGTTGAAGCTGATGCATCAAGATAGAGTCATGAGGGATACTAGCGTGCCTGATCCTTAGTAAGTAAACTTACAAGGGGGCGCATATAGGTCGATGAATCTTTTGGATCGCATAGAGTATCCTAGTCAAGCGGTAACCAATGGATCATCAATAAACATCATAATCAACAAGTAAACACCATGAAAAAAAACCTATCTAATAAGAAAATACCATCATTCTCAAAATAGTTAATTGTTTTTATTCCCTATTAGCTACAATTCTAATCAAAACCTTTAATTCAAAATCTAATCTGTTAATTAAACTTTATTAGCATCATGAGCAACAATTCACCAGTCGTTATAGATAAGCAAAAACGAGCATCCACACAAGTCAGCATTTTATTTAACATTGAATAATTCAGCAATGCAAGTCAGTCAGTCAACTGTCACCCTTGTCAGCCTACCTATCTCAAATTAGCATCAGCATGTGGGTCTTCATGCAAAAACAATTTAGCCAAAAATCATTAATTTGGAAAAATCTACCTAAGAGGGAAAAACATTTTAAACAGCGCAATTGGTACCTAGAAGGAAAAGCACACATTTGTCAGTCAGCATTTTATAGCTACCTATCCAAGATAGATCAGCAACAAGTCAGTCTTCGTCTCCAGGCCATCAGTCATCTGCAAGAATCAGGCTCACAGAGAACAAGCCCAATTTTCAGCACTTCAGACAGCGTCTCCTGATTTCATCAACTTTCACCTCTCTGCTCTCCGCTCTCTTCTAATGTCATGACTTTTTATTAGGGTCTCTCAGTCCGTCCCACAAATTGCTCAGGGGTTATGATTCTAACCTATAGTTTTGTTTACCACTTGTTTGCGTCGGTTCAAGCATCAAGTTCCATTAATATGATTGGTCCTTCTGTTGATGAAAACATCATCTGGCTCTTCAGGTAATAAAATTGTTGCCCACAGTCTTTCAGTCAGTGCTTCCATTGTTCAAGTCCTGGGAAAGTACATTTAGCCTACTATACACATAATTGTATCAATTTGTTCTGATTGTCTCCTGTCCGCTGGTACATTGCAGAAAATTCTAGCAGAGCTCATCTGAACTCTGTACAGTTTAAGGTCCTTTTCTCCAGTTCGAGTCCTCAGCAGCTCATCGCATTTCCACGGTTAAGCAAGCAAGGCCCATCGCCGACCAGGTCTCTAGTTCGGCTAAGTTAAGGATACGAAGCATCATAAAACATAGATTATACCATCAATTATGGCATATTAATACATAATTTTTATATTTTGCATTATTTTAGTACGTGTTAACATAATGGTGACAACTCCCCGTGGGCACATTTTAATAATTACGCATTATTTTCAATTATTAATTTAATTTGTCATTATTTCTCATTAGTATGTATGCGCAAATCATTAGAATATTCTCATGTTAGCATATCTACTCCAACAGTCCCTCCTTTGATGACTAAATATGTCATCACACCTTTCCCTTGTCAATCATTTACAAATTACTTTCAGCTACATTTTTATCTCTTCTGCTTATATTTTCCCTATAGATTCTTCTTATGGGTGGTTCTTCACTCCTCTGATTATTTTTAGCCCTATTTAGTTTAATTTTCTGCCATAATTTACATCCCCCACATAATCCTAATATAGCAATGACCACAATTAATATTCCCTGGACAATTTTCCACAGTATCCCACCCCAAATTTGACTAAACCAATTGCCTACAGTAACAAATCCATTTCTGACATTTTCCCAAACTCCTGGCTCCTTCAGCTCTTTCAAATCCTTACTTGCATTAGTTAAATTAGTAAGCAAATCCTTTATCTCTTTCTCATTTTCAGGTATATATGAACAACAATGCATTGCATTAATCATTTTACAGACTCCTCCATCCTTCGCTAATATTATGTCTAGAGCAAGCCTATTTTGAAGCGTCATAGCTCTATCCACAGCTAATTATGTGTTAGTAAAAGTATAGCTCCTGTAAAGTTGGATAACATATTATCTACTATAGTTGACAGCTTTCGTATCTTATTTGCATTCAATATAACTCCTACAGAAGGAATTACTGCTCCAAAAATATCCCTTACTATTGCAAAGGCTGTCTCTCTCCTTTGTCTAATTTGGTGTAACTTAGTCATTTTCGGTATCTTTTTCAAATCATCTATTTGATAAATCTTAGGAAACACTATTCCGAAGTAACATGTCCCATACCATCCCTTAGGAAGATGGTAATAAGCATTAAGTCCACAAATATAATAGATTCCAGGAATCACAGGGTCTGCACCATTCAGCATAAATGTCCACTTACTCTGAAACAGAAACACATGCCTACATTCACTCGTTCCCACAAATAAAGTGTCAGGGGGTGATTTTGGCCTATATATACAAAGCTTTGCTACATGTAATCCATCTAAGGCTAGTTTCCCTTGTGTTTTAATATCAGTTTTAGCATAATCATTCTTGTAAGTTCTCTTCTCTAACCCTTTCTCTAGTTTTTCTTTTAGTGCTTTCCTCCTGTCGTCAGTATGCCCAATAAAGCTCTTTTCCATAGGTGTTAATAAGCAAGTCAAATTGTTATGATGTGCAAAAGCTGTGCCAAATTATCATCTAACTAATACTGATCATGATCATTAGCTATCTTACTCAAATATCTAATTATAGGAACAAAAGAAAATACCATATCATAATTCAAATAAAAATATTGAATATACTCCTGATTATAGAATCGAGTTAGTAGCAAACTACAAGCTATACCGTAAGTCAGAGGTAGACTATGCTAAGTGACCCCTTTTTCCACAGATGAAGGTATTTGCGTACACACAAGACAATCCCTTGCATTCATCGTTTCCACATACTCACTCAATAAATGATAAAAGATGTTGGAAGACAGGTCTCCCTGTGCGTTAGTATAACCATGCAAATATTGCTCATCCAATTTGAACTTCTCTATAGCTGTTAGTGTAGTAGTCTCAAGAACAGATGTAACCTTAGCTTCTCTCACCTCATGGATTGACATTCCCACAATCATTATAATAAACAATATTCCACACACGATCACCATTCCTACACTCAAATATCTACAATACCTAATGTGCCTTGTGTTGTTATCTAATCTAGTCATGATCTGTAAAGAATCAGAAAGCAGAATTTAAACTCCAGATTAATATGCAAAACGAAAAAATAAAAAATAAAAAAAAGACTTATTTTTTTTGTTTGTTTTTTCTTTTCTTCGACTTCACACAACAAGACCCCTTTACTTCCTTTGTCAAAATCGGTTAGCAGCTGGGCATCTCCAGGATAATGGGTGTCATATCAGGCTATCTTTTCCGGTAAAATCGTTAATCTCAGTTTCTTCTCCTTTTGCTAAATGACTCAGTCTACTGATTTTTTCCTTCAGGTTGCATTAACATACTGATTTGGGACTTCTCCATTGAAACAAAAAGACATAAACTTGTTTTGCCAATCACTTGTTGCAGTATATGCCCACTCTGGTCCTGCGTATTTTCGACTTGCTACTCTCTTTCTTTTCAACCTCCTTTCTCCTGTCAGTTCTCCGTCACTCAATTCGTCTTTCTTTGCGGTGTCTACTTCTTCCTCCATTGTTTCATTTATAACCAAGTCTTTTTTCTTGCCTATTTGAGACTCAGGCCAGTGATCTCCTTTTCTCGCTCTTTCTGTTAACAATCTCTTCAAGATCGGACTTTTCTTCTTCACCTTATCTGAAGTGCCTTCTTTTGATGGACCTGCAATGGGTTCAGGAGGAGTCAGATCCCTTTGGCTTTGACCTGTCTCAACTCTTTCCCCCTCTGGCTCTGGCACTTAGGGGGTCATTCCAACTTTGGCGGGCGGCGGAGGCCGCCCGCCAAAGTTCCCCCGCCAGAAGACCGCACCGCGGTCAAAAGACCGCGGCGGTCATTCTGGCTTTCCCGCTGGGCTGGCGGGCGACCGCCAAAAGGCCGCCCGCCCGCCCAGCGGGAAAGCACCAGCAACGAGGATGCCGGCTCCGAATGGAGCCGGAGGAGTTGCTGGTGTGCGACGGGTGCAGTTGCACCCGTCGCGATTTTCAGTGTCTGCCAAGCAGACACTGAAAATAAATGTGGGGCCCTGTTAGGGGGCCCTGCAGTGCCCATGCCAGTGGCATGGGCACTGCAGGGGCCCCTAGGGGCCCCACAACACCCGTTCCCGCCAGCCTGGTTCTGGCGGTGAAAACTGCCAGAACCAGGCTGGCGGGAAGGGGGTCGGAATCCCCATGGCGGCGCTGCTTGCAGCGCAGCCGTGGAGGATTCACACGGGCAGCGGGAAACTGGCGGGAAACCGCCGGCTTCCCTTTTCTGACCGCGGCTTTACCGCCGCGGTCAGAATTGCGCTTGATGCACCGCCAGCCTGTTGGCGGTGCATCCTCCAACCCCGGCCCTGGCGGTCCATGACCGCCAGGGTCGGAATGACCCCCTTAGTCTCCTTGCATTTCAGCACTCTTTGTTCTTGTGAGGACCTAACCTATGCATGGATCTTTTGTCACTTCTGTTGGATTGATTTCTCGTTCTTCCTCCTGAATTTCCACACTCTCGTCTCTTACTGGGGTGATCGATCCTTCTTCCCCCAATTTTGGGTCTACTTGCGGCTCAACCTGCTTCGGTTTTGGTTCAGGTAGGACTATTTGTTTTGCAGCTGCTGATGTTCTCAGCAACACTTCTTCGTGATCCTGAGGACTCACCACTTTCTTTGTGTAGCTTGCATGTATCCAGTTAGGCAATACTGCACACTTCACAGCTGTTGTAGTTGTCAGCACCACTTGATATGGACCTCTCCATCATGGCTTTAGGCAAGTCTTTCACACATGCTTTTTGATCACGACCCAATCTCCCGCTCTTAGGTAGTGGCCTGGGTCATGGATAGGGGGCAGGGTAACGGCTTGTACCTACTGAGAAAAAGATCGAACCACATCAGCTAGACCCTTGCAGTAGTCCAACACCATATCATCTGTAATATTGACAAGAGCATTGGCTGGTATTGCTGGCAATCTCATTGCTCTTCCCATACGAATCTCATGCGGGGACAATCCTGTCTTCCTGTTGGGTATATTTCTCATTGACATCAACACTAAAGGCAATGCATCCGGCCATTTTAGATTTGTGGCAGCGCACATTTTGGAAATTCTTGATTTCAGAGTACCATTCATTCGTTCTACAAGTCCTGACGCCTCTGGATGTTAGCTGCAATGGAGCTTCTGTTCAATGTTTAGTGCTGCACATAAGAGCTTAATCACTTCGTTACTGAAGTGCGTTCCCCTATCTGATTATAAAGAGATCGGGAATCCGAACCTTGGTATCAGTTCTCTAAGGAGTAACTTTGCAACTGTGAGACTATCATTTCTGCGGGTGGGGTATGCTTCAATCCAATGACTAAACACACACACAATCACCAACATGTACTTCAGTCCACCACATACAGGCATCTCAATGAAATCAAATTGCATTCTGCTGAATGGTCCTCCTGCTCTTCCAATGTGGCTCAGCTTAACAACTGTCATTTTTCCTACGTTTAGTTGCTGACAGATCATACATCTGTGACATACTGCTTCAGCTGCTTGTCTAAATTTCGGATTGAAGAAATCAACCTTGAACAGCCTAATCATGGCATCCCTTCCGATGTGTGCCTGACCATGGTAATACCAGGCCATCGGAGTCAACAGACAATTCGGCAATACCATCTGACCCTCCTAAGATACCCAGATCTCATCTGGTCTTTGTACACATTTCAGCTTTGTCCACAGTTTTTTCTCTTCCTTGTCTGCATTTTCTTGTAATGTTTTTAATTCTTCTAGAGTATCGCTTATTTTCAATGTAAAACTTGTACAACTGGTCTCTTCTTCTGACATCAATTCCCACTTGTCCTTGAACGATATACAGTTCAGGGCACAAAGCATTCCAACCTGATCTGCATACCTATTTCCCTAGGAAATGCAATCTGGCGTTTTTTGATGAGCACTGCATTTTACCACAGCAATCTCTTCAGGTAATTGAATTGCATACAGTAATTATTTGATCCTGTCACCATTTCGTACTGGGGTTCCACTTGAGGTCATGAAACCTCTTTGCGACCACAATTGACCAAAATCATGAACAATTCCAAAACCATACTGACTATCAGTGTATATTGGGGCGTATAAAACATGCTAGGTAACGCTTACTGACATACTCGTAAAAAATACTCCGGTTGGTTCGGTCACGATGCTCATTTTACAGAAACTAAACCTCAACAGGAAGCACTTACCAATATAAACGTAGCAGGTGCCCCAGTTGAAGCTCAGCTTCTGGAAAGGACAAGCCACCCTAACTCTCGGGCTTGGCAAAGATAAAGCAAGGCTGTGCGCTCAGAGATCCCATAGCAGAAAAAGATCCAGAATCCTTCCTGGAGGTGAACTGATGATGTACTGGAGCGTAATCTGTATCTGACTGTGACGCGCGGGTTCTATCTTCCTCTCCTGGAGGCACAGAGTAGAAGGTTCTCCCTTTATGAAGCACCTGTAAGCTCTGCCCGCTGAGCCACGCCCCGTCCACCCTCGAAGTAGGTAAAGGAATTCCCGCCTTTAACCAGGATGATGGACAGCTTTCCAAAACGACCCCAATGCGTTTACCGCCGACTCCGGTGGTGCGTTGTTGATGCTCAGAAGCACGAGGACACCTCCACAAAGACGCACTAGTAACAATAACATTGCCAAAGGCACACAAGGTTGCTGGAGACGTTTACCCCGTGGCCCATCAGGTACCCCTAGTGTACAATATAAACAGGGTGTATAAAACATGCTAGGTAACGCTTACTGACATACTCGTAGAAAATACTCCGGTTGTGTAGGCCACGATGCTCATTTTACAGAAACTAAACCTCAAAGGAAGCACTTACCAATATAAACGTAGCAGGTGCCGCAGTCGAAGCTCAGCTTCTGGAAAGGACAAGCCACCCTGGCTCTTGGGCTTGGCAAGGATGAAGCACGGCTGTGCGCTCAGAGATCCCATAGCAGAGGAAGATCTGGAGTCCTTCCTGGAGGTGAACTGATGGTGTGCTGGAGCGTGGTCTGTGTCTGACTGTGACGCGCGGGTTCTATCTTCCTCTCCTGGAGACACAGAGTAGAAGGATCTCCCTTTATAAAGCACCTGTAAGCTCCGCCCGCTGAGCCACGCCCGTCCACCCTCGAAGTAGGTAAAGGAATTCCCGCCTCTTACCAGGATGATGGACAGCTTTCCAAAACGACCCCACTGCGTTTACCGCCGACTCCGGTGGTGCGTTGTTGATGCTCAGAAGCACGAGGACATCTCCACAAAGACGCACTAGTAACAATAACATTGCCAAAGGCACACAAGGTTGCTGGAGACGTTTACCCCGTGGCCCATCACGTACCCCTAGTGTACAATATAAACAGGGTGTATAAAACATGCTAGGTAACGCTTACTGACATACTCGTAGAAAATACTCCGGTTGTGTAGGCCACGATGCTCATTTTACAGAAACTAAACCTCAACAGGAAGCACTTCCAAATATAAACGTAGCAGGTGCCGCAGTTGAAGCTCAGCTTCTGGAAAGGACAAGCCACCGTAACTCTTGGGCTGGGCAAAGATGAAGGAAAGCTCTGCGCTCAGAGATCCCATAGCAGAAAAGATCTAGAATCCTTCCTGGAGGTGAACTGATGATGTACTGGAGCGTAATCAGTATCTGACTGTGACGCGCGGGTTCTATCTTCCTCTCCTGGAGACACAGAGTAGAAGGATCTCCCTTTATAAAGCACCTGTAAGCTCCGCCCGCTGAGCCACGCCCCGTCCACCCTCGAAGTAGGTAAAGGAATTCCCGCCTTTTACCAGGATGATGGACAGCTTTCCAAAACGACCCCACTGCGTTTACCGCCGATTCCGGTGGTGCGTTTGTTGATGCACAGAAGCACGAGGACATCTCCACAGAGACGCACTAGTAACAATAACATTGCCAAAGGCACACAAGGTTTGCTGGAGACGTTTACCCCGTGGCCCATCAGGTACCCCTAGTGTACAATATAAACAGGGTGTATAAAACATGCTAGGTAACGCTTACTGACATACTCGTAGAAAATACTCCGGTTGTGTAGGCCACGATGCTCATTTTACAGAAACTAAACCTCAAAGGAAGCACTTACCCATATAAACGTAGCAGGTGCCGCAGTCGAAGCTCAGCTTCTGGAAAGGACAAGCCACCCTGGCTCTTGGGCTTGGCAAGGATGAAGCACGGCTGTGCGCCCAGAGATCCCATAGCAGAAAGATCTAGAATCCTTCCTGGAGGTGAATCTGATGATATACTGGAGCGTAATCAGTATCTGACTGTGACGCGCGGGTTTCTATCTTCCTCTCCGGGAGACACAGAGTAGAAGGTTCTCCCTTTATAAAGCACCTGTAAGCTCCGCCCGCTGAACCACACCCCGTCCACCCTCGAAGTAGGTAAAGGAATTCCCGCCTTTTTACCAGGATGATGGACAGCTTTCCAAAACGACCCCAATGCGTTTACCGCCGATTCCGGTGGTGCGTTGTTAATGCTCAGAAGCACGAGGACATCTCCACAAAGACGCACTAGTAACAATAACATTGCCAAAGGCACACAAGGTTGCTGGAGACGTTTACCCCGTGGACCATCACGTACCCTTAGTGTAGAATATAAACGGGGCGTATAAAACATGCTAGGTAACGCTTACTGACATACTCGTAGAAAATACTCCGGTTGTGTAGGCCACGATGCTCATTTTACAGAAACTAAACCTCAAAGGAAGCACTTACAATCATAATCGTAGCAGGTGCCGCAGTCGAAGCTCAGCTTCAGGAAAGGACAAGCCACCCTGGCTCTTGGGCTTGGCAAGGATGAAGCACGGCTGTGCGCTCAGAGATCGCATAGCAGAGGAAGATCTGGAGTCCTTCCTGGAGGTGAACTGATGGTGTGCTGGAGCGTGGTCTGTGTCTGACTGTGACGCGTGGGTTCTGTCTTCCTCTCCTGGAGACACAGAGTAGAAGGTTCTCCCTTCGTGGAGCACCTGTAATATCCGCCCGCTGAGCCACGCCCCGTCCACCCTCGAAGTAGGTAGGGGAATTCCCGCCTCTTGCCAGGATGATGGACAGCTTTCCAAGGCGACCCCACTGCGTTTGCCGCCGACTCGCGTGGTGCGTTGTTGATGCGCAGGGGCGCGAGGACATCTCCGCGGGGACGCACTAGTGGCAATGACATTGCCGGGGGCACACAAGGTTGCTGAAGACGTTTTGCCCCCGTGGCCCATCACGTACCCTAGTGTACAATGTGGACGCGGCTGATGCCGCGGTTGAAGCTCACCTTCTGGAAAGGACGGCCCACCCTGGCTCTTGGGCTTAGCAGGGATGGGGCGGGGCGGGGCTGTGCGCTCAGAGATCCCATGGCGGAGGGGATCTGGAATCCTTCCTGGAGGTGAGCTGATGATGTGCTGGAGCGTGGTCTGTGTCTGACTGGGACGCGCGGGTTCTGTCTTCCTCTGCTGGAGACACAGAGTGGAGGGTTTCTCCCTTTGTGGAGCACCTGTGGGCTCCGCCCGCTGGACCACGCCCCGTCCACCCTCGAGGTAGGTGGGGGAGTTCCCGCCTTTTACCAGGATGATGGATGGACGACTAAGTATTTTTTACCCATGATTCTAATTATGTATTGTATGTGCAGATGTGTGTGTATAGTCATGTGTGTGTGTGTATAAATATATATATATATGTGTATGTATGTGTATATGTTGTTTCTGTGCCTGGCATGTTTCTATGAATTTCTGCACTCTTTTTATCACACTTATCTACTCATCACTCTTATGTCATGTCTCTATCAAACTATCCTCCATTCTCATTCGGACTCATCCCAAATCCCTTCGACCACTTTCATCTCCTAAATATCTCTGCCTAAGCTCATCCCTCCACCCCCACATCTAACTCACCAAACCTCACTCTACCTCTGTGACCTCCCACACAACCCTACTAAATTCTCCTGCATTCATCTCACCCTGCTACTATGCTCTCCCTAACCCTTCCACATCCTCTTTCCCCTCCGCCCCCCTTTTATTCATCTCAAGCCTTTGGATTGAGTAAATGAAGGATAAACTCCCAATTAACACTTCTGGATTTCTTTCCTCCTCCACCCCTCCATTACTCCAGTCAATCTAACTAACAAACTCTCATATCCGCAACTCAAATTAACTCATAATAATACTAAAACTGTACTCCTTATTAAATTATACTAATCCATCACTAATTCTTGTTGGGTACCGGAGTAGCGTGCTACTCATCGAAAAGCGCTTCGACGCCTCGTCAGGGGTAGTAAGCGCTATATAAATACGATTACAATTACAATTACAATATTGTCACTCGTAGCCTGGTAGAAAAATAATAAGCTCTATTAAGAGCCACCAGTTCGGCCACTTGTACTGAATATACACCAGGAAGCCAAGACGCTTCTAGGGTTCCTGTTATAGAGCATACAGCATATCCTGCTCTCAAGGTGCCCGTTCAATCTCTAAGGCATGAACAATCAACAAAGACAATTTGGTCATTTTCTTCTAATCAAGTATCTCTGATATCAGGTCTAGGCTTTGTACATTACTCAGTCACTTCGAGACAATAATGTTCTATATCCTCCTCTTTTTCAATTTCAACAGTATCATTTGGCAATAACGTTGCTGGATTCAACACTGTACATCTTTTCAAAGTTACATTTGGGGCTCCCAATATGCTCGTCTCATACCTTGTCAGTCTGGCCCCGTCAAATGTTGTGTTTTCGTCCTTGTCAGTAAAATTTAAACAGAATGTGGTACCATTGCTGTCACGTCGTATCCCATGACCACCCCATCACATTGGGAAAGACTTTGACCAACTGCGGCTACTGCTCGCAGACAACCTGGTAAAGCTGCTGCAACTGGGTTCAAGGTAGCTGAAAAATAGGCTACTGGGCGATAAGCACCTCCATGGACCTGTGTCAAAACATACAAAGAACAAGCATCACGTTCATGCCAAAATAATGTGAAAGGCTTTGTGTAATCAGGCATTCCCCATGCTGGAGCTTTGCACAAAATCTCTCTCAATTCAGTGAAAGCCCTTGTTTGATCCTCATCTAGGCTAATGGGATCTGTAACTCCTTTGTGTGTCAACTGCTGTAGGGGTTTTGCTATCTCAGCAAAATTCTGAATCCATTGTCTACAGAACCCTACCATTCCTAAAAACATGCCCACATCTTTCTGGGAAGTCTGGTGATTTCTCTGCAAAATCATTGTAATCCTTTCTCGGGAAATTCTTCTCAGTCATTTCTCAATTTGATGACCCAAGTATTTGACAGACTTCTGGCAATACTGCAACTTTGCAGGTGAGACCTTGTGTCCAAAGTCTCCCAAATGATTCAACAGGGCAATTGAGTTGTGCTTACAGTTGTCCCTTGGTCTGGAGGCAATCAATAAGTCATCAATGTACTGCACAAGAGTCGATTGGCAGGGTAATTCCAATGACTCCAAATTCTTCTTCAAAATCTGATTGAACAAGGATGGTGACTCTGTATACCCTTGTGGAAGCCTGCACAAGCTATAGACTTTATCTAGGAATTTGAAACTGAAAAGAAACTGACTATCCTCATTAAGTGGCACTGAAAAGAAAGCTTGTGACAAATCAACCACTGTAAACCACTCTGCCTCACAAGGAATCTGAAACAGTATCACTGCTGGACTGGGCACAATCGGACAACACTTAACCACCATGTCATTCACTTTTCGCAAATCCTGCACAACCCGTACCTCCCCACAAGGCTTTTTCAATCCCATTATAGGTGAATTACATGGGCTACTCAACACTTCCCCTAGAACTCCCTGCTTCAGGAAGTCTCCAATTATCTGTACCACTTTCATCATCACATCCTGTGCCATGTTATACTGTGGAAGTTTAGGGGAAATCAACATTTGGCTTCAAAGTGATTTTAATAGGTTCCACTCCTTTGATCAATCCCACTTCTTTCCCTGTCAAATCCCAAACCTTTTCCTTTACTGTTCCCTGCAGGTCTGCATGCAACTTCTTCAGTGTGAACATCGGGAAGATTTCAATCAATGGGTATTCTTTGTGAGCATTATTAAGTACCATGGCTGACGCCTGTTCCTCCTCATCATCACTATTTGTCTGGACCTCTATTCCTGCATCTGTGCAATTTATGGAGCATTTAGTCTTTGTTGGAAAATGGGTTATTGGTAGGGCAGGTAGGTACCTACACCTAGCAACAAGCCACTAACCTCCACATAGGTACAGTTAGGTCTCAGTAAATTAATCCCAGCTCTACCCTTGGTAGCTTGGCATCGAGCGTCAAGGCTTAACTTAGGAGACAAAGTGTAAAGCATTCAAATATCACAAAACAGTAATTAAATAAAACACAGGAAACAGTTTAAAAATCCAAAACCAATTTATAAAAAATAGCTTATATTTTTATCTTTAAAATGACACAAAAACGATTAAAATCGGTTCAGGGGAACCGGAGATATGAATTTTTAAAGTATTATTATTTTCTAGCGCTTAGAAACAAAAAGCGCCAATCGGGTCATCTGGTTGCACCAGGACCGGGGCAAAGTCAAACTTTCAGGCCGACCGCGATGGAGCCCTGCTCGGCTACAGGTCGCGGGAGGCCTCGGTTAAAAAGTTACCTTCTGACTTAGTCTTTATTTTGTAGTTTTTCTTCACCGGGACGAACCTGCCAGTTGAATCCGACCTCCTGGAGCCCTTGTCCGGATACGCGATGTGGGTTTCCTCGGTGGAGACTTTTACCTTCGGACTTAGTCGTTTTTTCGAGATGAAAATCCTTCGACCGGGGTAAACCTGGATCTTGACCCGGCGTCCATGGAGCCCTTCTCGGATACGATGGTTGGGAGGTCCCGGTCAACTTTTTACGTTCGGACTTAGTCTCTTTTTTGGATGTTTTTCTTTACCGGGACGAACCACGAAGTCTGGCCGGGTCGCGGTTGAGGCAAGCCGGCTAGAATTTCCGCGTCGGGTCGGTCACTTTATGGAGCTTTTTTTCAAAAATTCTCCAATCTTTTCCAAACTTCTGGGGCTTCACCCAGATGTTCTTTTAAGGTTCTTTTGGGGTCCACAGCTCACCCCAAGGGTCCAGAAGTTCTGTGATGGTCCTTGGGGGGTGCGGACCCCCAGAATGCACCTGGCGCAAACTCCTTTTTGGCCACTGGGCAGTGGTCAACTGGTCGCTTTCTTCAGGAGTTGGTGCAGGGGACTCTGGTTTAGCAATTTTTCACCTGTAGCAAACAGGGAGTCCCTCCTTGAACCAGTTGAAGCCAGGCAAAGTCCTTCTTGTGGTGAAGCCCAAGTGTGCAGCTGGTGCAGTCCTTCTGAGTGCAGGTTCCAGGTGCAGGCCAGGGGTCCAGCAGGGCAGTCCTTCTTCTTCTTTAGTTCCTTTCTTGTTGATTTCTGGAGGGGATCTGAGGCGTGGGTGCAGGTCTGCCAGTTTTATCCTTGCTCCCGGGTGAAAAGCAGGGGGGCCCTGGTTCTCCAATCAGGGACAGGGTCGTCCCCCTGTGATGACCACTTCCTGGGAAGTGTGGCAAAAATCCATCCCAGAAGGCAACAGTCTCTAAAAATCCAACATGGATGAATCTGATTTTTGGAGGTTACATCTGGCTGAGCCCACCCACTGGTGTGGCTAAAAATCATAAACACACCCCTCTCCTAATCTAATCAAGGGGGCACCTAGTTGTCTGGGGTTGCAGGATGTGGGGGTGTTGCTGGGTGCTGCAAATGTCCTTCTCTGCCTTTGAAGACCAGTTTGGCAGCCCTCCCCCTTCCTGCCTCACCATCTGCTGAGGGGAGATTCTCTCCCCCAAGCACATTCCTTTGTGTGAAGTCAGGCCACTTCACACCTCATCAAGGTAGCCTGGCAGAAGCTGCTGCAGGCTGGCCAATCAGAGCACAGCAGCAAAAACAATGCAGAGCTGAAATTGGCAACTTTTTAGGTAAAGTCTAAACTTTTTACCTGGACAAGTTATATTAAATCCAACAACTGGAAGTTGTGGGATTTATTACAACAATCAATTTGATACCAAATTCTTGGTATGTAACATTTAAGGAGACTTTAAAATTTAAAATAAAGTCTGCCCATTCTAGCCTATGAAGGCCATTTACTTCAATGAGGGAAAAACTAATTTGGCTGTTTTTACCTCACCAGGGCTTATAAATCTATTTTTATAAAGTCCCTGCTTATAGTTACATGGCACCCAGCCCTAGGGGCACATAGGGCACACCTTAGGGGTGACTTATATGTAAAAATAAGGTAGTTTAAGACTTTGGAAGTACCTTTAATTCCAAAGTCGAATTTGCATATAACTTTAATTTAAAAGCAGCCAGCAAGGCAGGCTTGCTTTTAAAAGGACACTGGGCACCTCAGCAATGCACCTAGGTGTGCAGCACCTATGCTGTGGTCCCTAAACCTACATGCCCTACCATATACTAGGGACTTATAGGTAGGTTAACTTAGCCAATTATAATTAGCCTAATTTGCATATCCATTTTACACAGAGCACAGGCCCTGGGACTGGTTAGCAGTACCCAGGGCACCATCAGAGTCAGGAAAACACCAGCATAAAGTGGAAAATGGGGGCAAAAAGTTATGGGGCCTCTGCAATCAGCCCTAGTTTCTCACACAACCCCCCCCCAGCCCACACGCCCAGGAGACTCAGCCCAACCCTGGGAGAGTCTTCCTGGCTTGTTAGGCGAGGAAGACAGTGAAGAAAACTGGCTGTCCCTTTGCAGGGCCTACTCTGCCTTATATCCTCCTGTCAGGGTCACTCCCTCTGGGTAGTGAAGCCATCCCAACAGTAAAAGGACCCAACTCAAACTGAAACTTCCCTCTAGGGGGGTCTTCCTCCTCTCTCTCTGTCAACTTGGGTAGTGAGGTGCCCACCTCCCCTACTCCTAACTTTGCTAGGGCAACACCTAGCTTACCCAAAGAGGTCACCCAACACTTGAGCAACCCCACCATGACCAACAGGGTCAGGGGGCCTACTTTGCTATTGGCCTTGGGGTCTGCCTCCCAGGCCAAGTACAGTGCTGCCAGGAAGGCTAGCACCCAGCAGAGGCTACTGACAGCTGTCAGTACCCAGAACCACACCCTAAGCTCTCCACTGACAGGTGGCTGAGCTGCTTTAGGGGCATCTTTGGGGTCCTGGCACCCCTCTTGCTGTCTAGAGTGGGGGGCTACCACCTCCTGTGGCAGACACCCTCTTTCCACTCTCCCTTCTGTCAGTGCAGGGGCAACACCCTGCATCTGGACAGCTGCCTGACTACTCAGGACTTCCTTGGGGTCAGGGGAGGCCTCACCAGTGCCAACTCTGGGCTCCCCCCCTACTGGGGCAGAAGGCCTTTGGCTCCCTGGAACTCTCTTTAAGAGTGGCCTACCCTTCCTTTTCTTCTTTCCTTTTCTTGGGGACCCCTGTCTCCTAACTGTAGGGACTGACTCCCCAGGACTTTGGGTTGGGGGGGCGCCCTGGGCGACCACCCCATCTGTGACCAGACTCACCTCTGGGAGGTCATTGCCCAGGATACAATCTAGGGGAAGGTCAGCACTGACTACCACCCTAATCCAGTCAAGGATACCCTCCCTCTCTAGGGGCACTATGGCTACAGGTTTGGAGGTGACCTCCCCTGTGGCTATCCTGACTTTCTTTGTCTTTCCTGGGACATACATGTCTGGGGTCACTAACCGGTCACTCACTATAGTGTGACTGGCACAGGTGTCTCTCAGGCCAGTGGTAGGGATCCCATTCACTTGAATGTGGTGGAAGTGCCTACTCCCACCCTCAGGGATCACCAGCTTACCATCTGGTCCTGTCTCCCAGCACAATGCTAGGAGGACTTCATCATCTGAGGAATCCTCCTCTATGGCTACACTGGACAGCCCAGTGCTAACCACCTTCCTTGGACAGGCTGCATCTCCTCTGAAGTGACCTGTCTGCTGACAGTCAAAGCAAGCCCTACTGTCCAAGAGTTTTTTTAACCCTGGGTCTCCCTGTCTCTGCTTGTCAGAGTGGGAGTGGGATTTACTCTCCTCCTTCTTAGGGTTCTGGGGTACAGAGGGAGTCTCTGTGGTGGGCTTACCACCTCCCTCCTTAGGTTTTTGGGGACCTGTCCCCCCCTTCTTGGAGTCTCCCCCCTGGGACTTGACAACCACCCTGGTTCTCAACCACTCATCAGCTGCCTCCCCTAGCTCTCTAGGGTTGGTCTGCTTAGAGTCCACTAGATGCTGGCGTAACCTTTCTTGGATACAATTGGTCAAGATGTGCTCTTTCATGATCAGATTGTATAACCCCTCATAGGTATCTACTTCGTTACCAATAATCCAGCCCTCTAGTGCCTTTAGTGAAATGTCCACAAAGTCAACCCAAGACTGGGTACTGACCTTCTGGGTGTCCCTGAACTTCATTCTATATTGCTCTGGGGTCAGACCAAACTTCTTGGCTAAGCACCTCTTCATACTAGGGTATGAATCTGCCTCCTCCCCCCTTAAGGTCAGAAGCCTATCCCTCCCTGAGTTGGGGACCAACTCCCACAAAAGGGAACCCCAGTATTGAGGCCTAACCCTTCTCATTTGGAGTGCCCTCTCAAAGGCCCCCAGCCACTTATCTATGTCATCTCCCTCTACATAAGCAGGAACTACCCCCTTGGGTAATCTGGGGCAAACTCCCCCACCCATGGACACCTCAGCTTCTTTATCGCTGCTTCCATCTCTTTTCTCTTTGTATGCCCACTTTTTCTTTTCTAGGGCCAGCTTCTCTGCTTCCAAAGCTATGTATGCTAGCTGGGCCTCCAGCTCTCTTTCTCTGATGGATGGGTTCTCTCCTCCTGAAAGGACCCCCTTCCGACCACTAGCTTTGGATCTGCCCCTAGTGACTGTGTTTACTGAGGACCGTTCTTCCTCATCCTCACTTGGGCTCAGATGCCTTCCCTCCCCTGAGTGGTTAGAGCTTGCATCCTCCCTTCTTTCTCCCTCCTCTGGAGCTTCTTCTGACTCTACCTCTTGGGCCTCAGCCCATGCTGTCAGGGATGTGATCAGGATTTGCTTCCTGAGATCAGTGGTTGCAGGCAACCCTCTTTCAATACACAACCCCCTAAGCTGGACTACTGTGAGTGTGGGTAGGCTAGCCAGATCAAGCTCCATGGTTCCCTAGTTTTGTGTCAACAAAAATTTTTTGCAAAAATTGGAAACAAGAATTTAGAAAAATTACAAAAATTCAATCATTGAAATTAATCCAAATTAAAAATTAAAAACAATTTTTGCACTAGGACAATTTAAAGGATTTTAAATTTGTTTTACCTAAAACTGTAACGTGATATTGAACACAAGTACAGGATCCCGTCGCTGCTTCCAATTATGTTGGAAAATGGGTTATTGGTAGGGCAGGTAGGTACCTACACCTAGCAACAAGCCACTAACCTCCACATAGGTACAGTTAGGTCTCAGTAAATTAATCCCAGCTCTACCCTTGGTAGCTTGGCATCGAGCGTCAAGGCTTAACTTAGGAGACAAAGTGTAAAGCATTCAAATATCACAAAACAGTAATTAAATAAAACACAGGAAACAGTTTAAAAATCCAAAACCAATTTATAAAAATAGCTTATATTTTTATCTTTAAAATGACACAAAAACGATTAAATTCGGTTCAGGGGAACCGGAGATATGAATTTTTAAAGTATTATTATTTTCTAGCGCTTAGAAACAAAAAGCGCCAATCGGGTCATCTGGTTGCACCAGGACCGGGGCAAAGTCAAACTTTCAGGCCGACCGCGATGGAGCCTTGCTCGGCTACAGGTCGCGGGAGGCCTCGGTTAAAAAGTTACCTTCTGACTTAGTCTTTATTTTGTAGTTTTTCTTCACCGGGACGAACCTGCCAGTTGAATCCGACCTCCTGGAGCCCTTGTCCGGATACGCTATGTGGGTTTCCTCGGTGGAGACTTTTACCTTCGGACTTAGTCGTTTTTTCGAGATGAAAATCCTTCGACCGGGGTAAACCTGGATCTTGATCCGACGTCCATGGAGCCCTTCTCGGATACGATGGCTGGAGGTCCCGGTCAACTTTTTACGTTCGGACTTAGTCTCTTTTTTGGATGTTTTTCTTTACCGGAACGAACCACGAAGTCTGGCCGGGTCGCGGTTGAGGCAAGCCGGCTAGAATTTCCGCGTCGGGTCGGTCACTTTATGGAGCTTTTTTTCAAAAATTCTCCAATCTTTTCCAAACTTCTGGGGCTTCACCCAGATGTTCTTTTAAGGTTCTTTTGGGGTCCACAGCTCACCCCAAGGGTCCAGAAGTTCTGTGATGGTCCTTGGGGGGTGCGGACTTCAACTCCCAGAATGCACCTGGCGCAAACTCCTTTTTGGCCACTGGGCAGTGGTCAACTGGTCGCTTTCTTCAGGAGTTGGTGCAGGGAACTCTGGTTTAGCAATTTTTCACCTGTAGCAAACAGGGAGTCCCTCCTTGAACCAGTTGAAGCCAGGCAAAGTCCTTCTTGTGGTGAAGCCCAAGTGTGCAGCTGGTGCAGTCCTTCTGAGTGCAGGTTCCAGGTGCAGGCCAGGGGTCCAGCAGGGCAGTCCTTCTTCTTCTTTAGTTCCTTTCTTGTTGATTTCTGGAGGGGATCTGAGGCGTGGGTGCAGGTCTGCCAGTTTTATCCTTGCTCCTGGGTGAAAAGCAGGGGGCCCTGGTTCTCCAATCAGGGACAGGGTCGTCCCCCTGTGATGACCACTTCCTGGGAAGTGTGGCAAAAATCCATCCCAGAAGGCAACAGTCTCTAAAAATCCAACATGGATGAATCTGATTTTTGGAGGTTACATCTGGCTGAGCCCACCCACTGGTGTGGCTAAAAATCATAAACACACCCCTCTCCTGCCCTCTCCTAATCTAATCAAGGGGGCACCTAGTTGTCTGGGGTTGCAGGATGTGGGGGTGTTGCTGGGTGCTGCAAATGTCCTTCTCTGCCTTTGAAGACCAGTTTGGCAGCCCTCCCCCTTCCTGCCTCACCATCTGCTGAGGGGAGATTCTCTCCCCCAAGCACATTCCTTTGTGTGAAGTCAGGCCACTTCACACCTCATCAAGGTAGCCTGGCAGAAGCTGCTGCAGGCTGGCCAATCAGAGCACAGCAGCAAAAACAATGCAGAGCTGAAATTGGCAACTTTTTAGGTAAAGTCTAAACTTTTTACCTGGACAAGTTATATTAAATCCAACAAATGGAAGTTGTGGGATTTATTACAACAATCAATTTGATACCAAATTCTTGGTATGTAACATTTAAGGAGACTTTAAAATTTAAAATAAAGTCTGCCCATTCTAGCCTATGAAGGCCATTTACTTCAATGAGGGAAAAACGAATTTGGCTGTTTTTACCTCACCAGGGCTTATAAATCTATTTTTATAAAGTCCCTGCTTATAGTTACATGGCACCCAGCCCTAGGGGCACATAGGGCACACCTTAGGGGTGACTTATATGTAAAAATAAGGTAGTTTAAGACTTTGGAAGTACCTTTAATTCCAAAGTCGAATTTGCATATAACTTTAATTTAAAAGCAGCCAGCAAGGCAGGCTTGCTTTTAAAATGACACTGGGCACCTCAGCAATGCACCTAGGTGTGCAGCACCTATGCTGTGGTCCCTAAACCTACATGCCCTACCATATACTAGGGACTTATAGGTAGGTTAACTTAGCCAATTATAATTAGCCTAATTTGCATATCCATTTTACACAGAGCACAGGCCCTGGGACTGGTTAGCAGTACCCAGGGCACCATCAGAGTCAGGAAAACACCAGCATAAAGTGGAAAATGGGGGCAAAAAGTTATGGGGCCTCTGCAATCAGCCCTAGTTTCTCACAGTCTTGCACAATAAGTCTCTGCCTAACAAAGACACAGGACTCCAGTCACACACCACAAATCTGTGCAATCCCAAACAATTTCCAATTTCAACTTGCACCGGTTCTGTGATAGGGTTCGTTAACTGCCTATTCTCCGCTCCCACAACCTGAACTGTCCTGCCGGAAAGGGGTAAATCTGGTACTTCCACACTCCTCACTGTGGAGCGCGTAGCTCCACTGTCAACCAGGAACGGGACCTTATGTCCCATTACTTTTTCCTTCACAAAAGGCCTTTTCTCATC
Source organism: Pleurodeles waltl (assembly GCF_031143425.1). Taxonomy (NCBI): domain Eukaryota; kingdom Metazoa; phylum Chordata; class Amphibia; order Caudata; family Salamandridae; genus Pleurodeles; species Pleurodeles waltl. The sequence continues at coordinate 695,808,092 of NC_090438.1, forward strand.
AACCTCTAGGGATGCAGCAAGAATACAAGCTCCTTCATCTGAACTGTCACTCATCCATTCATCGCTTATTTCATCCTCACTGTGAAATGGGAACTGGTGCACTGTATTGTTACTATTGTCTGGTCTCTGACCTGTGACCTGTTGAATAAGCATAACTTGTTGCTGCTGAATCGGTGTCTGGGGTATGTGCATTTGCTGTCTAGGCACCATATAAATCTGCTGCTGTACTGGTGTTAAGGAAGTAAATTATGCTCGAGGCACCTGCAACTGTTGTACAGGCAAGAAATTCTGACCTCAATTTTGAGCATTCGGAACTATGCCCCTCATACTTGGGACTCATACAGTTTGAGCTGCACCAACATCACCTTGCTGAACCAATCCTTCCTGCACCATCAATGGGCACTCCCGCTTCCAGTGTCCCATGTTTCCTCACGGATGACATGGCAACATCCTTTTCATACCCTGCATGTGATTCTGAACAACCACAGTGCTTAGATCTGGACCACGCATCATATCCATCCCACGTCCTCTACCCCTCACTTGAAGGTGAAACATGACGGCTCTCTGTTGTGGTGGCATTGACGGCACTAAATCTCCTTGTACTCCTGATTGTGCTGCCTTAATCTGCATCACCATCGCCTTTTCTTTCAACTTCTTTTGTTTCAATTCAATCTCATCACTACAATATTTAGCACACTGCAACACCTCATCAATCGGCTTTGCCTGGCAGCAAATCAAATGATTCTTCATCATCTGCTCTACTTCAGGTCTCAACCCTTCAACAAATCTAAACACAAAATGCAACATGTCTTTTGGTTCAACCGCTTCCTTGCCACTGTACTCCTTGAAAGCCTTTAACAACCTTTCATAATAAGTATGTATTGACTCCTTTGTTTCCTGGACTGTCCTGTCAATCTTTTGTCAATCAATGTTTTTAGGAGAAATCCTAGTTTTCAGACACTCAATCACCTTATAATAATTTTTCATAACCTCACGTGATGGTGCGCCTGTAATCTTGTTCCTTTCAGGTTCACTCGTTGGCCAGTCTACTGCCCTCTTACATTCGACCCATAAGTCAGATGGCACAACTATCTCGAATAAGGTATTCAAGTCCTCCCACAAACACTTAGAGAGTTTCACGAACCTCTCAGTCTCTTGAAACCATTCAACTGGATTCTCTCTCAATCTGGGATAATCGTTTGTAAAAGACAATATGTCACTTCGGTGCCATGGGACATGAACAAACTGACCCCATGGAATCTCTCTCATCGGAAGCATTTTAACTGATTCCCCTTTCTCTGCTCCCTCTGTTTCTTCTTGAGAATCTCGTTTTCGTTTCTCTTTCTTCCTTGTCCATCTGCCTTCCCACTTTTCTAATGCTCCCCAAATTTGCGCACTCTGCAGCAAGTCCCTCAAATGTGCTTTCATTCCATCTGATCTGTTCAAAATCTTTTGCCTCAAAATCTAATCTGTAACTTCGTCTCAAATGTTTTGTTGTTTTAAGATCAATGTCATGCTTCTCCGCTACTTCTGCTAATTTCTGGTGTATGTATCCCACTTCTTTTGTAATCCTTCGGCACAAATACCTCAGCTCTTCTTCAGTGTAGGATTTTAACCTATTCAATCCCATTATTCCTTCAACTAATTCATTTGCTTCAGTATTTCGTCCCAGTTGGTTCAATTGATCTTCCCCTTTTAATGCACCTTGCGAAGAATTTAAACTATCCGGCCAACTAGTTAACTGCTGAGCTGTTAACCCTTGTAATGAGATATCACTCGCATTAGTCACTGGCAGCTGCTGTGCCACTGTACCCAAGGCTTGTGGTGTCAAGAGTCTCAAACTCTGATTTCCTTTAGAGACGTTTGCCGCATCTGGCAGTGTTACAAGTGGATTAAAACCCGTAGGAGATCTGAGTTCAACATCACAAGGTCCTGAAGATGATGTTGAGTGTATTGAATCTCCCACTCTCCCACTGGACCAACAGTAATCAGTAACGATATTGCATCTGGGGCTGCCCTAGCACCTGCACCCTGTGGTACTCCCATTGCCTGGTACATAACTCGTGTGAGATCCACAGAAGTCCCTGTCAACGGGGCAAACTTCGTCATACCCTGCATCTATGCTGGTGGCAATAACGTTGGAGTCGGGTCAGTCTGGACCAACATTGGCTTCGGAAGCACCTGCTCCCTCGGCACTACGATATTTGAAACAGTCTCAAGAACTGGCACATCTGGATAAACCCTTGTTACAGAAGGTGTATGTACCTGCGCCTGAGCTACCGCACTCGTTCCTGCGACTGGTGTACTCTGTACTGCCCCTGGTAACTGTACTCCTTCTGCTTGTACAGCTCCCACAGCTCTCTGGGATGTTCCAGGAGTAGCAGGAGGGGCTGTAGCACTAGTCCCTGGACCCCCTGCACAGGTCGTCATAGGCAGAGGTCTATCTCTCAGCAAATGTGCAGTGAGATCCTCAACATCAGAATCATCATCATCCACATAAGGCTTTTTCCTTTTCTTCTTTCGCTCGCTCTCCTCTTCCTTGGCACGATCCCCTTTCTTTGACTCATCACCCTCTGTAATTGATGGAAACATTTAAATCTCCTTCATTGTCACCATTGTCCATCTCTTTTGCTCCCAAACCCATCTATCTTCTGCTAGTGACTTTTCTATCTTCTTCACCCTTCTGTTGAACTTTAGCTCTTGCTGCTGTCTGGCCACTAACTCCCAAACTGCTAAAGCCTCAAACTGGGCCGGTCTCAGTAACGGCCTCATGTCATACAATGATAAGCGCAACTGGTCCAAAATTCTCAAATTGAACGTTCCATGCTCTGGAAAAGCTAATGTCCCTTGATTCTTAGTCAATTCACTCCATTGCTTTAACCAAAGACACAAAGCTATACCTTTTTCTGTCATCACGAGATGCGACAGAGTATCCTCCGAGGGGTTGGTTCCCCCACTGACACCTTGATGTATGAATCACTCTTCATTGCACTCTTAAATGCCTTGAAAAACAAACCTCATTTTGCCTGTTTTGTGTACTACAAATTCAATAAATGAAATGACTTTTACTCCCAAGATTCCCTTCACTTGTTTACTCAACCAATTGCCTCTAATGAATGGCTGCCAATCCGGTCGCAGCTCTACTCACTAACTGACCTATCCCAGCGCGGCACACACTGACATCACACTGACTCACAGCGGCTGGCAAAGTCTTGCGGCTTGTCCTCCTCAACTCCATTTTACTTAACTAATGCAATTTATTGCGAGCGTCTTCACCAAATAGTAACTAAAACAAACCCGCTGGTTTAATACAGGAAGGGACACAATTACTTCAGGGACCTTACGGATTTTCACTAATGGCACTTTCTGGCTCTTTAGCTATTCCTCTTTCTCAGTCCCCCACATTCTCAAGTAAAATTTGACCCGCAAACTTTACTCTTAACTGATCAATGGTCTGTGTTGGTGCACATAGGACTCACCAAATCTCAGTTAAAGCTTCTTTTATTCGTCTAACATTCACTCCAATTTGTTGGCCACACCCGATCAACCTACTAAACGAGACAGATTACAACATATAACCAAGTGTCTCCTACACTTGGCAATATACTCCGGAGTCTTAGACCACGCAGAGTACGTACATCACCAACAGCCACGTGGACAATTTTTGAGCACAAAGCGCCACACACATATGAAGTTCGATGACTTCCCTACTCTCACACTTTGGAGTATGCACATTCCTACTAACCCTGAACTGGACTACGCAGACCCCCTACTTTTACCTCACATACATCACAATTTACCTGCGATTTGCTTAAGCCTGTGCAAGCGCAATCTACTACTCTCATACTGTTTCAAAACACGTCGAGAACATACTCAGTCTTACCAACAGGATCCAGGATCTGGGAAAGTCATTTCTGGGTTTAAGGGGACATCATCTTTGCTATCATTGACATTTTAGAAAAAAACAAAATTCAAACCTAATAAAATTCAAACAATTGTACTCAACTTTAAACTACTACAATACCCACTAGGCACCAACTAACGAGTTCCCTAAAGAAACTAACCATCAAGCTGCTACCAAAAACTGCTAGCGCGCCTGGTCCTTTGTAAGTAAACTTACAAGGGGGCGCGGATAGGTCGATGATCGCATTGAGTATCCTAGTCAAGCGGTAATGAATGGATCATCAATAAACATCATAATCAACAAGTAAACACCATGAAAAAAACCCTATCTAATAAGAAAATTTCATCACACTCTCAAAATAGTTAATAGTTTTTATTCCCTATTAGTTACAATTCTAATCAAAACCTTTAATTCAAAATCTAATCTGTTAATCAAACTTTATTAGCTTCATGAGCAACAATTCACCAATCGTTATAGATAAGCAAAAACGAGCATCCACACAGGTCAGCATTTAATTTCTCATTGAATAATTCAGCAATGCAAGTCAGTCAGTCAACTGTCACCATTAAGTCACCGTTGTCAGCCTACCTATCTCAAATTAGCATCAGCATGTGGGTCTTCATGCAAAAACAACGCAGCCAAAAATCATTAATTTGGAAAAATCTACCTAAGAGAGAAAAACATTTTAAACAGTGCAGTTGGTACCTAGAAGGAAAAACACACATTTGTCAGTCAGCATTTTATAGCTACCTATCCAAGATAGATCAGCAATGAGTCAGTCTTCGTCTCCAGGTCATCAGTCATCAGCAAGAATCAGGCTCAGAGAGAGCAAGCCCAATTTTCGGCACTTCAGACAGTGTCTCCTGACATCATCAACTTTTACCTCTCTGCTCTCTTCTAGTGTCATGACTTTTTATTAGGGTCTCTCAGTCCGTCCCACAAATTGCTAATTGGTCAACCTCATCAGGGGTAATGATTCTAACCTATAGTTTTGATAATCACTTGTTTGCGTCAGTTCAAGCATCAAGTTCCATTAATATGATTGGTCCTTCTGTCAATGAGAACATCATCTGGCTCTTCAGGTAACGAAATTGTTGCCCACATTCTTTTAGTCAGTGCTTCCATTGTTCAAGTCATGTGAAAGTACATTTAGCCTACTCTACACATAATTGTATCAATTTGTTCTAATTGTCTCCAGTCCGCTGGTACATTGCAGAAAATTCTAGCAGAGCTCATCTGAACTCTTTACAGTTCAAGGTCCTTTTCTCCAGTTCCAGTCCTTGGCAGCTCATCGCGTCTCCATGGATAAGCAAGCAAGGCCCAGCACCGACAAGGCCTCTAGTTCAGCTAAGTTAAGGATACAAAGCATCATAAAACATAGATTATATCATCAAATATGGCATATTAATACATAATTTTTATATTTCAAATTATTTTAGTACGTGTTAACATACATGGTGACCACTCCCCCTGGGCACATTTTACTCATTACACGTTATTTTCAATTATTAGTTTAGTTTGTCATTATTTCTCATTAGTATGTATGCGCAAATCATTAGATTATTCTCATGTTAGTGTATCTGCTCCAACAGGGACATTGTCTCAAGGGGACATTAAGTCCTGACAGAGCTTTATCCAGTAGCTTTCATTTACCATAAACCTCTTGCTGCAGAACAAAACTACTCTGTAACTGGCATGGAACTCCTAGACAGCCTTTCAAAGATAGAGGCAGTATATCTTAGTAGTCAAACACTGTGACAATCTGCACAAGTCATCACAATTTACAGTGTTTATGCTCCGCTGAAGCTTTATCTGCAGACCATTTTGATAGATCATCTTGTTTCATGAGTACAATTTCGTCATCAATTATCTCCTTGGGTTTAAGAACATCAAGGCAGACAGCAAGTTCAAACTAGGTTATGAATCACATCAAGAAAATAAAAGAATTGTCCTCCTTTTCTTTTTAAGGGATTGAAGATTGGGGCAATTTCTCCCTGAGATTATTCAGGTCATGCTTTTGAAGAAACTAAAGCCTAAGAGAGCTGGGATTGATTACTGTATGATGAGAATAATTCTGTCAAAAAAAAAGTTTATTCTTTTGAATGAAGCTCCACATCTATCAACAGGAAGTTTACAAAGTGAGACATTACAGTAATGTTGTGATTCTACACATGCAGGCTATCTGGTCAAAGTTAAGACCATGAAAGGAAAAACATTCTCCTAAGGGTAATGAGTATTCAGAGATATGCACAATCTTGTCCTGACCTGTTCTGTGTGTGCACATAACACAAACTCTCACGCCACACTTGTTGATTTGTTACAACCAACTTAAATTCATCCATGACCCTAGCGCGCCATCTTGCTTTGCTTCATAGTTTACTTGCCCCTTTGTCAATGTTTTATTACAATATTGGTATTAGAAAATCATTTGACTAAGCTAGCCAATTATGTGCCCCTCAAAGGGATATCAACAGCTGAAGCCTTGGAGCATAGCTTTCCTACAATCGATAAGGAGGTTACACAGTTTACCTGCAGATTTCACAACCAATAAAGGATCTCAGAAATGGATGTAAAACAGCTCTTACCAATCTAAGACTGGGAAAATACTTAGAATGTTATTTGCTACACTGATACACTGTCATTTGCTGTCAGGTAGAGACTGGTCTCATCACAATGGTTAGTGGAGCTTACTTGAGATAATGTTCCACAAGCCTCCGTTTGAGTCTTATCATTTTCCTCTCTGGTGTGACAGTTTACCACTGCTATGGCTCTAGAAGTACATTATACCAGCTCAGGTCCATCCATTCAAGATCATCATGACTGAATACGACTTGCCTTGCGTTCAAAGAAAAGAAATTTGAGGAAATTTGAGGAAAAGTGTAAGTGCTAAGCAGTCACCTATTGTCTCCCTTGTCTCCATTCAACCCTGAAGATTGAGCATCATAATCAATTTAGCATTTGCATTTAAAGAAACAAATAAACTGCTCAAAAGTATCTTGGACACTATCAGATGGATAAAATGGTAAATCCAGTAGCAGCTAACTTAAAGGTACCAAAGTCCCCACATACATATCCTGTTTTATATGTCATTATTAAAACATTTGGATGACAAAAGCTGTTTAGCTACTCCTTCGCCACCAGCCATTGTAAATGGTCAACTTGAGAGCAAAACCAAAAGGGTTAAGGGACAACTGTTCTATTTAACTGGCTTGTAGTGATATGGCCTAGAAAAACGGTCTTGGGAATGTGTAGGTCATTTCCATGCCTCTAACGTGGTGTGCCTTCTCCATCCATGGTATTCAAACAAACCATGACAGGCAGAGCGGCCACTGGAGTACCAACTAGGGACTTGCGGGGGGTGTCAAAGATATTGCCTCTCAGGTTCTGTTGCATGCCTAGAACAAGGGGTTAATCCTCATGATAAGAGCCAACATAAGCAAGGTCTCTACTGTTGGAAGCTGGCTCTGTATACAATACATCAAAATGAGATATATTGTGCAAAGATCCCAGAGGTTTCCTTGCCAGTGGACAGGGCTTGCTATGCAAACCCAAAGTGCACTATTAGGTGGTAGTGTAGTCTTAACACAGAGGAGTGTGAGACACTTACAAATACACACACAGTCAATAAACAAGGCACACAACTCAAGGAGATTCACACCATTCTAAAAAATTAACAAGTATCCCTATATAATTTGTTCAGGTGAGAAAGTTTTTCAAGAAAAATCTTTACAGTTGTGAAAGTCAACACAGTGCAATTTCTGAAAGCTGCAATTCAATCCTATGGAGGAAATCAAAGACGACAAATCAGGTACAGTACAACGACTTATGAGCCCAATCTCCTGGGCTTTAGGTAAGTACTGGGCAATGGTCAGGACCACAGCAACATGTCACACAGGGCGGCACTGGGGCAGTTGGTGCAGAGGTGTAGTACGATGTTGAGTGCCCAATGTTACTCTATTGGGATCAGTCAGGTCAGAAAGATGCTTCAGGTGAGAACTGGGGATCCAGTCAGGGGGAACCAACAAGGGGGTTCCAATCTTGGGATGTCTGAGAATGTGGGGACACCCTAAGTCTACTTCTCTGAGGGTCAGGGGCAACAGGGGCAGAGGTGCCCTGAGGTGTCAGGTTAAGAGGGCCTGCCTGCTGAGGCTGCAGGCATCGTTGGAGGGTTCTCAGTGGTGAAGTCTGGGGTGTACTTCGTCTCTGGAGGGCTGGAGAACGACACTGGCTCCATTGGTCCACTTCAACTTGAGCAGTGGAGCATAGGTGCTGTGGTGCTTCCAGGCATCAGGTTTTTTGTGGTGCGGAGTCCTCACAAGTTGTCTTGGGGTGCCTGCAGATGCAGGGAAGATGCTCTGCAGCTCCACAGGAGTGCGTAGGTCTTTTTTAGGAGGCAGGTAGTCCTTCCAGTCTCAGGGGCACAGCAGCTGCAGGAAAAGATCGCTTTAGTGCAATTCGGCAGGAGCAGCAAACTTGCCAGCTGGGCTGGGTCCAGGCCAGGTGCCTATTCCTTTTCTTTTGTGGCCCTTCAGTGTCCTTCTTCATAGGTGAACAGGAATCTGATTTCTTGGTGCTAGGGGCTCCTCTAAATATTGCTTTGTGTGGTCACTTCACGAGGCACAACTAAAGGGGTGGGAATGACCTGAGGGGTGGACACACCTCCCTGAAAACTAAATTACCCACCTGTCCATGTGCCAAATGGGCACTGGGACAGGAGCAGAAGGGTTGGCATCTCCCTTATCAGGGAAGCAAGATCTGCATATCAAGAGCAGTGGGATCAAGGGCAGTGGGCCTCTTGGAAGCCCCCCTGCCTCTCCCAAAGCATGCTTTGTGGTTGACCGCCTGAGAGCAAAGGCCCTCCCCCTAGGAGGTCAGATTCTTGTCTGGTGGTGGCAGGCTGGCTCAAACGAGTCTGCCTGCACCTGGGTAGTTGGTAGGGTTTCATATATTAATAAATTCATCACTGGTATCAATAACGGTTTATTAATATGAGATGTTTGATACCGGCTGGGGAACTCATAGTGACCAGTGTCCAGTGCATGCACGTAAAATGGTTTCCCTGTTCACTCACTATGTCTGAGAATCGACAAAGCAAGGCATATCTGCTTCTGCAGATATGTCCTCACACGCAGTATAATGCACCCTTCCTTAGGGCTGGAAGGCCAGCTGTAGGGGTGACTTACATATACTGCACACAATGTTAGGGGACATGGCACACTAGCTGTGAGCTGTGTTGTGCTTTCACTTTTAGCTGCACCAAGACACACACCCTGCAATGATAGTCTGCATGTGCTAGGTGTGGGACCCCTGAGCATGGCACAATACATGCTGCAGCCCTTGGGGACCCTCTTTGATTCCCATGCCTTAGTACCAAGGGTACCTTTTACTAGGGAGTTACAGATGGGGGTCAAAGATGTTGCTAATTGGGAAAAACATCACCATTTTTAAGTAAAGAGATCTGACAATGGGGATCCGGTTAGCAGGACTCCAGTGCACTTTCAGTCAAAATTGCATCATGTATCAGGCAAAACGTGGGGGTCACCATGTCAAAATAGGGGTACTTTCCTACATGTACCAGAGGCAGATGGATAACATAAGACCTACTAGAGGATCCTCTCCAGACCCTCTTGGCAGTCTACTTCAGTGTCAGAACCCAGTTAACCTTCCTGTAGGCATAGACACATGAGCACACATCTAATGAGCTTTCCACTTCCCACTAGATCAGAGTTAGAAAGTATGCTCCTGTGAAAATTGGTGGTCATCTTGTATGGGGTTGGGTATTTAAACCACACTCAGGATCTGCTTTCTGATTGGCTTTCCAGCGACTAAGCACAGCTGTGCTGTAGAATCTTGTCCAGTGTCTCTTGACTTACCTTAAGAAGTTGCACATGTTTATTCTAATCCCCCTACACTTTCAAAGTCCTGAGTTTGGCTTTTCTTCTAAGATTCAGCATTTCCAGAGGATTTCAGATTCTGTAAGGAAATATTTAAGAAAGTCAGAGAGGCTAGTCATGATACCAGAACTGGTGATAGCGCTGGTGCAGCATATGGCACATGACTTGCTTTGATTTCAAAGAGGACATAGCGTGAAATGTGATTTGGAGAATTTAGCACTCAAAATCACCAAAGAGTATATATCAGAGAAAAGGTATTATGATTTTATGTTGCAATTTGGTCAAAAAACGTTCAGTGACTTCACTGTGGCATTAACACTCTCTAAAAAACACTCAAAGACTATGCTAAATTAAAGACCCTTAAGGTAATCAAAAGAACAATTTTATTATGCTATGCAGAAAACTAATATTTTAATAAGGTGGTTTCTACTATGTGCATTTTAGCTGTGTGTTTCTCTCTACAGCTCATCACTGATCGTGGCAGAACAAAACTGAATGGGTGGCCCCCAGAAAGTACCTGTAAGCCCCCCCCCTACTCCCCCGAACCAGTCAGGGACCTGCAGAGTGTGCACTGTGTACTGTGCTTAGGGGGACCCCTGGAGTTCACCCCCACCCTTGCACCGCGGGGAGGGCAGGGGCCTTTGTTACGCCGCTAGATCCTAATGCAGAAAGGCTAGCAGAGAGCAAACTCTCGGTAGCGTGGATGTTTCGCGAATTAAACAGCAGTAATCTTGCAGCTCTCTGTCTGATCCATTCACTCCACTTTTGATTCTATATTTCTGTTTAGACAGAAGATGCAGAAGGCGATATGGATTCTGCCCATCTTCTGAACAGACCAAGCTTTACAAATGAGTGAACTATTCATGATGCAGTCATCATAACAACTCTACCTGAATGTCAATCAGAGATGTGCCTGTCACATTTTGACCAAGATTGGTCACTCTAGGGTTAACTCATCAAATGCAAGCAATTAGGTGCGCAACTCCGATTGGGCTAATTGGGCTTAAGCCCCCTCCCCCGTTGTGCTCCTTAGCCCCGGCTGCTGCTGCCTCAAGGCACTGAATTCTCTCAGCAGATGTGTATGCTCGGGCTGTTGTACTTCAAAGCCATCCAAACACATTTGAAAAGTAGAGGAGCCTTTTGTGTGTTTTTAAACTTCTTCTTGAGCCCCTGTTGTCGAGCTCGCTTCAGTCCATTTGCAGTGTCAAAGACTTGGTGAGGAAAGATTAAGGGTCTTGTTAGCATAATACTCCATTCTTCCCTTGACAAATATACTGCAGCTGTTACTTGTCTGAAAAGGGAAAATAATACGCATGCCTTTGATTCACAATGTAATTGAGCAAGGTAGTTATATTGTAATTTTATAGCGCTTTCCCAATGCTTGTGAGGCCCAAGGAGCTATTACATCAGAAACAATTCAAGAGGTCACAAAGAGGTCACGAAGAGTTAAAAACAAAGCATTAAGATAAGGAAAGGCAAAGTGAAACTAGAAAACCCGGATAAATCATGGCTTCTCTTCTTACATTATGTGATCTTAGGCAAATATTTTATTTCCCCTATATTCTATTTTCTTCATATCTTTTAGATACTTCTCTTTGCAGTGCTCTCATGAGAAATATTATCGTCAAACCTTCACATATTAGAGAAATACACTTTTTCTAATTTTGAACAACTATCATATTTTATGTGATATTTGTTCTTTACATAGCAAACATTTGAAAGGCTCGCACTGGCTCTGAGATCTGAGCCAGGCCCGTGGCTCTGCTCTGGCCCAGCTCTTCCTGTAAATTTATTTGCTCATCCACCTCTAGGGACAACACATGGCAAGAGTACTTTCTGAACATTTTGCGCAACATATTCACAGCCTTTATAGGATGCATAACAAGCACAGTCCACCCATAGCACTCACAGAGCAGTGAGCTTCAGCGTCTCATAAGGAGTATTAAGCCTTATAGAAAAACAATTAAAATGCAGTACAATATACTTGAATCCTACAGCACTATTGGGCCATAATTATCAGATTATGATATCCCGCCTACATCAAGCAGGGATAAGGGACGTCGCTTTCAAGACTTTGGGATCTTTCTTGAAAGATAGATCGATCTTGGTGAGCTGCGGCGACTTTAAGTCGCCAGCATATCAGTTACCATGTGGTGTCCCCCAAGACTCCTCACTTAGCCCCACTCTATTCAATCTATATGTCGCACCTTTAGCCAGACTAATTCATACTTTTGGCTTTATGCTTACTTCCTATGCTGATGACACACAATTTATTATCCCACTTTTTAAGAACATGGAAGTGGTTCTGAATATTTATCCTCAAGGTTATGCTGGTATAGACCCAATCGGCAACTCCGATCCATGGGAGCCCCCCGAGTTCAGGTCCCTCGCACCTATAAGGCTAGATGGGGTGACAAGGCATTTACGGTAGCTGCTGTCAAATGCTGGAACTCCCTCCCTCTGTCCATAAGGGAGGAACAACATTTTTCAGGAGGTTAGTTAAAACTTGGCTCTTCCCGCGTTAATCCGGTCTTTTAATTTGTCCTTGCTTCCAGTCATTTACATCTCCCTTCTGAGCGCTTCGATGCTTCGGCCGGAATGTGCTTTATAAATACCAAAATATAAATACAAATAATAATAGCAAAACATACATGAATAATTCTCAGTTAACATACCCTATCCATACCTTGTATAACTTTACAAACTTTACTCAAGACAGGACGACAATTTGTGTTTTTAATTACCGTCAGAGTGCAAACAGAAGCTTTTGCACTGATCAAATTCTGAATTGTGCAACTACAGCTATACTGCAAAATTTTCCATTGACATATTTTGTCACTAAAAAACAGGTGAAACGCATCAGGAAAAAATGTTCAGAAATAAATGCTAAACACATTTGGTACTCAGTGCAGCAAGTGCTGATTCCACATGTTAGGTCTTATTCTGTAGTGGGGAACTCATAACATAAGGTAGCAACATCACCCAGTAAATAAGCCATACCAGGGTAGCTGCAATTACTGGGTACTGTAATTGTCACCCAAGTTCTGCACAACTTAAAATCAGGGTTTAAATCTCCAACTCTGTCTTTGTTTGTATTGTGTTGATATCCTTAAGGTATATATCTATATATATAGAGAGGAGCACTCTCCAGGTTGCAGCTAAGTTCATTTCCCAGTTTATGCCCAGAATCACTACTGCAACTGGGACTTTTAAACTATAAACAACACATGTTAAAATGGCAGCGCTCTGAGCAGAGTGATTTATGGATGAATTGAAGTCCTTTCTCACTGATGACTAAGATCGAAACTAACAATGAAGGGAAACTATTTAAACAGCCAAATACAAGTGTCTTTTTATTTTGCTGGCATTTGAGAAAGGCATTTAGCTGAAACGCGTCATGCTGGGGAAATTAACTTAGCTGCAACCTGGAGAGTGCTCCTTGATGGCTTTGAAGGAAAGCCGTTTTTGTTGGTATGTTTTACGTGTATGCCACTTGCACGGAGGAGGCACCCATCGTTAAGTGTTCTGCATTTCCAGTGGCATTTGGAGAAATATATATATATATAGAAATATATATATATATATATACTTATATATATATATATATATATATATATGTATATATATATATATTTATATCTATGTGTGTATAGAGAGAGAGAGAGAGAGAGATAGATATATATATATATATATATATATATATACAGATGTTGCAGAGGAATATACTGTTACTTCATGTACGATATAAATCAACCATACAGTGAATGTGCATGAGGGATGGAGAAAGTAGAGCTAGGGATGTTCATCTAGACCTCTATTAGATTAGATTCTGCATTTGCAACTACGTCCAAAAATATTTCTTCACAAAAATTGAGGCTGGGGAAATTTAGCACATCAGTTGATGTAATTGTCATATTCAAACTCTATGAAATGTTGATTTATAAAAACGGTGGCAGGTATGTTGTAGGCGCCTTACAAGAGAACAAGTCAATGGAGGTGGCTGATTTTCTTACACCACCTAATTGTGGCAATAATTGGCATTTATTGATCTTCACTGGTTTTATGGTGCCCATCAGCACCCACAGTGTGCTGTAGAGGTGAATAGAGGGTGTTCTTGTTGTTCATTTTGATGGTGACTATGACATGTATGATGGTCTTTTGGGTGTTGCTTGGGAGCCATTTGAAGATTTTCCGCAGGACGGTGATGGCATGGAAGCAGGATGCACTGATTGTGTTACTTGCACACTCATGTCCAGTTTGATGTCAATGATGATCCTGGGTCTAAGGTTAGCGGCCACCAGGTGGAGTCCTATGGTGATGTGTTTTTGCCTAACATCACTACTTCTGTCTGGTCATTGTTTGGCTTGAGACAGTTGTCTCATGAAGGCTGTGAACTTTTTCCATGCATTGTGGGTCTTGTCTAGGAGGGAGATTTTGAGTTGTCAGTCATCGGCATAGAAGAGGTTGTTTATGTTGTACGTGCTAATGACCTCGGCTAGAGGGATCATGCAGACTTTAAAGTGGGTATAGCTGAGGGACAAGCTTTGTGGTACTCCACAGACAAGCTTGTGAACTTCTCATGAGTATGGGGCCAGGCTGACAGCTTTTATTCTGCCTGTCAGGAAGGAGCAGATTTATTGGAGAGCAGGCCCTTGGATGCCAGTATTCTGCAGGCATCAGATAAATATGGGCGGGTTACTGCGTGAAATGCACTGTAGATAGGTCCAGGATGATGAGGACTGCCATGTCTCATCTGTTCAGTATCATATGGGTATGTTCTGTAGCAGTGATGAGAGCTTTTTCTGTGCTGCAGTCCTTTGTGGTGCAGTAAGCCATGCAAAGATTTTCATTGGGTTCAGTGGCTGGCTACAGGTGCTAAACACAGGGCTGGTGTCAATTTTGGATTAAATCAAGCAGTATTAATATTTTGTTACTCATGTCTTTTGGTCAAGAAGCATTCTCCTGTGAGGGATAGTTCAAGTGTTTGGAGCAGGAACTATACTAAGAGACAGCTTGGCTATGTGAATGATGTATTTGAAATGTATGTGTAGCCTGAAGCACACCTTTGCTGCCTAAAGCAAGAACCACTACAATCAGTTTCTCATTCTGCAAACAGATGTGGAAATTGCTGGGAGGGTGTCTATGGAGAGGCAGTACAACGTAGAAGCAGAACTTCCCTTGTGGACGTATTGCATAACTGTGTGATGCCTTTCTAACTAGGGTAGTTTGGTAGCAAAATACTTGCAAACCCTAACTCTGCTGTCAGACTAAACCATGGGCCATCAAATGTAGCATTACTGAGCATAATAGGTTACCAATACAAAAGTGTCCTGTGGTGAAGGGTAGCAATGGCAGAAAGAATGCACCTCCCATAAGTGTCCCACAGTGCTCCAGTAGACTAGTTGTATATTATACGTGTCTACCAGTGGTGCTGTATGGTTGACTACCCTGCTACCCACAGGTAGAAGTATGCATTCCTTAATACATAATACATTTACACATCACAACCAAAGCACTTTGTTGAACTGAATAGTAGACAGTCAAAAGTCATAGATATTCAAGACAGATCCGTCTTGTGTTGAAAATTATTCTTTTATTCTGAAATCCCAGTTTCATTCGTGCTTTCTGTACAATTCTTCATATAGTTGGTTTGTACTTGACAGCCTTACTACAGTTTCTGTGCATAAAACAGCCAACACGTGTTTAGTCACTAATGACTTTATCAAAGCTGTAAGGTAAAGAAATGGACATATATGTATGAACATGGTAATTGTGGTAAAATGTGCACTAGCTAAAAAGTCAAGTGACTACCCAGTGGCAAAAACACAAAAAGGTAAGGATTTCGTGTCATGCCTTCACTAACAATGGGATAGGTGTACAGATAGGTGGTGCAATGTGTGCATGCAACAAACGTGCAGATAACTATTACAAGAAATAATGCCCATGAGGAAAGAATGCGGATAAATAGGTGTCAGGATAGAGAACACCTGAAGTGTTTATTAGAATATACAGGGGGAAAGAGAGGTCACAATGTCCACTTTCTACTGTCCTTGGTGCACTACGTCCCCATAGTGAAAAGCAGAGAGATGTAACAGTGAAATATAATAAATTGACCAACCCATATTTCAATAATGTTCAAGGCATCATATATTGTGTCTGTATCCACAGAATGTCAATGTCGTAAGTAGTGACGGTGTGTAAGTACACACAAATATATAAGCAGTGATCTGTTTCAACGATCTTCCAAACGCTCACATCCTCAAAGGTGTACATAGCAATAAACTAGATACAGGCCATGATATGCCCAAAATCTATGGGTGAGAAAATTCAGGATATGCTGACAAAGGGGACACCCTGGTTAGTAGACCATGAATGGTTAAATATTGGCCATATGGAATCCAAACAGGTGATAAACATACGAAAAGGTATGTAAAACCTGCAGCCTCTATGTTGGATCATAACTAAGGTATACGAGACACAAACACATACTCTGTGTTGTGTCCATAGCTGGAAAAACTGTAAAAAGGAAGAGGTAAAGATACGCCCCACATTGCTGACTGCTATGCGTATGCATACATAAAAAGGATGGTAAACCGGACCGTCTGAAATGCACATTGGTCATAATAACATGTCATGGTGATGAGAGTAGAATATACTCTCATAGCGTGCAATGGTACACCTAAATTAATAAGTGATGGTTTAAGAGAAAACATTGTCGCCGCAAATAGAATCTACAACTGTGGAAAGCATGACTTAGCATTATTGGGTAAACACTGTCAGCAAAAACTACATGACAATTGCTAGTGTTTATAACAAGCGCGTTACTCTTTAAAACTGCAGTAGTACTCGTCCTGTGACTGTAAAAGTTACCAGAGGTCCAGCAAGGTCAAGTAGAAAGCATTCCATGTATTCCGCATTCCGACCGTGTGCAGTCAGGAATCCATGTTGAAAAAAGGAGCTGACAGCCGATTAAAAGGAAGGCAAACGGAAACCGAGGTAGGACATCTAATCCCACCAAAACATGTGGCGGCCATCTTAGATAAGTAGTTGTGAGCACAAAAATAAAGAGTAAACATGAGTGAAATGATGAGACGTCTCCCCCATGGTGCAACAACGCGGAGAGACACATGCAACTTTTTGAAAGTCACTGTAAAGTGAAAATAAACAAAGGGGGTTATTACAACTTTGGAGGAGGTGTTAATCCGTCCCAAAAGTGACGGTAAAGTGACAGATATACCACCAGCCATATTACAAGTTCCATAGGATATAATGGACTCGTAATACGGCTGGTGGTATATCCGTCACTTTACCGTCACTTTTGGGACGGATTAACACCTCCTCCAAAGTTGTTATAACCCCCAAAATCTACATAAAGCAATCATGTCTCAAGATGTATTACAAAGGTGCTCAGTTAGAAACATAGGTGGGGTGAGCAAACCATAACCGTAACGGCGTCCATCATGAAAAGAAAAAAAGCCATATAGAAATGAATCGGGCCAAAATTGACAGTTCCCTACCAGTATGAGAAGACGGAAGCGTCAGATGCGTATATAACTAGTATCATAAGGAATGAGTAACTGAAGACATGTATGTCGTCAAAAGTAAGTCAATAGTGCAGCCGATGCCATGGGTATTGGATGACAGGTGAAACATGCAGTAATTATGACATGCCTAATTTTTCGAAGGTCGAGCACCAATCAGATCCCTCAATGTGAAAGTAAGTTGTATAAAGCAAGCCGAGTCATTTACACTTATATAGACATATTTCTATAAGAAAGAGGACAGATGCATTAGAGTAACTAATACATGTCATGTACGGTTGATCAGATATCCAATGCAGACATCCTAGGTCAAATTCAGAGGAGTGATATAAGAGGGTATATGGTATGTGGTATGTACAGTAATTACAACATATTTTCAAACATACAGCACAGAAAGAATAATTCAGAGAGTCTGTGCATGTGTCATATGTCATATACGGTCAGTAGTACATAAAAAAAATCACAGGTTAGACAAATGCAAAAAGTATATATATATATATATATATATATATATATATATATATATATATATATATATATATATATATGATGTAGGGTACTACAGAGCATAGTCAACATCATGGAAGATCTTGACATCCAGTCCAAACTGGACATAGATAGGGATCTAAGACCCAAATCTCGCTTTACCCCCTCTCTTTCTCCTGCCAAACACATTGACTTCTTCTCAAAGCAGTCCTTACTGACTTACATCATCTTGAAGACAAACATAGACTTCAGAGTGTCGTAGTTTGGACTCTTGCTCTGAGCAAGACTGCTGGTTTAAAGATAACAGTACTTTTGTTTGTAGGCGACTGAGTCTTTCCTACAACAAGTCGCAACTGTTGTCCCAACCTTACCGGCTCACTAGCAGCACCTCACCAGAAACACAATAGTAAAAGGTGATTTGTGGCAGTCGCTTACGCATGGACTCAAAGTAAGATATCTCAGGGTTGTCGTGGTTAAACGGAAATTACCCTTTTCTCACAGATATATTATGTCTCATACAAACAAAGGCAAAAACACAGATGCAGTAAAGTTATAATAGTTTTTATTTAACATAACTGCAATTTGCGATAACTTGCATGAACTGCAATGATTAGGATAATGAATATACCAAGCAACAGTATTGTGAAGAAGAGAGTCATTGTTATAAAGACCCCACCATTTTACAATATATGAAAGAAATATATATATATATATATATATGAGATGGAATATGCCCTAATACCCTAATGAGAATAGGCCTAACCTCCTACCTAAAGGAGAGCTGGGTTTGTTAAACCTAATCTGCCAAAGCCGTGTCCATGAGAGGAGCCCCCAACCCTCGTTACCTTGGAATGAGGTCTCTATCTCAGACTCCGCAGGGACACTAAGGGGGTGATTCTAACCCTGGCGGTCGGTGTTAAAGTGGCGGCCAACCCGCCAACAGGCTGGCGGTCCAAAAAATGGAATTCTGACCCTGGCGGGAACCGCCAACACAGCCCGCCAACTTAACACTCCGACCGCCGCGGCGGTACAGACAAACAGCGCGGCTGTCACCGCCAACAGGCAGGCGGCAGACAATGTACCGCCCACACTATCATAACTCACCAATCCGCCACCTTTTCCGGGGCGGGAGCACCGCTGATAAAAACACGGCGGAAACAGACTACGAACGGGAAAACGCTCACCAAAACACACTCCACGAGTACGGAGGACAGCATGGAACCCGAATTAAACATCCTACCTGCTCTCGTCTACCTTCTCATCTACCACGAGTACGAAGTCCGGCGCAGACGACAACGGTGAGTACTGCACCTACGACACACGGGAGGGGGAGGACGAAAGGTTACGGGCACACACATATGCGACCCCCCCCCAATCATGTACTCACCAATGCAGAGCACCAAGTCACAGTGACACCACCCAAACACCCCTGAAAAATGCTAGGACATAATCATATTTGGAATAAATATTTATGTACCAAAAAGCTCCAGAAAATGAGCGTACAACCATAAAAGATATCCACAACAAAACAAATGACATACACATCAGTGTATAACTGAAGTACCAAGTCCTGCACATCCTACGAATTCAGCATGTCCGTGGGCCAAAGTCTTGAGAAACAAGGGCAAAGCCCACACAGGAGACCTGAGTCCTTTGGAGAGAACACTGCAGGGGCATCAGATGTAAAAACTACAGGCACCTCAGGGGGAAGGGAAGGGGGGGGCACCACAGCCACATGAGTCCACGACGCCAGATCCACGAGGAGCCACCATGCCCACGGGACCATCCTGGGGAGTGCAAAGCCACAGTCTCTCAAGTCTCTGCAGTGGGTGGATTGCCCACTGGACCATCCTGGGGAGTGCAAAGCCACAGTCTCTCAATGTCTCTACAGTGGGTGGGCTGCCCACTGGGCCATCCTGGGGAGTGCAAAGCCACAGTCTCTCAAGTCTCTGCAGTGGGTGGATTGCCCACTGGACCATCCTGGGGAGTGCAAAGCCACAGTCCATCAGGTGGATAAATGTCCCCACTGGACAAGGAGGATGCATGGTGGGCACAGTGAACCCTGAACAGTGCCTGACAGGAAGGGCCCAGCGGAGCGGTGCTTGAGAGGAAGGGCCCAGCGGAGCGGTGCTTGAGACGGCGGGGCCCAGCGGAGCGGTGCTTGAGACGGCGGGGCCCAGCGGAGTGGTGCTTGAGAAGAAGGGCCCAGCGGAGCGGTGCTTGAGAAGAAGGGCCCAGCGGAGCGGTGCTTGAGAAGAAGGGCCCAGCGGAGCGGTGCTTGAGACGGCGGGGCCCAGCGGAGCGGTGCTTGAGAAGAAGGGCCCAGAGGAGCGGTGCTTGAGAAGAAGGCCCCAGCGGAGCGGTGCTTGAGAAGAAGGGCCCAGTGGAGCGGTGCTTGAGACGGCGGGGCCCAGCGGAGCGGTGCTTGAGAAGAAGGGCCCAGCGGAGCGGTGCTTGAGACGGCGGGGCCCAGCGGAGCGGTGCTTGAGAAGAAGGGCCCAGCGGAGCGGTGCTTGAGAAGAAGGGCCCAGCGGAGCGGTGCTTGAGAAGAAGGGCCCAGCGGAGCGGTGCTTGAGACGGCGGGGCCCAGCGGAGCGGTGCTTGAGAAGAAGGGCCCAGCGGAGCGGTGCTTGAGAAGAAGGGCCCAGCGGAGCGGTGCTTGAGAAGAAGGGCCCAGCGGAGCGGTGCTTGAGACGGCGGGGCCCAGCGGAGCGGTGCTTGAGAAGAAGGGCCCAGCGGAGCGGTGCTTGAGACGGCGGGGCCCAGCGGAGCGGTGCTTGAGAAGAAGGGCCCAGCGGAGCGGTGCTTGAGACGGCGGGGCCCAGCGGAGCGGTGCTTGAGAAGAAGGGCCCAGCGGAGCGGTGCTTGAGAAGAAGGGACCAGCGGAGCGGTGCTTGAGAAGAAGGGCCCAGTGGAGCGGTGCTTGAGACGGCGGGGCCCAGCGGAGCGGTGCTTGAGAAGAAGGGCCCAGCGGAGCGGTGCTTGAGAAGAAGGGCCCAGCGGAGCGGTGCTTGAGAAGAAGGGCCCAGCGGAGCGGTGCTTGAGACGGCGGGGCCCAGCGGAGCGGTGCTTGAGAAGAAGGGCCCAGCGGAGCGGTGCTTGAGACGGCGGGGCCCAGCGGAGCGGTGCTTGAGACGGCGGGGCCCAGCGGAGCGGTGCTTGAGACGGCGGGGCCCAGCGGAGCGGTGCTTGAGAAGAAGGGCCCAGCGGAGCGGTGCTTGAGACGGCGGGGCCCTGTTCAGCGGTGCTCTTCTCCACCGCGGGCCCTGTTCAGCGGTGCCTATCTCCACGGCGGGGCCCTGTTCAGCGGTGCTCTTCTGCACCGCGGGCCCTGTTCAGCGGTGCTCTTCTCCACGGCGGGCCCTGTTCAGCGGTGCTCTTCTCCACGGCGGGCCCTGTTCAGCGGTGCTCTCCTGCACCGCGGGCCCTGTTCAGCGGTGCTCATCCAGCAGGTCAAGGGAGCCAGACCTGGCCTCGACTCCCTGCTCAGTCGCCCTCGGACCGTGATGTTTCGGGACCCTTCGGGGACGGACTCCTGGCCTCCTTAGTGTCCTCCTTCCCAGCTGGGATGTGGCATGTGGGGTCCACCTTCTCCGCGCTCCTGCTGCCCTTCCGCTCCTTTGATGGGGCTCTCGGGCCCTTGCCTCCCCCAGATGGTGTGGGTGGTGAAGTGGCCGCACATTGCTCCTTGGGGGCAGCCCTGTCGGTCCTCGCACGGCGGTCCTTGGTTTTGCGGGTCCTCTTGCCGGGGGGGGGGCTGGACGTGTCCTTGCTGCAGCTCGATGGAGCTGGGCTGGTGGTGGCTGCGGTGCTCTTGGGACTCTTTGAAGATGGATGGGGGAGGTCATCGGGGGGAAAGAGGTTAAGGTTAGCCAGGAAAAGTTTTTTAGGGCCAAGGTAAAGGGTAGGAGGAGTGGAGATGGAAGTGGAGGTAGAGGAGGTGGTTGTAGGAGAGTCAGGTGTGCTGTCATTGGGTGAAGGTGCTGGTGCTGTAGGCTGTCGTGAGGTGGATGGCGGTTGGGTGGGTGGCTGCCTGCGTTTGTGTGTCTTGGAAGAGGGGGTGACAGACACAGTGGGAGAGGACACAGGGGACGTGTACATGGCAGTGGGGGTGGTGACTGCACGAGTGTGGACTGTACTGGAGGGTGAGGTGGTGATGGAAGCACTGGCTGATGTTGGGGTGCATGCAGGTGTGAGTGTAGACGTCACAGGGAGGGAGGAGGGAGACGAGGAGGAGGGGGACACAGGGGTGGCAGTGGCTGTTGGCATGTCTGCATCTGGGTGTTGCTCGGGTGAGTGTTTGCGGGATCTGTGGTGCTTGTGTTTGGATGAGCTGCTCTTGGGTGTTGAGGTGTGTGCAGGCTGGTCTGATGGTGTGGATGGGATAGGCTGAGGAACAGGAGACAGAGACAGGCTGGAGGCAGTCAGAAGAGGGAGGCTGGAAACAGGGACAATGGCTGCCGTCAGTGCTGAGGCCAGAGCAGTGAACGCTCGTTGATGGGCAGCCTGACCCGAATGAATGCCCTCCAGGTACGCATTGCTCTGTTGCACCTCCCTTTGCACACCCTGGATGGCATTCAAAAGGGTCGTCTGCCCAACAATGAGCGTCCTTACCAGGTCAATGAGCTCCGCACTGAGGGCAGCAGGGGCAACAGGGGCAGGGGCTGAGGTGCCTGGGGCGAAGGAGACGTGCGCCTTCCTGGGCGAACCGGCACGGAGCGAAGACTGAGGGGCTGCTGGGAGGGCGGGGCTGGTGCGCTGGGTGGCGGCTGTACCTGTAGAGGCGGGGGGCACGGATGTTGCCGCCACCCCTAGGGAGCTCCCATCCGAGGACGTGTCGCTTTCGCTGCTCTCACCAGCGGTCCCCGTCGTGGTGCTCCCCTCGCCCTCCGGATCACTGGTGCCCTCGGTGTCTGTTCCTGGGCCCACCGGGGCCTTGTGTCCTGCAGCTCCCTCGTGCTCCGATGCCATATCTCCTCCGCCTGATGATGCTAATGCACACATGCACAAGAAGATGAAGAGAAAGGGTGGGGGGAGAAAAAAGAAGACCAGGTTGAGTGCATGCAATGTCAACACCGTTGGCGGAGAGGACAGACACAGGTGCCTAATGCACTAAGCCGCGCATTCGGGGTACACTACTCAGTACTACTGACTAAGACAACAGGCCAAGAGACGTCAAACGCGCACATGGGAGATGCTGGACCTTCAATGGCTGTACTTGTCACCCTACAGAGGTGGGGGCCGGGGGCACAGGGCCATGCCTAAGGGAGAAGACTACACTACAGAAAGCACCCTGGTCTAATGTCACCCACAGCCCTCCTCCCCCACCCAGACGCCTCCACTGCGCAGAAAGATAGGAGAATGTGCTGATACTCACCCCCTTGTGTCTGCTGTGATGTCTTAAAGCGCCCATCCAATTCAGGGTAGGCCACCGCCAGGATCCGGGACATCAGGGGGGTCATGGTGCGACTGGCACCCCTCCTAGGTTGGGAGGCCATCCCCAGCAGTGTTTCTGCGGTCTTCCTTGTTCCGCGGCGGATGTCCTCCCACCTCTTGCGGCAGTGGGTGCCCCGTCTGTTGTGGACCCCCAAGGTCCGGACTTCCTTGGCGATGGCACGCCAAATCTCGATCTTCTGATGGGCGCTGACCTATTAGACATGTACAGGGTGGAAAGGAGGAAATCATCAATGGCCTGCATGTTAGATGTAATTGCCCCCCCCCCACCCACTTTGCCATATGGCACATGCTCTCATCTGTCGGGCGTTGCACTCCTCATTCGCCCCCCACCCCACCAACTTACATCCACCCCAATCCACACAGGCATAGCCCATTCCATTAGCACCCGGGGTACTCACTTGTTGGTCTGGAGGACCGTAGAGTAGCGCATACTGGGGGAGGACCCCATCCACGAGCTTGTCCAATTCTTCAGACGTGAAGGCAGGGTCCCTTTCCCCAGTCACAGCAGCCATTGTATCTTCCAGACCGAGGTCACAGCAGCACTTGCAGTATAGGTCCTCTCCTGTGGATGATCAGGTCTCGAGTGATTAAGCAGATAGAAAATGGCGGTCACGTCCGCGGCGGTGCGTACCGCGGCGGTGCGTACCGCGACCGCCGGCGCACTTCGTTATTGGCTCCTGAAACCCATAGGCTTCAATGTTAACCAATGCGGCTTTGCGCCGTGGTCTTCGACCGCCTACCGCCACGGTGTGCCCCGCCAGCGCAGTGACCTCACATCCCATTGTCCCACTTCACAGGTCAGGCAGCCGCCATTTCAAGGGCCCCCATGGCTTAATTTTGACTGCGACACACAGGCCTAGGCCTTGCATTGCCACACATACACGCCTTTCAACCCATTGCCATTCTTTAACTGTGCAAGCTGTCTGTACGTACCTGTGGTTTGGCTGACTCTGTGCTCCATGTTGTCCTTCCTAGGCACCGTCCGCTGGGACTTGGGATGAGAAGGAGGAATCCTCGCGTGTACCGACCGCTGGTGGACCTGTCGACAATGGAAGAACGCCATATAATCCTTCGATACCGACTTGACCGTGCCACTATCCATGAACTGTGTGCCCAGCTGGAGCCAGCCCTGATGTCCCCCATCCGCCAACCCACAGAGATTCCCCCTCTGGTGCAGGTTTTGTCAGTCCTCCATTTTTTGGCCAGTGGGTCATTCCAGACCACAGTGGCCATGTCATCTGGAATGTCTCAGCCTATGTTTTCAAAGATTTTGAGCAGAGTGTTGTCTGCCCTGATGAAACTCATGCGGAGCTACATCATTTTCCCCGAGGAGGGTGACTTGCCCACAGTGAAGGGTGATTTCTATGCCCTTGGACATATCCCCAACATCATTGGTGCCATTGATGGGACCCATGTGGCTTTGGTACCCCCAAAAGACGATGAGCAGGTGTACCGAAACAGAAAGAATTATCATTCGATGAATGTCCAGGTGGTCTGTTTGGCTGACCAGTACATCTCCCATGTAAATGCCAAGTTCCCAGGGTCAGTGCATGACGCGTATGTGATGCGAAATAGCAGCATCCCCTATGTGATGGAGCAGCTACAGAGACAACGTGTGTGGCTAATAGGTGACTCTGGTTACCCCAACCTGCCGTGGCTACTGACCCCAGTAAGGAATCCCCGGACAAGGGCAGAGGAACGCTACAATGAGGCCCATGGGCGTACAAGGAGGGTGATTGAGCGAACCTTTGGCCTCCTGAAGGCCAGGTTTAGGTGCCTGCATATGACTGGTGGATCCCTAATGTATTCACCAAAGAAGGTGTGCCATATCATCGTGGCGTGCTGTATGCTTCACAACCTGGCTTTGCGACGCCAGGTGCCTTTCCTGCAGGAGGATGGTCCAGATGGTGGTGTTGTAGAAGCCGTGGAGCCTGTGGAGAGTGAAGAGGAGGAAGACTCTGAGGACGACACAGACAATAGGGACAGAGTGATACAACAGTATTTCCAGTAACACCCAGGTAAGAATCACCCACGCCATTTCACAATTGCTTCTAGCCTCCTGCATCTGTACTTTCTGTAGTTCCCCACAGATGTTTTTTATTAATTTATGCCTTTCCCTTCCCTTCTCAGTGCTGTCTGACTCAGTACCTGACTTCTGCTTGGTTCGCCCATGAAATACAGCGTATTGACATTGGTATGTTGTCATGACTAATTGACAGAACAGAAATTGAACAGTAATATGTTATCCCTTTGTTAATAATACAGCATGACTCAAAACAGGTTTGTGTGCAAAATGTGATTTATTTACAGTGCTAGATACCGGTACATGTGATTCTAAGGGTGATGGGTGGGGGTGGAGGAATATCCATGGCAGAGTCCAGTTCTCAGTCTCACAGGTGCATTGTTCTTTTGCCTGTGGAAGGATGGAGCATAGGCAGTTCATGGTTGGACAGGGTGGCAATGTGGGACAGTGGGAAGACTTGAGGGGGTATGTCCTGCTGGCGGGGGTCTTGACATCCTACTCTGTCTTTTTCTTTGGTCTCAGGCTCCTCTTACGGGGTGGTTGTTCTTCAGCAGGAGGTGGGGTTCTGGGGGGCTGTCGAGGTGTTGGGACCTCCTGTCCACTAGCGCCGGCGGAGGTGGTAGGCTGTTCCTGGTCCGGCCTAGTGACAGGGGCCCTGTGTGGTGCACCATGGTCCCGCAACGCGTCCTCTATCCTGTGGAGGGCCAGGACGATGGTCCCCATTGCAGTCCCGATGATTCTCAGCTCCTCCCTGAACCCCATGTAGCGTTCCTCCTGCTGTGCCTGGATCTCAGTGAACCTGGCCAGTACCGTCGCCATCGTTTCTTGGGAGTGGTGGTAGGCTGCCATGAGGGTGGTGAGGGCCTCTTGGAGAGTGGGTTCCCTGGGCCTCTCCTCCCCCCCCTGTCGCACAGCAGCCCTCCGAGCTGCCCGGTTTCCCCCGGCCTCTGTCCCCTGGCCGGTGTGCCCGCTCCCACTGCCCCCAGGTCCCTGTTGTTGTTGGGGTGTCGGGTTAGCCTGGGTGCCCAGTAGTGGCAGACACACCGCTGATTGAGCTGTCCTAGAGACAGAGGCATGGGCCCGCTGGGTGGGAGCTGTGCTGGTGTCGGCAGAGGGGGTCGGGTCTGGTGTGGCCTGTGTCTGGGTGAGGGGAACCGACTGCCCAGAGGTCCCCGATGGTCCGGGCTGGTCATCAGGTTCACTGTCGACAGAGCTGCTATCCTCAGTGTGGGCCTGTTCCGGTGGTGGGATGGACACTTCTGGACCCTCCTGGCTGGTGTGTTGTCGTTCGGGTCCTGCATGGGGTAAGAGAGTTTGGTTATTGTTTCTGTGTGTGCAATAGCATGCGTGTTGTGGGTGCCCTTGTCCCCCAGTGCAGGCATTCCCTGGAGGGAGGTGTTGTGAGGGTATTTAGTGGGGGGGAGGGGTTAGTGCAGTGGTCATGCTTAGGTGATGGGTGCCCATGGTTTGTGTTGGCATGCAGGAGTTGGTGTTGGGATGGGTGGGTTGTGCTGGTGAGACATTGTCAGGAAGGATGTGTGCTGGGGGGTTGGGGGTGAGGGTGGGGGCGTGGGTTGGCATGCTGGTGGGGTGTGGGGGATATAGTAGTTGAGATGGGACTTACCAGAGTCCATTCCTCCGGCTACTCCTGCGAGGCCCTGAGGATGCAGGATGGTCAAGACCTCTTGCTCCCACGATGTAAATTCGGGAGGGGTGGGTGGGGGTCCGCCGCCAGTCTTCTGGACCGCGATGTTGTGCCTGGAGACCATCGACCGGACCTTCCCCCGTAGGTCGTTCCATCTTTTGCGGATGTCCTCCCTATTCCTGGGATGCTGTCCCACCGCGTTGACCCTGTCCACGATCCGCTGCCATAGCTCCGCCTTCCTGGCTATACTGGTGTGCTGCACCTGCGAGCCGAAGAGCTGGGGTTCCACTCTTAGGATTTCCTCCACCATGACCCGGAGTTCTTGGTCCGAAAATCGTGGATGCCTTTGGGGTGCCATGGGGTGGTGTGGGTGAGGTGTGGGGTGGTGTATGTGATGAGGAGTGTGTTGGTGAGTGGTGCTTTGTGCTACTATGTGGTGTGTGTGATGGTGTAGTGTGCCTCAGTGTGTCTTGCTTTGGATTGTCTGCTGTGTCTCTCTCTCCTTCTCTCAGTAATTGGGGTCGCAGGGGTTTGTGGGTGATGTGGGTGTGTGTTTTATAGTTGGTTGATTGTGTGGGAGTGGTGTGTGTATGTGTATCAGGTGTGTGTTTTTCAAATTGTCCAATGTGGCTGTGTTTTGGTGATGTGTGTGTATTCTGACCGCGGCGGTGTGTAGCGCCAATGGAATACCGCGTTTGAATGACCGCCGTGTGGATTCGTGGGTCGTAATGGCATGGGCGTATTTCTGTTGGCGTGACGGTGGAGGTTTGGTCATCTCCAGTTTATCGCTGCCCGCCGATGTGGCGGGCTGCAGTGGAGGACGGATTTTTTGAGGTTTGGCCGTTGTGGGTCAGAATGACCGTGGCGGTTGACCGCGGCCGCGGCGGTGTTATGGCGGTCTTCTGACCGGCGGTAAGGGCATTTTACCGCCGAGGTCAGAATCACCCCCTAAGACTGGGTCAGCGTCAAGATGACTGCAGCATTAGTATCAGCGATGGTGGCGATGCCCTCTGGTCGGAATCCCTCTGATTATCTGTCTAAAAGTGTGATGTATTTATACAGATCTACAAGGTCCCCTGACGTAGGTGTATTCCAAAACAATAGATAACAGGCATGCTTGGGAAGGCAATTAATACCAACAATCCCTCAAAAGTATAGAGAGGGAAAATCCCTAAGTGTGAACACCTTCTGTTTGTTTGTCTTTCGCGCTTGATCTTGACGCCTTAGCGCAGTGACACTGATAATAAAACTCATAACAAGTGGCTTAACTATAAACAAGGCAGCCATCTTAGAGGAAATAAATAATGAAATGAGCTAAGACAGAGCAAGCTAAGTAGGTTAAAAGTCACTAGGTGACGGGGGCACGAGTTTACAAGCCTACGGCTAAGCTAACTCCTGTTATCCCATTAAAACAAACTAGGATTCACTACACCCTCCCCATTGCCGTAACAAGTATGATGAAGGTACAGGAACCCAAAACGCTAAAAAAGCTGCTTCTGAACTAAAAAAGCCTAAGGAAAAAAACAAGCCAATAAAATAAGCTAATAATAAAAATCGCTGTGTGTGAAAACACGGTAAAACAAGGCTGTCTAAAAAACACATACAGAGATGTTAATATCAACTATGACAAGTACAGCAAACGTCTATTATAATTGCATAATTTGGAATCTGGAATATTAAGCAAATTCATCAAATTATGTGTTATGCGCAGGATCTTGAAGAATGTCATTGAAGGGACCAGTCAAGGACCTCAAAAATGAGTCAACATCGTCCGAAGTGAAGTCTAGTGCTGAGCGGACAAATGGATCCACAGAGCAGAAGTGAGCCATATTCACTGGTGCATCGATACTTGCTGCAGTGTCCTCATCCATGTTAGATCTTATAACATAAGGGTCATAGGTGGCCTCGCGGAGCAACCTCAGTCTCAAGGGGCATGATCGTGTATGTACCCTCATCGGTGACATCAGCAGTTCGTGGTCCACAGGAGATGTCGGTGCAACAGCAAGACAGACCATAGGCAGATGCTCAAAGAGACACCATATGCAGCGGAAGACCGGTTGAACACACCAGAGAAGTGGCCGGAATGACAACGACCAGTCAAGCTCCAGTTCCACCAGCAAAGGTGTACCGAAGATCCGAACCATGCGCTCATGGCACAGTGGAGTTGGCGGGAGCGGCTCCATTGCTCTGCGTTGCTGGAAAGAAACAACCACGGCGAATCAGAAGAAATAGCAGTAGTAGTCCGCCAATCAAGGCCAAAATAATTGGAAAGCCACCAAACACACTTGAAAAGAGAGAATAGATGGCTGATGGGATGACTCCAAAGACAGTCTGGAAGATGGACACAAAACCAGACCCGACAGTCTTAAAGAAATGAGCAATCCCAGTGGTGGTTGAAGCATTGAATATTCTGGATACCAACTCTCCAAAGTGTTTGGGGAAATCGGTATTTAAAAGGGATTGTATCTCGGCCGATGATCTCGCAATCTGGAGAGCACACGTCTCTTTTGCGGATGCCAAGGTGACCTGTTTCTGAAACAATAGCGCCTTTAGTCTACTCAACTTGTCATAGTTCACATTAATAGTATCTATGTGGGGCCACATTTCAGACATTTTTATCTCTCGTGTGGGGGGAAACAAAACATGTCCACAACACGTAACGACCTTCGTGACTGAGATTGCGTAGGCAATTCCAGGTCGCAAGCCGCAACAGCTTTCATCGTTCAGTACCACATAACTGCCATTGGAAAGTACATGAAACACTGGACGAATCAAGGGGACGGGAGTACCCTTCAGAAACCAGGCCAAATTTGCGACCCCCACATTGCAAAGACCATGAAGAGGCACCTGTTTGCATATCATAGAATGACGAACAGCAGTCTCACATTCACTTCCGCTAAGAAAGACCTCCTGTTCACCATTCAGACATCTATAGTCAAAGGGCAACTCCCACTCTTCCTTAATAAAGCTATCTCCTAGCTGCTCATATTGTCCCACCGCAAGATGTTTCAGGCAGCTCAAGAAACGAAAGGTCGAAATCGGTAAATTAATAATGCCGTGCAAGAGCCAGATAGTTGAAGGACTCTCTGCTACCGTGAAGGTCAACTTATCTAATTTCTCTACTTGAAGCAGGGTGAAACGAGCCTCCCTTTTAGCCATTGTCTCTTGTTCCCTGGAAAAATTTAAAGCAGTGAACAGTTCACTCCCATTAATGTACCTCTATGGAATGTGGCCACTTTTCAGTGTCTGTAATGTCCAACCCAGCTGCATGATGGAACGTAGCTGTGTCTGCCCATTATACAACCGGGACAAGTCTGTCTGAGTGATATCAATAGCAGACAACACTATGGGGGTCATTCTGACCCTGGCGGCCGGTGACCGCCAGGGTCACCGACCACGGGAGCACCTCCAACAGGCTGGCGGTGCTCCCGAGGGCATTCTGACCGCGGCGGTTCAGCCGCGGTCAGAAAGGGTAAACCGGCGGTCTCCCGCTGGTTTACCGCTGCCCCAATGAATCCTCCATGGCGGCGGAGCGCGCTCCGCCGCCATGGGGATTCAGACACCCCCTACCGCCATCCTGTTCATGGCGGGAAACCCGCCATGAACAGGATGGTGGTAGGGGGTGCCGCGGGGCCCCTGGGGGCCCCTGCAGTGCCCATGCCAATGGCATGGGCACTGCAGGGGCCCCCGTAAGAGGGCCCCGCAAAGTATTTCAGTGTCTGCTTTGCAGACACTGAAATACGCGACGGGTGCAACTGTACCCGTCGCACCCCTGCAACTACGCCGGCTCAATTCTGAGCCGGCGTCCTCGTTGCAGGGGCATTTCTGCTGGGCCGGCGGGCGCTCTTTTGGAGAGCGCCCGCCGGCCCAGCCGAAATGTCTGAATTGCTGCCGCGGTCTTTTGACCGCGGTGCGGTCATTCGGCGGCGGAACCTTGGCGGACGGCCTCCGCCGTCCGCCAAGGTCTGAATCAGGCCCTATATTTGATAGTGAATAAATCCTGTTGGACAGTGTGTTCATGCCATTGTCGACAACAGCTAATGTTTTGTCCAAATTTTCCCTATCTAGTTGCCTTAAACGTGCAGCAGCCTCAATCTGAGAAAGTTTCCAAATTTCATTGTACATAGCATATAAAAAACGTTTTGAGCGCTGTTTCCTAGGACCTAACAGGAAATCCTGTAAGTCTATACTGTCAGAAAGAGTGTTCAGGTGTTTTTTAACCGCTGTCAACGTGTTTGTCTGCACTCATTGCTGGCACAGCTTACCCACACTGTATGTTGTAGTTATACCTGTATGTTGACCTGATAGAAAGCGAGGGTCAGGCCTGTGAATGGAAATACCCCCTGAAGAGTTCAAGAAACGCTTTTGACACTCATCAGTGTCGGTGGGCCATACCAACCACCCGCCGGGACGGGAAAGTGAAAAATTATAGGCACCAGCCTTAACCATTGCATCTAGCCTGTCTTCTGAGACATTAAAAAAGTGTTGCCAATCTCTAAATTTTGTCGGAGTAGGGATACTGGGCGTGTTCAGGTCTTTAATTTTTGCTAACCCCAGACAGGATGTCTGCTCAATAGTGTCATTTAAGAAATGTTAATTTTAATTTCGTGTCATTTTAAGAAAATCATTTGCACAGGAATCAGGCATGCTCGAAACAAAGCCTCCCTACCCTGTATCTGCCAATCTTGTGTCCCCCATACACTTTTCAAATCAATAGTATCTTTCCAATATTCTTAACCCTCAAGCGAGAGCCGGTAAACAAAAGGATCTGAATAAATCAGTTTCGTATCTGTTAGCAAAAGTTTTCTAATTTGTGCCGGAGGTATTTTAAAATAATACGACTCTGCTTTCTTTGTATCATGCCCGGAAAAGTATGTAAATTTATCGCTGTAATACTGTGGACTCCCCACCTGTGGTGTTGAACAGTGTTCCCACTGTGTGTAGTTCAAGAGAGGCCTATATCTAGTTGCACGGTGTATTTAGTGATGTCCCCAATTGTTATAGCTGAACATTTCCCCATCATTCATTGTATAATGGTATACATCATCACTTCCAAAAGTGGAATAGTCCTTAATTTCAGCTAGCATGGAATCAACTGTTTGGACATCCCAATCATCAGAGACAACATTAGGTGTAATAACATCAGAAATTGAAATTTTGAACACGTATGGTATTTGAATAATCTCTGTAGGCCCATATATATCGAATGGAACTTTATCCCACACAATCCCATCAGTAATTGGTATAGCTGTAATATTTACAGGGGACAAATATTGTCGGACCTTATGGGAAGAATGATGTGGTGTTAAAATCTCATCAACAGGCTCCACAGAGGAGCGATCAGGAATATAGTGACCATTAATCAGCAAAAAGAAAACAGTCACAAAACCAATCCATAAAAATAATGCAATAAATGTCAAACAGAACCATAGATAATTCCATTGGTAGATCAAATAGTTCCTTTTAAGCCATCGATACAGCTTACTACTCTTTGAAAGTTCGTTAGTCACAGTTGAGGAAGAATCCGAAGAAAAATCATCAATGTCTATGAAATAGCCAGAGGAAGTCTCTGCAAACACAGGACCCGCTGAATTCTGATCTACTGCTCGTGGAGGTTCTTGATAGACTACGTCATTAGTCATGGAAGTGTTTGTATAAAATACAGCCAAATCTTGAAGCTGGGTGGTAACCGAAGATGTGACTGGAACCAACAAAAGTTAATTCTCCGCCCTCCCCATGGTCGAGGAAGTGTCTGGAACAGCAGTTGACATAGTTGCATAGTCAGTAGCAGTGATGTTCATCCTACTATGTAGATGGATGTCCTGTTGGGTAGTGAGAGGGGATCGGGAACCACCCAAGGGACCACCTGGTCTACTGTGGAGAATTGGCCACATGGTGTAATTTGATGTCATCAATGGAGATGAATCTATTCAATTAAGAACCGGACAATGGTGGTAGAATGACAGTCCTGGTGCCTTTTATTCCCAAGACCGGTACAGGTGCTCTGTATGATGGACCGAACTCCTTTTTCACAGCGATCTTCTCACAAACCAGATCCCCAATGTTAGGACTCCAGCCAGTCAAAGTTTTCGCCAATTCCCTTATTCCTAAGGTGGCAGCACTTGCAGATGATTTATCATCACAAATTTGTTGAAGCTCCTGTAAAACAGTGAGACGTTCTTTTATGTCAAATGGTGTTTCTGCTGCCACCATAAGAGGGGCATCAAGATCGGGGACATACATAGGTATCCCAAAGAGAACCTCATATGGAGACTTTCCCCCCAAGGACCGTCTTGGCAGATTTTTCAGTGCTCTCTGGACCCCATATAGGTGATGTAACCAACTGCGGCCTGAACCTAATACTCGAGCTGTTAAGGACTGCTTTAGATCACGATTCCGCCTCTCCACGACCAAATTTCCCTCAGGATGGTATGGTGAGGAGTAATGGAGTTCAACACCCATCATTCCCATGGTATCCCTGAATGCTTTAGAGGCAAATGCAGGGCCCTGGTCCGAATGGAATGCTGCAACCGCATATGTACCGATAAAGATCAGCAAATCTTTTATAACAGTCCGGGCGTCAGCCGACCATTGTGGCCATACCCACAGGAATCTAGAACAGGAATCCACAGCCACTAAAATGTATTTGTATGCACCATCAGGCTCTAAGGGACCACAATGGTCTAGGTACACACACTGGAGTGGCTTGTCTGACACTAAGAGGGATGTCTGCGGAGGGCGTTTGATATTAGAGCCCTTAATCTGCTGACAAATGTCACAACAAAGGACAGACTGTTTAGTCCGTCTGCATAGACCAGGCCACCAGTATTGTTGCTGTAGAATTGTTATTGTGGCCTGTATGCCAGCATGTGCAGAAGCGACACCCTCATGTGAGGCTGTAATCAGCTCTAATCTCTGATCCTCATTGGGGATCACTCGATCTCCAACCCCAGGAATTGTTGTATAAGCAACATTCTGTGCACTGATATGGTAAGTATAGTTCGTAGGGCATCCTTTCGGAAGGGTATTGCTTGCAGCCGAAGCTTTAACGGCAATCAGTATTTCATTATCCAACCTCGTCCGAGAACGAGTCACTGCAGCCACAGAAGCCGTAGCTACTGATGCTTTGGCCGCTTCATCAGCCAATGTATTGCTGGCAATGTGTATTCCTACACGTTGGTGTCCTAATGTATGAACTACATGGACACATGGTAGCTTATCCTTAAGAACATTTTGTGTTTAATGGTGTTCCCTTTAGAATCCCTAAACCCGTTCAGTTTCCAATGATTGAGATATTCATTGTATGACTGGACGCAGTAATATGAATCACAGACTATCAAAGTCTGGCTTCCTGCCTCAGTATGTTTGAGCGCTAGAAGAAGAGCCTTAAGCTCGGCCAACTGGGCTGTGCAGTCCCCTAAGGTCTGCGTGTAGGTATTTTGAGGATGGAAAACTCCGTCTTCCAGTACCCCACACACGGCTGCACAAGCTGCCGAGTATTGATGTTTAGTACCTACAGCTGGTTGTGCCGATCCGTCAGTATAAATGATAGTAGTATAACTGTCCAGCGGCAAGATATGTAGAGGAGCGGGGTACTCCTGTTCATACTGGAGAAATTCTTGTGTCTGAAGTCTTGGGTCAAATACATAATCAACATCAGTGGCGGTCAGAGACGTTGCCCATTGAATCCAGCGTGGATGTAATGCCTTAGCGTTCGGAACGCTCGCTTTAGTGACAGCCTCTAAGGCCGGCACCGGGGAGACAACAATAATGCGTTTCCCCTGGGCAAGTGGCCTCTCTTTTATGACGGCCATCTGAACTGCTGTCAAGATCTTTTCTGTAGGTGCAAAACGTTTTTCAGCATTTGAATACAAATGTGATTTATTTGCTATCGGCACAGTGTCATCCTCATTGAAGGTGACATAAGTAAATCCAAGGGCACCAGCAATTATTCTGATGACCAAATTTGTTTTATTGTCACGTGTCTGTAAGTGTTTAGCTTCCAGCATGTCCCGTTGCATGTCCCTAAGGATGTGCGTGTGTTCAATCGTCCAGGGTCTGCTAGAAAAATTGGGCTGAATTAAGTCATAAAGTGGCTTGATGCGTCCTGCATAATCTGGAATGTATGTTCTGCCAAAATTGAAGAAACCCAGTAATGACTGTAATTTCTTAAGTGTGTTCGGAGGCTGTAATTGAGCACACTTTTCTAGGAAGTGTGGGCCAGGCTCTTCCCCTCGTTTGATAGCTCATATCCCAGGAACAATACACTAAGAAAGGCTATCTTGCTTTTCTTGAAATTAAATTTATAACCGAGGTCTGCAAATCCCAAAATGATCCGATCGACCCTCGCAAGATGAATGTCGAGGGCGTCGTCAGTGAGATAGATATCATCCACATAGGACAATGCATCGGAATCAAGCTCGTGCAAAATTGATGTTACACGGGCTGAAAACAGTCCTGGGCTATTTTTATAGCCTTGAGGTAAACGACAAAACCGTTTCTGAGAGCCAAATGAAAATGCACTTAGGTCCCTACTCTCATGTGCTAAATTCTGGCAGAAAAACACATTAGAGATATCCAATGTAGTTTTATATTTTTTACGCACTATATTGTTTATCAGTGCTGTGCTGTGTGAATTTTGTATAGCATATGTGCGTGTATGACTATTTAAGTGTCTATAATCAACCACTATTCTATATGAATGATCTGGCTTTGCAACGGGGAATAGTGGATTATTCATTGCCGATGTACAGGGCTCCATTACTCCCTGGTACTCAAGTTGTGATAGTATCTCCTTCACTGGAGCTTTCGCTTCATGTTTAACAGGGTATTGTGGCTGCGGTTGGGGTGTAGTCCTAACGGGAATAACATGACAAGGAGAGTCCTTGTTCCAACCTACATGATTACGGTATAGTGCAGGTGCCTGCGCTAAAGCCCATTCAGCAGCATAGGCTTCTTTGGCTGCTTCGGGAACAAGATCGGAAAAAGAAGGCAAAATTACATCTTCCCCATGTGGGAGCTTGCGGACGTGTTCAGGTGGCCAGTCTCTCTCGGCCAACAGGA
This sequence comes from Pleurodeles waltl, assembly GCF_031143425.1. Taxonomy (NCBI): domain Eukaryota; kingdom Metazoa; phylum Chordata; class Amphibia; order Caudata; family Salamandridae; genus Pleurodeles; species Pleurodeles waltl. The sequence continues at coordinate 695,844,105 of NC_090438.1, forward strand.
TATCACTAGTAAGTTCATCCCAAAATATTACACTAATAATGCTTTCCATGTCTCTCTCTATCTGAATTGTTAAATCATAAACCCTATCGGGTGGGAGAACGCGGCCATCCGCTGTCTCAACCACGATGTAATCGCTAGTTGCTGTCGCATCCAGATGATCTTTCAGACTCTGGCGTCATATCGTGACTTCTGCCACGCTGTCCAACAGAGTCACGGCCCACTTCTTGTTCCTCAACAGTGTTCTCAATACTACTGGCATTTTTAACTGTCAGTGCTGCCACCTTCTTCTTTTTAAACTGCAGCTTTTGCTGAGGAGTTTTTTCTTCTTTTTTAATGGCAGACTGTGGTGAGTCTTTCTTTTCTTTCACGTATTCCGGACGTCGATCTTGAAGGCCCCCTCTCTCGCTACGTTTATCCGGTGCGTCCTGAAAGGAACGAGAGGGACGTGAATCAGTATATCTGTCTGGAGTTCTAATGTGCTCCCTATTTCTGAGATTATACCTCCTTTCGGAGTACTCCAGATGTGGAGAATCAGCTCTCTTCTTTCTTTGAAATCTTTTTGTTTGTCCCAGTGCTTTTTAGAGCCCTCTTGTGCCTGCTTTGTACCTTCCTTAAGGGCGGTACTTGGTAATTCCAATTTTTTTAGGTTTGGCTCCCAAACTATCCCGTCCTATACTAGTATCGGTATCGGAAATTATTTTCGGTAGCTGTCTCTCTTGTTCCACATTTGGAGTTTCCCGGAGACGCTGGCGTATTGCCAGTGCCACCGCTTCCCCTTTAATATTACTCAGTATTATCGAGGAGACGGCGTCAAAGTTATGCATCAATTTCATCCCCAGATCCAGGGCTGGTGCAGCCCCATGTTCATTTTGTATTTGTTTTAACACCTCCGGTAAATTGGCAAGTGTTGGGGTACCATGTGCAGTAGTATAAACGGCAGCGAAGACTGTACCCCATGTGGCGCAGTCATCCACCGAGGGAACCATCCCAAACGGCAAGCACATAGTGAGCAGCCTATGTTTTTCCTGTGGTCCCGTATGGGGAAACACAGCTTCCAGCTGATTAGTTTTCTGGGCAATCCAGAATGTTATTTTTTCCCGTTCCGTGGGCACTTTACCCATAATAGTATGCACTGTTTGTGGATTAATCCCAGTAGCCAATTGATATCCACCAGCTCCTGGCGGTGCTGGACGCGCTGGTGTAGTGTTCAATGTTCGCATTACGAACTGAACCAATCGTCTATATAATGCCACTAATTCATTATATAATACTCGTAAATCTGCGATCAGCAAATTCTGTATGCCTGGGTGAGGTGTATATGTGGCAAACATAGGCCATGTAGGGCCTTCATTACTTAAAGGACCTAGCCTCACTCTTCATAGTACATGTGGTAGGGCACCTTCAAACCAGTTCTGATGCTCTTGATATGTGAGCGATATTTCATGATACTGGTATGCTTCGTACCGTACAGGTACGTTCGCAATTTCATATGTGTGAAATGTGTGCGTTCTTTGGTCAGCCTCAGGAAAGGTGACCCAACAGTAAAATGTTTCTGCTTGGTATGCTTCAGTTGCCTCTATTATCAGCGTAACATCCCCGCCCTCTTCTGTAAGGCCATGCGCTAATAAATGTTGTGTAAGTGCATGTCTAGCATTTGCAGGAATGTCTATGGTATTAGCCATAGTTGTTTAGAGAAACGGAACACCAAAAATAGGGGAAGTTTTTCCTTTTTATGAGTTCGAGCTCGAACAGCCTACAGCTTAATTAGGTGTTACCTGTTCAGCTGAGGAGGATTCTCCCAAAGACCACGGACGTCTCCGTATAATGGTACTTAGGGTACCTGTTGTCTGTGAGACAGTGATAATCAGGGTATCCGTAAATTAGTGCCTAAACACCATCGTTGGTGGCGCCATGTCGTAGTTTGGACTCTTGCTCTGAGCAAGACTGCTGGTTTAAAGATAACAGTACTTTTGTTTGTAGGCAAATTAGTCTTTCCTACAACAAGTCGCAACTGTTGTCCCAACCTTACTGGCTCACTAGCAGCACCTCACCAGAAACACAATAGTAAAAGGTGATTTGTGGCAGTCGCTTACGTATGGACTCAAAGTAAGATATCTCAGGGTTGTCGTGGTTAAACGGAAATTACCCTTTTCTCACAGATATATTATGTCTCAGACAAACAAAGGCAAAAACACAGATGCAGTGAAGTTATAATAGTTTTTATTTGACATAATTGCAATTTGTGATAAGTTACATGAACTGCAATGATTAGGGTAATGAATATACCAAGCAACAGTATTGTGAAGAAGAGAGTCATTGTTATGAAGACCCCCACCATTTTACAATATATGAAAGAAATATATATATATATATATATATATATGTATGAGATGGAATATGCCCTAATACCCTAATGAGAATAGGCCTAACCTCCTACCTAAAGGAGAGCTGGGTTTGTTAAACCTAATCTGCCAAAGCCGTGTCCATGAGAGGAGCCCCCAACCCTTGTTACCTTGGAATGAGGTCTCTATCTCAGACTCCGCAGGGACACGAAGACTGGGTCAGCGTCAAGATGACTGCAGCATTGGTATCAGCGATGGTGGCGATGCCCTCTGGTCGGAATCCCTCTGATTATCTGTCTAAAGTGTGATGTATTTATACAGATCTACAAGGTCCCCTGACGTAGGTGTATTCCAAAACAATAGATAACAGGCATGCTTGGGACGGCAATTAATATCAACAATCCCTCGAAAGTATAGAGAGGGAAAATCCCTAAGTGTGAACACCTACTGTTTGTTTGTCTTTCGCGCTTGATCTTGACACCTTGGCGCAGTGACACTGATAATAAAACTCATAACAAGTGGCTTAAATACAAACAAGGCAGCCATTTTAGAGGAAATAAATAATTAAATGAGCTAAGACAGAGCAAGCTAAGTAGGTTAAAAGTCACTAGGTGATGGGGGCACGAGTTTACAAGCCTACGGCTAAGCTAACTCCTGTTATCCCATTAAAACAAACTAGGATTCACTACAAGACAAATTAGTACACTGACAATCTTAATCCAGGCGAAAGACTGGCATTGAAAACACTGACACAACACAGGGATATTGTGATTAAAGAAGCGGATAAGGGAGGCAACGTTGTAGTTATGAACAAAATAGAATACATGACAGACAGCTGGGGGACATGCAAGCATATGTGCAACTAAAGGAAAACCCACTAGTCGGTATCACACATGTGGTAGAAAACAAACTTACACACTGGAGGGACTGTTGTCTCATTTCAGATCTCGAATATAAATACATGCTCAACACTGCACCCCGTGCACCGTGTATTTATTTACTACCTAAGGTACACAAACCTGACAAATTTCCCCCAGGTAGACCCATTATATCTGGGATTTGTTCCCCAACTGTACACATTTCTGAATATATTGACTCGTTCCTACAACCCCTGGTATGCAACCTACCATCTTACATTCAGGACACTATGGGATTTGCTATGTCAACTGGAAGACGTTGAGTGAATAGAAGGGTGCAAATTCGTGAGCTTTGATGTTAATTCTTTAAACACATCTATTCCTCTTGAAAATGGCTTGGAGGCATTAACTGATGTACTGTTATATAGGAATGCTACCCTATACGAGCACACAACCATGTTGATTGATCTCACACGTCTAGTTCTGGAAATTTATGTTTTTCTTCATAATGGTAATTGGTACAGACAAGCTGAGGGTGCGGCAATGGGGGCCAAATTTTCACCTTCCTACGCAAATCTATATATGGGTCACTTTAAGAGGCATCATTTGTGTACAAACGGTACTACAGCCTCTCTACAACATATCCTCTTTTGGGGGAACATATATAGATGACATACTGGTCATTTGGACTGGTACTGATTCAGACCTGGAAGTCCTGATTAAACATTTGAATAAGAACGCATATAATCTTCTATTCACACATCACATAGGTACACACAGTATTGCTTTTCTGGATGTGACTTTATATTCTGTGCACTATAAAATCCTTTTGAAAATGTACAGAAATCCCGGGCTTGTAACTCCATTCTACACACACACAGTGCACACCCCAGCACACTAATTAACTCTATTCCATATGGGGAAATGTCTAGAATCAGACGTAACTGCAGTGATGACATGTTTTCAATCAAGAATTGGACCTTTTAGAACAATGTTTTTGCAACGGGGGTTACCCAAACCATATACTCTCTAATGCCAGAGAACGCATCATGCCCAGAGAGTGTAGAACACTATTATTGCATAAGAACTGCACTGTGTCTAAAGTAATCAAGCTTTCCGTGATAACTAGGTACAGTACACCTAGAGCTCTGGAATACCGTATCTGCAAACAACACTGGCATCTATTGCAAATGGATGCCATCTTGGGTAAGGTTCTCAATAAAAGACCCTCGATGGTACACAGCAGGGGTCTCACCCTGAGAAATAAACTGTGTCCCAGCTACATCACACCTAACACACAAGAGAAATTGGAATGGTTACCCACAAAACCGAAAGGTTTCTATATATGTGGCGGATGTATCTCCTGCCCGTTCGCATTGAACAAAACTGTATCATTTTCGTATTACACCAAGGAGGTCCATCACATAAAGGAATTTATAAACTGCAAACACCAGATTTACTGTCTATTGTATCATTGCATGTGTGGAAAAATAGAGGTGGGCATTGCCATTCGTTTACTTAAGGAGCGGATTGAGGAACACATCAGAGCTACTAGGAACAATAATTCCAACTATCCTTTAGCTATTCACTATTACATGACACATCGCAATACTGAAGTCCTCAATATTAGATTTCATTGAATTTCACATGTTCCTGGCCATCCAAGTGCTGGGGATCATAACAGAGAACTCAGAAAACAAGAAGCCAGATGGATTACTCGATTACGGTCTGTGGAACAGGGACTGAATATGAATAGAGAACTATGGCCCTCATTATGACATTGGTGGTAAATCCCACTCACCTCCACGCTGACTGACGGAAAACTTACCACCGCAGCTGCGGATGGCCATTCACCATATTATGACACACACACCAATCTTTCAGTATTCAGCCACATACACAAATCCGCCAGCCCAAAGGTCAGTGATAAAGTGGCAGTATCAAAACCTACACTGTTACGCCAACAGAACAACGCCCATCACATTATGACCCACGAATCACCATGGCAGACATTGAATGGCAGTAAACCTTGGCGATACATACTGTTGCGCTCAAAATGGACACACATGAAAAAAACAACACCACATTGGACAATTCAAACAACACACACCTGACACCCATACACATACCATACCAACACATCCACACCACTATAAAACACACACCCATATTACCCAGAACCCTTTACCATTTAAAACCATTGCCAGCAGAGAGACATCAAGAGCACTGACACAACTAGAGCCACACACTATTCACACCTATACACCACTCACGCATCCCACATCACACACCCCAACACATTACCCAACTCACCCTCACCAACACACCTCACACAACACGCATGGCACCACAAAAACTCCCCCATTTCACTGAGGAGGAGCTAAGGGTCATGGTGGAGGAAATTATCAGGGTAGATCCACAGTTATTGGGAGCACAGGTGCAGCGGATATCGATAGCTAGGAAGATGGAGCTATGGCAGAGAATCGTGGGCAGGGTCAACACCGTGGGAAAACACCCAAGAAAAAGGGATAACATCGGGAAGAGGTGGAACAAGCTACGGGGGAAGGTACGTTCCATAGCAGCAAGACACCAGCTCACTGTACAGAGGACTGGCGGTGGACCCGCACCTCCTCCCCAACAACTAACAGCATGGGAGGAGCAAGTCTTGGAAATCCTGCATCCAGAGCCAGAGTCGGAGGAGGGCTAAACTCTGGTAATTCAACTCTCTACTACTTATCACCCCCCTACCTGCATGATAAAACATACCCCCACCCTCACTCCCATCACTCCACCACTTCTCACACACCCCACCAGCACATCTCACTCATCCCAATGCCAAGCCTTGCATGTTCTACCAATGCATGGAAACCACTCACAGCCCTGCATGGACACTCATCACTAAAGCATTCACACTATAGAGGATTGACTATCCCACCATACACCAATGTACACCAGTGAAAGTTGCCAGGGCAAATCCAACCAAAGAGGGCAAGCCACGGCTGCACAATATGTCAGACACAGAAACCATAACACATCATTTACATCCCCACAAGTACCCCAGCCAATGTCAGCGGAGAGGAGGTGCAAGCAATATCCAGTCCCCCAACTGAAGAGGCCCACAGAGATGACAGCAACTCTGGTATTCAGGATCTGGATGACCTACCTGGGCCTTCAGGGATCACTGGGCAGCTGGCTACCCAGGCCCAGTCACACACCACCACAGAGCCTCCCCCATCAGGAAACAACACCACAGCACCCACCCAGCATACCTGTACCTCTGTCCCCAGAACATGTCAATCAGCAGTGTGTCCACCTCTACAGCGACCACAGGCCACACCTCATACCCTAGACAATCAGGGACCTGGGGTCAGTGGCAGTGGGCACACAGTTCAGGTGACAGAGGCACGGACCAACAGGTAAACTGGGAGGAGTGCTGTATGCCAGGGGGAGGTCACTTGCAGAGATCCTGGGAGCCTTCCAGGATTCCCAAGACACGATGGGCCAGAAGGACAACGTGCGGGAGAACAGGCGGCTGCAGGAGGGATAGTACCAGGGGATCAGGGAGGACTTGCAGGCCATCAATAACACCCTGATCTTCATAGCAGGGGTGCTGGCAGACATGGCCAATATTATGAGGGAGGCAGTCTCACACCAGCGGGCCCCTGCCACTAGCCAGACATCTGAACAGCCCTACACTTCCGCTGCCGCTGGTGGCCAGGAGGCCCTCCCACAGGACTCACAAGCCACCAACACCCTTCCCCCTGCAGGAGGTGAACCACCCCGCAAACGTTCCCTGCAATTCCAGACAGAAGCCAGAGACACTTTCCAAGACCCCGCCAGGAACTGAGACACTCCTGATCGTCACCCTTGTGTCCTACCCTGTCACCCTGTCCAGCTTGAACTGCCATTGCTCCCCTTCCTATGTCCCCTTGGGCAATGCACCTGTGCTACAAACAGACTGGAACAATACCCTGGACTTTCCTCCATCATCACCCCATCCCATTGTACTTGCCCTATTTTAGCACTTCAATAAACACCCTTGGAAAAAAAAGAAGTTTGGAGTATTTCATGTATATCAAATATATATTCATTGAAACATGTACAAACATTGCAAATCAACTGTACAGAAAATGAGCATAGAATAATGACCTGTAGCTGGCTGCAGTGATCACACCAGGAGTATATGTGAGGTCACCAACATCTGCAAAATGAATAGCCAGAGTGAACAATAAGTGGGCATAGAAGTGGGAAATATCAGCATGCCATTGCCACACAAATTCAAAAAAATGTAATTGAAAAGTGAAGTAACACTGTCCTGCCTGTGTGTCATTGGAAGTATTGTTGGATCACAGATGTTCTGTTGTCCTCATCCTCATCTTCATCCTCTGCCTCTTCATCCTCACTTTCCACAGGGTCCACTGCTGGCACACGGGCATCTCCAACCTCCTCCTCCTTCAGGAAAGGGACATGACTTCTGAGGGCCAGGTTATGCAACATGCATCATGCTACAACTATCTGGCAGACCTTCATTGGTGAGTTGCACAGTGATCCACCTGTTAGATGGAGGCAGCGGAACCTAGCCTTCAGGAGGCCAAAGGTCCTTTCAATTATCCTTCTTGCTCGCCCATGTGCCTCATTATAACATTCTTATGCCCTTGTTCTGGCTTTCCTCACGGGGTCAGCAGCCATGATAGGTTGGGTAGCCAGAGTCACCTGCAAATATTTAGGGACAACATTTAGCCACACACTATCCCATATGGCCCACACCATACCCATACACCAACATATACTGGGCGGGAACCAGGGCTCACCTATTACCCACACCCTGTGCCTCTGTAGTTGGGCCATCACATTTGGGATGCTGCTATTCCTCAGGACAAATGCATCATGTACCGACCCAGGATACTTAGCATTGACGTGGAAGATGTACTGGTCCGCAAGGCACACCATCCGTACATTTATAGTGGAAACTCTTCCGATTCCTGAACACCTATTCATTCTGGTGGGGGGGACAAATGCAATATGTGTTCCATCAATTGCTCAAATGATGTTGGGGATATGTCCCATTGCATAGATCTCGGCCTTCACTGTGGCCAAATCTTCAACCTGGGGGAAACAATGTAGCTGCACATGTGTTTAATCAGGGCAGACAATACTCTTGTCAGAACAATTGAGAACATTGGCTGTGACATTCTTGCTGCCAAGCCCACTGTCACTTGGAAAGAACTAGTTGCCAGGAAATGGAGTACAGATAGCACTTGCACAAGAGGGGGATCCCAGTGGGCTGACGGATGGCAGACATCAGGTCAGGCTCCAATTGGGCACACAGCTTTGTGAGTCCATCTCCTTTGTCCCAAGCACCTGAGGCCCTGCCCAGTGAGCCCTGCTGCCCTGAGTGAGGACTCTATTGACCTCCTGAGATCCATCCCTGTAGGGCAGTCAACCATTGTGAATGCCATCCAGGGCTGGTGCCCAGGTACAACAGTCTAATGCATTCCTGGAGGGCATTCACACTGGATTGGCGGCCCACAGAGATCGATTTAGCCTCTGGCCTCCTCTCTGTTGACAGCCATTGTCCCTGTTCGTACTGTCCCCCCTCCAACTTCCACTGCCCAGTCCCATTCCCCTCAACCCCCACCTATCCCAAGTACACATACAGACAAGCATTCACACAAGACAACACCAAAGAGTGTCACAGGCAAACACAAGCACCACACTTCATCCCACAGGCACTCACACAAACACCATCCAGTTGCAGACACACCAACATCAACTATTTCCAGTGTCTCCCCTCTTCATCCTTCTCCACCTCTTACCCAGTTACGTCCACACTCGCACCTGCATGCACTACATCATCATCCACTACCAGCAGCACCACACTAAGCAGAACACACACCTCACTGGCAGACATCTCCACAACAGCCATGCACACGTCCCCTGTGTCCTCTCCCACTGTGTCTGTCCCCCCTCCTAGAATACACAAACGCAAGCACTCAGACACCCAACAGCCATCCACCTCACAACAGCATACAGACCATGCACCTGCACCCAAAAGCAGCAGACACCTCCAATAACCACTCCCTCATCCTCCATTCCCATTCCTTCTCCCTCTTCCCAGCCCAATGTCCCTGAACAACTGTTCCTATCCAACATTGACCTCTCCCTACCCCTCCCTTGCCCCCGTCCTCCACGTATGGCCAGGGTAGGAAAAACCCAGCCAAGCACCTCAGCCACACAGTCCACAGGCCCAGTCGTCACCGCGCCCACTTGTGGCGGAAAGGGATCCAGGCCACATGTCCTGAAGGGGAAGGAGCCTGCACCAGCCAGCGTAAAGGGGAAGGAGACTGCCCCAGCAGGCAAGAAGGGAAAGGAGCCTGCCCCTGCCATCCTAAAGGCAAAGGAACCTGCACCAGCAGGCAGGAAGACCAAGGAGCCTTGCACCAGCAGACAGGAAGACCAAAGAGCCTGCCCCAGCAGGCAGGAAGACCAAGGGGCCTGCCCCAGCAGGCAGGAAAACCAAGGGGCCTGGACCAGGAACTGTGATGGAGCCCCCACCACCTACCATGGTTGTGCAGCTATCCGAGGTTGCAGGGGATTGGCAGGAGCATCCCCCCACTAGCAGCACAACCATTGTGCAGCCGTCACCGCCCGCGGACTGTATGTAATCCTGCCTCCATGGGCTGCTGTGCAGCCTGCCCCCTCCAAAACCAGTGGGCAAAACACCCAGCTGAGAGACCGTGGACTTGCTCGCCCCAAGACCAAGCACAGGGCATGTTGCCCCTCCAGAAACAGTGGGTATGACACCCACTCAAGAGATTGTGACCCATCACTCCCCAGGATCAAGCACAGGGCAAGTTGCCCCCTCCAGAACCAGTGGGTATGATACCCAGCTGAGAGACTGTGGTCCATCACTCCCCAGGATCAAGCACAGGGCACGTTGCCCCCTCCAGAACCAGGTGATATGAACCCAGTTGAGAGACTGTGGCCCATCACTCCACAGGATAAAACACAGGGCATGTTGCCCCTGTCAGAACCTGTGGGCAAGTCACCCATCTGAGAGACTGTGGCATTGCACTCCCCAAGACCAAGCACAGGGCATGTCTCCCCCTCCAGAACCAGTAGTCTTGTTACATCTCCCGGCTGAGGTGCCCCCGTCCCCCTGAGGTGCCACCCTATTTACCAACTGATGCCCCTGCAGTGTTCTCTCAATGTTGAAGCAGGTGACATGTGTGGCCTTGGACTCTGGCCTGTGGCCATGTGGCCTATGCAAATTCTGGAATGGGCTAGGTCCTTTTTTCTGTACATATGTATATATCTATTATCTTGCCTAACTTATTTTTCATACTGTGTTGATCTCATTACATTAACTTTTGCAAAATTGTTTTGTCCTTGCCTTATTCAGCCTATTTAGGGGGAGTAACTTGCTTTCTTGTGCATCTGGTTGTGAGTATGGGGTGTGTGTGTGGGGTGTGTGTTGTCGTGTGTGTGTCACTCTCTTTTTCCTCGCCCCCGCCCCTGTGTACTAGACGGATCTACTCCCTGTCATCGTCTTCACCAGCGTTGGTGTTCATGGTTGAGAAGAACGTAGAATATCATCGGGAAGACATGAAGTTCAGGTTCCATGGCGGCGTGGTTGTTCCCTGTGTCTTCAATGGTGAGTCCTTTCCCTTCTGAGCTCAGTTTCTGCCAGGCTTTTGATGTCGTTGGTACCGCCGCAGAAAAGGTGGCGGTTTGCAGGGTCTTAATATGGTGGGCAGAACATTGACTTCTGCCTGGCTGTAGGCGGCTGCCCCCTTGGTGGCTGTTGTTTCCACCCTGGCAGTCAGTGTGGTACACTGGTCATAATTTGGCGGTAGATACCGCCGGCCTGTTGGCGGTATTACTGCCACTTTATCACCGACCGCCATGGTCGTAATGAGGGCCTATATGTATTTCTGGACAAACTGACTCTCTTATAATATATGGTTAATTAGACTAATAGTACTGTACATTACAACTATATGTACAAACCTCTTGGTCTATTCAAGGAAGTGGCATTGCAACTATGATCAGGAATACATTTAACCCTTCATGATATATGGTTATACTCTCTGCATTTGTTTCTCTTTGAAATTGTTTGAATGTATTACTGAATGTATGTGACATATGTACATACGCTCTGAAATCTTTTGTCTGTGCTGTATGTTGGGAAAATATGTTGAAATTATTGTACTTACCACATATCACTTACCTTCTTGCATTACTCCTCCATTTTTGACCCAGGGTGTTTATATTAGATCTCGGATTAACCCTACATCACATAATCACACATATATATATATATATATATTTACTCTTTGAATTTGTCTAATTTTTTTTTTTTTTTAATGTTCTACTGACCGTATATGACATATAACACATGTACATACTCTCTGAATTCTTCTGTCTATGTCTATATAAGTGGAAATGAATTGGCATTCTTTATACAAGTTACACTCACATTGATGGATCCGATTAGTACTCGACCTTCACAACATTGGGCATATCATAATTTCTGCATGTTTCACCTGCTATCCGATACTTATGGCATCGGCTGCACACATTGACTTAATTTTGACGACATACATGCCTGCAGTTACTCATTCCTTACGATACTTGTCATTTATGCATCTGATGCTTCCCTCTTCCCCTACTCGTACGGAACTGTCAATTTCTGCCCCTATTCATTTCTGTATGGCTTTTTTTCTTTTCATGATGACCACCGTTACAGTTATGGTTTGCTCGCCCCACCTATGTTTGTAACTGAACACCTAAGTAATACATCTTGAGACATGATTGCTTTATATAGATTTATTTTATTTCCACTTTACAGTGACTTTCATCAAGTTGCATGTGTCTCCGCGTTGTTGCACCATTGCAGAGATGTCTTAACATTTCACTCATGTTTACTTTTTCTTTTCGTGCTCATGACTCATCATCTAGAATGGCTGCCACATTTTTTGGTGGGATTACTTGTCCTACCTCGGTTTCCCTTCCCCTTCATTTTAATCGGTTCTAGACTCCTTTTTTCAACATGGATTCCTGACTGCACATGGTTGGCGGAGGATGCAGAAGACACGGAATGCTTCTACTTAACCTCGCTGGACTTCTGGTGACTTTTACCATCACAGGATGACTACTACTTCAGTTTTAAAGAGTAACACGCTTATTATAAACACTAGCAATTGTCATGTAGTTTTTGCTGACAGTGTTTACCCAATAACGCTAAGTCATGCATGCCACAGTTGTGGATTCTATTTGCAGTGACCCTGTGTTCCCTTAAACCATCAGTGATTAATTTAGGTGGACCACTCCACGCTATGAGAGTATATTCTACTCTCCTCACAATGACATGTTAACACGACCAGCTACAGACACAACACGGAGTATGTGTTTGTGTCTCTTATACCTTAACTATGTTCCAACATAGAGGCTACTGGTTTTACATAACTCTCCGTATGTTTAATACCCGTTTGGATTCCATATGGCCAATATTTAACCAATCATGGTCTGCTTACAGGGTCTCCCCTTTGTCAGCACATCCTGTAATTTCTCACCCACAGATTTTAGGCGTATCATGGCCTGTGCCTAATTTATTACTATATACACCTTTGAGGATGTGGGCGTTTGGAAGTTCGTTGAAACAGATCACTCCTTATATACTTGTGTGTACTTACACACCATCACTACGTACAACATTGACATTCTGTGGATACGGACGCGACCATATGAAGCCTTGGACATTAATGAAATACCGGTTGGTCAATTTACTATATTCCACAGTTAAATCTCTCTGCTTCTCACTATGGGTACGTAGTGCACCAAGGACAGTAGACAGTGGTCATTTTGGCCTCTCTTTCCCCCCTGTATCTTCTAATAGAGACTTCAGATGCTCTCTATCCTGACACATATTTATCTGCGTTCTTTCCTCACGGCCTTTATTTCTTGTCATAGTTATCTGCACTTTTGCTGCATGCACACATTGAACCACCTATATATACACCTATCCCACTTTTGGTGAAGGCGTGCCACGAAATCGTTTACTTTTTGTGTTTTTTCACTGGGTAGTCACCTGACTTTGTAGCCAGTGCACATTTTACCATACATACCATGTTCATACATATATGTCCATTTTTTAACCTTACAGCCTTGATGAAGTCACTTTCTGACGAAACACATGATGGCTGTTTTAAGCACGAGAAACTGCAGTAAGGCTTTCAAGTACAAACCAGCTATATGAAGAATTGTACAGAAAACACAAATGGAACTGGGATTTCGGAATAAAAGAATATTTTTCAAAACAAGACGGATCTGTCTTAAATATATATGACTTTTGACTTTCTACTATTCTGTTGTACAGAGTGCTTTGGTTGTGATGTGTTAACCAATACAAAATTATTACACAAGGACAACACACTTTTCCTGTAATTACTCAAATTCATTTAAGAACCACTGTTACAGAGACTGTAGTCATTTTGTCAGAAGGCTTACTGAAACAATTATTAACAAATTCTGCATTTTATCTATCACATTGCCCATTCAAGATTTATCTCTTATATAGTTTAGTGCTTTTGACACTATGGCCCTGGTGGTTGGTGTAAAGGTGGCGTTAATACCGCCAACAGGCTGGCGGTAACTACTGCCAAATTATGACCATGGCGGATAGATCTCTGATAGACAGCCACTTTACCCCACCGACCGCCAGGGCGGAAACAACAGGCATCACGGTGGTAGCCGGCTACAGCCAGGCGGAAGTCAATGTTCCACCCACAAAATTAAGACTTGCCAATCTGCCACCTTTTCCGGGGTGGTACCAACGACATCAAAAGCCTGGTGGAAACAGACCTCAAAAGGGAAAGGACTCACCATTGGAGATACAGGGGAGAACCATACCACCATGGAGCCCGAGCTGCATGTTTTCCCCATGGTCTTCTATGAGCTGCTCCACCACGAACACCAACGACGGCGAAGACGACGACGATGAGTACAGCCGCCCAGCACACAAGGGAGGGAGGGAGGAAAATGACAGTGACACACAGATGCACCACACACACCCTATACACACACACCATACACACAACCAGATGCACAAGAATACAAGTTATTCCCCCTAAATCGGCTAAATAATGCAAGGACAAAACAAATTTACTGAAGTGAGTGTAATAAGATCAACACAGTATGTATAAAACATTTGCCAATGTAACAGATATTTACAAATGTACAGTTCAAGGGACACTGCCCAGTTCTAAGTTTGTGTGGGCCACGTGGCCACAGGCCAAAGTCCAAGGTCCCACTTGTCACCTGCATCAACACAGAGAGAACACTGCAGGGGCATCAGTTGGTAAATAGGCAGGCACCTCAGAGTGACGGGGGACACCTCAGCTGGGGTATAAAACAAGACCACTGGATCTTCAGGGGGCAACATGCCTCCTTGTGCTTGGTCCTGGTGAGTACAAGGCCACAGTTTCTTGAGTGGGTGACTTGCCCACATGCTCAGGAGCGGGCAACATGCCCTGTGCTTAGTCCTGAGAGTGCAAGGCCACAGTGTCTCGAGTGGGTAACTTGCCAACATGCTCTGGAGAGGGCAACATGCCCTGTGCTGGGTCTTATGGAGTGCCAGGCCACAGTCTCTCAAGTGGGTGTCATCCCAACTGGTTCTGGAGGGGGCATTGTGCCCTGTGCTCTTGATTCTGGGGAGGGTGTGGCTGGTGGGTGTCTTCCCCACTGGTTCTGGAGGGGGCACTGTGCCCTGTGCTCTTGATCCTGGAGAGGCTGGGCGTAGGAGGCTTACCTGCTTTGTAGTGGGTACCTTGGGTACTTACACCTTATACCAGGTTCAGTTATAGTGTTCTAGCAGCTTAGGCTGATAGAGGTAGCTATAGCAGAGCAGCTTAGGCTGAACTAGGAGACATGCAAAGCTCATGCAATACCACTTATAGTTACACAATACTTATACAGAAGTAAAGACAATACTCAGTGTTACCAAAAATAAAGGTATTTATTTGGGTGACACAGTACCAAAAATATCTTAGAGACAATACTCCTTCTGGAGGTAAGTATTATACACACTATATACACTAGACTAGTGTACAAGTAAATAGTCATAGAACAATGCAAAAAGTAGGAAAACCTATAAAATGCAATGGAAGAAAATAGGTCTGGGGCAACACAAACCATATACTAGGAAAGTGGAATGTGAATCACTAATTCCTCCCTACACAAGTGTAGTGCATGCAGAATCGCTGGGAGAGTAAGAATACAGTAAATGTAAGTAAATTACCCCACCCCAGAGCCCAGAAAAGCAGGAGTAAAGTACTGAAAGTTTCCTTAGAACACACTACACCTCGTTTTGGGGATTTTGCAGCAGCCAACCGAGTCTGCAAAGAACAACTGCTCGATTATTGGACCTGAAGACCTGCAATGGAACGGGACCAAGTCCAGAAGTCAAAAGAAGTTCCAGGAAGGACAGGAACCCCTGCCAACCCAGAAGAGGGTGCAAAAGAAGAGTCCCTGGTTATTTGAAGACTGCAGAAATGCACCCTAAGAAAATGCCAGCGGATTCCTGCATGATGCAAAATATGTCCCACAGTGTGAAGATTGTTGCAGATGAGATTTCAACAAGCCTTGGTTACGACAAAAGTGTGTTTTGTGTCAAAATGGCGCTGGATGGACCCAGGAGAGACCTTGGGGCCTCAACTCAGTGTGAGGAGGAAGAGGGGGCCTTCAGCACCTTAGAGAGTCCTCAGGATGACAGCCAGCACCCCCAGGAGCCGCAGGACCCACAATAAAAGAAGGTCCCATGCCACCAGAGAACAACTCAGCGAGTTGAGCATCGCAGGATGGAGTGCTGGGGACCTGGGCCAGGCTGTGCACAAAGGAATTTTGCAAAGAGTGCAAAAAGGCTTCAGGAGGTGAAGAAGACGCAGTACACAGGGGTACCGTCGCACTCAGAGAAGGCAAGGTCTTACCTCCTCCACATTGTGTCAGCAGAACCTCAGGACAGTCTATGTTGATGAAGTCCACCCTCTGTGTCCTTAGGAGCACACTCCTCGCTGTGATAGGAGTCCCAGGGTACCGGTCATCATCTTTGAAGGTGCCTGCTTGGAGCAGGGGAGTGACTCTGTAACTCCATGTGAGATTTCTTCAGTCCTTCTGGTGAAGGATGAAGACAGGGAGTCCCCAGAGTGTGCACACCATGGAACCTGTTGCAGTTCCTGACTTGGAGCTGAGGTTGCTGAAGAAAAGTGTCTCTTGTAGACACTTTTTTGCAGTTACAACGTTTCTTGGGGCAAGCAGCGGTTGATCCGAGGTCAGAAGAGTCTGAAGTTGTTGCAGAGGATTCCTGAAGGAAACTTGCAAGCAGAATCTGAAGAGAACCCACAGGAGAGACCCTAAATAGCCCTGAGAGGGGGACTGGCCACCTCATCAGGTATGGACCTATCAGGAGAGGTCTCTGATGTCACCTGCTGGCACTGGCCATTCAGAGCTCTCCAGAGTGCCCCCACACCTTGCAAAGCAAGATGGCTGAAGTCTGGGACACACTGGAGGAGCTCTGGGCACCACCCCCTGGGGTGGTGATGGACAGGGGAGTGGTCACTCCCCTTTCCTTTGTCCAGTTTCCCGCCAGAGCAGGGGAGAAAGGGTCCCTGAACTGGTGAAGACTAGTTTATGCAAAGAAGGGCACCATCTGTGTCCTTCAAAGCATTTCCAGAGGCTGAGGGAGGCTACCCATCCCCGGCCTGTAACACCTATTTCAAAGGGAGAGCTTGTAATACCCTGCTCTCAGAGGAAATGCTTTGTTCAGCCTTCCTGGGACCCCAGGCAGGCAGAACCCTGTCTGTGAGGTGGCAGCAGCTGTAGCTGCAGTGCAAGTCTCATAGAGCTGGTTTGGCAGTATTGGGAGTCCATTGTGGAGCCCCCAGGATGCATGGAATTGGCTCCCCAATACCAAGTTTGGAATGGGGGGACAATTCCATGATCTTAGACATGTAACATGGCCGGAGTTACCATTGTGAAGCTACATATAGGTATTGACCTATATGTAGTGCACACGTGTAATGGTGTCCATGCACTCACAAAGTCCAGGGAAATGGCCCTGAACTATGTGGGGGCACTTTTGCTAGTGCAAGGGTGCCCTCACACTTAGTAACTTTGCACCTAACCTTCAGCAAGTTAAGGTTAGACATGCAGGTGACTTATAAGTTACTTAAGTGCAGTGAAAATGGCAGTGAAATATTGTAGTGTGTGCACTATTTCACGCAGGCTGCAATGGCAGTCCTATGTAAGGGTTTGTCTGAGCTCCCTATGGGTGGCAAAAAAAATGCTGCAGCCCATATAGATCTCCTGGAACCCCAATGCCCTGGGTACCTAGGTACCATATACAAGGGACTTATAAGGGGGGTCCAGAATGCCAATTGAAATTGGTAAGTGAACTCACTGGCCTACAGTGACAAAGTTAAGAGCAGAGAGAGCATAAACACTAACGTTCTTATTAGCAGAGCCTCAGTGACACAGTTAGGCACTACACAGGTATGCACATTAGACCACCAACTATGAGCACTGGGGTCCTGGCTAGCAGGATCCCAGTGAGACAGGCAAAACACACTGACATATACATTTTTTGTCTATGAGCACTGGGGTCCTGGCTAGCAGGCTCCCAGTGACACAGTAAAAACACTCTGACACACACTCACTGACAGGCCAAAAGTGGGGGTAACCATGCTAGAAAGAGGCTACTTTCCTACACTGGTGTTGGTGGGTGTCTTCCCGACTGGTTCTGGATGGGGCATTGTGCCCTGTGCTCTTGATCCTGGAGAGTGCAAGGTCACAGTCTCTCAGGTGGGTGTCATACCCACTGGATTTGCAGGGGCTAGACCGGACAGCAGCCTATGGAGGCAGGACTCCATACCATCTGCCGGCAGTGACGGATACTCAGTGGTGGTAGTGGTGCTGCTGCTGCTGCCGGAGGGAAGCTCCTGCCCATCCCCTGCAGCCTCGGACGGCTACTCAGTGGTGGTTGGTGCTGGGGGCTCCGTCACAGTTCCATGCCCTGGCCCCTTGCTCCTCCTACCTGCTGCTGCAGGCTCCTTGCTCTTCCTGGCAGCAGCTGGGACAGGCTCCTTAGTCTTCATGGCAGCAGCTGGGGCAGGCTCCTTTCCCATGAGGCTGCCTAGTGCAGGCTCCTTCATTGTCAGGACATTTGCCCTGGCTCTTTTCCGACCACAAGTTGACTGGGTGGCTAAGGTGCTTGGCTGGGTTTTTCCCACCCTGGCCAGACTTGCAGGATGGTGGGGGAGGAGTAGGGGAGAGGTCAAGTTGGGCAAGGAAAAGCTTTGTAGTGACATTGGGATGGGAAGAGGGAGAAGTAATGGGAGTGGAGGAAGAGGGAGTGGTTGTAGGAGGTGTCTGCTGCTTTTGGGTGCAGGTGCATGGGCTGGATGCTGTTGTGAGGTTGATGGCTGTTGGGTGTCTGAGTGCTTGCGTTTGTGTACCTTGGGAGGGGAGCACAGACACAGTGGGAGAGGACACAGGGGACGTCTGCATGGCTGTTGTGGAGGTGTCTGCCAGTGAGGTGTGTGTTCTGCTAGGTATGGCCGTGATGCTGGTAGTGGATGATGGTGTAGTGCATGCAGGTGTGAGTGTAGACAGAACTGGGAGGGTGGTGGAGGAGGAGAAGTAGAAGACATTGGAAATAGTTGATGTTGGTATATCTGCATCTGAATGGTGTTTGTGTGAGTGCCTGTGGGATGAAGTGTGGTGCTTGTGTTTGTCAGAACCACTCGTGTGTTGTCTTGTGTGCATACTCATCTGCCTGTGTGCTTGGGATAGGTTGGGGTTGAGGAGATTGGGATTGAGAAGAGGAGGTTGGAGGGGAAGGGTGGAAACAGGAACAATGCCTGCCATCAGAGAGGAGGCCAGAGCCTGGATTGATCTCTTTTGGGCCACCAAGCCAGTGTGAATGCCCTCCAGGAATGCATCTTCCAGCATTTGCCAGCCCCTGGATGGTATTCCCAATGGTTGACCACCCTACAGAGATGGATCTCAGGTGGTCAATGGCATCCTCACTCAGGGAAGCAGGGCTCACTAGGGAAGGGCCTGAGGTGCCTGGGGCAAAGGAGATGCCCACCCTCCTGGGTGAGCGGGCACGGTCACCTTGATGAGGGGCTGCTGGGAGGGCAATGCTGGTATAGTGGGTGGTGGCTGTACCTGTAGCTGGGGTGGTCACAGAGGTGTCCACCACCACCAGGGAGCTTCCATTGGAGGCAGTATCTGTGTCAGAACTGCTCCCCTCACCCCCAATCCCATTGGTGCCCTCAGCATCGGTGTACTCTGCCTCCTGTGGGATGCAGCCCCCTCTGTCACCAGTGCCTTTGCTCCTCCGCTAGATGATGCTAATGCAGTTAAGGACAGGATGACAAAACAAAAAGGGGGGAGAGACAAAGGGTACACTTGGTCAATGGCTTCACCAATACCACTGCTGGCAGAAACAGCACCCTCACACACAGGGAACAGGCCTACGCACTATGCATTGCACCATTAGTGCTATTGCTAGCCACCAGGGCATGGGGAGGGACACACACCACCAAATCCAGTACACCTGGGACCCACGCAGCCCTGACCTGTAGTGGATGCCTAAGAGCAAGGTAGCAGGACTATCCCTTCAAAACTCTAGCCACCAGGGGGCTAAGCTGCAATGT
The DNA here is from genome assembly GCF_031143425.1 of Pleurodeles waltl. Taxonomy (NCBI): domain Eukaryota; kingdom Metazoa; phylum Chordata; class Amphibia; order Caudata; family Salamandridae; genus Pleurodeles; species Pleurodeles waltl. The sequence goes on from NC_090438.1 coordinate 695,864,019, forward strand.
CAGGCCTGGCCTAGGGGCACCCACTGACACACATCCCCCACCGAGATACCACCCCACCAGGCAATGTAGTAATGATGGGCACTTTACTTACCCCCTTGTGGCTGCTGTGATGCCCTCAAGCACCCATCTAGCTCAGGATAGGCCACCGCCAGTGTGCGGGCCGTCAGGGGGGTCAGGGTTCAACGGGCACCCCTTCCTCGTTGGGAGGCCATCCCCAGCTGTGCCTCCATGGTCTTCCATGCCCAGCGTCTCAGGTCCTCCCACTGTTTCCAACAGTGGGTGCTCCACCTGCCATAGACCACCAGGGTCCTCACCTCCTTGGCAAAGGCATTCCATATACCCTTCATATATACCTACAGGAAAATAGTATTAGTTAGTCAGTCCTGCCTGTTAAACCTATAGCCCACCATACCCCTTCACATTACCATTTGCACACACATGGCCCAGCACACAACCAATACAGTGCCCAGAGGACATCCACCCACAAGCCTTACATGGGGCCTTCACACACACCACTCTATGCATTCAGGTCACATGCATCATGCCCACAGTATAGTCACCTGTTGGTCTGGAGGCCCATATAGCTGTCTGTACTGGGGTAGAACCCCATCCACCAGTCTCTCCAACTCCTCCAAAGTGAAGGCAGGGGCCCTTTCCCCGGTCACACGGGCCATGGTAGGTTCCAGACATAGGTCACAGCAGCACATGCAGTGTAGGTCCTCTCCTGTTGAAGATCAGGTAGCAAGTGAGGAATCTGATGTAAAATGGCATTCACGTCCGTGGCGGTGCATACCGTCACCACCGGCGTAGATCACCATTGGCCACTGTAACCCAGAGGGCCCAATGTTACCCAATGAGGAGTTGCATGGCGGTTCCCGACCGCCTCCCGCAACGGCGAACAACGTCAGCGGAATTACCTCACTTCCACCTGTCCCTCCACACAGGACAGGCGGACGCCAATTTAGGGTTGGGGGGCAAACCCTGGATAATTGTTGCATCACTGTTTAAAATTTGGAAAAACTGGCCAATTCACACTGACCCATTACAAATTAACAGCATGCAATGTTCTATTATAGCCCGATTGTTCAGTTTGTGACCGGCTCTTCACTCTTGTGCCGCCCCATAGATTGCTACCACTGCAGATGAATAGGAGATGGAGACATACCCCATGCACAAACCCCTGGTGGACTTGGCAACACTGGAGGACAGGCACATTATCCTCACCCATAGACTGGACAGGGCCACTATCACAGAGCTGTGTGTCCAATTGGACCATGACCTGATATCTGCAATCCGTCACCCCACTGGGATCCCCCCTCTTTTTCAAGTTCTGTCTGTGCTCAATTTCCTGGCAACTGGTTCTCTCCAAGTGACAGTGGGCTTGGCAGCAGGAATGTCACAGCCAATGTTCTCAATAGTGCTGAGTGCTGTATACCCTGATTAAACACATGTGCAGCTACATTGTATTTCCCCAGGTGGAAGATTTGGCCACAGTGAAGGCCGAGATCTATGAAATGGGACATATCCCCAACATAATTGGGATGATTGATGGAACACATATTGCATTTGTCCCCCCATCAGAATGAACAGCTGTACAGAAATCATAAGAGTTTCCACTCTATGAATGTACAGATGGTGTGCTTGGTGGAACAGTACATCTCCCACGTGAATGCTAAGTAACCTGGGTCGGTGCATGATGCCTTTGGCCTGAGGAATAGCAGCATCCCACATGTGATGGCTCAACTACAGAGGCACAGGGTGTGGCTAATAGGTGAGACCTAGTTCCCACCCAGTATATGTTGGTGTATGGTGTGGGCCATATAGGATAGTGTGTGGCTAAATGTTGTCCCTTAATATTTGCAGGTGACTCTGGTTACCCCAACCTATCTTGGCTGCTGACCCCTGTGAGAAATGCCAGGACAAGGGCAGAAGAACGTTACAATGAGGCACATGGGTCAACCAGAAGGATTATAGAACGGACCGTTGGCCTCCTGAAGGCCAGGTTCAGATGACTGCATCTGACAGGTGGATCCCTGTGCTACTCTCCCTAGAAGGTGTGCCAGATAATAGTGGCATGCTGCATGTCGCACAACCTTACATTGAGATGCCATGTGCCTTTTCTGCAGGTGGAGGAGGCTGGAGATGCTCGTGTGGCAGCAGTGGACCCTGTGGACATTGAGCATTAGGACCAGGAGGCAGAGGATGAGGACAACAGAACAGCAGTCATCAGACAGTACTTCGAATGACACACAGGTAAGACAGCAATACATCACATTTCATTATGATTATATTTAATTTCTATGCCACTGGCATTCTGTTATTTCCCACTCCAAAGCCCACTTACTGTACCCTTTGGCAATTCTTTTAACAGATTTTGGTGCCTTACAATATTTCCTGGTGTTATCACTGCATCCAGCTACATGTCATTAACATATGCTCATTTACTGTACAGTTGAGATGCATTGTTTGAACCTCTTTGAATGAATACACATTTGAACAATTTGACATACTCCATAGCTTTATTTTTTCCAAGGGTGTTTATTGAAGTGCTAGGTAAAAGAGTAGCAAGTGCAATGGGATGGGGTGATGATGGAGGAAAGTCCAGGGTATTGTTCCAGTCTATTTGTAGCACAGATGCATTGTCCAAGGGGACATAGGAAGGGAAACAATGGTGGTTCAAGGTGGACATGGTGACTGTGTGAGACACAAGGTTGTCAAAACAGGAGAGTCTCATTTCCTGTTGGGGGTCTTGACAATAGTCTCTGGCTTCAGTCTGGATCACAGGGAACGTTTGCGAGGTGGTTCTTCTGCCACAGGGGGAGGGATGCTGGTGACCTGTTGATCCTGTGTCGGGGCCTCATGTCCAGTAGCGGCAGCGGATATGGAAGGCAGTTCAGATGTCTGGCTAGTGGCAGGGGCCTGCTGTTGTGAGACTGCCTCCCTCATAATATTGGCCATGTCTGCCAGCACCCCTGCTACGGAGACCAGGGTGGTGATGATGGCCTGAAAGTCCACCCTGATCCCCTGGTACTGTCCCTCCTGCAGCCGCCTGTTCTCGTGCACATCGTTTAGGATCTGGCCCATCGTGTCCAGGGAATACTGATAGGCTCCCAGGATCTCTGCAAGTGCCTCCTGGAGAGCTGGTCCTCCCCCGGCACACAGCACTCCTCCCAGTTTCCCTGTTGTCCTGTGCCTCTGTCCCCTGAACCATGTGCCCACTGACCCCAAGTCCCTGATTGTCTTGTGTGCGAGGTGTGGCCTGGGGTCCCTGTAGAGGTATACGCACTGCTGATTGCTGTGTCCTGGGGACAGAGGTATGGGTGCGTTGGGTGGGTGGTGTGGTGGTGTTTCCTGATGGGGAAGGCTCTGTGGTGGTGTGTGACTGGGCCTGGGTAACCGGCTGTCCAGAGGTCCCTGATGGGCCAGGATTGTCATCCAGATCCTGAAGTCCAGAGTTGCTGTCATCACTGTGGGCCTCTTCTGTGGGGGGACTGGATATTGCTGGCACCTCCTCTCCTGTGACATTGGCTGGGGTACCTGTGGGATGTAAATTATGTGTTATTGTTTCTGTGTCTGACATATTGTGCATCCGTGGCTTGCCCTCTTTGTTTGTATTTGCCATGGCAGTTTTCATGTGTGTACATTAGTATATGGTGTGATAGCTGATTCTCTGTAGTGTGCATGTTTTAGTGATAGGTGTCCATGCAGGGCTGTGAATGGTGTCCATGCATTGGAATGGCATGCAGGGCTTGGCATTGGGATGAGTGGGATGTGATGGTGGGGGGGGGGGTGTGATGGCATGCAGGTAGAGGGGTAGTAGTACAGAGTTGACTTACCAGAGTCCATTCCTCCTCCTACTCCGGCCAGGTCAGCAGGATACATGATTGCTAAGACTTGCTCCTCCCATGTTGTTAGTTGTGGGGGAGGATGTGGGGGTCCACCGCCGGTACACTGTACAGCTAGTTGGTGTCTTGCTGCAATGTAACGTACCTTCACCTGTAGGTAATGCCACCTATTCCTGATGTCATCCCTGGTTCTTGTGTGCTGTCCCATGGCATTGGCCCTGTCCACGATTCTCCACCATAGCACCATCTTCCTAGCTATAGATATCTGCTGCACCTGTGCTCCAAATAGCTGTGGCTCTATCCTGATTTCCTCCACCATGACCCTTAGCTCCTCCTCTGAGAATCTGGGGTGTCTTTGTGGTGCCATGGGTGTTGTGTGAGTTGTGTAGGTGAGGGTGTGTAGGGTGATGTGTTGGGTTGTGGGATGTGGGGTGCGTGGGTGGTGTATGGGTGTAGGTAGTGTGTGGCTCTGGTTTTGTCTGTGGTCGTGGTGTCAGTCTCATGCCAATGATTTGTATTCATAAGGGGTAGTGGGTAATGTGGGTGTGTGTTTTATAGTGGTGTGGGTGTGTGGGTATGGTGTGTGTATGGGTGTCAGGCATGTGTTATTTGAATTGTCCAATGTGGTGTTGTTTTGTTCGAGTGTGTGTATTTTGAGTGCAGCGGTTTGTACCGCCAGTGGTTTACCACCATTGAATGTCCGCCTTGGTGATTCGTGGGTCATTACGTGATGGGCGTAGTTCTGTTGGGGTAACAGTGTGGGTCTTGATCCCACCAGTTTGTCACTGACCTTTGGTGTGGCGGATTTTTGTATGTGGCTGAATAGTGACGGATTGGTGTATGTGTGTCATAACATGGTGCACAGATAGTGCCCGCCGCGGTGGTATGTTGGCGGCAGTCAGCATGGCGCTAAGTGGGTTTTACCGCCAATGTTATAATGAGGGCCTATGTGTGGTGTGGGTCTTAGAAGAGAATTGAAAGCTGGTATTAAAATACATGTTACCACAAGACACTACAAAGCACCAGCTTGTTCACTTGTGTGGTGCTGACAACAACCATGTAATGCTTAAGATAGTGCAGATTCATGGCAGGGCAAATAACATGATAATATTGTTGTCAAATCCACACAATCATGTCTGTTCTAATAGTATTGGGTTTGTCCAATATTTCTGAAATGCACAGTTTGTCACCGATTTGTTGTATTGGCTATGAGGATAAGACAGTTCCCAAGTGTTTGAATAATTAGCTCCGCCTTTTATCTTTGTGTGTCCGGCCCACCCTAAAGGAGCAGGTCTAGGTGCACTCCTGCAGGCAATAACACTGCAGGGATCTATATATGCTTTAAATTGTAGAAGGTGTGGTGAGCCAAGTAAAGAGAAATATTTCCACATCTCTTACTGGGTCCAGAGTGCCTGCATCACATTGTAAACTCCACATTCCTCTGGAGGGGCATCTTGCTCGTGGCTTGATTAAAAACATTGGTGGTGTCTGATTAGTATATGCCAGTACACCTGAGTCACAGTTTAAATAGTATGCTTACAAAGTTTTTCAAAGTTTATGCTCTTCCTTTTAAGAATGAGACTATACTTTCATGCTCAACCACAGTGTTGACACCACCAATTCCCTTAACTGATGCCACGCCCATGGTTGCGATTATTTTTTTTCTAGATCGGGGTTTATTCTATGGGTTTGGGGTGCCTTCTCCTATTTCTCTGCTACGTTCGTTCAATTCTGTGACGTTTTTCCTTAGTATAAATTTGAAATGTAATATTATCTTCCTTTGACATTTCACCTTTGCAATCGCGTTAGTCTTACAAATATGTTCATCCTGCTTTCATTTTTAATATAAATGGGTAAACTAATAAGTATGCACGAATACGTAAGCAACGGACTTGAGACACAAAACGCTGTAGTTCATTGATGCTTATTTTGTATACCGATATTTAATGATCTCAGTCCGTGAACTTGTATTTTCGCTTGTAGTTTACCATCCTGTGTTCTCTGATTGTAAGAGGTGGGTTTAGATGGATGCGGTGGGATGAGATACTGGGCAAAATCAAGGCATTTATGTGAATATGTAATAGGCCGATGTGGAATAGCAGCTTTGCAAAGAGAAGAGAAAATGAATGCAATAGTCAACAAATGCCTATAAAGGACTTTAAATGGGCACCAAAGCCATGTCTTTTAATTCAAATTGTAAAATGATTTATAGCATCGCTGTTGATGTCTTTTCATTTCTAGCTTGTATTTAACAACACTGTAGTGATTCTATCATTCGTTGTTAAATAAGCCATGTTCTGGAAGTGTCAGACGTGGCACACGGACAATTGTATTCATTGAAAGAATTTAAATTGGCTGTCACACAAACAAGCCGTTGAGTGGCCTTCTTCTTTGTCCTGCTTGTCATGGCATGTCCAGGACTTGCAAGTGACTACATCAGTACTTCCTTGTGGTGGACTGCACAACAGACACTCCAAACTTCATTTTTTACCTTTGTAACTCTTATAAACTCCTGAACGGTGTATTATCACATTGGTAATTTAAATTTATTATATGATTTGCATCGTCGTGTTTTATGTGTACTTGTTACCGTATATTTCTAAGATGCCCTGGCATATTGTGCATTTAGTTGCACGTGCATCCCACGCACTTCAGACAATATAGGCTGTCAGTTGTAATATATTTGTACCCTAAATGCATGTTTTGTAAAGCCTGTAAGGCAAAAATGATTTATTTTTCCTTTCTCTCACTTGAGAAAAGATGAACTTAACTTCAATTTCAAGAGGAAATTCAATTCCCCTATTTATTTATTAATCTTCTTCTTATCTGTTCTCAAATGTGAGCAAGAATGGCTGAGGTAGTCATACACATACACGTGACTGGCACATTGTGATGTGACAGGAATAGTCCCATACTGCAAATTTCAGCCAATTCACCATCCAAAATGTATTTTCAAATTAACAAAAACTTTCCTTTTGTGAAAACCGGCCTAGGAGATGCGTCCAACTTGTCAGTCATGGTTGCACTACATAATACAATTTTTGAGAGTACACATCACACATTCATGAAATATGTATGTGCGCTGTCGATAAATATCAGTTGCTACAGTGCAACTACAAAAATAATTTAGCATTTACAACACAGACACCTGTCATTCCCCACTTGCTATTTCAGCTGCATGACTCATGCATGAGTGCGGTTGTCCTAATTATGCGTGATCTTGGGAGCAGGTACAGTTATAAGAAAGGTGCAGTTTCGTGATCAAAACCAGTTAGGAAATAAACATTCAGCATTATTCTTAATATGTAGTCAATAATGAGAGTTGATTTAGTTTTAAATATTTATTTTTCTCATTAGTTCTCAACAGTTTTTTTTTAATATCAAAATTACAGAACACTGCATGAACAAAGTCCCAGGATTTATCACTATTCTAATCTAGTAAATCCATAAAATAATATTTCTTAGCAGTCTAATCAGAGAAGTTATCAACACACATGAAGAATATTGTAGCAGAAATAGTCTAGGCAGAAAGTAATTGAATGTATCCAGCTAATTTTGAGATGGAGAGTCTCGCCATGCACCTCAATCTGTGTCTGAAAAGAAAAGAAGCAGTCATTGTTGTCCCAGATTTTCCCTGGGGCATTTTTATAAATTGCAATGAACATTTACAAACTTGCAATAATTATCTCAAACATTAGCTCATAGCCAATAAACTGTTGAGTATGCTTGTCAGTATGTGTCATCTTCAGCTTGAGAAAGGAGATGAACAGTAGCTTTTTGTTAAAGTTTCATGATTTGTTTCTCAAATGACTATTCTGGCAACATTACTGCGAATTCCCATCCGCTTTCACTCTCTGAAAAATAAAACACTTGTATGAATTCCTAATGCATTCTAAGTTCATTGTTTCCCTTACCATGCGTTTTCACAATATAAGCTTATTCATAAAGAGGCAAGTTTTATTAGTTTAGCAAAGGTCAACATTCCAATAGAAGATGAGTTTGAAAGTAAACAGTAAAAAGATATACCTTTCACTATTTTGTCAGGAAATAAATATGATGTAAGGCAATGCAAAGGTTATGATAGAAACATTTATCTTTGGTTGTAGTGGTTCAAGCAAATCAGGCCATACACAGGTCATGCAAAGTTTAGAAAGAGATGCTCTTTTTAAAATGAAGCTTCTGGTTGGGCCCAGTTTTTACTCATTTTAACTTATTAATTAGTTGAATCTGAGTTTAATAAATCGCTCTATCAGACTCAATCTAAATTCTTCACCTGCTAATTATGGCTGTTGAACTGAAGAACTTTACAAAAAAGAATGCCTATATGATTCAACTACACCAAAATCGGGACTCCATGTTGCATACCAAAACATATCCCAATAATGAGACTTAAGAGCACATCATGACAAATCAGTTCTCTTGAAATTTTTCTTTTTTCACAACTAGAGGATATTTTCACTTGACGTTTTTTCAGAGAGGCAATTGCCTGGAACAACCAATTGATTTCAGAATCTGAACATAGTTACTGTTTGCGCCCAGGTCTCTAGCTGGCAGTGGTATGTCCCCTGTCCGAGTAGGGACCACAATCCTAGTCACTGTAAGTCACAACACAGCCTAAAATATCCTGTGCTCACCCTCTGGTATCTTTCCACAGAGCAGGCAGGCTTAACTTAGACGGCAATGTGTAAAGTATTTGTGCAATAACTCATACAGTAAAATAGTGACCATGCCATAAAATAAAAAGACTCTACTGCGGGTTAGAACAATAGAAAGTATTTATCTTCATAGCAGGTTACCGAAACGATAACATTCTGATCAATAGATCACAGGGTATCACTGTTCATGGTGGTATTCATGCTAAAGGAAAATGTGCAGCTGACCTAGCAGGAAAAGCTACGATTCAGCCTGTCGAAGTAGCAGTCCCAAATAGAAGGCAAGAGAAGATCAATACAGATATTTTAACAGCCATAAATGCAATCAAGCAAGCAGGGAGACCTCCTGCAGGTTTTCCTCCCACATACTTCTACACCCTCAGTGCAGAAAACATTCCGGTAGTTATGATCTCAGGAGTGCAAGACAGAATAATACCTAACAACCTATCTAGATTGGAAATAATCAAAGACGCACATGAGGGGTTGGCCTCTGCACATGCAGGAATAAATGCAACTGTAGCAATGCTACAGCAATGCTGCTGGTGGCCTAGTTTATATAAACAGACTGGGGACTGAGTTAGATTGTGTGACATTTTTCAGCAGATTAAACCCTCCTGTGTCAAAAGACCTTCACCACCTCCCTTGATGATCTCAAATATCACTGTCAAAAGCCCCTCATCACCTCACCTCATGATTTCAAATATCCCCATCCGGTGATTTATTTGGACCAGATCAGTCCCCTTAATTCAAATAACCTCTAAAAGTACATATTGGTAGCTATTGATACATTTTATTGTTTTCTATGAGCTTGTGTGCAGAGAAATGCAAACGCTACAGCAGTCATAAACGATTTTCAGGGCCTAGTATCAATGGGGGCAGTTCAGTCATTTCATTCAGATAGCAGTCCTGCGTTTGCCTCCATGACTTACAGATACTCAATGTTTGCTCTGGGAGTTTGTCTGCAGTTCAGGAACCCATTCAAAGCTGAATTGAAAGGCATTGCAGAGAAGGCAAATGGCATGAGTAAACAAGCTTTGGATGCTAGGGTGTTAAGTTCAGGATTTAGTTGGTACCATAATCTAAATGGAGTTCAGAGAGCATTGAATAACTTGTTCCTATGTATGTGCTGGCTTAGATAATTCTGGAAAGGTGGTGGATGAAGATAAATGTGATGGGAGAAACATTTGAATGTTTTACATATTGTTCAAGAATTTAATGACACGTTGTCTAGGACAAACCACTCTAACTCTGTGACCTGTGAAGCAAAGGGAATTACTACTGCCAATGGGTGGGTTCCCAAATTTGGGGAACTAGTTCTGGAGAAAATCTGCAATAAGCAAGCTTTTGAAACATCCTACATGCCACCCATCACTATTCTTGGGATAAAAGTCTATAAAACTGTTCTCCTGACTCGTCTGTCTGGATCAAGAAATAAAAAACAGGTGTCTATCAACCACATTAAAATACACTATGTGGCTAGCCCTTTAAAGCCTGCTACTGCAGATACCAAAAAGGATTCAGAGAAGTGCCTCCCATCTTCTCCATCCTCTGAATACCCTACCCCCTGAACAAAGCAGTAACAATTCCTAGCTTGAGTTCCTAAAGGGGCATGTTACAGATTAACACTCTACGTAGAATAATGAGTGAAACAAACACAGCTGATGCTTCCGATAAGACAGTGGCTACTGTCCAATGTAGTGCCATGGTCTACTATGAATTTCACTTGATGCTATATTATTTGAACTGGCACCCTTTTGAGGGTCCAGAGAGACCAATGATGCTGGAAAAAACTCTGGATATTTCTCAGAAGATGTTTCAAACCCTTTCACTCATAGTCAGAGACTACTTTGTGCTCGTTAATGGTTTGGTGATAAGTATATGATTCCTCCATGGCCCTATGCATGGATCACTTTAGGAACTTTCATTCTAATCATATGGTTGTGAATAATATTTATTCATTGTTCTACTGCTTTGCAACGGGAATTTTGGCCCTCAAGGATAATTACATTCCCTGGGGTTCATGAACACCAGCCTCACTGTTCATCCTACAGAACCCAAAGAGGCTTCTAAACTGCTAGCATTACAGCCTATCCTGTGCCCAAGGACATAGCCTGGGAAAAGGTTCCATTCCAGATCATGGGACCCGCTGAGCCTTTGCAATTGTCCTATGTGATAAAAGCTTCAACAGATGATATAATAATAACCAGTTCGCTTTCAGATAATTGGGACATTGAGACTGTTAGAGGAATGATATCTGATTTTCAGGCATACGCTACTCTGAATAATGAAGATCCTTATTTGAATTCAGCAAACTACATTTATTCTATAGAAAAACACAATTACACAACATTGTGAGGCTCCGCCTCCTGAGAGCCATTTTAATTTCTAAAATATTTTCAGAGTGTTGACAGGTCATACCCTTCATCCTCTTATTTTACAAGCCACAGCAATGTCTGAAAACCTTAATCACTACCAACAAGCTGATTTAATCCACTGAGTGTAGTCAAAACCTGGCTATTCAAGGATATGAGTATTGGAAAGCAAATGTTGATGAGAAAGGAATTTGAGGAGACAAATTATGAGAGATTCAAAGCAAAGAAGCCTTTCAATACCAAAACAAATGAACTTTCTAAATAAAAGTCGTCAGTAGACTACATGACTAGAATGCTGAGCAATGAAGGATTACAGAAACCTTCTGACTATGTTCAATAATTGGCAATTTTCAATGCATTTTTCTGAATCAGATGTAAATGATATGATATAGAATAGAGCTTCTAATTCAACACAATTCTCGGTTAAAGGTATGGCCTTATAATTCTCAAACATGCATGCAGTGTTTCCTCTCCAGCACTCCTGAACACATATCGTACTGATCCACTTTACAATACATAAACACCTGTAGTGGTAACTACATAGAGTGTAGGCAAGTAATGCCAGTGATGGTTAGAACACTTTAGTCTCTCAACCGTGAATGAACTCTTTTCTTCCATTAATGAAAATCTAAATTTTTCTGATTTTCTTCTGGGACCACCTCCTCAAAGAAATAAAAAATTCTAAAATTTATAATTTATAAAGAATTAAATAAATATTCTGAAAAAGAAGCTGCATAAAGAATTAGTCAAATTGATTGAGAAAACATGCAAACAGATTTTAAAGTCGAGAATATAATTACATGTTTTCTATAAGAGTGTAATTGTTAAATCACATTTTGTCCTCAGCCTTAGACCTCACGAAAGGAGATCTGAAATTGTTACAACACTGGTAGACACAGTTAAAAAAGGTTATACACCTAAATTGAGCATTACAAACACTTAGATCAGGATTCGTGCCTTGGCAACCTCTTAATTAAACAGCCTTATTTGTGCCATATAATTTGACACTCACTCAAAAAATGATAGCCAACAAAGAATCCACACACACTCTATTAAGTGTTGAACAAGTTGAAGACACACCATTTACAGTCAGTGACATGCCACCTATTACCTGCCTCATACATGGTATTATTTCCTTTCCCATAACAACCTTCATTTTCATGACTGTAAAAATATAAATCTATTGGTTGGTATGAAACCATTCTCAACTGTTACATTCATGGAAATGTTCCTTTCACCACATCTGTTTAAATGAAAAGGAGGATGACCCTGTGTATATCAGTACAGTAAGTTGAACAAATCCTTATGGACACTCGCTTCTATGTGTGGTCGTATTTTTAAATGGAATGTGTAGCACTTTGATGCCAGGGTTAAGCTGTATCTTATCTGTTTCCCTTATTGCATTTATTACCATACATCTTTGTTTGACCTGGCACTTTTTACAGGGTTGTTCCCCAGACCTTTTGCCTTTTGCCTCCTTATTTTTCTGACCTTTGTTGGCTGACGTTATGACTCTGAGCACTTTTTCACTGCTAACCAGTGCTAAAGTGCATGTGCATGTGCTCTTCCTTGTAAAATTGGTATGATTGGCTTATACCTAATTGGCATATTTAATTTACCTATAAGTCCCTCTTAAAGTGATATCCCTATACCCAATGCCTGTAAATTAACTGCTACTAGTGGGCCTGCAGCACTGCTTGCGCCACCCACTGAAGTTGCCTTTCAAACCTGTCTCAGGCGTGCTAGCACAGGGCCTGTGTGCGCAGTTTTCTGTCACAGGGACCTGGCATCTAAAGTTACTTGCCAAGCCCAGAACTCCCTTTTTACTACATGTAAGTCACCCCTAAGGTAGGCCCTAGTTAGCCCTATGAGCAAGGTGCCGTGTATTTAGAAGGCAGGACATGTGCCAGATTGCGTGGCCTGTCCTGGTAGTGTCAAACAGCCTAACTTGATGTCTCAATGATGGAAGTGATGTCTTCTCATAGGATTACATTAGAAATGCCCTGCCTTATGTGTAAGGGGTATTGTCTGATTTATGAGGGGTAGCGTAGGCATGTTTATTATGGTTGTTATAGTGATGAGAAATTCTACATGGTATTATTTCCTTTCCCATAACAACCTTCATTTTCATGACTGTAAAAATATAAATCTATTGGTAAATCACTTACTGGTGTAGGTGTACTTTTTAGTACTATTACAGAAATGCCACTTCTAGAAAGTGCACAGTTATCTGTGCTTATGACTCTGGTGTTTTTGCATCTTGACTCCAATCCACGTCTGGACAGACTGACAGTTGGGGCTTTGTGCATACTTTTCAGACAACCTGTACACAGGGAGGGTGGAGGTGTCACAGATGTGCATCTACATATTGTATAGTCTTCCTAGGCTGAGAGAAGGGAGAGGCGGGGCACACCTGCATTTGTAAAGGCTGTGCCCTGGCATTGCACAATAGGGTCGTTATCCCCCACTGATGTTTGGAGCCTGTGCTGGAGGAGAGAAGGGGCACTCCCAGAACCAGTTGTAACTGGTTGGTACCCCTCTCCTCATCATTGTAATAGACACTGCAAACTAAGCAATCATAATCATAAAAGTTATTTATTCGGTCTCTAAAGACCATAAAAGCCAATGCATTAAATATACACATTTCTTAATAATTCATTAATTAATATAAAGTCAACATGTTGTTTTTTTCTGTAAACACCACCACGATTGAGGATCTTACATCGGTCCTGATTTGCTCAGTGAAAATCTATTAAATACAATTTGAACACCGTGATTAATAAATTACCAATGAAATCCAATACAGACGGAAAAGGTATCTAAAATACAGTAATCTTCTAAATAAGAAAATATGCTGTGATAAAATACTGCTCTGTCTAGTTGTTGTAAAAAATATACTTGTCGGATCAACTCCCTTTCATCGTTAGATAAATAATGCTTTGCATAAAATATTGCCTTAAAAAACACTCACCACCGTTTCTGCTCCCAAGACTACTTACTAACTTGTAAGTATGCCCCTCGAATAAGCCTATACTATTGTTCATGTTACTATCTTTTCCAGAAACTTTCTCATAGAGATTATAGAACTTAAGAAGTTTGCTAAAATATAGCTTATCTCAAAAGAGGGTAGCATCTGAAAATATAGGTACGCGGGACGACATTGTCTTATGTGGGAAGATCTTAACAAAGAAATTAGGTAATGTTTTCTCTGTCTATCATACAGTTTACAAAAGAAAACTATGGGCCTGATTCTAACTTTGGAGGACGGTGTTAAACCGTCATAAAAGTGGCGGATATACCACCTACCGTATTACGAGTCCATTATATCCTATGGAACTCGTAATACGGTAGGTGGTATATCCGCCACTTTTGGGACGGTTTAACACCGTCCTCCAAAGTTAGAATCAGGCCCTATGTGTATTGTACTTTGTGTAGACACCGAGTCACATGGACAGGCCCCTAGTGTTAAACTCCAGTCATTCATGATGGGGAAAGTTTCCAGGCGATGAAACATGTTTAGCCTTAACCGAGTAAGATTGAAGCGGTGTCTAGGTTTCATTACACACATTAAGTAGGGCTGCATACCTTCCATAGTCAAACTGAGTTGATTGCTCATAAGACTGTGTTTTTTCTCCTCTACAGTCCACCTCAGGTCTTCTAGATGCTTGAGGGACAGTAACCTCAGATCTTTTCTACTTACTGTCTCCAATAATTCTGGGTTTGTATAAAATTCTTTGTGTCCCAAATCTTCAAAAAAATTCCTTATGTACCTCAGCCATGGAACTCTTAAAGAAAATCTCGAGACCATACAATCCCGTATTCTGCCCTGTTCAGGCCTGCGTGTTCTGAGGTCAAAATGTTCTGCCATAGCAGAATGGGCTGTATCCTTATTAGAGGCACCAAATAAGGTGCCCCTAATTCTGCATGGCTGCAAATGTTGAAGTGCCTTTTGGTACCATTAATATGTGTCTCAAAAAAACGTTTTCCACAGTTTGAATCGAATTGCAGTTGGTATGCCCGCACACACCCACCCTATAAGTACCAGTCGGGATGCATTTAGCTTTATATATTTTTAACATATTCTGTGGGGTGATTGTCCATAACCGCTTAGAAAAATTCTGAAGGGATATAATCGTGGTAATGGTCTGTAGTTTCCTGGTTTTTATGCTCTGAACCCCGGAGCTGTCTTGTCAAACATTATTCCCAAATAGGAGAATGTTGATGTAGTGTAAATTTTTCTGCCTTGCATGATAATGTCTCGAGCCTTAAGTGGCTGACTACCGCATTTCATTATGTAAGTTTTGGAGTGGTTGAAGTTAAGGCCCAGGTCTGTCATGTATGTGACACTAGTTGTTAAAAGTCGTTTGAGACAAGTGGAGTCCGAGCCATGAGAA
Source organism: Pleurodeles waltl (assembly GCF_031143425.1). Taxonomy (NCBI): domain Eukaryota; kingdom Metazoa; phylum Chordata; class Amphibia; order Caudata; family Salamandridae; genus Pleurodeles; species Pleurodeles waltl. The sequence continues at coordinate 695,879,282 of NC_090438.1, forward strand.
CAGCGTCATCTGCGCAAAGTATGGCTGGGATTGGGCGATGGCCAATTTGAGGAAGATCCTTACATTTACTTATTAATTCTACTTCCAACTTGTTCATATATATAGAGAATAGAAAGGGTGGTAGTACGCAACCTTGACGTACTGCTCTATGTATACCAAAGACTCTGGTACATTCCCCTCCTACTCCATATCTTCCCCTCACCCTACTTCCTGAATACAATTCCTGTATAAGCTGAATTAATGTCAGGTCAACCCCTAACTCTCTTAAGATTTTCCATAATTTGGCATGGACTACACAGTCAAATGCAGATGATAAGTCTATAAAGGCCAGATACAGATTACCTTCCCTGATCTTTGTGTATTTCCCAAATATGATGCTTAGGTTCAGTCCCTGTTCGACCGTGCCTATCCCTGTGTGATATCCATATTGTAATTCAGATAGAATGTTATTTGTTTCAGCCGATTCTTGTAGTCTGTTTAAAATTATTCTCCTGGCTATTTTAGCTAATGACATTGGTCTGTAGCATGCTCAATTGAGGCGATCGCCTTTTTTGAATATAGAGACAATGATGGACTCTAGCCAAGATGGTATTGGCCCCAAGATGCAACAAGCCCTCAATACCTGGATCAGTAAGGGGCCCCATAGGTGTATGTTGGCCTTATATAAATCCACTGGGACACGATCAGGGCCTGGAGCTTTACCAGCTTTACTGATGGCCTCTTCTACTTCCTCTAAACTAAACAGTGGTGAAATGGTCAGATGTGAATTTTGGGTAGGGTCACTGATTAAGAAGTCGGATGGGTCTGTCTCAGAGACAGGGCTATATATCTCAGAAAAGTGACCAATCCATTCCTCCTCTGTTATGGCAATCTCCATTCTGGGTTCTTGTCTGACCCGTAACATTGGGTAGTTTATTATCTTCCAGAAAAGGATGTTATTATGTGTAAGACTAGCTTTATGAAGAGATTCCAAGGTTGTTTCTTTCAAGCTGGCTTTCCTTTTCTTGATTACCGCCTTATATTCCTGCCTCAGTGCACGTACCTCAGTCTTGCATCTTGTTGGAGTACTTAAAGCCTTCTTCAGTCTTTTATGTGCTTTAGTACAATCTGAATCAAGCCAGCCTGTTTTGTCCCGCTGCCCCTACTTTCCCCTTTTGTTAATGAGAGCTGTTTTCACACCTCTGGTTATCGAGGAAAAAGCGCTAATACATTTTTGGGGGTCTATGTCATCACTTAGAAAGTCTGCAAACTCTGGTGTATGATCACTAATTAACTGCCTCAGAAGGCCCTGTAGTTCAATTTGAGACCATCACAATGAATACCCATTACGCAAGGCTAATTCAATATCATTAACCAAAACAGAGTTGTTGTTCTGGGACTGTAGAGGGGGTGTTAATGTTATCCATATACTCTGCGGGAAATGGTCACTAATTGCAATGTTGTGAATTAAATAATTGACTGGACAATGTGCAAAATGGGTAGACATTATACATAATCTATCACTGTATCTGCACCCCGACCATTAAAAATTGGCTTGAATTGTGGGTCATCAAAAAAAATTCATTTGCGAAGGAAAGATCAAATTTGTGCGCCAGTTCGTTCATGGCGTCACCTTGATGATTATGTCTTAAGTGAACCCGAGGCCCAATGTCTTCCTTATGCAAACCGCATATCTTTTCGGACAATTCCTTACAAAGATGAATGTTAAAGTCTCCACCCCAAATAATAAGGCTTTCCCTCCTAGGGTCTGCACAGGCTTTCCCTAGGTCATCTCCCAACTGGGCTAAAATTGTGGAAACCTCGCCCATAGGTGCATTATTGTAAAAATTAGCAACTACTAATTGGATCATCTTCCCTAATTTGCCCACAATCACTTGGTAGTATGCATTGGAAGCTTGCATGTTTACATTTGTTAAAGGGAGCTTATTCGAAATGTATGCACATAATCCCTCTTTAGGCCGTCTGTGTCCCAAGGGTACAGCCGGCGTATGGTATGTTCTGTATCCATTTATATGTATGGGGTTCAAAAGCCAAGTTTCATGCAAGCACAAAAAGGGAAAATCTCCAATAAAGTTCACCGATTCCATATTGTTAAATTTGCTGCTTAAGCCTGCCACATTCCAAAGTAGTAAAACTGTTTCTAATTTCTGTTGATTCTGATCCTGTGTGTTAAGGGCTTAAGCCTCTGTGCACAAATGGAGAGGTTATCCTAAGTGGGTCATCCTGCCTAGCCTGGCGATCTTCTAAATTGATTGCAGGTGGCATCTTATTAGGTGTTTTTATCTTCTCACTACTCAGTCAATCTAGATCTTTAAGGGTTGATAGTGCTTGAAACCTGTTACTGGTGGGGATGGAGTTGGGATTAATTCTATCAATTGAATGGCCTGGCCAGACTCTAGAAGAAGTTTGCCTGAGAATGCTTTGATAAAAGTAACCCAGTGGTAATAATGAAATGCCATGAGGAGTAACTTTCCCTGCCCCTGGTTCGTGAATGATTGTCTCTACTAATCCAGGAATTTTAAAAGAGAGAGTCACACAGTCTCCTACCAACGATTTCCGAGTGCTACCTACCATTTGACCCTCCTCACCATTTTTACATCGTCGAAAAGGGGCCCCACCATGCTGGGGTCCACCCGAGAGCCTTTACAGTTCAGAGACTTATTTCTCAGAGCTGTCCATGTTTCCTGATGCTGATTGGCCAAAACAGGGACATTTGCTAGGATAACTACATCCGGTGTCGCCTTCGGGGGGAGATGTAAGAAGTCACTTGTTAGGTAAGGAGACTCTGATGTTATCCGACTTATAAGTTCCTTCCCTGGGATTTTTGTAGCAGACCGGGGTGCCCTCTCTGATGTCAATTCTCTACTTGGAATCCCTACCTGAGGTTGCCTGGTAATTGCTGCTTTTATCAAGGATTGTGGATTGTTTGTGTTTGGCGTTGAATGAGAAACAGTAAGAGCTTTTGGTTTCCCAAGCTGTAAGGACCTCATAAGTACTAAACCAGCCTCAAGGTTGCTCTCTACCTTTCTCAGTCGATCTGACAGAGAGTCCAATGAATGCCTGACTGAAGATTTCAAGGCATTAATTGGCTCATGAATATTAGCAGAAGTTTTGAGGTGGAGTCTGCTGGTTTATTTGGGGTTTTCATTTGAGCTGCTTTTTTAAGGAACTGCCTTCCTATCATATTGACTGGCTCATTTTTCTTCTTTAAGTTATTTAATGGGGGGGTTGCCTGCCCTAACTGTCATGGGCTTTCTTGGACGTTTAGGTGAAGATGGGGAGTCATCTGAAACTGATATTATATCTATGATGTTTTGAACAAATCCGTTCCTTTTACTATTGTTTTCCTGGTTCTCAGCTGTCTCCACATGTATGCCTGTCTCAGTATTGATATGGCCAACCTGTATTTTGAGAGTACTTGACAGGAGTGAATTACAATCCCCAAATGACAGCAAATTTTCTTCAACGCTAGAAATTTGTTTGTCGACCACTCCTATCGCTCCTGAAATGTATTTTAATATGGAAGTGCAGTCTTTTATATTGGGGAAAAGATTTGACATTAAATGCTTTCTCTTGCCCATGGTAAGAGAAGCTGGGGATTATCTTTGTAAAAAGATATCCTTATGCGTTTGTGTTCCTTCACGATTATACAGATGAATTCCCCCACTGATAAATCCTACACTAAAAATGCTGCATATGGGCCTGACACCAAATAGCTGCCTGGTTATTTTGGTGACAAGCAAGTGAATAGCAGTAAGGTGTGACTTATCCTGTTGTCAATATCATTTCACCACTGATACTATCACGTAATGCTTAGACTTATCAGTAAAATTAGGTCATGTAAGGTAGACAATCCCGCCTTATATTAAAACGTGAGCCTCCCTTCACAGTCCCTTTATCACAAATATTGAATGTTTAGGGGGTAGCCCATCCCGGCCTCCTTCGGGCTCAGACGGGGGTGGACGGGCCCGCTCTTGGCCCATGCTTTGCCTGGGTGCGGCCCGCGTGTGTCCCGCACAGTGTAGGGAAAGTAAAGCCTTGAATGTACCAGGGGGTTAAGGCTTCTCTCCATATGACTGCGCCTCCTGACGCATGTCAAATTCGTGGTTTCAGGTCACCAGGTGCAAAGTTATCAGCGCATCCCGCGCCACGTAGGGAAAGCTTATGTCAATCTTCTTGACTGCGCTGCACCAGTCGCAGAAAACAAACAGCATTGGATAGAGCTTGCCTCCTGTTCCTTGAAGTCTCAGGACCAAAAATACTTCATCTCTTCAAAAAGGACTCCTTGTGTGGCAAAATTCGATGCACAGCCTGCCAGAAACGATGCACAGCCTGCACTGCAGTGAAAATTTCACAGCACGCCGAACTGGAATGACGCAGCTTGACTTTTTAATGAGAAGATCGACACAGCGCCAACAAAGCGACCGGGAATTCGTCGAAGGCCCAGTGGATCGACGCACACCCAAGCCAGAACAACGTAGCCCGACTTCCAGAGAGGAATTGATGCAGCTCCTGTGACTTCCCCGCAACCGAAGGGGATCCACGACTGAGCACCAGAAATTGATGCACAGCCGTCCCTGCGTGAAAACTAAATGACGCATCGCCATGTGCGGCCCGAGAAATCAACGCACACCCCTTTGTTTCCACGCATCTCCTCCTCTGCGGTTCTTTGCAGAGATTTTTCACGCGAACCAGGTACTTTGTGCTTGAAAGAGACGTTGTTTGCTTTTAAAAGACTAAAGACACTCTCAACATATATGTATTGCATTTTAATCATTTTGACCTGCATTTATCCAGATACATTTTATATATTTTTCTAAACACTGTGTGGTGTATTTTTGTGGTGCTATATGGTGTTATTGTATGATTTACACATTCTAAGTTAAGCCTGACTGCACAGTGCCAAGCTGCCAGAGGGTGGACACATGCTAATTTGGATTGTGTGTGATTTACCCTGACTAGAATGAGGCTCATTGCTTGGACAGGGGGTAACCTGACTGCCAACCAAAGACCCAATTTCTAACAATTGTGAACTCTCAAATAATGGCTCTTCCTTGTTTTTAACAAATGTTACTTGCTGTTGGTCAGAACCTGTCAAGCTGAACATGATAAAGTTTCAGAAACAATACAATGTTGTGGAAGGCATTGTATCCTCCACCTAGAAATGTTATTAGGAACACCCCTTAGCCCAGTAAAAGTATGAAATCTCTGAGTTTTGGTGACCCAAGCAAACTATTGTCCGTGCGCTTATAAAAATAAGTCCCTTTCACTTCAGCAGTTGAAGTTAACAGTCTGCAGACAGTTATGACTGCTTCAGAGATTAAACTGCTGTTACACACATAAAACCCAACACATTTTGCAGATATCATCTACAACTGGTGTTGTGGATCTTTTTAGGGACATTGGATCTGGTCTATTGCCTGGATTTAAAGCAGTATGTGGACTGATTCCATAATTTTTTCATTCTCTGAACTTCAGCCTTTTTGGAGAATTTCTAATCGTAATACTGCTAATTGGCTGTGGTATCATCAACTTTCTTCTATTCCACCAAGGAAATCATCAACATGGAGTACCCATATCCAACTGAACAAAGTTGCAGAGATACTCTAACACGCTAAATGTAACAGGCTTGACTATCTGTATAAAGCAGGCACTGGATGCTCACCTTTTGCAAAGTGAATACTACACAAGTAAAACCTGTGTTCTGGTGCATAGACTGTCAGACTGACATAATCTTGGACATCATCTTGGACTAAAATCTGAAACAGCCGCCCCCCACAGCTTATTTTGATATGGAAATGATCCTGCAACCTCTATACGCGCACCAGAAACAAATAGCAATGTACCTGATCATTCTACAGGATGCCACCTATGCCATAGCAGTATTACCAGTGGCAATTTTTAACGCAGCTCTTGACAAATGGTTTGACTCATTGTTATTCTTTGAGCCCCCTGGAGAGGAGTCTCAACCAACACCAAGTGCCTCAAATGGGCAACCAGTTGCTGGTCCATCTAGCACAACAACTATTAACATGCTCTGTATGGATTTTGTAAAGACCACACACATTCTGGGTGTGCACCTGACGATGTTGACATGTCCTCTGATGAGTGAACTCAATATTTAGGTAAATCAAGCCTATAGGAACTGAGAATTGGAGAAGAAATGATTTTTCCCTCTTTCTAATTGATTCTTTTAGTTTTTGCTTTTTATTTTGCTTATTTTTAATTTGGCCTATCAATACTATCACTGCTATGTTTGTTTGCCAACACACATAAAATCCTCTTGACAGATTAAGAAATATGATTTTGGTGTTCTTAGCTGTAATACGAGAATTACAAATATCCGTGCTTCGCTATGAGAAGCATACATTATCACATATGTTTTATTTATCTTTTATATCAACAACGCACTAATGTATTTTATGTTCTTTCATATTATACTACAAGTATATTACAAATAGATGTTTTTAGACATGTATCTTATCCTAGAGAATTGTAGACGATAACTAGAGAACATGGATTTCTCTACACATTAGTCACATTTCTATTGGTTGGACACACCCCTATGATGTCACATTCAGATGTACAAGCTTGGGATAACATAAAGTTCCTAGGATCCGATTCCACGTTATGTCGGCCAGACTCCATTTTGGTTCATGGAGACCGCCATCTTCCTTAACTTAGACAATGGAAGCCACCATATTCCCTGATTTATACAGAATCATTGTCATGTCTGCCTTTTAATGCAGATGACACCAGACCTTATCTTTCTAGGAATCGATCAATGACATAGATATAACACCTAGTGCAACATTTGTCTCCTCTTCACCATTTCAAGGTTAAAAAAGAACACATACAGACACATAATGTAGTCTGAATTGATATCCTTTTGCCTTATGTGGTCATAACGAAATGTCTAGGATGCATACCTTGATGTACGCAATCTATGTCAGACATTCCTCAACCATGTCGAAATTCCAATTTCTGATTTGATTCAGTACATGAGGACTGCCACTTGACCACTTGTCTGAAGAGGTCTTTCACTCCGATAATCATGCAACATTCTGACTGCCATGGTCTCTGCTGCTGCCAGTACACTTCACACTTTGCAGAGGATGTATCTCACCTTAAGACTGAAGCTGATAAAGCCATGTCCCAGAAGAAGACCAACTGTCTGCTACCGCACTGGGTATTTGCCATTCGTTGGAAACACTGTCTTCATGCCTCTGCTGATAAAGACAGCCCTTGCTGTGAACAAGGTATGCAGTGCATCTCTTCTTGGTAAGAAACTCTAGATTGCAAGCTGCTCTGTCTTTTATGCTTTCAGAGCATAGCGCATAGAAGTAGGCATTAGGGCATTGAATTCTAGATAACGTATTGAATGACATTTTAGCAATGCTAGAAAGGTTTATTTTGTTGTCATTACTGATAATGTGTTTTGTTGTTATCTTTATAATATACTGTGTAGTTGTTTTACATGTACTAAGAAACAGAGTGTTCCTGTTGTAATAAATCCTTATGATGTAAAAGAGTTAATTCTTCTTAGTACTGTGTGCATGATACTGTGAATAACGAAATTGGATTTGTTGCTGTTCCATGGTGCCCCTGAACCCTTTCTGGGATTGTTAGTAGCCCAAAGCAATGCTTCAATGTCAATTTCTCATTCAATAGTATCTTGCAGGGCTACAATAACTTGTCTATCACATACATTGTTGGTGCTTTGAACTAAGGCCCATATTTATACTTTTTTTAGTGCCGTATTTGTGCTGCTTTTGCGTCAATAAATGACACAAATGTGACGCTAAAAAGTATAAATTTGAGCCTTAGTTCACCTGTGTCACTCATGGGTGGAAAACCACACCTTGTAGAGTTATGCCAAAGTCGTAACTTATACAACAAGAGTGTGAGTGAGACTAAGAGAGAATACCAGTGAGTTGCAGAGAATGAGTGAGTGAGAATGAATGAGAGCAAGTGAGTGCGAATAGAAGAGTGAAAGCTTGTAATTTTGTGTGTGTGTGTGTGTGTGTGTGTGTATGCAGGTACTGTGTGGAAATGCGTAGGGGCAAAGCTTGACTTCTTAATATGCTCTCTGGATTGCCAACGTCTGTGGTTGCATCATTTTTAAGTTCTGCTATTATGAGTCTTGAAGTACATAAATGTTGGCTCTATTATGTGTGAAACTGCCTGCAGGGCTGCTTCTTCTTGCTGGGAGAAGGTGCTGATGCTAAGATTTAAACATAACTTGGATGACTGAAATAACCTTTCAAATCAAGAAGTTCTGGCATGTAAGCTTATTTCCTGCGGAATGCAACACTACTTTTTTATGTTTTACAGAAGTTAGGCCCTCATTACAACCCTGGCAGTCGGTGATAAAGCGGCGTTAATACCGCTAACAGGCCGGCGGTCAAAAAACATGAAATTACGACCTTGGCAGAAACCGCCAACACAGACAGCCACTTTAACACACCAACCGCCACGGCGGTAGAAACAAACACCGCAGTGGTAACCTCCAACAGACAGGCGGAACTCAATGTACCGCCCACACTATTTTAAGGCACCAATCCGCCAGCTTTTCCGGGGCGGTACCAATGTCATAAAAAGCATGGCGGAAACAGGACTTGGAAGGGAAACCACTTACCTCTCGACACCCAATGAAGAACCAGGACGCTATAGAGCCGGAACTACAGGTGTTACCAATGTTGGTGTATCTTCTCATCTACCAGGAGTACGAAGGATGGCATCAACGACCAAGGTGAGTACTGCACCTAGAACACAGGGGAGGGGAGGAGGGAAAAGAGAGTGACACACACACGCAAAATGCAACACCACCACCCCCCAAACCCCACCCACAACAATACACACACATATCCAATCACATCACAGATACACCCCGTCACCCCCTGGAAGACCGCGAGGACCAAGCTAAATGAGTTTAACAAGCGTAATATTTGAACAAACAGATAGCCCAAGAGAAAAGTAATTAATCAGTATATACAAATATTTACAGCAAGTACACAAGTCCGTACACTGTCCCATTAAATGTCCGTGGACCAGTGTTCCCAAAAAGCATGGGGGAAGCCCACACATGACACCTGCCTCAACACGGAGAGAACACTGCAGGGGCATCAGGCTGGAAAAAAAACAGGCACCTCAGGGGGAAGAGGAGGGGTGGCACCTCAGCAGGATGATGGGACGATGCCACTGCTCCTCGAGGGGGCTCCATGCCCACTGTCTGGTCCTGGAGAGTGCAAAGCCGCAGTCTCTCAAGTGGGTGGTTTGCCCACTGCCTGCTCCAGGGGACTGCAAAGCCACAGTGTCTCAAGTGGGTGGTTTGCCCACTGCCTGCTCCTGGGGAGTGCAAAGCCACAGTCTCTCAAGTGGGTGGGTTGCCCACTACCTGCTCCTGGGGAGTGCAAAGCCACAGTCTCTCAAGGCGGTGACATGTTCCACTGGTTCTGGAGGGGGCTTGGTGCCCAGAGTGCTTCATCCTGCCAAGGACTAGGTGAGTGGATGCTTTTCTCTACTGGTTCTGGAGGGGGCTTGGTGCCCAGAGTGTTTCATCCTGCCAAGGACTGTGTTAGTGGATGCTTTTCCCTACTGGTTCTGGAGGGGGCTTGGCGCCCAGAGTGCTTCATTATGCTGAGGACTGTGTTAGTGGATGCTTTTCTCCACTGTTTCTGGAGGGGGCTTGGTGCCCAGAGTGCTTCATCCTGCCAAGGAATAGGTGAGTGGATGCTTTTCTCCACTGGCTCTGGAGGGGGCTTGGAACCCAGAGTGCTTCATCCTGCCAAGGACTGTGTTAGTGGATGCTTTTCTCCACTGGTTCTGGAGGGGGCTTGGTGCCCAGTAATGCTGCACCTGGGGTGTGGCAGTTCCCATTCCCTCACCTGGGTGTATGAGCCACGAGATTTTCAGGGAACAGGTAGTATGATACTCCATGGAGGCAGAGCCACACTCCATCCTGCGGTGACTTAGACTGCTTGTAGTGCCAGTGCTGGTGGTGGTGCCTCATGTAGTGTGTGCAGGGTCCAGGACGTCTCCTGCAGCCTCGGATGGCTGCTCACTGGGGATGCTGCTGATGTCCGCTGTAGTGGCACTGGCTGGGCACGTCACAGGGCAGGTGGCCGTGGCTGCGGCGGTGTCTGCAGCGGAGATGTAGTGGAGGGAGACACCAGGCCATCTCCAGCAGCCTCGGATGGCTGCCCACTGGGGTTGATGCTAGTGACTGTAGTTGTGGCAGCTGCCGTGCAGGTGGCGGTGCAGATGGTGGTGCAGGTAGCGGTGCAGGTGGTGGTCGTTTTGGCGGTGCTCACCGTGGTACAGGTTGCTGGCCTGTCATGAGAAATGGGGGTCAGCAGTCCCTCACCAGGAGGCTCTGTGCCCTGATGTGACTTTCCTTTGATTTTGTGTCCCTTCCCCACCTTTGTAGTCGCTGCTGGCACCTTAGCACTGTCCTTTTTGGTTCTGAATGAGGCCTTGCTGGGTGGGTGGTGTGGCTTTTCCCTTCTGCATGCTGTCCCCTTCTTTACCTTGGCAGGTGACGGAATTAGGTGGTCCTTAGCTTCAGTAGGTGGCACACTGGCAGCCCTGATGGGTGCCCCCTTCGATCCTCCCAGACTTGCAGGGACCATAGTGGATGACGCTTTGGTGGCTGAGGTGCTGGTCTGGGCTATAGACATCCTGGCCCTAGGGGAAGGACGGGGTAGGGGGAGGTGTAGGAAAGAGGTCAATGTTAGCCAGGAAAAGTTTTTTAGACACACGGGGACGGGGAGATGGAGGGGGTTTGGAAGTGGAGGAAGAGGTAGTGGTTGTAGGAGGTGTACATCTGCTGAGTTTGGGTGAAGGTGCATGGTCTGGAGGCTGTTGTGAGGTGGATGGCTGTTGAGTGGGTGTGTGCTGGCGTTTGTGTACTTTGGGAGGAGGGCTCACAGACACACTGGGAGAGGACACAGGAGACATGTGCATGGCTGTGGGGGTGGTGATTGCACGTGAGCCTTGTGTTGTGATGGGCATGCTGGTGATGGAGGTAGTGGTTGAGGATGTAGTGCATGCAGGTGTGAGTGGTTATGAGACTGGGAGGGAGGTGGAGAACGTGGAGGAGGGGGACACAGTGGAGGCAGTAGATGTTGGTGTGTCTGCATGGGTATGGTGCTTGTGTGAGTGCCTGTGGGATGTGTGATGCTTATGTTTTCCTGAGCCACTTTTGTGTGCCGATGTGTTTGGATGCTGGTCTGATGGTGTGCTTAGGATAGGCTGAGGTAGAGGGGATTGGGTCTGGGTAGTGGAGGTTGGAGGGGGGAGGCTAGACACAGGGACAATGCCTGCTATCAGTGCCGAGGCCAGAGCCTGAAATGCTTTCTGTTGGGCTGTCATGCCAGAATGAATGCCCTCCAGGTATGCATTTGCTTGTTTCAAATGCCTCTCTACAACCTGGATGGCATTCAAAATGGTTGACTGCCCAACAGTGAGGGATCTCAGGAGGTCAATAGCCTCCTGACTGAGGGCAGCAGGGCTGACTGGGACAGGACCTGAGGTGCCTGGGGCGAAGGAGATGCCCACCCTCCTGGGTGAGCAGGCACAGGAAACATGCTGAGGGGCAGCTGGGAGGGCGGTGCTGGTGGGGGGTGACAGCTGTACCTGTTGTTGCAGTGGGCACAGAGGTGCCTGCCACCGCAAGGGAGCTCCCATCAGAGGAGGAGTCGCTGTCGCTGGTGTCCCGTCCTGTCCCCGTCATGGAGCTCCCCTTGCCCTCCGTCCCACTGGTGCCTTCAGACTCCATACATTCACCCTCCTTGGCCATGTAGGATGCAGCTCCCTCCATCTCCGGTGCCTCTGCTCCTCCGCCAGATGATGCTAATGCAAACAAGGACAGGGTAACAAAACAAGATGGAGGGGAAAGACAGAGGAGACACATGGTCAATACCAGCAACACCACTACAGTTGGCGGACACAACACACAGGGAGAGGCCCTATGCACTAGGCCATGCACTAGCAGTTATTATGAAAAACACCAGCCCATGGGGGACTATGCCTAACTCCATTTGCTGCACACCTGGAACCCACAGAAGGATGACTAGTTGTAGATGGCCACTAACACTATAGGGGTTTGAGTGCCACAGAGTCTGCCTAACAAGGGACCTACCCTACCAAGTTCACCCTGGCCTAGCGGAACCCACAGCCCACATCCTCCACCCAGAAACCTCGTAAAGCATGCAGAGTCAGCTGAATCAGACTGTACTCACCCCCTTGTGGCTGCTGTGATGCCCTCAAGTGCCCATCCTACTCCGGATATGCCACCACCAGGATCCGTAACATCAGGGGTGTCATGTGCAATGGGCACCCCTTCCACGTTGAAAGGCCATCCCCAGCTGGGCCTCCACCATCTTCTTGTTCCAGCGGCACAGGTCCTCCAATCTCTTGCAGCAGTGGGTGCTCAGTCTGTGATAGACCCCCAGGGTCGGCACTTCCTTGGCGATGGCACGCCAAATACCCTTCTTCTGGTGGGCGCTGACCTACAGGAAAGGTATAGCATGATAGGAAATTACTCCCCCGTCCACTTCGTCATACTCATTGTTCACCACTTCCCACCCATGCCCTGACACACACACTCACCATCCTCATGCAGCCCTCAGCCCCCAATCCCACATGTATCTTCCATCCACACCACTCCATACATTCATGGCCCACGCATCATGCTCACAGTGTACTCACCTGTTTGTCTGTAGGACCGTAGAGTACCGTGTACTAGGGGAGGACCCCATCCACTAGTCTCTCCAGCTCCTCGGAAGTGAAGGCAGGTGCCCTTTCCCCAGACACTCAAGCCATTGTCGCTTCCAGACACAGGTCACAGCAGCACTTGCAGTGTAGGTCCTCTCCTGTTGAAGGTCAGGTATCAAGTGAGTGAACAGATAGAAAATGGTGGTCACGTCCGCGGCGGTGCATATCGTCACCTCCGGCGTACATCGTCATTGGCTCCTGGAACCCATAGGGCCCAATGATAACCAATGCTGAATCGCGGGGTGGTCTTCGACCGCCTACCGCGATGCTGCACAACGCCAGTGCAGTTACCTCATTTCCCCTTGTCCCTCCTCAAAGGTCAGGCAGCCGCCATTTCAGGGTGGCACATGGCATGGCACCTAACTGCGTCACTGCACATTTGGGCAGAAATACAGACAGACAACGCCACACAAGAATTTACTCACATTCGAGCAAAAACACTTTTGCAACCTATGTGGTACATGACCCTCTGCTCACCATTCTCCTCCAATGGGCACATCCACTGGGGCAGATGATGAGATGGCGTCATCTTCCGGTGTACAGACCCCTGGTGGACCTGTCGACAATGGAAGACAGACACATCATTATCACCTACAGACTTGATCGTGCCACAATCCAAGAACTGTGTGCCCAATTGGAGCCAGACCTGATATCAGCTATATGCCATCCCACAGGTATCCCCCCTTTAGTGCAGGTCCTGTCAGTGCTCCATTTCCTGGCAAGTGGTTCCTTTCAAACAACAGTGGCCATGGCATCAGGGATGTCTCAGCCAATGTTCTCTAACGTGTTGACCAGAGTGTTATCTGCCTTCTGAAACACATGCACAGCTACATAGTTTTTCCCCAGGTGGAGGATTTGGCCACAGTGAAAGCGGACTTCTATGCCCTGGGACATATCCCCAACACCATTGGTGCCATTGATGGTACACATGTGGCATTTGTACCCCCGCAGGAATGAACAGGTGTACAGAAATCGAAAAAGCTACCTTTCAATGAATGTGCAGATGGGTTTGACAGACCAGTACATCTCTCATGTGAATGCCAAGTATCCTGGCTCTGTGCATGACGCTTACATTTTGAGGAATATCAGCATCCCTTATGTGATGGGCCAACTCCAGAGGCACCGGGTGTGGCTAATAGGTGAGCCCAAGGTTCCCACACAGTATGAATAGGTGTCTGGGTATAGGGTAGTCCCTAAGGGTTGGTGTGTGTCTAACAGATATCCCTCGACATTTGCAGGTGACTCTGGTTACCCCAGCCTCTCATGGCTACTGACCCCAGTGAGGAGTGCCAGGACAAGGGCAGAGGTACACTACAAAGAGGCACATGGGTGAACTAGGCGTACTATTGAGCGGACTTTCGGCCTCCTGAAGACCAGATTCTGGTGCCTCCATCTAACTGGTGGCTCCCTATACTACTCACCGAAGAAGGTGTGCCAGACCATTGTGGCATGCTGTATGTTGCACAAGCTGGCTTTGTGACACCAGGTGCCTTTTCTGCAGGAGGATGGGCCTGATGATGGTCTTGTGGCAGCTGTGGAGCCTGTGGATAGTGAGGAAGAGGAGACAGAGGAAGACGATGTTTGCAACCGAAACAACATCATCATGCAGTACTTCCAGTGAGACAAGGGTAAGAGACTGGCACTGCTAATCTCAGATCTGACTACTGTACGACATTGTATAAGTCAGCCTTTTAACCTCTCTGTTTAGACCCTGACAATTCACTCTGGCTTTCATTTTCACAGATTCTGGCTTCTGCTATGTTTACTGCTGCCCAACAACTGTCATACATTGGTATGTGCAAATGAACATTAACATTGATATTTGTCGAAGAAGTTGTAATAATACATTTGTGAAAGTACAGACTGACTCCAGATTGTTTTGTGATTCAAGGGTGTTTATTTCAGTGCTAATAAGTAGAGGGGTAAGAGCAATGGGCTGGGGTGATGGTGGAGGAATGTCCAGGATAGAGTCATGTCTTTTGGTATCACAGGTGCATTGTCCAAGGGGGCATGGGAAGTGGAGCAATGGCAGTTCAAGGTGGACAGGGTGACAGAGTGGGACAGAGTGGGACAGAAGGGTGACAATCAGGAAAGTCCTATTTCCTTGCGGGGGTCTTGGCAATGTTCTCTGTCTTCTGCTTGGACTTGAATTCCTCCCTGATTCACAGGTACTGTTCCTCCTGTAGCCGCTGAGTCTCCTGAAACTTGGCCAGTGCCGTGCCCATGGTCTTCTGGGAATGGTGGTATGCTCCCATGATGTTTGAGAGTGCCTCGTGGAGAGTGGGTTCCCTGGGCCTGTCCTCCCTCTGTCGCACAGCAGTCCTCCCAGCTTCCCTGTTGTCCTGTGCCTCCGTCCCCTGAACCGTGTGCCCACTGCCACTGACCCCAGGTCTCTGATCCTCTTGTGTTAGTGGTGTTGCCTGGGTTCCCTGTAGTGGTGGACACAGTGCTGATTGACATGTCCTGGGGACAGGGGTGGGCCCGCTGGGTGGGTACTGTGGTGCTGTTTCCTGAGGGGGAAGGTTTAGTGGTGGTTTGGGACTGTGGCAGGGGAACCGACTGCCCAGGGGTCCCTGATGGGCCGGGCTGGTCATTTTGATCCTGGCGTGCAGAGCTGCTGTCATCACTGTGGGCCTCTTCTGTGGGGGACTGGATATGGCTGTCACCTCCTGTCCGGTGATGTTGTGTAGGGGTCCTGCTGGGGTGTAAATACACTGTTATTGTATCTGCATGTGCCATCTTGTGCATGGGTGTGTTTACCTGTATGGTTGTGATTTTCCTGTCAGCTTGGCCTTGGGTGAGTGGTGATTTTGTGGACTGGGTGAGTGTCTCCACTGGGCATGCTGTGGTGATGGGTGTCCATGCAGGTCTGTGTTGGGAGTCGATGCTTTAGTGTTGCATGCAGGGCTTGATATTGGGATGTGTGGGTTGTGATAGTGGGATATCTGTGATGTGTTGGGGTGATGGGTGTGAGGGTAGGGGTTTGTGATGGCATGCAGGTTGGGTGGGGAGGATATAATAGTAGAGATATGACTTACCAGAGTCCAGTCCTCCTGCTACTCCTGCGAGGCCCTCAGGATGCTTGATCGCCAAGACTTGCTTCTCCCATGTTGTTATTTGTGGGGGAGGAGGTGGGGGTCCACCGCCAGTCATCTGTACTGCTATCTGGTGTCTTGAAACCACAGAACGCACTTTCCCCGTAGGTCATTCCACCTCTTCCTGTGTTCTTGGATGCTGTACCACTGCGTTGACCCTGTCGACAATTCTCTGCCATAGTTCCATCTTCCTTGCTATGGATGTCTGCTGCACCTGTGATCCAAATAGCTGTGGCTCTACCCAGATGATTTTCTCCACCATGACCATGAGCTCCTCCTCAGAGAACCTGGGGTGTCTTTGAGGTGCCATGATGTGGTGTGAGTGATGTGTGAGGTGATGGTTGATGTGATGTGTGGGGTGATGTGTTGGGGTGTGTGGTGTTTTGTGCGTGGATGGTATATGAGTGATGGTGTTGTGTGCCTCTGGATGCTGGTGTTGCCTTTTCTATTCTCTCTCTCTCTGCTTCTTCCAAAAATGTCATTGTAAGGGGTTTTGGGTAATGTGGGTGTGTGTTTAATAGTGGTGTGGGTAATTGGGTGTAGTGTGGGTATGTGTGTCAGGTGTGTGTAGGTTGAATTGTCCAATGTGGTATAGTTTTGTAAGTGTGTGTGTATTTTGAGTGCGGCGGTGTACACCGCCAATGGATTACTGCGTTTAAATGACCGCTGCGTTGATTTGTAGGTCGTGATACTGTGGGTGTATTCCTGTTGGTGTGACGGTGTGGGTTTTGCTATCGCCAGTTTATCACTGACCTGTGGTGTGGCGGACTTGTGTGGGTGTCTGTATTGTGGAGGATATCTAAGTGTGTATCATAATACCCCTAGCGGATTTCTGCCGCGGACACAGTATGTTGGCGCCCGTCAGCACGGCGGTCAGCGGACTTTACCGCCAGGGTTTTAAGAGGGCCTTAATTTAGAACTAAATCAAGTGGTCCAGAATAAATTAATAACCCTTGTCAGGTAGAACTTAAACACCATTGATGAAAGTCTGACACAGCTGCATGTGATTCAAGAGGTCGTAATTCCTGGCCTAAGGAAGGATATTAAGAAATGTTTACAGTAACTGATAGTTACAAAATATTGTATCATCTTGAAAAAAATGTACACTGCAGAAAAATACATATATTTTATTTAAGTTACAAATTGTGAAAAGAAGGTAGCTTTGTGACTTAGGTGGTCATTCTGACCCTGGCGGTCTTTGACCGCCAGGGCGGAGGACCGCGGGAGCACCGCCGACAGGCCGGCGGTGCTCCAATGGGGATTCCGACCGCGGCGGTAAAGCCGCGGTCGGACCGGCACCACTGGCGGGGTCCCGCCAGTGTACCGCCGCCCCATTGAATCCTCCGCGGCGGCGCAGCTTGCTGCACCGCCGCGGGGATTCCGACCCCCCCTACCGCCATCCAGATCCCGGCGGTCGGACCGCCGAGATCCGGATGGCGGTAGGGGGGGTCGCGGGGCCCCTGGGGGCCCCTGCAGTGCCCATGCCACTGGCATGGGCATTGCAGGGGTCCCCGTAAGAGGGCCCCTACATGAATTTCACTGTCTGCTGCGCAGACAGTGAAATACGCGACGGGTGCAACTGCACCCGTCGCACAGGTTCGACTCCGCCGGCTCGATTCCGAGCCGGCTTCATCGTGGAAGCCTCTTTCCCGCTGGGCTGGCTGGCGGTCTGAAGGCGACCGCCCGCCAGCCCAGCGGGAAAGTCAGAATTACCGCCGCGGTCTTTCGACCGCGGAACGGTAACCTGACGGCGGGACTTTGGCGGGCGGCCTCTGCCGCCCGCCAAGGTCAGAATGAGGGCCTTAGTTTGCATGCCATCTTGTCAATCAATAATCAGAATTCAAGTCTGCATAGAAACTCACTCCTACTTGTGACCATATCATGCATGGTTCACTTGAAGGGAAGATGAGGTTTTGATTTTGAAATTTAACTGAAAGTCACTTTGCCAATGCATTTAACAGCATGATCTGTTTATTTTCTCATTCAGTCCATAGCCATTTGCATTTGTAAAACTACACGTCATTTAATGCATTCACTACCATGAATATGAATTATGCAAAGTAAGGGCCCCAAAACATTGCAAATGTCATAGCATTTATTTTACACTTAGTACAGGCCCAGTCCCCTAGGTATAACATTAACACAAGCAAGATTCCCAGGAATACTGGCTGTAAAATAACCGCAGCAGTGTGGGACCTGATTACAAACTGCACTCTGTAGTACATTAGTACTACTCACACATTCAAAAAAAGATTAGTCACACACCTACGGGTGCAGACCTTTGCCTTTCCAATCTTATCTATCCAGAGATCAGCACCCAGGTAGTGGAGATCTCCAAATAACACGTTTTTATAGTTAATATAAAAAAGTCCCAAAACAGTAGTAATTTAACTTCAGCTCAGCCTTGCAAAGTAATTATAACACCACCTGGGGCTAATCACAGGTCCTGAAACATAATGGAAAACAATGGAGAGATAGTCTGTGACGTTTCCAGGTGATCTGTCAAGCGGCGACTGAGAAAAAGGGGTGTCACAAAATCCGTTTCCCCCTGCTATTTCCCATAGTGATTTTAGATACAACTACAGGCCAAACTGCTAATCATAATTACACCAAATTTGCCCTAAAGCTCATTCTTGGTCCAGAAAGAGTAATTATTTTGGTGTAAATCTACTTAGTATTTTTGGAGTTACTAAATAAAAAAGATTTACGTATATGTAGAGATGTGGTTCCACCTCAGATCTACTTAGTATTTTTGGAGTTACTAAAGAAAAAAGATGTACGTATATGTAGAGATGTGGATCCACCTCAGATCCACCGTGGTGGATCCACAGACCCACACGCCAACAGCATTGCTGTGATTGGCTGGCCGAAACCTGAGAGGAATGTTGCGGCCACCATTATATGTATAGGCACTCAACCCACAGGGGAACTGAAACTTAACACTGATAGAAGTTGGGGAAGAAGAACCCTGGTCCCATAGGACTGATTAAGGGGTCTGAGAGGGACCCCTGATAGGCAATAAATTATCCAAAATGTTTATTTTTGGGAGCACAGGGATTCATGGTTCTTCCACAGTGATCAGCGTGGCACGTGGTGTGAAGCCATTGTGGATCCAGGGATCCAGAACCCAAATTAAAAAATACACCTACTCACAGACCCACTCAGACACTCACACACACATACATTCACACACACTCATACACCTGCTCACAGACCCACAAAACCACTATCACATCCAGTCACAGACACAAACAGTCACTCACACACCCACTCATCCACTCACACATCCACTTACACAACCACTAACACAAACACACACCCATACAGCCACTCACACACCCATTCACAGACCCACAAAAACACTACCACCCCCACTCACAGACCCACACAGCCACTCACAGCCCCTCACACCCATACACAACCAATCACACACTCATACAGCCACCCACTACTTCTATTCATAGACTCACAAAACCACTCATACACCCACTCACTAACCCATGCAGCCACTCATATACCTACTCACATACCCACTTATACACCCACACAACCGCTTGCACACCCACTCACACACCAATACAGGCACTCAGACACCCACTCACAGACCCACAAAACTACACCCACACAGCCACTCTCACACACACAGACTTACACAGCCACTCATGCACTCACACAACCACACAACCCCAGTCACACACAAATATAGCAAACACACACCCACAGCGCAGGGTTTGGCTGCATGCAGAGAGCTGGCCCTATGACCAGCCTCTTACTATGCACAGCCAAAGGCTGTGCGCATCGGTGGTTGGATTCACAGATGGTAATGAACTATTATTTTATGTGAATAAAAAACCTGCGAAATTTCACTGAAAAAAACAAAGGTTGAAGGGAAGCTATTAGGAAATAGAATTTTAAAAACCTTAGAAATTTACTTTAAAAAAAAAGGTTACAGGGACATTATAATTAGGTTCAGATTTAACACCCACAAAACCATAGAATTTCAGGAGTTATAGTTGTACTTATTTGAAGAAACTATAATTTATGACCTAAGGTAACTAGCTAATTACCCCACATATTATATCAGTCATGAAATCTTTGATAATATCACTGCACCCTGTGCATTACAATTATTGCTCAGAAAACTGTGCATGGCGGGAACGCAAGTTACTCTAGGGCACAAGATATAGGGGGTCATTCCTACATTGGCGGGCGGCGGTCGCCGCCCGCCAAGCGGGAACCGCCACTTGGCCAAGGGAGCGCCCGCCGGCCCAGCGGGAAAGGCACTGCAACCCAGAAGCCGGCTCCGAATGGAGCCGGCGGTGTTGCAGGGGTGCGACGGGTGCAGTTGCGCCCGTCGCGATTTTCACTGTCTGCTAAGCAGACAGTGAAAATCATGCTGGGGCCCTGTCGTGCACGGCCCCACGACACCCGTTCCCGCCATCCTGTTCCTGGCGGTAAAAACCGCCAGAAACAGGGTGGCGGGAAGGGGGTCGGAATCTCCATGGCGGCGCTGCTTGCAGCGCCGCCATGGAGATTCAGCCCAGAAAGGGGGAATCCGGCGGGAAACCGCCGGATCCCCTTTTCTGACCGCGGCTTTACCGCCGCTGTCAGAATGGGAAGGTAAGCACCACCAGCCTGTTGGCGGTGCTTCCGTAATTTTAGCCCTGGCGGTCGCGGACCGCCAGGGTTAGAATGACCCCCATAGTTTCTTAAGAAAAGTACAACTATAACTGCTGAATTTCTTACCCTTGTACATATATCTAAAAAATGCCCCTTCAGGTTCAGAGTGTTGCGTAAATGATGCAAAAAGGAGCAGGGAACCCTAGGTAGCTCCTAAGTGTTAGGTTTATAAGGAGCATTCTACAACACCACAGAAAATCTAAGGCCCAGATTTAAGAAGGTCGACTGCCTCCTTGCACCTCATTAGCGTCATTTTTTAATGATGCTAATGTGGCTCAATGAGGCCACATTTACAGCGCCAGATTTACAAAGTGGCACAACGCAATCATTGCACCACTTTGTAACCCCTTGCGCCACATTATGCCTGTGCCAGGCCCAATGTATGCAGGGGGGGTGTTTCCCCATAGGTTGGCCGCAAAAATAGCACAGTGGAATCTATGAAATTCCACTGCGGCATTTTTAGTAGTAATTTTTAATGCCTGCACAAAGCAGGTGTTAAAAGGACGCACACCGTTATTCTTAATGGGCCCCTATGTACCTTGCAGGATTAGCACCAACATTTTTGGCGCTAATACTGCAATGTGCAACAATAGCATAAAAAATGATGACGCTATTGTCCCTAACCTGCGTCATAGGGTGCTGTTTGTTAATTACTGCACACTTATTGTAGTGTTAGGGGGGCACTAAGGGATGCAAGAAAAGTGTTGCTGCATATAATTTACTGTTTACCATGCTTATGTGTTGATAGAAAGTGAAAGACGAAGTTCTAAAGGTCCTCCATTATTAAGTTCAGCTAAACTGTAGGCTTGTGTTTTTCTGGCTGCAACATTGTATGTGTTTTACACAAAATGTTTTTATCAGTGTGTTAGAAAGGACCCTGTTAATGGAATCTCGGCAAAAACAAAGTGATGGAAGGAATGCTTGTATTATTCTCAGCCACTGGCAAACTGCAGGGGATGCATGCCAGACTATTGTGTTTCACCCATTTTGCCACTGTAGCTAGAGACCAACCTTGGTCCTGCTCCAGAAGTAGTAGGCCAGCCCTAACTGCAAGCTTTCTGATAGTTCTTTTAAATTAGATGAGCTATGATGATGTACCCAGGTACGTCTTTTCAGAACACCTCATAACATAGTCAGACCAAGATATCTGCTTTGTTTAAAAATAACTGCACATACACACCTACATACCATGGCAATGATTTATATACATGGCCATACTTCCATATAACTTGCACACCAGCGACTCAAGCATAGCCTTAGCTCATGCAAGCAGGTATCTAGCCATCCGTACATTAGACAATGGTCCAAAATCTGGTTTGGAATGAGGCCTAAACGATCGTCAGTGGCCGGGAATAATTCCTTCCATCACTTACAATCTCATGAATGTCTATAGATTTCTTTCCTAAGAACCAAATTCATGTTCGATAATACTGTGACAGCTTTTGTACAAATGTGTGTTAAAACATTACAATAGCAAGATGTTTCTACAAAATGTGCAGCAGTATTTACCTTCACTCCAAAATATGAGAAATGTTTTTATGTCTTTACCACACAATCCATATTTTATATGGCATGTAGTTTAGTCAAACCACCCTTAATATTAGTTCCAGAGACTCTTGTCTCCAGCCAAACAATAAAGTTGTATTAATCGTTAAAATTATTTGTACTTTACCTGCTGTCTATGCAATGTATGAGGGGCCAAAGAATTATAAAAGTAATCCAGTGGCACAAGGGAGATCGTTCTTCTCCCTACAACATAAACACTTGGGCCAACCAGGAGGTTGTGTACCAAAAAGGAAATCAAAAATTAACAATAACACAATCTCCATTGATGTTATTGGGGTCAGGGCCAATCCATGCATTTCTACGAACCAATAAAATGTCACTGACATGACTCAGGGGCAACCCTCTAAAATGTACGAGCCAATCTAAGGTCTGACTAAAGAGCTCACCGTCAGACTCATATGTCCCTTGTAGAAGTGGGGGATATCCTGTCAAAATAACCACATAAGGACCGACTGCTGGGGGAGATCCACAACTACCTTATCAGGCACCATAGGCAGTGACTACCCTTCCAAACCTGGCTTATTTAGCTCCCTTGAGTTCTGACTTTCATTACCCTCACCATCCCCTGGGAGGTTCCCCATAGGTGAGCAAGGCACACAGGGCTTTACTAGCAACTTGACGCTGGGGACAACCTCACCTCTAGAGACAGAGCTATTTTGTTTCCTCCTGTGGGCTCTAACTTGTGTATCCGTGTGTGCCTTGTTTCTTCCTGCCTAAAGGCTACCATCTCCCCTCTGCTCACTCATCATTCACAAACCGACTCGCCCCTGGTGAGAGTTGCTAACATCCTCTCTTAAGAATTTAAATGAAGAGCCACAGATTAAAAACCTAGCCTTCAGAAAGGAGACTAGTAACACTATCTTCAACCGCCCTTATACGTTCATCCTTAATCAATGCAAAGTCAAATGAACAGGGAAAGCATCCATATCTGGGACCAACTGTTCGGATTCTGCTGGGTTGCTTTATGCGTTCTTTGACTGCCCCCCATTATTTCCACAATTAACTCTCCTTGGGGGAACAGAGGAATGAGCACAAGCAGCTGGTAGAGGAGTGACTACTTTCTGATAAGCAAACCCATCTATGGAAGAAGAAATTGAGTCACCCAGTCTCAAAGGCCTCGGACCATCGTCCAAAGTCTCATTAGGTGTGATACAATCAGATCCCACCCCAGGCCCAGACCCAGGTCCCTGCCCAATGTTCAGCAAGAGTCCTCTCTCACCTAAATCAATGTCAGTATTTATTATGCCAACGCTGTGTTCTAACATCGGGTCCATTGTGGTTAGTTTTGTCGGGGGCATGAGGGATACAGGAGCATGTGACGGCCCAATCACCTTCTTCTTCCCCGTTCTGCAATACTTCAATTACAGAATAATGGGGTAGTTATCAACAAATATAAATATTTAACAACAAATTCAGGGTGATTTAGGGGCATATTTATACTCTGTTTGCGCCGAATTTGCGTCGTTTTTTTCGACGCAAATACGACGCAGAACTAACTCCATATTTATACTTTGGCGTTAGACACGTCTAGCGCCAAAGTTCATGGAGTTAGCGTCATTTTTTTGCGTGAACACCTTCCTTGCGTTAATGATATGCAAGGTAGGCGTTCCCGTCTTAAAAAACGACTCCGATGCTATTGCGTCGGATTTATACTCCCGGGCAAAAATGACGCCCGGGAGTGGGCTGGACTAAAAAACCCGCATTTGCGCCGGATTTTAGCGCCTGGGTCAGGGCAGGTGTTAAGGGACCTGTGGGCTCAGAATGAGCCCAGAAGCGCCCTCCCCTGCCCCCAGGGATACCCCCTGCCACCCTTGCCCACACCAGGAGGACACCCAAGGCTGGAGGGACCCATCCCAGGGAAGAAAAGGTAAGTTGTGCTAAGTTTAAAAAAAAAAAAAATTGTGGCATAGGGGGGCCTGATTTGTGCCCCCCTACATGCCACTATGCCCAATGACCATGCCCAGGGGACAGAAGTCCCCTGGGCATGGCCATTGGGCAAGGGGGCATGACTCCTGTCTTTGCTAAGACAGGAGTCATGTTAATGGCGTCTGGGTGCCCAAAAAAAATGGCGCAAATCGGGTTAAGACGATTTTTTTGCCTCAGCCTGACTTGCCCCATTTTTGGACGCCCAAAACGCCATTTTTCCCTACGCCGGCGCTGCCTGGTGTACGTGGTTTTTTTTCACGCACACCAGGCAGCGCCGGTCGGCTAACGCCGGCTAACGCCATTCAATAAATACGGCGCCCGCATGGTGCTTCAGAATGGCGTTAGCCGGCGCTAATTTTTTTGGCGCAAAACTGCGTTAGCGCAGTTTTGCGTCAAAAAGTATAAATATGGCCCTTAGCGTCTGACCAACATGCAAACACCCAACAGTATCTTCAAGGTGGATTGAACAGAGGGACCAAAAGTCGTGGCCCAGCACATCCTCGTCCGGATGAAGAGAGGCATAGACAAGCCCGGTCTTGGCCCGGTCTTCACCCGGGCGCATCCCACATAGTGGGAATCAGCAAGCGCTAAAGTAGCGCACAAGTCAGGGTTCCACCTCTACACACTAAGGATAGCTGGGGGACATAGTCCCACCTCAGCCTGGGCAGCCCCTTGCTCTGGAAATGCTGCAAAAGCAATCACCAGTTGTTAGACTTTTCATCCTTGGCGTGGTCCCCCTTAACTTTTTGCCTCTGTTCCCCATGTTGTTGATGTGTGCTGGACTCTGATTTTGTTGTTTTTGTTACTCTGGGCAATTTACCACTGCTACCAAGTGCTAAAGTGCAAGTGCTCCTTTACAAAATGTGTATGTAATTGGTTTATTCATGCTTGGCATATTTGGTTTACCAGTAAGTCTCTAGTAAAGTGCTCTAGAGGTGCCAGGGCCTGTAAATCAAATGCTACTAGTGGGCCTGCAGCACCTCTCTTAGGTTAACATGGGGGCTACCTTTAAATCTGATTAAAGTGTAGATTCCCTTTGGGAGCAGATGGACATGTGGAGTTTGGGGTCTCTAAGCTCTCAATTTAAAAACACATCTTTTAGCAAAGTTAATTTTAAGATTGTGTGTTTGAAAATGCCACTTTTAGAAAGTGAGCATTTTCTTGCTTATACCATATCTGTGACTCTGCCTGTCTGTGGATTCCCTGTCTGGGTCAGTTTGACAGTTGGGCTGGTTGCACCTCACACTAGATAGTGACACAAAGCGAGCTGGGGGTGTAGCTTGCAAATCCTGATGAGCCATTTGTGCTAGGAGAGAGGGGAGGAGTGGTCACTCACACCTGAAAGGGCTGTGTCTGCCCTGACTCAATGCAGTCCCCAACCCCCTTGTGAGTGTCTGGGGCCTGGCCTGGGTAAGGCAGGATTTCACATTCACAGGAGACTTTACTTTGAAGTAGGCCTACTTCAAAGGACACATTGGGTATAAAAAGGGCACCTAAAACCACAGACTTTAGAAACACTTATGGAAACAAGAGGAACCTTTGCCTAGAGAAGAGCTGAAGAGCTGAGGAAGAAGAGATGCCCTGCATGTGACTGTGCTTTGTGGAGCTATCCTGCAGTTGCTGCTTCTGCCAGAGTAAGAGGGCAAAGACTGGACTTTGTGTGCCTTCCATTAGAGAAGAAATCTCCAAGAGCTTGATTTAGAGGTTGCCTACTGTTGTTTGAAGTCTCAGGGACAGAAAAGACTTCTCTCTGCCAGCACCTGGAGTCTCTGGAGAGACTCCTATTCTGCCCTGCCAGTTCCTGGGACCCTGAAAGGTGAAGCTGGCAGCCTAAAGAAAAGGAAATCCACAAACAGGGCGCCGTGCGGGGAAAAGATCGACGCGACTCCGACCTGCGGCTGAAAAAACGATGCGCCGCTGGCTCCGCAGCTGAAAATTGAAGCTCGCCGGAAACGTGATTGAAGAATCGCTGCATGGAGCATGAGAAACGACATGCAGCATCGCTGACAGAGGCTGGGAGATCGCAACCCACGCTGCGTTTTTTTCGGATCATCGTTAAGCTGGATTTCCGACTCAAGTACTGCTGGGCGTGTAAAAACAAAGCAAGGCCTGCCCTGACTTGAGAGTGCTGACCGGATCGACGCATCGCTCTCCTGCGGAGAGAAGAAACGATGCTCCCGACCCGACGAAAGGAGAAACAACGCAAGGTCCCGCCCGTATGGGGTTATTTTTGACACACCCAAGGTACTTTTTCTCGCTAACAGCGTTAGTCAATCAATCAATCAATCAGTGAATTTGTAGAGCGCACTACCACCCGTGAGGGTCTCAAGGCGCTTGGTGGGGAGGGGTGCTGCTACTGCTCAAATAGCCAGGTTTTGAGCTGCTTCCTGAAAGTCAGCAGGTCTTCAGTCTGTCGTAGAGGCAAGGGAAGGGTGTTCCAGGTCTTGGCAGCGAGGTAGGAGAAGTATCTGCCTCCGGTTGTCGCTCTTCGGATGTGGGGGACGGTGGCGAGGGCGAGGTCGGCTGAGCGGAGTTGGCAGGATGGGGTGTAGAAGGTGAGTCGTCTGTTGAGGTGGGGTGAACCGGTGTTGTGGTGCGCTTTGTGTCCGTGGGTGAGGAGCTTGAAGGTTATCCTTTTGTTGACAGGGAGCCAGTATAGGTCTCTCAGAAGGGGAGTGATGTTGCTGTGGCGGTGGGCATCGAGGATCAGGCGTGCAGAGACATTTTGTATGTGTTGCAGTCCTTTGAGGAGTTTGGCTGGGGCTCCTGCACAGAGGGTGTTTCCATAGCCAAGTTTGCTGCTGACGAGGGCTTGGGTGACTGTTCTTCTTGTTTCTGTGGGGATCCATCTGTAGATCTTGTGGAGAAGGCGGAGGGTGTTGAAGCAGGTTGAGGAGACGGCGCTGACTTGCTTGGTCATGGAGAGTGTTGAGTTGAGGATGATGCCCAGGTTGCGTGCGTGGTTGGTGGGTGTTGGGGCTGCTCCCAGAGCGGTCGGCCCCAGGAGTCGTCCCAGGCTGAGGGGTTGGCGCCGAGGATGAGGACCTCCGTCTTATCTGAGTTCAACTTCAGTTTGCTGTTCCACATCCATTCGGTGACAGCCTTCATTCCTTCGTGGAGGTTGGATTCGGCGGTGAGGGGGTCCTTGGTGAGGGAGAGGATCAGTGGGTGTCTTCGGCGTAGGAGATGATGTTGAGGTTGTTTAGCCGGGCGACGTGGGTGAGCGGGGCCATGTAGACGTTGATGTTAGTGTGTGTTTGAAACCACTTAAAGACTCTTTTTGCATTTTTATTCATAACTTGACTTCTGTATGTTGGATTTTTGTCGGTTTGGTCTTGTTATGTTCACATAAATATTTCCTATTTTTCTAAACCTGTGTTGTGTCATTTTGTAGTGTTTTCATTAAGTTACTGTGTGTGTTGGTACAAAGACTTTACACCTAGCACTCTGAAGTTTAGCCTACTGCTCTGCCAAGCTACCAAAGGGGTAAGCAGGGGTTAGCTGATGATGATTCTCTTTTACCCTGACTAGAGTGAGGGTCCTTGCTTGAACAGGGGGTAACCTGACTGTCAACCAAAGACCCCATTTCGAACACCAGTATGTTAATGATGCACCTTATTAAGTCAAAGACTATTGGGTGCTGGCTCAAGATGCCAAGGCCACTGATAGAAGTAAATGTGATGCAAGTGGACAGACACTCACTTTTAACCTTACGTACACACACACACACATGCACATTTACACATTCACACTGTTGCTTTTATCTTCTTTTATATTCTTATCAGATAGTACATAAAGTGCCTTTGCAGGATCTGGGACAGTACTATTCTCAAATGCTAAAGTACCCCTACCAGAAGCAAAATTGTCATAAAACAGGTAGCACAATAAGTTAAGTAAGCCTTCTTGGGAGAATGTATGAGTTAGAAAACACGAAGATTTAACATTCTTTGCAGAAGGCAAGTTAGTCAATATGGGGAATTATTATAGTGCTAAATTAATTACAACATAAATTCTGACGAATTCTTCTAAATCCTAAGCATGAGACAGACTGACATGGGTCTCCTCTGTAAGGGTGAGGCTAGTAACTCCTAAGGCTCAAGACCAAAGTTTGGATTCTCTCCAGATTGAACCATTTTTGTAAGAAAATCCACAGTGAAAATCACACAGTCAGCATGAAGCGAGCAAACTTTTGCATGGGCTCAGCGAATAACAACATAGAACATAATGCAGAATCATATAAAACCATCCCAGTACCATCCCCTACATGAATATTGATTAGTTCCTTTTTGACCTAATGTCATCGGATGTGAGAGTAAAATTTGATTACACACAAAGCATTGACAAACCTTTAAATAATGGATACATTAAGATGCAAGCAGGAATGATTTATACAGTGACTTTTTGATGGAAGGTTTCCTCTGAGTTCACCAAGAACTGCACCTCATCTCAAAGCATCTAATTTGTGCACAATTTGCTGCTTGCAGAGAGAGAAATGTAAACACAGTCACATTTGAAAACCAAAACGGAGAATTGACGGGTCAACCTTAGGAATGCACACATTCTATAAAGTGCTACAAACTCGTTTTTAGAGGTAAGATTTATGAAATAAGCAAATATTATTTATTAATAAGACATACTTTTCTACACCACCGGGCAGAAAAGGCAATCTGACTACCACAAATACTCTTTGGTATTTCTGCCGAGTTTTTAAATAGATGGACAAAAACAACACTTTCAACACTCTTCTCCACAAATATTTACCAACATATACATAAATATACAAAAAAATACAGTTTTTGTGTTTTTATTGAAAGCTATGAATAATAAAATATCCTTTCTAACCTAAAACAATGGTACAGTGTTCACTAACGAATCTTCAATATTGTCGTAGCATATTAGCACCAAGGTATTTGAATTTAAAAACATTATCGTCATCGCATCCTAACATTAGGATGTACACTTCGTCTGTTGACAGGAACATTTAGGCACAGTGCTAGCCTCGCAGAAAAACAGCTTCAGTTATAAGGTTGGCTAAAATCCTTTACCTTCGAGCCTCCAGATATTTATTTTCAACATCATCAGGATGCTGCTTCTTACCACTGAGTCTGATAGAAAAGAACACCCAAAAACTCAGATTGTAGTAGTCTGGTGATGATGTCCCTTACACATCATGTGCAGGTGCGTTCACACTGATGA
Source organism: Pleurodeles waltl (assembly GCF_031143425.1). NCBI lineage: Eukaryota > Metazoa > Chordata > Amphibia > Caudata > Salamandridae > Pleurodeles > Pleurodeles waltl. The sequence continues at coordinate 695,908,522 of NC_090438.1, forward strand.
GACTAACATTCTAATAGACGGGAAAAGGTCAGATGTATGATTTCCTCTTGATTGTTTCTTCAAATTAAATGTATATGATCTGGAATTGCCCAGATTTTAGAAGTGACACACCTTACATATCATGTCGAGTGGCTTATATCTAGGGGTGATAAAAGTATATATGTATCTCGTTGAATGGCCTATTTCTAGAAGTGGAACCACTTACACACCTTGTAAACGCGCACGCAAATCTCTGCCTCTGATACTCCAGTCTACGATTTCCTCTCCACTGTGCTGGTAACCTCAAGAGTCATGGAGCTGAGCACACATGCAGATAAGGCGAATCAGACATGGCCTAGATGTGATCACCCCCTTAGATATCATGAGTAGGCATGCCCAGATTCTTGGGTGTAGCAGTTCAGTATAGACAAAAGCTCAGATTTGAGTTTCTGTAAGGACTGGGCTGTCATTCTTCATACAGGAGTTTCAAAATGAACATACACACAAATGTGGTGTACTCACTTGGGTCTAAAAGTTGCACACCTTCAAACATCATGTCCAAGAATGCTTTGGAGTGTCAGATGCCTGAAACATGATGCTTGTGGTGCTTAGATTCATGTCTAAACTCACACCACAAGTACACATTACACTTTTGTTCGCAGTCTATCAAAAGATGATCGACCTATGAATGTAGCATGTTAGTTTGATCCTGAACTTGCATGACATTGCAGTGTCATACGCCCCCCCCTTTTTTGGCATTACAAAATGTGGTGGGGGAATGGGGAATCCATAGTCCAACCTAGAAATGGTGCTACTGGACTGTAAGTGCAGCAGGGATGGGTAGAAGGGCGAGACAGGTGGGTGGCAGATAGCAGGAGCATGACAGGAACTAAGAGTGTGAAAGGGACTAAGAGTGATGGGATGTAGGTATGTGACCAAGCCTGGAAGTTTGACAGAGTCGACAAGTGTAATAAGGACTGTGTATGCACCGACTGAAATTATGACAGCATTGGGAGGGTGGCAGGGAGAGTGGCAGGTATTGGAAGGCTGACAGTGATGGGGAAGGAGACAGGAACTAGGAGTGTAACTGAAAATGTGAAAGAATTGGAGAGGGTGTCAGGTTTTAGAGTGTTACAGGGAATAAGCGTGTCACAGGGAGGGAGAAGTTGTGAGAGGTTTAGAGTGTGGCAAGGATAGCGATGGTGACATTGATTGGGAGTGTGACAGGGTATGAAGTTGTGACAGAGATGAACAGTGTTAAGGAATGGGAGATTGAAATGGTTAGGGAGAGTGACATAGACTGGGAACCAAGCTACACCTGGTTAATGAGCCCTAGCTAGGGCAAATCTGTCCTTGGGTTGTTGTGTTCTTGTTCAGGGAGAACCTGGCCTGACAGTTCCGGCACCACTGTTCTGATTGGAGCATGGTCATGACTGATTTCCATAACCTGGGTCCAAACTGAGGTGGCATAGTCTGCAAAATATTGATGGCCAGTGGCAGAGATTAATTCAAGCATTCTATCCATCAAGTTTTTTTAATAATTCAGTGTCCTGCCTTAAGAAATTAGAAGGGAGGCAGTGATAGGAGGGAGACAGAGACTGGCAGTGTGAAAGAGATGCGAAGTATGACTGCCATTGCAGTGGTAGGGTCTGGAAGGTGACAGAGATGGGACACATGGTAGGGACAGGGATGGTATTGTGAATTAGTATTCTGACAGCTACTGTGATGGTAATGTTAACGCTGAATTTTACTAATGAATATTCGTGTATTCTGAGAGTTGAATTTGCATGGAAAATGAATTAACGTAGAGAAAAATAATGCACGCATTTGAAGTTGCGCCCTGAAGCGTCAGGACTAGTGAAACAGATTAATGGTACCTTGAAAACAAGAATGGCGAAAATGTGTGCGTGCACAAATCTGAAATGGCCAGACACTGCCTTCAGTTCTGATGACAATGAGAAACACACCCGACAGAAAGACAGGATTGTCCCCGCATGAGATCTTCATGGGTAGAGCAATGAGTTGCCAGTGGTTCCTGCAAATGTTCTTGTGAACTTAACAGATTTTATGGTGTTGGACTACTGCAAAGGTCTGGCTGATGTGGTCAGCTCTTTCTCTCAGCCGGTGGAAGCCACCACACTGCCATCAATTCAAGATCGAGTACACAACCTCAGAGCTGGTGCCTGGGTTGTGGTCCGGAAACATGTGAGGATGAAATGTTTGGAGCCTTGGTGGAAAGGCCCTTATCAGGTAGTTCTGATCACTACCACAGCTGTGAAGTGTGCTGGAGTTCCAAATTGGATCCACGCAGGCCACATGAGAAAAGTGTCATGTCCTTGGGACAATGAAGAAGAGTTGTTGAGAGTACCAACAATGACCAGATAAGCGTCAGAGCTAGCAGGAGAAGAAAGAGGAACTGAGACCGGATCTGAGCAAATTGAGAACGGCAGTCACTCCTGTGAGAGACGAAAGAGAAGACCTCCAGGAAAGTGACAGTGAGCCAATCTCAATTGAGACAGCAGGAGAGTCTCGTCAAAGAAGGGCTCTCCCAGAAGTAGGCAATTTTGAGAGACAAACAGAGCAAACACCAGACCCCGAGGGGGAAGGAGTTCAGGCGAATCAAAGCCAATGTGGTCTTACTCCTCCTGAACCAGTTGGAGGTCCGTCAACAGAAAATCTTGCAGAGCAAGAAGAAGTTTCAAGTCCAACACTGAAAAGAGCATTGAGCAAAGGTCCACTGAAAGGAGATAAGTGGTCGGAGTTACAAGCCAAAGAGAAAGGAAGCAGTTGTTGTGACAACAATAGAGGAAGAAGTGGGTACGACAAGGAGAGAAGACCTGAGTGAAGGAAAATTGAATGGAGATTGAAAGTTGAAATGGAAGAGAATAGCAAGTCGAAGTTACGCTGGTCCTGAATGGGCGTATGCAACAACAAGTGAATGGCAAAGAGAATTTTTGTCTTTTTGCTTTGATCAAGACATTACAGGTCAATATTTTGGCACTTGAAGGAAGCAAATGAACTGGTCAGTTGAGACAAATTGAGAAAAAGTACAAAGGAAAAGAGACTGTTGAAAGTAACTGGAAAAGATTTTTAAACATCTGATTTGACAAAGATAACCTGATTTGACAAGCTGCTAAACCGATTTTTGACAAGGGATCCTGGAAGTGCAAATAACGTCTGCGAGAAGATTGAAGATTTTGTTTTTGATTTTTGCTGCATAGTTATAAATTTTTCTCTTCTACTTTCTGATTATTTACAGATCATGAATAACATTGGCCAGCAGGGTGGGAAGAATTGGTGCTGTAAATATGAGCATTGGTTTGACTATTGTGTGTGTGATATGGTGCGTGACATTGATTGTGGGAATGACTGTTCTGGAAAAGAGTAAAGCCAACCATACGTCAGCTTTAGAGACAACTATTGTATTAACAGAGATAGAGAAGTTAAGTTTAGAAGAGAAGTATCTGCATGTAGACAAGTCACAAGGGGAACTTTTTCGAATGTTTTCTATTGCGTATTGAGAGAGTATGTTGAGACAATGGATGTGAGAAATTGTAATGTGTGCACACAGATTCCTTCATCAGTCGAAGAAGGAGTTACTTATCATTTTTTGCCTCTTACTTATGGGATGAGTTGTAGTTTGTTACTAACAAGATTCAATAACCAGGAGTACATCCAGTATTTCTATTCTAACAACAATGTAGGGTTTTCGTTTGTCCCCATAACTAGGTATCTGAGTAGAGTAGCTAAGGACAATGACATAGTATTAGTGAAAGGTTTCTTTGAGCTTTCATTAACTTTTGGCATTCCATATGCACGTAGAAACAATCTGACATGCTTGCTTACATCTCTAGAAAAGGGCTTCTTAGATCATAGAGATGACAAGAGAAAAGCATTAAAGGAGACATTAGAAAATGGCTTAGGAGAAGAGGACTTTTAGAAATGATTATGCTTAAAGTGCAATAAAGACACAAGGGAAATTAGCTTTAGATTGCAACACGTAGAAAAGCTTTGTGTATATAGACCTAAATCTACTACTGACACTTTGCTTGTGGGAACGAGTGAATGTAGGCATTTGTTTTTGTTTCAGAGTAAATGGACATTTATGTTGAATGGACAGGATCCAGCGTTTCCTGGAATATATTACATTTGTGGACCTAATGTTTATTATCATCTTCCAAGAGGATGGTATGGCACATGTTATTTCGTAGTAGTTTTCATAGAGGCATTCCAACTTGATGACTTGAAAATATTACCGAAAATGACTGAGTTACATCACACCATACGAAAGAGAGCGTCTCCTTCTAGTATAGTGGGAGATATATTTGAAGCAATGATTCCTTCAGTAGGAGTTTTTCTGAATTCTCTATAGATACAGAAGTTGTCTACTATTGTGGATAACATGCTGCCAATTTTTTCAGTAACCATGATCCATGATTCTTCAGAACCGCCTTGAGTTAGACATTCGTTTAGCAAAAGATGGTGGAGTTTGCAAAATGATTAATTCTAGGCATTGCTGCTCATATGTTCCTGATAACAGTAAATAAATTAGAATCTTGCTTACTAATCTGACTAATGAAAGTGCTAATTTGAAAGAGTTGAAAGAACCAGGTGTTTGGGAGATAGTTGGCAAAGGAGTTGTTTCAGTGGGAAATCAGCTCAGCAACATTGGGAAAGGGATACTATTGAAAATAATACAAGGGATATTAATTATTGTGATTTGCATAACTAGAGTATGGGGACTATGTAAATTGTGTAGGAAGATTAAATTGAAGAAAATGAAAAATGAACAGAGTAGGGAAGAAATGAAAAGGGAAAGACTGTTTAGGGAAAATTCAAAGAGGGAACAAAGATTAAAGGAGCTAGAGATGACAGAATTTTATTTGAAGCAGAAAATGTGTATGGGAAGGTTTAGTGTGATGACACATTTAGTCATCAGAGGAGGGATTGTTAATGCTGAATTTTACTAATGAATGTTCATGTATTCTGAGTGTTGACTTTACATAGAAAATGAATTAACATAGAGACAAATAAGGCACGCTTTTGAAGTTGTGCCCACCTGAGTGACCGTCAATGTTCACAAAGTGTATTCATTAATGGCTTAATAATGTAAAATGTTGAGCTCATATTTGATTAATGTGATAATATATCATATTAAGGGTTATGTATTATGAATTAGCTGTATTAGTTGTTCTTAACTTAGCATGGTATTGGGCCTAGTTGCACAGCCTCATGTCAAGCTGCATTTCCTAAGCAACTGATAAAATGACTGCTTAGAGAGAATTAAATTGTGATTTTTCACTGTGCTGACCAACTGCTTGTAGCTGAAGTTCGTTCTCATGAGAACTGCTTGCCAGAAGATGATGTACTACCTAGAGTTACAACTTATAGTGTAGTATGTGTAAGGGTGACTTTCCCAGGAGAAGACGATGGATGGACTGACAAGAGTATGAGCTACAACAATATTGATACCTGATGAGTGCAATGACGAGAACAGGAGAAGAGGAGCTAATCATCGACATGTGAACCGTGTACTAGTGAAACTTGTAGATTTGTGGTTTAGTTTTCATTGGACTAAATGTAAATATGCTATTCTTTGACCAATAAGGACGTGGGAAGTAGTTTTAGGAAATCCAACTTACTAAGACTGCACCGAGAGAAGATAGGCCATTATTTTCTTGACGGTCCCAAGAAGAGACATGCCTAACTTCATTGCTTAAAGAGACTTTGCTTTTGCTGAACGTTAACGCTGACTGAACTGATGTCCTATTGACAAAGACTGCCACAGCTTGCTGTACCATATTGAGGACAGGTATAAGACATTGTTACTGATTGTTATGTCTCTTTGCTTTTGTCTCTAGGTACCAACCGCTAATTTTGATAGAGCCATAGTTAGATGTTTTTCCAAATTTGTGTTGACTAAATTGTTATGCATGAAGTCCAAACATGCTATTCTAATCGGACCTTAGTTAGGGTATTCACTGATGATGCTTGCTACATGTAATAATAGTTGCTATCTTTTCTTAGCTGAACCTAAATCTATATTATTTCGTTGCACAGTTATTCTTTCCAATTAATTTGTACTGTAACCTTAGAATGTGTAGTGGCTCAAGCTTTGACTAGAGTGCAATTCTTTTGGAACTTTGGTCAGCCAGTATTGATTCTGTATGTTTATCATTTGATATAGAAACTACGTTATGTGACATTAGCATTGTTAATATAGGGAAGTAAACATTCTAACTTTTACATATGGTGTGGTAATTCATGGATGCAAGGTCATTGTGTGTGGAAACTACTGACTCCTATTGATTATTGATGTCATTGTTTTTTATGGTTACTGATTTATATTGGTATGAGGTTCATGGTGAGAAAAACTCGAAGCACAATCAAAGGTCCTTCGGCCTATTTGTGTCTCCCTTGTAAGTTTACTTAATAAGGTCTGATGCTCTAACAATAACAAGGATCTGGAAGATGACAGTGACTGAGAGTGTGAATATAGATGGGATGTAACAGGGATGGAGAGAGTTTCAGGGACCAGAATAGTGTCAGGGACCTGGAGGGCTCACAGGGATGGGGAGAGTTCAAGGGAATGAGATTGTGGCAGGAACAGGGAGAATGAGAATTAGGAGAGGGGTCAGGACTGAGAGTGTAAGTGTGAGGTTGACTAGTGTGTGGATAGGGGGTAGGGAGGGGACAGTGATTGGGAAGGGGGACCAAGATGGAGAGCACGGCTGAAAGTAGGAGGATCTCAGGAAAGTGATTGTGACAGGTGATGGGGGATGACAAAGATTGGAATGTCACAGGGACTAATAAAGTGATAGAGATTAGATGGGCATACCGCACAATTGCTCTTTTTGGCCCCTCACAGAATTCCCATATTGGCTGAATATTACATCATCTCTCAGGGGAAAAACTTGAGCATTCCCTCTGGAGAAAGCTGGGGCCCCCTACAATGTCAAATAGTACAGCTGTTGTCACTAGTTGCCCACTCCACATCTCTGTTCCACATTCTTTACCCACCAGCGCCACACCAGTGTTCATGCCATTGCAGACCTACTTCCTACCACACACACACCACTGTCAAACCCGTCACCACTCACTCAACTGCCACAACCCTGCTTTCACCATTTTCACTACCTACTAGGCCAGTAAAAAGCATCCTTTATTTCTCCATCTGGAAAATCTCAGTTCAAAAACCTATATTCATTTATGATTGTATGGAGTGGATTTCCATACAACTGAAATGGAGCTGCACACAACTGGTAATTGAGCATTTTGACTCCATATATAATGCCTCCAACCTGTCTTTGATATTTTTTATTCTCACGTGTTAGTCTATAGAAATGTAACTGGGAAACACAGAAATAAAGAGTCAGGTTTGCTCAGACCAGGTTATTAATTAGTGCCCCATATCAATTATGTATTCGAATTTAGAACTTATCATAAATATGATTTCAGTCTGATAAAACAGTTACACCCTTTGCTTTTGTTTAAGGAATCACTTGTGTTACAAGAAAGCTTCATACAATTCCTTTATCACTCACCTTTCTGATCGTCCACAAGTAAGTATAGAGAGGTTAGATCCTTGGATGGATTCTTCAATCCATTAATGGCGTTGTGGTTAAGCTGCAAAGCAATCATTTTGCCATAAAGACACAACAGGCACTAGAAACGGGTTAATGAACATTAAATCCACAGGAATATTTCCATTGCGCAAAAGTAAGTTCCTTTAACCTCGTGATAGGGGGATTCTGCAAGAAAAACCAACACCAGCAATGCAACAACAGTGTATTTCCAGACCTGAGTACCTGTAAGACAAGGGGACCAAGTCCAAGAGTCGCGACAGTGTTGAGAGTGGGCAGGAGCCCAGGAAATGCCAGCTGAGGGTGCAAGGGAGCTGCCACCGGATGGAAGAAGCTTGGAGTTTTGCAAAAACGAAGAGGACTAAGAACTTCCCCTTTGGAGGATGGATGTCCCACGTCATGAAAAAGCTTGCAGAGGTGTTCCCACGCAGAAAAAACGTAAACAAGCCTTTCTAGCTGCAAGGGTCGCAGTTAGGGTTTTTGGATGCTGCTGTGGCCCAGGAGGGACCAGGATGTCGCCCCTTGGATGAGGAGACAGAGGGGGTGCCCAGCAAGTCAGGGAGCCCTCACAGAAGCAGGCAGCACCCGCAGAAGTACATGAACAGGCACTTAGAAGAAGAGTGAACCTGAGTCCATGCGAAGTCACAAAAGGGAGTCCCACGACGCCGGAGGACAACTCAGAAGGTTGTGCACTACAGGTTAGAGTGTCAGGGACCCAGGCTTGGCTGTGCATGAAGGAAATCCTGGAAGACTGCACAGGAGCCGGAGCAGCTGCAAATCACACGGTACCCAGCAATGCAGTCTAGCGTGGGGAGGCAAAGACTTACCTCCACCAAAATTGGACTGAAGAGTCACTGGACTGTGGGAGTCACTTGGACATAGTTGCTGAGTTCCAGGGTCCATGCTCGTCGTGCTGAGAGGGGACCCAGAGGACCGGTGATGCAGTCTTTTGTTGCCTGCGGTTGCAGGGGGAAGATTCCGTCGACCCACTGGAGATTTCTTCAGAGCTCCTGGTGCAAGAAGGAGGCAGGCTACCCCCAGGGCATGCACCACCTGGAAACAGTCGAGAAAGCCTGCAGGATGAAGCGATACAAGGTTGCTAGTAGTCGTCTGGCTACTTTGTTGTGGTTTTGCAGGCGTCCTGAGCAGTCAGCAGTCGATCCTTTGGCAGAAGGTGAAGAGGGAGATGCAGAGGCACTCTGGTGAATTCCCATAGCAGAGACCCTAAATAGCCAGAAAAGGAGGTTTGGCTACCAAGGAAGGAGGATTGGCTACCAAGAGAGGTAAGAGCCTATCAGAAGGAGTCTCTGACGTCACCTGCTGGCACTGGCCACTCAGAGCAGTCCAGTGTGCCACAGACACCTCTGTTTCCAAGATGGCAGAGGTCTGGGACACACTGGAGGAGCTCTGGGCACCTCCCCTGGGAGGTGCAGGTCAGGGGATTGGTCACTCCCCTTTCCTTTGTCCAGTTTCGCGCCAGAGCAGGGCTGGGGGATCCCTAAACCGGTGTAGACTGGCTTATGCAGAGATGGGCACCATCTGTGCCCATCAAAGCATTTCCAGAGGCTGGGGGAGGCTACTCCTCCCCAGCCTTCACACCTATTTCCAAAGGGAGAGGGTGTTACACCCTCTCTCAGAGGAAATCCTTTGTTTTGCCTTCCTGGGCCAGGGCTGCCTGGACCCCAGGAGGGCAGAAACCTGTCTGAGGGGTTGGCAGCAGCAGCAGCTGCAGTGGAGACCCCGGAAAGGCAGTTTGGCAGTACCCGGGTTCTGTTCTAGAGACCCGGGGGATCATGGATTTGTCTCCCCAATGCCAGAATGGCATTGGGGTGATAATTCCATGATCTTAGACATGTTACATGGCCATGTTCGGAGTTACCATTGTGACGCTATACATAGGTAGTGACCTATGTATAGTGCACGCATGTAATGGTGTCCCCGCACTCACAAAGTCCGGGGAATTTGCCCTGAACGATGTGGGGGCACCTTGGCTAGTGCCAGGGTGCCCTCACACTAAGTAACTTTGCACCCAACCTTCACCAGGTGAAGGTTAGACATATAGGTGACTTATAAGTTACTTAAGTGCAGTGGTAAATGGCTGTGAAATAACATGGACGTTATTTCACTCAGGCTACACTGGCAGGCCTGTGTAAGAATTGTCAGATCTCCCTATGGGTGGCAAAAGAAATGCTGCAGCCCATAGGGATCTCCTGGAACCCCAATTCCCTGGGTACCTCAGTACCATATACTAGGGAATTATATGGGTGTACCAGTATGCCAATGTGAATTGGTGAAATTGGTCACTAGCCTGTTAGTGACAATTTGGAAAGGAGAGAGAGCATAACCACTGAGGCTCTGGTTAGCAGAGCCTCAGTGAGACAGTTAGTCATCACACAGGGAACACATACAGGGCACATACGTATGAGCAATGGGGCCTTGCCTGGCAGGGTCCCAGTGACACATAGACTAAAACAACATATATACAGTTAAATATGGGGGTAACTAGCCAGGCAAGATGGTACTTTCCTACACCAGACCAGGTTATTAATTAGTGCCCCATATCAATTATGTATTCGAATTTAGAATTTACCATAGCTATGATTTCAGTCTGATAAAACAGTTACACCCTTTGCTTTTGTTTAAGGAATCACTTGTGTTACAAGAAAGCTTCATACAATTCCTTTATCACTCACCTTTCTGATCGTCCACAAGTATAGAGAGGTTAGATCCTTGGATGGATTCCTCAATCCATTAATGGCGTTGGGGTTAAGCTGCAAAGCAATCATTTTGTCATAAAGACACAACAGGCACTAGAAACGGGTTAATGAACATTAAGGGGCATATTTATACTCCGTTTGCGCCAAATTTGCATCGTTTTTTTCGACGCAAATTCGGCACAAAACTAACGCCATATTTATACTTTGGCGTTAGACGCGTCTAGCGCCAAAGTATGAGTAAAGAGCGTCATTTTTTTGCGTGAACGCCTTCCTTGCGTTAATGAGATGCAAGGTAGGCGTTCCCGTCCCAAAAAATGACTGCGACGCAAATGCATCGTATTTATACTCCCGGGCAAAAATCACGCCCGGGAGTGGTCGGGTCAAAAAACCCCGCATTTGCGCCTCTTTTTAACGCCTGGGTCAGGGCAGGCGTTAAGGGACCTGTGGGCTCAAAATGAGCCCACAGCTGCCCTCCCATGCCCCCAGGGACCCCCCCTGCCACCCTTGCCCACCCCAGGAGGACACCCAAGGATGGAGGGACCCACCCCAGGGACATTCAGGTAAGTTCAGGTAAGTATAAATTTGTTTTTTTTTTATATATTTTTTTTGGCATAGGGGGGCCTGATTTGTGCCCCCCTACATGCCACAATGCCCAATGACCATGCCCAGGGGACATAAGTCCCCTGGGCATGGCCATTGGGCAAGGGGGCATGACTCCTGTCTTTACTAAGACAGGAGTCATGTAAATGGCGTCTGGGCGTCGTTAAAAATGACGCAAATCGGGTGGAGGCGATTTTTTAGCGTCAACCTGACTTGCACCATTTTTAAGACGCCCTAACGCCATTTTCCCCAACGCCGGCGCTGCCTGGTGTACGTGTTTTTTTTACACGCACACCAGGCAGCGCCGGTCTGCTAGCGCCGGCTAACGCCATTCAATAAATACGGCGCCCGCATGGCGCTTCAGAATGGCGTTAGCCAGCGCTAAACTTTTTGACGCTAAACTGCGTTAGCGCAGTTTAGCGTCAAAAAGTATAAATACGGCCCTAAATCCACAGGAATATTTTCATTGCGTAAAAGTAAGTTCCTTTAACCTGGTTTAGAGGCTTATCCTTAGAATCACAGCAGCACAGTGCATCCCTATCATATTATCATATTTCAGGGTGTCCAAATAGAAGAGTGCCACGGGACACTGCTGTTTGTGCCCTCTTCTTGCATCCCTGGGAAAATTTGGCAGTACAGAAGGCGCTGCAGACCCTTGAGCAGCTCCTTCTAGACTAGAAATTGTGCCAGTGCACGTTTTACACAGCACTATTACAACGGAGCACTCCGTCAGTTGCATGGAGGGCTGGTCCGATGCAGATAACGGAACACTTTGCTTCAGTGACTACCTAGTATTACAAAGTTGCTTAGGGCAACGGCACTTACTGTCCTTTTAATATTGAGGATGAGCAAAGATCAAAGGGGCCACATTTTTCTTAGTCTAAACTTCTGAAAGATTCATATGGAATGGTTACAGAAAACATTTTGATTAAAAAATTCCAAATACACAAATTCTGTGAATGAAGTTGTTGAACCTTTGGTGCTTACCTAAATTGCAAATGTGTTACACATAGGTGTAGAAATATTTTTGTGAATTGTACCCATATAGTCTGTGGGGTGCATGTCTCGAATCACCCAATACACATACCTATAGACCCAAATTAGATTTTTTTTAACAGTGGAAAATAAAAATGTCAAAGGACGCGGGGCAGGAAATGGGATGATAAAAAAAATAAACACTCTGTACTGTGCAACCGTTTTTAGGCTAAAACTTGATGTTTATGCAAAAATGCAGAAAAACAGATTACTTGGTTTTGATCACACACAGTACCACCTTTATATTTCAATCATACAATTAAATGGTACTACAGACTACATGAAAGAAAATTATTTCCAGTACTATAGCTCAACAAACAATTTTTCTGATCTTTAAAATGTATCTTCTATTCCTTCACCCATAAAACATTTATGAAAACTCCATAGCAAGCTAATTTACAAAACGAGTCCATTTCAAATAAATTACACACTTGTTTGTTGAAAAGACCCTTAGGCCCATATTTATACTTTTTTAGCGCCGGTATGCGCCGCTTTTTGACACAAAAGCAGCGCAAACTTACAAAATACAATTGGGCCATATTTATACGTTTTGACGCACAACTGCGCCAAAAATTTTAACGCCGGCTAACGCCATTCCAAAGCACCATGCTGGCGCCTTATTTATTAAATGACGTTAGCCGGCGCAGATGACTGGTGTGTGTCAAAAAAAATGACTCACACCAGGCGGCGCCGGCGTAGGGGAAAATGGAGCTTGGGCGTCAAAAAATGGGGCAAGTCAGGTCTGACGCAAAATTTTGGCCTCAACCCGATTTGCGCCATTTATTTTGACGCCCAACCCCCATTGAAATGACTCCTGTCTTAGCACAGACAGGAGTCATGCCCCCTTGCCCAATGGCCATGCCCAGGGGACTTCTGTCCCCTGGGCATGGTCATTGGGCATAGTGGCATGTAGGGGGGCACAAATCAGGCCCCCCTATGCCACAAAAAAATAACGAAAAAAATACTTACCTGAACTTACCTTAAGTTCCCTGGGATGGGTCCCTCCATCCTTGGGCGTCCTCCTGGGGAGGGCAAGGGTGGCAGGGGGTGTCCCTGGGGGCATGGGAGGGCACCTCTGGGCTCCTTCTGAGCCCACAGGTCCCTTAACGCCTGCCCTGACCAGGCGTTAAAAAATGACGCAAAAGCGGCTGGACGTCATTTTTTAAGGCCCGCCCACTCCCGTGCGTCATTTTTGCACGGGAGTTTAAATAAGGTGCACATGCCTTAGAGTCATTTTTTAGAAGGGAACGCCTACCTTGCATATCATTAACGCAAGGTAGGTGTCCACGCTAAAAAATGACGCAAACTCCAAGATCTTTGGCGCTAGACGGGTCTAACGCCAAAGTATAAATATGGAGTTAGCTTTGCGTCGGATTTGCGTAAAAAAAAATGACGCAAATCCGTCGCAAACAGAGTATAAATATGCCCCAATTGTATTTTGTAAGTTTGCGCTGTTTTTGCATCAAAAAATGACGCACATGCGGCGCTAAAAATGTATAATTTTTATGATAAGTTGCCATATAAATTCCAGAGGACAAACTTTCTAGACTACTGTGCAACAAGGCATGAATTAATGCTTGCCAAATGTGTTACAATAAACAGATGAAGCATATGCTGTGCATATGGCGATGACAATGTGACATATAAGTCCGATAGACTGCGTTTACATTATAAGCATCAGCATGCACTTAGATAGGATTCTTTGTTAATCTTTCCACTCTGCCATTGCCAGCTGGTAAAATGCCAAAGGGAAGGAAAGGGTCAGCAAGTGTAACAGCTAGATTGCAAAGGAAAAACAGAACTGGTCTAAATAACAGGTTTATCAATGGGATGCCCATAGAAATACTTCCATAAATAAGTTCGTAAGTAAAGAAAGACGTGAACATCTAGTTTTTTTCCCCAAAATAATGCCTTCTGAACAGAAAGTGGTATCTTAAAGCCTGAAGTACATGACTTTGTACAAGATTTCTAATTCTATGTTTATGGACAAAAACAGCTTGGCTTACACCAATAGCTATCCTCAAAACAATGCAGGGTATATCCTTTCAATTTACCAAAATGCTCGGGTTAGCGGAAGTGACATCACATTCCATTTGACTTTTACTGTGACTCACACACATATGCTTACAGATACACACGCATTCACACACAAAAATACAATCTCACCCGCAAACACACATACCACATGCATTCGAAAGCATTTTTACTTACCTTCAGCTGCCAGATAGGATCATATTACAGCGAACTATGCTCCATTATTTATTACACAAACGGTGAATAGTATCAGTCACTATTTGTGTAATAAAGAAATTGACAGAAAAACAGAAAAGTGGAGCCCCAACCAACGTCCTTTAGGACAAGCTACACTGGTGCCCAGGCATGATTTTGCCACCTCTAAGGCCAGGAGTCGCAAAGGCAGTGCCATGGGTCGCAAGAAGCAAGCCAGGGGTCACAGCTCGGACCTCTGGCTACACCTAAATGACTAAGATTACTATTTACTAAGATTTTATGCTGTGTTTGTGTCATAAATGTGATGCAAATAGAAACATATTATTTTTTTACCTATTTACTTTTCAGCATGCTGGAAAGTACCCTAAAGGTAACGCAAAGCAGCATTGCTACGGCGCCTGGTCCATAGTAAGTAAACTTACAAGGGGTCTCGCATAGTTTGAGGAACCCTTTTGATTCGCATTGAGCATCCTAGCTACGGTGTAACCAATGTTCATAAATAATCAATATACCAACCAATAACCATTAAGCAAAACATTGATCAGTAGCTATTAATGTCAACATTCATGAATAACCACAACTCAATATACGCTTTAACAATTTTATTTCCCTATTAGTTACAATACTAAGTCATGAGGTTAATTCAAACTTTATTCAAATCAAAATCAAGATTAATTCATTAGTGACCACCAGTAACATAATTTAATCATAACTTGAGAAAACATGCATTCTAATGCCTCAACGTAAGCCGATGAATATGTTAGAGTTCAGCAAATCAGTCCATCAATCATTTGTGACCATTTATGTCAACTTCTCAGAATAGGAACCCTACCTAACCCTGATTAGCATTAGCATGTGGGACTTCATGCGAAAACAGTTTAGAGAATGAATTTGGAAAAACAAAACATCTAGCTTAGGAGAAGAAAATAAAAACTTTTTAGACAGCGCAGTTGGTACCTAGAAAGAAAAGGCACAAAAGTCAATCAGTCACATTGTCATAGCTACCTATCCACGGTATGGATCAGCAACAAAGTCAGTCTTCGTCTTGAGGTCATCAATCGATCAGCATCACATCAGGCTCTCAAGAGCCTGAGCCCAATGACAGAATCTTGAATCTCTTCGAACGTCCACGCCTAACCTCGAACATCTGAAGTTTTCTCTTCTTGTCACGACATTATATCAAAGTCACCCAGACTATCCCCCAATTTCCAAATGGTAAGTTAATCATCGGTTATTACTCTATCAAATGATCTTAGTTTTTCAAATCTATGAATTCTAGTATCACACGGTGTCGATTGGTTCACTGTTCGATGTCCTCATCATCCGGCTCGTCAGGTATCAACATTTTTGCATCTTCTTCTCCAGTTAGTGTCTCCATTGTTCGAGTCCTGGGAAAGTACATCTCGTCTGCTTTACACAGGCCATAATACATTTATGATTCTATCATCCCCTGTCCGTCAGTTCAAACATAGGATTTTTGCTGAGCAGATTTTAATAAACAACAAGCAGTTCAGCAAAAGTTCAGCACATTAGCTTCTCTACATTGCACTAGTAATTCAGCTTCTGCATGAGGCCTGGCAAAACTAGGTCACAACTTCGGCTAAGTTAACTCTACAATATGATGCAAAACATACATTATATATCTCAATATGACATACAACTACATTGTTTTAATACATTTTCTATATTTAATACATGTTATTCATTTTATTAGTACATTTGTGAATCTTGGTGACCACTCTCCGATGGCACATTTTCAAATGTGCACATTAATTCTCTACATTAATTATTTCTACATTTTATTATTTTTATTCAAAAATGCGTAAACACTTATTAACATCTCTAATTAACATATTGGCTTCAACAGTCCCTCCTCGGATGGCTAAATATGTCATCACACTATTTTTCTCATTGACAATTTCATAACTCAATATCTTCAGTATTTTGTCTCCTTTTCAGATCTTCCCTATAAATTCTTTCCCTGTTTCGTTCTTTCCTCCTCTGATTATTTCTAGACCTTTTCAATTTGGTCTTTGGACACAATTTACATGAACCCCATAATACTAATATGCAAGCAATCACAATTATTATTCCCTGTATGATTTTTAATAATACCCCATTCCAAATGTTACTAAGCCAATTTCCCACTGAAGCAAATCCCTTTCCAACCTTTTCCCAAACACCTCGTTCCTTCAATTCCTTCTAATCCTCACTTGAGTTAGTCAGGTTAGTTAGTAAGTCTCTTATCTCTTTACTGTTGGAAGGAATATACAAGCAGCAATGCCTAGAGTTAATCATTTTACAGACCCCACCATCCTTTGCTAGAAGGGTGTCTAAAGCAAGGCAATTCTGAAGCGTCATAGCTCTATCCGCAGCTAATTCTGTATCTATTAGGAGTATTTCCCCTGTAAAATTTGTAAGCATGTTATCCACAATAGTAGACAACTTTCGTATCTTGATTGAGTTCAGGATGACTCCCAGTGAAGGAATCACTGCACCAAATATATCTCCTCTGTCGCTTATGATGTGATTCAGTGAATTTCGGAAACTTCTTTAAGTCATCTATCTAATAAATCTTTGGGAAAACTATCCCCAAAAAACCTGTCCCATACCATCCTCTTGGAAGACGATAATAAGCATTAATTCCACAAATATAATAGATACCAGGAATCATAGGGTCCTGATCATTTAACATAAAAGACAATTTACTCTGAAACAAAAACACATGCCTACATTCACTTGTTCCCACAAATAAAGTGTCAGTGTGTGATTTTGGCCTATAAATACACAAAGCTTCCCTACATGTAATGCCTCTGAAGCTAATTCCCCTTGTGTCTTAATTGCAGTGTAAGCATAATCATTCTTGTAAGTCCTTTTCTCTAAACCTTTTTTAAATTTCTCCTTTAGTGCTTTTCTCCTGTCATCAGTATGCTCTACAAAGCTTTTCTCAAAAGGTGTAAGCAAACATGTGAGGTTGTTTTTATGCACATAAGCAGTTTCCAATGTTAGTGTAGGCTCAAAGAATCCTCTAACTAATACTACATCATGATCCTTAGCTACTCTACTCAGATACCTAATAATAGGAACAAACGAAAACACCACATCATAGTTAGAATAAAAATATTGAATATTCTCTTGATTATAGAACCTTGTTAGTAGCAGACTACAGCTTATTCTGTAGTTTAATGGTAGGCTATGGCACGTAACTCCTTCCTCTACTGACGAAGGAATTTACGTACACATAAGACAATCCCTTGCATCCATCGTCTCAACATATTCACTCAACAAGCGACAGAAGACGTTAGAAGAAAGCTCTCCTTGAGCATTAGTATAGTCATGCAAATACTTGTCATCTAACTTAAATCTCTCTAAAGATGTTAGTGTAGTAGTGTCAGTAGCGGAAATACGATTGGCTCCTTTTGCATCAAGAACAGACATACCCACAATCAACACAATAAACAGAATTCCACACATAATCGCCAATCCAATGCTCATATATTTACAGCACCTAGCAGCCCTAACATCATTATTTAACTCAGCCATGATCTGTAAAGAACCAGAAAGCAGAAGTGCAGTAAAAATCAAAAATAAGGAAAGATTCTTCTCTCACAGTTCGGTTTCACATCCAGGAACCCTTTTCCTTTGTCAAAATCGATTAGCAGCTTGTCACATCCGGGTTTTATGTCAATCAGGTTATCAATGTCTCTTCCGGTTTATTTCCAATAGTCACTTTAAGGTATTTCAGATTGGTTCAACCATTCAGCTTCTTGTTCACCTTCAGGTTACATCAAAGTACTGACTCTGAACCTCTCTATCAAAGCAAAAGGACATAAACTCGTGTTGCCATCCATTAGTCGTTGCTTACGCCCATTCAGGACCTGTGTAACGCCGCCTTGCTATTTTCTTTCTTTTCAACTTTAAATCGCCACTTATTTCTCCTTGACTCAATTCTTCTTTTCTCGGGGTATCTACTTCTTCCTCTATTGTTTCATTCATGACCACTTCCTTTCTTTTTTCTCCTTGCGGTTCAGGCCAACTATCTCCTCTTCCCAATCCTTCTGTTAATATTCTTCTGAAGATTGGACTTTTCTCCTTCTTTTTTTCTATGTTGTTTTCCCTTGATGGACCAGCAACAGCCTCAGGAGGAGTCGGATCACCTTGACTTTGCTCCGTCTCAACTCCCTCTACTTCTTGGTCTGGCACTTGCTTTGTCTGCTTTTCGGCACCGTCTGTTTCTGGGAGAACCCCTGCTGAGCTAGACTCTCCTGCTGTATCCATGGAGATTGATTCTTCCGCACCCTCCTGTAATCTTCACTTTTGTCTCTTACAGGGGTCATAGAACCATCTTCCACAAGCTCTTGTTCAATTTCAGGCTCTCTTGGTTCTTTTTCTGGCTCAGGTGCGACAACCTGTTTCACTGTTGTTGGTGCTCTCAAAAACATTTCTTCATGATCCAGTGGACATGCCACATTCCTCGAATAACTCGCATGAATCCAGTTCGGAAGTCCTGCACACTTCACAGCTGTCGTAGTTGTTAAGACCTCCTGGTAACGCCCTCTCCAGAGTGGCTCTAAACACGCCTTGCGAACATGTTTTCGAACAATGACCCAGTCACCGGCTCGCAGATTATGTCCTGGATTGAGGATGGGTGGAGTGGTACTGGCCTGCACCTTCTGAGAGAAAGAGCAAACCACATCAGCCAGACCCTTGCAGTAGTCCAACACCATATCATCAGTAATGTTTACAAGTGCATTTGCTGGAACTGCTGGTAATCTCATTGCTCTGTCCCTGAGGATCTCGTGGGGTGACAACCCTGTATTCCTATCAGGTGTATTTCTCATCGACATCAACACCAAAAGCAATGCATCTGGCCATTTCAGATTTGTGGCTGCACACATCCTAGCAATTCTGGATTTCAAAGTACCATTCATCTGGTCCACTAGTCCTGATGCTTCAGGGCAGTAGCTACTATGCAACTTCTGCTCAATGTTTACTGCTGCACATAACAGTTTAATCACCTCATTGTTGAAGTGAGTTCCCCTATCTAATTCTAAAGAGATTGGAAACTCAAAATGTCGTATCAACTCCCTGAGCAACAACTTTGCTACTATGAGACTGCCATTTCTTCTTGTGGGGTATGTTTCAATCCAGTGACTAAAAGTGCACACAATCACCAACACATACTTCAACCCTCCACATGCAGGCACCTCAATGAAATCCAATTGCATTCTGCTGAAAGGACATCCTGCTCTTCCAATGTGGCTCAAATTCACCACTGTCCCTTTTCCCACATTTAGCTGCTGACAGATTATACAACGATGACATACTGCTTCTGCTGCCTGCCTAAACTTAGGATTGAACCAGTCAATCTTGAACAACTGAACCATTGCATCTCTCCCAATGTGTGCCTGCCCATGATAATACCTGGCCATTTGCGACAATAAACTATTTGGCAGGACCATTTGACCTTCCTACCCCATATTTCATCAGGTCTTTGAACACATTTGAGGTTAGACCAAAGTCGTTTCTCCTCTTTGTCAACATTATTTTGCAGTGTTTTCACCTCTTCCGAAGTACTGATCACTGTCAATGCAAAACTTGTACATGTATTATCTTCTTCTGATATCAGTACCCTCTTGTCTTTGAACGATATACAGTTCAATGCGTAAAACCTTGCAACATGATCCGCATATCTATTTCCTAGTGAGATGTAGTCTTGTGACTTTAGATGTGCACTGCATTTCACCACGGCAATTTCTTCAGGTAACTGTATTGCACACAGCAGATCTTTCATTCTGTCGCTATTTCTTACTGGTGTACCAGTAGAGGTTAGGAAACCTCTTTGCGACCACAACTGACCAAAATCATGGACAATTCCAAATCCATATTGGGTATCTGTGTAGATGGTAACTCTCAATCCTGCAGATACATGGCATGCTCTAGTAAGAGCTACAAATTCTGCTACTTGTGCAGAATATACACCTCGGAGCCAAGAAGCTTCTAAAGTACCTGTAATTGTGCACACAGCATATCCTGCTCTCACTGTTCCTGTACCATCTCTGAGACATGAGCCATCAACAAAGACAATTTGATCATTTTCTTCCAATCATGTATCTCTGATATCAAGTCTGGGTTTTGTGCACAACTCAGTTACCTCAAGACAATTATGTTCAATGGCTTCTTCCTTTTCAATTTCAACAATACCACTTGCAAGTAATGTTGCCGGGTTCAGCCCTGCACATCTTTTCAATGTTACATTTGGAGCACCTAGAATGCTTGCCTGATATGTTGTCAGTCTGGCACCAGTCAAATACTGCATTTTCGTCTTTGTCAGTAAGACCTCAACAGAGTGAGGTACCATTACTGTTAGAGGATATCGCATCACTACTCCCTCACACTGTGAAAGGCTTTGACCAACTGCAGCAACTGTACGCAAACAACCTTGTAAGGCTGCTCCAACTGGGTCCAACGTAGCTGAAAAATAGGCTACTGGGTGATAAGCACCTCCATGAACCTGTGTCAAGACAGACAAAAAACAAGCATCACGTTCATGACAAAACAATATGAATGGTTTCGTGTAATCAGGCATTCCCAACACTGGAGCCCTGCACAATCTCTCTCTCAACTCAGTAAACGCCTTCATCTGATCCTGATCTAAGGTAATGGGGTCTGTAACATCTTTATGTGTCAGCTGCTGCAAAGGTTTGGCAATCTCAGCAAAATTTGGAATCCATTGACGACAATAACCTACCATTCCCAGAAACATTCTGACATCTCTTTGTGAAGTCAGGGGACTTCTCTGCAATATCATTGTGATCTTTTCTCTGGAAATCCTCTATGACCCTTCCTCAATTTGGTGTCCCAAGTATTTCACTGACTTCTGACAATACTGCAATTTCAATGGTGACACTTTATGTCTGAATTTTCCCAAAAGATTTAACAGGGCAATCGAGTCGTCCTTACATTTGTCCCTTGTTTTGGATGCAATCAGTAAGTCATCAATGTGCTGCACCAGAGTTGATTGTTATGGCAATTCCAATGACTCCAGAGTCTATTTCAAAATCTGATTGAACAAGGACGGTGACTCTGTGTACCCTTGAGGAAGCCTCCACCAGCTGTAGACTCTGTCTAGGAATTTGAAACTAAAAAGAAACTGACTATCCTTATGAAGAGGCACAGAAAAGAAAGCTTGTGCAAAATCAACCACTGTGAACCATTCTGTATTGCATGGAATCTGAAACAATATTACTGCTGGATTTGGCACCACAGGACAACACTTGACCACCATGACATTCACTTTTCGCAAGTCTTGCACAATTCGTACATTCCCACAAGACTCCTTTAGTCCTATTATCGGTGAATTACATGGACTGCTCAACACTTCCTTCAAAACCCCTTGTTTCAGAAAATCTCCAGTTATCGGTGCCACTTTCATCAAAACATCTTGTGCCATGTTATTCTGTGGAAGCTGCGGAAACACTAAATTTGGCTTCAAGGTGACTTCTTTACCTGTCAGGTCCCAGACATTTTCCTGCACTGTTCCCTGCAAACCTGTATGTAATTCTTTCACAGTAAACATTGGGAAAAACTCAATCAACGGGTACTCTTCATTAGTGGTTATATTCTCAGTTTCAGGAGTCTGTTCTTCCTTATCATAACTATTTGTTTGAACCTCTATTCCAGCAGTTGAACAATTAATTGAACATCTTGTCTTGCAGAACAAGTCCCTACCCAGTATGGATACTGGACTTGAATCACAGACTACAAACTTATGCAGTCCCTGAAAGTTGCCAAACTCAACTTGTACTGGATCTGTGATCGGATGCATCAACTGTCTATTTGCTACCCCCACAACCTAAACTGTTCTGCCTGAAAGAGGTAAGTTCAGAACTTCTGCATTTCTTACTATTATTCTGGAAATTCAGATGATTAAGTCCTCTCATTCTAGGGACTTTTACAGTTTGAAATGTACTGACATCACCACTTTGTTGAACAACACCATCCTGCACCATCATCGGACACTCCTGCTTCCAGTGTCCCACGTTTCCGCGAAGATGACCCAGCAGCATCTTTTTCATCCCTTGCACATCATTTTGAACCACTACTGTATTCAAATCTGGACCACGATTCATATTAGCTCCACGACCTCTACCTCTCACCTGAGGTTGGAACATAACAGTTCCCTGCTGCTGCGGCATCTGCTGCACTAAAGCTCCCTGCTCTCCTGTTTGAGCTGCCTTAATCTGCATCACCATTGCTTTCTCCTTCAGCTTTTTCTGCTTCAACTCAATCTCGTCACTACAGTATTTTGCATACTGCAATAACTCATCAGTCGGTTTTGCTTGCCAACAAATCAAATGACTCTTAATCATCTGACCTATTTCAGGTCTCAATCCTTCCACGAACCTGAACACAAAGTGTAGCATGCCTTTCGTCTCAATCGCTTCCTTGCCACTATGCTCCTTGAACGCCTCCAACAACCTCTCATAGTACGCATGTATTGATTCTTTTACCTCCTGCACTGTCCTGTCAATTCTCTGCCAATCAATATTTTTAGACAAGATTCTTGTCTTCAGGAACTCAATCACCTTATAATAATGTTTCATCATTTCAGGTGATGTTGCACCTGTAACTCTATCTCTTTCTGGTTCACTCGTCGGCCAATCTACTGCTCTCTTGCATTCAGCCCACAAATCATCTGGCACTACTATCATCAACAGAGTATTCAACTCTTCCCACAGACATTTCAAAAGCTTCATAAATCTATCTATCTGATGGTACCATTCAACTGGTTTCTCCCTCAGTTTTGGATAATCATTTGTGAATGACAAAATATCACTCCTGTGCCACGGAACGTGAACAAATTGCCCTCCTAGAATTTACTTCATTGGTAAGATTTTTACTGGATCCTTTTCATTCTGAACACTTTTGGACCCTTCCTGTGAATCTCGTTTCTGTTTATCCTTCTTTGCCCATCTGCCTTCCCACTTCTTTAATGCTCCCCATATCTGGGCACTCTGCAATAATTCTTTAAGATGCGTTTTGTTCCCAGCTGACCTCATGTGTTCAAAATCTTTTGCCTCAAAATCTAACCTGTAACTTCATTTCAAATGTTTTGTTTTCTCAATCTTTATGTCATGCTTCTCTGCCAATTCTGCAAATTTCTGATGTATCTTGCCCACTTCCTTCGTAATTCGCTGATACACGTATCTCAGCTCTTCTTCAGTATAGGATTCTAACCTATCCACTCCCATTGATCCTCCAATCAGTTCAGTCACTTCTGTAGCTAGCCTTACACAATCAATTTGTTCTTCACCCTTGGATGTGTTTTGTGGGGTAATCAGACCACTCATTTAACTGCTGTGCTGTCAATACCAGTAATGAAATATTACTTGCGTTCAGCAATGGCACCTGTTGTACCACTGAACCTGGAGTTTGTGGCATCAAAAGCTTAAAGCTCTGGCTTACACTCAGGCCATTTACGGCATCTGGAAGTGCAACAAGGGGACTAAGGTCCATTAAAGGTCTGATCCATAGATGAAACCACCTGCACATGCTCTCTCACCCTCCTCCTCACAAGGCTTCGTGACATTTCACCCTGCTCTCCTGCAATTGTCTTCTTCTGCACAAATAATGGTACCACTGGACCAACAGTAATCAGCAGCGATATCGCATCTGATGCTGCTCTATCACCCGCATTTTGTGGAAGGGCTACTCCCATGCTCTGATTCATTACTGGTGTCCCGGTCATTGGTGTGAACTTCGGCAAACCCTGTGGCTGTGCTTGTGGTATCAACATTGGAGTCAGCTCAGTCTGAACTAGCACTGGCCTCGGAACCACTTGCTCCGTTGGTACCACTAAGTTCGAGGTTGTCTCAAGTATTGGTATCTCTGGATAAATTCTCTGTATCAGTGGTGGGTGCATCTGCGCTTAAACTACCGAAGTAGTTACTGCAGTAGGAGTACTCTGCACTATCTCTTGTACCTGTCCATTATTTGTTTGCACTGGTCCCGCTGTCCCTGATACTTAAGCTGGGGCAGTTGGAGCAGTACTAGTACTTGGACCTCCCTCATGCACCGCATATGGTGGAGGTCGGTCTCGCAACACCTGAGTAATAAGATCCTCAGGGCCATATTTATACTTTTTGACGAAAAACTGCGCCAACGCAGTTTTGCGCCAAAAAAATTAGTGCCGGCTAACGCCATTCTGAAGCGCCATGCGGGCGCCGTATTTATTGAATGGCGTTAGCCGGTGTTAGCCGACCGGCGCTGCCTGGTGTGCGTGAAAAAAAAACACGTACACCAGGCAGCGCCGGCGTAGGTAAAAATGGCGTTTGGGCGTCCCAAAATGGGGCAAGTCAGGCTGAGGCAAAAAAATCGTCTTAACCCGATTTGCGCCATTTTTTTTGGGCGCCCAGATGCCATTAACATGACTCCTGTCTTAGCAAAGACAGGAGTCATGCCCCCTTGCCCAATGGCCATGCCCA
Organism: Pleurodeles waltl; assembly: GCF_031143425.1. Classification (NCBI taxonomy): domain Eukaryota; kingdom Metazoa; phylum Chordata; class Amphibia; order Caudata; family Salamandridae; genus Pleurodeles; species Pleurodeles waltl. The sequence continues at coordinate 695,933,152 of NC_090438.1, forward strand.
GAGGACTTATGTCCCCTGGGCATGGTCATTGGGCATAGTGGCATGTAGGGGGGCACAAATCAGGCCCCCCTATGCCACAAAAAAAAATACTTACCACAACTTACCTTTTCTTCCCTGGGATGGGTCACTCCATCCTTGGGTGTCCTCCTGGGGTGAGCAAGGGTGGCAGGGGGTGTCCCTGGGGGCAAGGGAGGGCACCTCTGGGCTCATTCTAAGCCCACAGGTCCCTTAACGCCTGCCCTGACCCAGGCGTTAAAAAGAGGCGCAAATGCAGGGTTTTTTGCCCCGCCCACTCCCGGGCGTGATTTTTGCCCGGGAGTATAAATACCACGCACATGCCTGGGAGTCATTTTTTAAGACGGGAACGCCTACCTTGCATCTCATTAACGCAAGGAAGGTGTTCACGCCAAAAAATGATGCTAACTCCATGAACTTTGGCGCTAGACGCGTCTAACGCCAAAGTATAAATATGGAGTTAGTTTTGCGTTGAATTTGCGTCGAAAAAAACGACGCAAATTCGGCGCAAACGGAGTATAAATATGCCCCTCAACATCTGAATCTTCCTCTTCTACGTAGGTCTTTTTCTTCTTCTTACCCCCTGATGAACCCTCATCACTCTTACTAGTTTCCTCTTTCCCTTTTGGCTCATCTTCCTTTGTGATAGCAAGGAACAACACCCTGCAATGCCTCTGTTCTCCACCTTTTCTGTCCCCAATCCCATCTTGCCTCTGCTAAAGACTTCTCTACTTTCCTTATTCTTCTCTGGAATTTGATTTTTTGTTGCTGTCTCGCTATGAGCTCCCAAACTGACAATGCCTCAAACTGTGCTGGTCTCGGAAGAGGCTTTGTCTCATACAGTGTCATTCGCAATTGATCCAGAATTCTTCAATTTAACGTTCCATGCTCTGGAAACGCTAAAGCTCCCTGTTTCTCAGTCAATTTGCAGCACTGCTTTAACCAAAGACATGGCGTGACACCTCGCTCTTCCATCACAATATAAGCTGGAGAATTTTTTGGTGGGGTAGGCTCCCCTACTGCTGCCTTAATGTATGTATTGCCTTTCAAGGCACTCCTAAATGCTTTGAAAAACTTCATCTTTCTTTGTTGTGTTTATTCGACGTAAGAAGGAAATGAATTTTACTCCCATGATTCCCTTTACCCCCTTTCTCAACCAATTGTCTCTCATGGACGGCTGCCAATCCGCTTGCGACTCTTCTTACTAACCAACCTATCACAGCACGGCTCACTCTGATGTCACACTCACACACTGCGGCTGACAAAGTCTTGCGGCTTGTCCTCCTAAACTCCAGCTCACACAAAACTAATGCAAATTATTGTGAGCACTTAACCATAATCCAATAGCCAAAACAAATCAGCTGGTTTACTACTGAAAGGTACACAATCGCTTCAGAGACCTTACAGATTTTCCCTGATGGCCCTTTTCACTCATGCAGCTATTCCTCTTTCTCAGTCTCCCACATTCACAAGCAAAATTCGACCTGCAAATTTTACTCTCAATTGATCAATGGGTCTGTCCTGGTGCACATAGGACTTGCCAAATCTCAGTCGAAATTTCTCTCATTCACTTAACTCACACACTGACTTGTTGACTACGCCCGATCAACCTACTAAACCACACAGTTTACAACATAAAACCAAGTCTTTTCTACACTTGTCAGTATACTCCAGAGTCTTAGACCATGCAGGATCCGTACATCACCAACAACCACATGGACAATTTTTGAGCACAAAGCACCACACATATATGAAGTTCCACAACTTCCCTACTCTCAAACTGCGGAGTACGCACACTCCTACTAAACTTCAACTGAAGTACACAGATTCCCTACTTTCCTCACATACATCATAATTCACTTGCGATTTGCATAAGCCTTTGCAAGAGCAATCTACCACTTTCACACTATCACTAAAACGCCAAAAACATACCCAGCTCTACTTGCAGGATCCAGGATCTGGGAAAGAAATGTCTGGGCTTTTAAGGGACATCATTCTTGCTACAATTGCCATTATCAAAACAAAATTTAAATCTCATTAAAATGAATAACTAACCCTAATTTAAACTACCACCATAACCATTGGTCACTACATAACTAGTTCTCCAAGGAAACTAACCATCAAGCTGCTACCAAAAACTGCTGGGGCTCCTGAGTAAATAAGCTTACAAGTGGACGAGCATTGGTCGATGAATCTTTCGACTTGCATGGTGTAACCAATGTTCATCAATAATCAATATACTAACCAATAAACATTAAGCAAAACATTGATCAGTAGTTATTAATGTCAACATTCATGAATAACCACAACTTAATATACGCTTTAACAATTTTATTTCCCTGTTAGTTACAATACTAAGTTGTGAGGTTAATTCAAACTTTATTCAAATCAAAATCAAAAATAATTCATTAGTGACCACCAAATACTTAATCTAATCATTTCTTGAGAAAACATGCATTCTAATACTTCAACATAAGCCAATAGCGTTGAATATGTTAACATGAATAGCAGAGTCCAGCAAATCAGTCCATCAATCATTTGTCACCGTTTATGTCAACGTCTCAGAATAGGACCCTTACCTAACCCTGATTAGCATTAGCATGTGGGACTTCATGCGTAAATAGTTTAGAACATGAATTTGGAAAAACATCTAGCTTAGAAGAAAATAAAAACTATTTAGACAGCGCAGTTGGTACCTAGAAAGAAAAGGGATGAAAGGCAATCAGTCTCATTGTCATAGCTACCTATCCACGGTATGGATCAGCAACGAAGTCAGTCTTCGTCTTCAGGTCATCAATCGATCAGCATCACATCAGGCTCTCAAGAGCTTGAGCCCAATGACAGAATCTTGAATCTCTTTGAACGTCCACGCCTAACCTCGAACATCTGAAGTTTTCTCCGCTTGTCACGGCTTTATATCAAAGTCACCCAGACTATCCCCCAATTCCTAATTGGTTAGTTAATCACCAGTTATTACTCTATCCAAATCTACGAATTCTAGTATTACACAGTTCTCAATGTGTCGATTAGTTCACTGTAAAATGTCCTCATCATCCGGCTCGTCAGGTATCAAAAATGTTGCATCTTCTTCTCCAGTCAATGTCTCCATTGTTCGAGTCCTGGGAAAGTATATCTCGTCTGCTTTACACAGTCCTTGATACATTTATGATTCCATCATCTCCTGTCCGTCGGTTCACGCATAGGATTTTTGCTGAGTAGATTTTATTAAACAATAAGCAGTTCAGGGTCAGTTCAGTACATTAGCTTCTCTACATTGCGCTAGTAATTTAGCTTCCGCATGAGGCCTGGCAAAACTAGGCCTCAACTTCGGCTAAGTTAACTCTTCAATATAATGCAAAACATACTTTATATATCTCAATATGACATACTACTACATTGTTTTAATACATTTTCTATATTTCAGACATGTTATTCATTTTATTAGTACATTTGTGAATCTTGGTGACCACTCTCCCAGGGCACATTTTCAAACGTGCACATTAATTCTCCACATTAATTATTTCTACATTTTATTATTTTTATTAAAAAATGCATAAACACTTATTAACATCTCTAATTAACATATTTGCTTCAACAGCACAAAGCACTGTTTACGTTACTTAGCATCAATAGGGTGTTACATGGGTGGTGCATGAGCGTTCCCATGCAACCTCCCATGATTTTTGACACAAAATCTTCTCTAAAAGCAATAGTAGACAGGGTTCTGCGCCAAACGTTAACGCAATTAGAAAACAGGCCTTACTTTTCCAACGTTGCATGTGTACTTCACTGTACAGCACAACATAGGAAAAGTTTTAAAGTGTGTCTATGCATAGTATTTTGTATTGGAAGGGCACGCTTCCAGTACAAAACGTATGCTCGACTCACTCACACACCCTTGCACTATGGTGCAAAGATGTGTATGTGGCGCACGCAGCAGATTTCTGTGCCTGAACTAGGGAGGTTGGAGGAGAGTGCCATATTTCGGTAAATATGGCGCTCTCCTGCTTGCTCCTTCTCATGGAGCACAGCACAGATTTGTTTGGCTGCTGTGCTGCACTGCGTGAGAATCTAGCAAATCAGAGAAAGACTGAGATGTGCATAGGTACCCAAAACCTTATTTAGCCACATAGATGTGACCAGGTCCAAAAACTGTCTGTTCAACATCATGCCAGACAAGCTATTGCGTAGGGTTTGAAGTAGATTGTGTATTGCTAAGAAACAGACACGTTAGGCAACATTGCATGAGGACATGCCATGCCCAACATAAAAATCATAAACACAACTAACATACAGTAACTTGTAAGTCGTGCCTGACAAGTCTGGTTAGACATATTCGCGTGCAGGTATAAAACTCGCACCACCTAATCCAGAGTCACAAGTACCCCTATATGTTGTCAAATCCTTCATGCTAGAACACTGTGAGAAAATGAGCCATACTTTTTTAGTTTTATTGCTCACGTACTGAGAGGACATTCTAGATCATTGCTATGAAGTTTAGTCCAACTGGCTCAGTCTAGCTGTTGCCCCTGCACATGTGGTCACCTGGGTCATTTGAACTCACCTTGCTTTCTCACGTAGGTTCTCATTATTCTAATGAGACTACTGGATTTCGAGTGGCAGGATCGCCTACGGTGTGGGAGACTGAGTTTAACCCACTACAGGTGACACCTGTCACTCCAATCCGGGTTCTGCTCCGGCTAACTAGCAGTACCTCATCTCTACCCAAGGACAGGGATGATTGGGCAGCCCAGGGCATGACGTAACTGGTTTCTCAGGGAAGCCGTGGTCACTCAGGTCTCATCCATTTCTCTCAATTACATTAGTCTCACATACATAATGACAAACAGAGGCAGATTAAATTTCAATAATGCTTTAATAAAGCGACTGCATCTTAGACAGAAAAGCGTGGACTGCAATAACCAGGACGATACAGCCTAACAAGATTAAAATTGTGACAAGGAGAGTTAAACATAAAAATAATGCTACCATTTTGTCACTGGAGTCAACTGACTAATTCCTACCTAGCCTATGATGAAGAGAGTGTGTTAAGCCCTAATTCGTCCCTTCAGGTTCTCGTGGGAACACATCATCCCCCATACCTGAGCAAAGGCCTGCAAAACAGCTGTAGCAAAGCATTCGGCAATCACCATACAGTAGTGGCTCTCTGGCTGGAATCACCCTCTAACCTGTAAGGGACAGGAAAGTGTTTTTATAATAAAACAACTGGTGTTTTAAGAAAATTTCCCTATGTAAGGATGTGTATTTTCTATGAATGTCAGAGACTAAACTTATACCACGTTCACTGGCAACCTATCTTGCTGTAGCCTTGAAAGAAGCAAAGAGTGAGCAAGAATGTCTTTATTTGAGAACAGAGTGCTGGCCTAAGCAAAAACAGTCAGATAGAGAGAAAATAAAACAAGACTGTAAAAGTGGTTCTGTAGCAATAATAAAGCAAAGCCGAATAAAATACATCTAGGTTAAACTACACAGCAGCAGGCCTAGTATGTTAAAATATTGTCCATGGAGCTATAACTAAAATGGCTACACAACACCCTCCACTTGCTGGTCGAAGGTGGTTCAAAGCCTAAAGATTCTTAAAAAGTTACTAAGCTACCAAGATATATATATATAAAAAATCCAAGAATGACAAGTTAAAAGGACACACAAGCATATAAAAGGACAATTTAAAACTGTTAACATGTGGCATATAAGGGACCGAATTTCAAGAGTCAGAGTTATTTTTAGAATTTCCAATAGATTCCGGTATAATGGAGGATAGGAAATCTTCCACTTCGGCAGGTGTTAAAGTTGGAAAGGCATTGCCGAGAAGGACCAAGGAGCAGTCGTGTTCCATAGCTGGAGCCTCAGCCAAAGCGGCATTCCGTGGTGTGCCCAATGATAAGTTAGGATCCACATCCTCCAGGAAGGGCAACTCATAAGTAGCTTCTCGTAGCAAATTCACCCTCAACGTGCATTTCTGGTAATGAGCCCTCAGCGAGAACATCAACAGATCAGCGTCCAAAGAAAGCAATCGCTGCATAGAAAAACAAACTTCCAGTGCATGTTCGAAAGAGCACCAGAGGCACCGAAACAAGGGCTGCACACATTGTAAAACCGGCCTGAATGACAGAGACCAGCTACACTCCAATTGCTCCAGGAATGTTGCTCCAAAATACTGCTTCATGAGTTCACAACACAGCTCCGCTGATGGGAGCGCTATCGTTCCTTCTAGTTGCGTAGGGACAGACATTCCCTTTAGAAAATAGCAACAGCAAAACGCCAAAGTTATTGGAAATCCCCCGAAAATACTGGAGAATATTGCATGAATGGCTGATGGTATTAAACCGAATATGGAGGAGAAGGTGTGAACAAAACCAGACCAACAGCCTTAAAGAAATTTGCGATTCCAGTAGTACTTGATGCATTAAATATCCGTCCCACAAGTTCACCAAAGTGTCTCGGAAAGTTGGTACTTAAAAGGGACTGTATCTCTGCTGACGAACTTGCCACCTGAAGTGCGAAGGTCTCACGTGCAGATGTAAGAGCCATATGCTTTTGAAACAATAAAGCCTTGAGTCTGGTCAACTTGTCAAAATTAACATTAGAAGTAGCAATATGAGACCAAATGTCTGCTACCTCTTTTGTTTTGGTGGGATAAAAGTATGTTCCCGCAGCATGTAACAATCTTAGAGACCAAAACAACATAAACTATTCTGGCATCCCACAACAGTCTTCACTATTGAGGAGAACATAGCTGCTGTTTGAAAAAACCTGGAACGTAGGTCTAATCAAGGGGACTGGAACTTCTTTCAGATAACAAGCCAAGTTCGCTGCAGATGCTTTACACCCCCATGCAAGGACAGCTGTTTACAAACCATCGAATGGCTGACAGAAGTCTCACATTCATTACCGCTAAGAAAGACTTCTTTCATGCCACTGAAACATTTGTATGTGAAGGGTAGCTCCCAAACCTCATGGATGTAACTATCTCCTAGTTTTTTGTATCTGCCTACCGGAATGTGTTTTAAACAGGATGTGAATTGTAGTGTGGAAAGAGGCAGATTAATGACCCCTTGTCTTAACCACTCAGCAGATGGTATTTCAGCCACAGTAAAAGGCAACTTTTCTGATTTTTCTATGTTTAGCATGACATAAGTTGCCATTAGTTGTTTTTGTCGTGTTAAATTAAAAGAAGAAAATATTTCCCTCGTGATGACATATTGCCAGGGAATGCGACCTGCCTTCAGTGTTTGAAGCGTCCAACCCAACTGCATGATGGACCTTAGCTGACTCTGTCCATGATGTAAGGAAGACATATCTGTTTGTATAATGTCTATAGCAGAAGAAACAATGTTATTCAGGGTATATATTCAGTCAGAAAGGGTATTAATCCCATTATCTACAAAAGCTGATGCCTTCTTTAAATTTTCCTGATCTATTTGCCTTAACCGGGCAGCAGCTTCTTGTTGTGAAAGCTTCAACATTTCACTATATACTTTGTATAAGAAACGTTTTCTGCGTTGTTTTCTTGGGCCTAACAGGAAGTCTTGTAAGTCGGTGTTATTGGACAGGAGACTGAGGTGTTCTCTAACCGCGTCTAGTGAGGAAGTCTTTAACCATTGCTACCAGAGTTTCCCTACACTGTAAGTTGTTACTATTACCGCATGTTCAGACGATACATAGCGAGGGTTCAGCCTACTAGTTCTAAAGCCCTGTGAGGAGTAAATAAAACGTTTGTGACACCCATTTGTATCTATTGGCCACAATAACCACCCGCCAGGACGTGTCAGTGAAACATTAAATGTGTCATTCTGGACCCATTCATCAAGATAATCTGCAGTTGCATTTATATATTTTTGCCATTTATAACATTTTCCAGGGGCAGGTATACTGGGCGTGTTCAATTCCTTAATCTTTGCTAAGCCTAAACAACTTGTTTGCTGTACAGTTTCATTTAAAAATATCATTTGAAGAGGGATCAGGCATTCTCTAAATAAAGCTTCCTTCCCCCGTATTTGCCAATATCTAGTTCCCCACACACTCTTCATGCCAATCGACTTTACCCAATATTCATAGCCTTCTATAGTCAACCGGGAAACAAAGGAATCCGAACATATACATTTTGTATTTGTCAATAGTATGTGTATGTTTTCTGTAAGTGGCAATTTAAAATAATACGACTCAGCATTTTTAACATCGTGCCCAGAAAAATATGTAAACTTTTCAGAATGCGTTTTAGAACTCCTTTGTGGTGGACTCAGACATTGTTCCCATTGTGTTTAATTAAAATCAGCCTTTGGGCTGCTTTCTCTGTGGATGAAATGGTGCCCATAATAATTATAGAAAAACATATCACCATAATTTTCCCTAGATTGATAAACATCTTCTTTTTCAAATACAGTATAATACTGCAAATCAGTCATCATAGAATCAACTGTTTTCATATCCCAATCATCAAAAACAATCCCGGGTAATATTATATAGTTCATTGAAAGTTTAAACACATATGGTATTTGAATGACCTCCGTAGGATTGTATGTGTCAAATATTACTTTATCCCAAACAATCCCATCAAGAATCGGCACAGCGGAAATGTTCACAAAGGACAAGTCTCTGCGGACCTTGTGCGAAGAAAAATGTGGTTTTAGGACTTCATCCACCTGTTCCACTGCTGATTTTTCAGGAAGAAAATTACCATGTATTAACAAAAAGAAAGTGATGACAAACCCAATCCAAAGCAGGAAAGTTAGTACAGTCAAAGATATTTCCATGGAAGAATGAAGTAAATTACTTTAAGCCAATTTATCAGCTTACGTGGTTTTGACAGTTCAGGTATCGAAGAGGCGAATAAGTCTGAAACGTCGTCATCCAGAAGCAGTTTGTGCAAAAACTGGAGCCGTGTTAATAGGTGGTGTTGGTATTTCTCGTGGTGGCACCGAATAAATGGCACCCTCCGTCTGTGTTGAAGTTGTGTCAAATCGATCATTAATTTCCATATTATTTGATGTCAGTGGAACTAATGCAAAATCATTTTCTACCCTCCCCAAGCCCAGAGAGGTGTCTGTGTTGCTGCTTACAACTTGTAGAGGAACTTCTTGACCAGTAGTGAGAGGGATTTGGGAACTACTGGCTGTTCCTTTTGGTCAGCTGTGCAGAATTGGCCACATGGTGTAGTTTGACATTGTTGGTAGGGACAAAATTAGTTTCTTTGGCACCTTCAGTGTACCGTGTATTCCCAAGACGGGGATTGCTGCACGATAAGAAGGGCCAGATTCCTTTTTCACAGCAACCTTTTCACGTACTAGATCCCCAACTTTAGGAATCCAGCCTGTAGGCATTACAGGTACATCCTTAATTCCAATGAAGGCAGTACTGGCAGAAGACTTGTTGTCACGGAACTGTTGTAATTCCTGTAAGACAGTGAGATGTTCATTTATGTCAAAAGGTGTTTCTGCCACCTCCACGCCAGGACCACCAAGATCTGGAACATACATTTGAGTTCTGAACAGGCACTCATATGAAGTACGACCCCTCCCCCCCCCCAGGGACCTTCTAGGCAGATTGTTAAGTGCTCTCTGGACTCCATACAGGTGATTAAGCCAACTACGACCTGTACCTAAGACTCTGGCTTGCTTTAAATCACGGTTTAGTCACTCCATGCCACTATTTCCCTCGGGATAAAATGGAGACGAGTACTGGAGTTGGACCCCCAACAAAGCCATGACGTCCGTGAAAGCCCTTGATGCAAAAGAAGGTGGAAAGCCGCAACTGCATATGTACCAATAAAGACTCGCAAATCTTTAATAACAGTCTGAGCGTCAGCCGAGCGTTGTGGCCACACCCATAGAAATCTGGAGCAAGAGTCTACAGCGACTAGGATATAATTGTATGCACTATCCGGTGTCAGGGGACCGCAATGGTCCAAGTACACAAATTGTAAAGGTTTGTTAGAAATTAGAAAGGGTGTCTGTGGTGGGCGTTTAGCAGTGGAAACTTTGATTTGTTGGCAGTTGTCACAACAAAGGACATGCTGCTTGGCCTCCTTGTATAGGCCTGGCCACCAAAAACGGGCCTGTAGCAATGATATTGTAGCCGCCACAGCAGCATGCACAGATGCTGCCCCTCATGCGCTGCTTTAATCAACTCTGGTATTATATCTTTATTGGGAATTTCTCGAGCCCCTACGCCTGGTATTTTAATTTCAGCAGCCTCCCATTCGGTAGGAATATTTATCAGGGAATGCTTTTGGATAGGGTGTACCATCAGCCGTAGCAGTTAAAGCAGCCCATATGTCTGCGTCAGGTTTCGCTCCTCAGCGGGTTACTGCAGCAACAGTGGCCATAGCAACTGCTGACTTTGCGGCTTCATCAGCCAGTGTATTCCCAGCCACGTGTATTCCAACACTCTGGTGTCCAAGTGTATGTACAACATGGACATATGGTAGCATTACCTTTAGATCCGCTACTTCCCCCACAGTAATCTGTGTTTAATGGTGTTTCCTTTAGAATCTCTGAACCCATTCTGGCGCCAATAATGCAGGTATTCACTGAAGTACTGGACACAATAGTACGAATCACAAACTATCAGCGTATGCTGTGCAGGATCCGTATGTCCCAGTGCCATCATCAGAGCTTTCATCTCTGCCAGTTGTGCTGTGCAATCCCCTAGGGTTTGCGTAAAGGTATGTAGGGGACAGAATGTATTGCCTTCCATGTAGCCACTTATGACTGCACAAGCAGCGGAGTATTGATGCTTTGTGCCAATTGCAGGTTGTGCAGAGCCATCTATACATGACTCTATGATATTGTTCAATAGGCAGTGTGTTTGCTGGAACTGGGTATTCTAATTCGTATTGCAAAAATTTTGGAGTTTGTAATTTTGGGTCAAAAATGTAATCTACATCAGTGGCTGTCAAAGACGTGGCCCATTGGATCCAACGTGGATGTAATGCTTTTGCGTTTGGAATGCTGGCTTTTGTGACAGCCTCTAGAGCTGGTATGGGAGAAACAACAATAATGGGTTTACCCTGGGCTACAGGTCTTTCTTTAATGACAGCCATCTGAGCAGCAGTGAGAATTTTCTCAGTGGGAGCAAAGCGTTGTTCTGCAGCAAAGTATAAATGTGATTTGTATGCTATCGGGACGGTCTCACCCTTATTAAACGTTACATGGTGAAACCGGTGGCACCAGCAATTACTCTGATGACCAAATGTGTTTTGTTGTCGCTTGTGTGTAGATGTTGTGCTGCAAGCATGTCTGGCTGCAGATCTCTGAGAATGCGTATGTGTTTGACTGTCCAAAATTTGCTTGAAAAAGTTAGGAAACCCAATAAAGATTGGAGTTTTTTTATCATATTTTGAGGTTGTAATTGTGCGCACTGTTCTAAAAATTGTGGCGCTAGGCTCTTTCCTTTACTCAATAGCTCATATCCCAGAAATAGAACGCTGAGGAAGGCTATTTTTGTCTTTTTGAAGCTGAATTTGTAGCCAAATTCAGCAAATCCAACAACAATGCGGGCTACCTGTCTTAAATGTTGTAGTATCCGTAAGATAGATATCATCTACATAGGACAATGCTTCAGGGTCAATGTCATGTAGAATTGCAGTCACATGAGCTGCAAACAGTCCTGGGCTTTTCTTGTACCCCCGTAGAACCTAGTGCACTGAAACTTGTTAAGTCTCTACTCTCAGGCGCTATATTCTGGCAGAAGAAACCATTGGAAATGTCCAGTTTTATTTTGTGTTTTTTGTGCACTATGTTGTTCAATAGTGCTGTGCTATGTGAGTTTTGTATAGCAGATGTGCGTGTATTTCTGTTTAAGTGTCTGTAGTCTAAGACTATTCTATATGAATGGTCTAGTTTAGCCAAAGGGTATAGAGGATTGTTCATTGAGGAGACGCAGGGTTTAATTATGCCCTGATACTCTAGTTGTGTGAGGATTTCTCTCACGGTGCTTTTGCATCATGTTTTATTGGATACTGAGGTTGAGGTCAATTTTTAATAGGTATTACATGGTAAGGGGATTCTTTATCCCTTACTAAATGGTTGCAATATAATACGGGTGCCTCTCCAATGCCCAATCGATGGCGTAGGATTCAGCGAGTTCCTCTGGAACAAGAGGTGAGAAAGAAGGTTTAATAACCTCTTCTCCATATGGGCAGGTACGGACAAATTCAGGTGGCCAATCTTGTTCGCCAATACAATATCATATATATTTACCACGCGATACCAAAAGAGTGCGTCTATTATGCGTTCAGTGTCTCCTTCTAACTGCAATGTTACTTCCTGTTCGTCAAGAGGACCCTCTTCTTGAGCGGCATGTTGTATTGCAACTGCTGCCACTTTTTTCTTTTTAAATTGGGGTTTTTGTTGAGGAGGTTTCTCTTCCTTTTTTACAGAAACCTCTGATGAGCGTTGTGATTCCTGTCTCGGTTTCTTCGCTCTGATCGCCCACCTCTCTCACTGCGTTTTTCCGATTAGTCCTGAAAGGAACGAGATTGGCGTGTATCAGTATATTGATATCTATCATTCATTTTTATATTATCTCTAGTTCAGAGATTATGGCCCTCATTACAAGATTGGTGGTAAGTGCCGCTTACCGCCATGCTAACTGCCACCAACATACCGTGACCACGGCGGTATACCGATACCCGTATTATGACCCACACATAGAAATCCACCACCATACAGGCACACACACAAGTCTGCCAGCCCAAATGTCAGTGATAAAATGGCGGTACCAAAACAAACACTGTTATGCCAACAGAAATATGCCCACAGAATCAAGACCCACGAATCACCGCAGCGGTCATTCAACTGCGGTAAATCATTGGCGGTACACACCGCTGCGCTAAAAATACACACCCAAAACAACACCACATTGGACAATTAAAACTACACACACCTGACACCCATACACACACCACACCCACAACACTATAAAACACACACACACACTACCCACAACCCTTCACGACCCAAAGATTTTGGCAAGTGAGAGAGAGACAAGCCAGGAGCACCCCTTGAATCTGAGCCACAAAACACCATCACCCATACACCATCCACGCACCTCACAGCACACACCACAACACATCACCCTACACACCCCCACACATACCACTCACACTACACCCATGGCACCACAAAGACACCCCAGGTTCTCAGAGGAGGAGCTAAGGGTCATGGTGGAAGAAATCATCTGGGTAGAGCCACAGCTATTTGGCTCACAGGTGCAGCAGACATCTTTTGCAAGGAAGATGGAGCTATGGCGGACAGTCCTGGACAGGGTCAACACCGTGGGACAGCACCCAAGAACAAGGGATGACATCAGGAAGAGGTGGAACGACCTACAGGGAAGGTACATTCCGTGGTAGCAAGACACCAGATAGCAGTACAGAGGACTGGCGGTGGACCCCAACCTCCTTCCCTCAACTAACAACATGGGAGGAGCAAGTATTGGTGAGTAAGCATCCTGAGGGCCTGGCAGGTGTATCAGGAGGACTGGAATCTGGTAAGTCAAATATTTACTACTTTATCCCCCACCCTACCTGCATGCCATCACAAACAACAACCCCTACCCTCACCCCCATCACCCCACCACCTCACATATACCCCACCATCACATCTCACCCATCCCAATACCAAGCCCTGCATGCAGCACCAATGCATGGGCCCCCATCACCACAGCATGCACACTAGTGACAATCACTTAGCCAAACCAAGCACAACTCACACAAGCCAAAGCGGCCTTACTAATAACAACCATAGAGGGAAACATATCCATACACAAGATGGCACACGCAGATACAATAACACTGCATTTACATCCCCACAGGACCCCCACTCAACGTCACTGGAGAGGAGGTGCCAGCCACATCCAGTCCCCCCCCTCCCTGAAGAGGCCCACAGTGATGACAGCAGCTCTGCACGCCTGGATCCTGATGACCAACCTGGCCCATCAGGGACTTCTGGACAGTCGGTGACCCAAGCACAGTCCCAACCCACCACAGAGCCTCCCCCCTCAGGAAACACAACCACAGCACCCACCCAGCGGGCCCATCCTTGTGTCCCAGGACACGTCAATCAGCAGTGTGTCCACCACTACAGGGACCCCAGGCAACCCCACAAACACAAGACGATCAGAGACCTGGGGTCAGTAGCAGTGGGCACACCGTTCAGGGGACAGAAGCACAGGACAGCAGAGAAGCTGGGAGGACTGCAGTGCGACAGGGGGAGAACAGGCCCAGGGAACCAACACCCTGGAAGCATACCACCATTCCCAGGAGACCATGGGCCAGATACTGGCCAAGTTGCAGAAGACCCAGCGGCTGCACGTGGGACAGTACCTGGGGATCAGGGAGGACCTGAGGGACATCCACACCACCCTGGTCACCATTGCAGGGGTGCTGGCAGATATGGCCAACACCATGAGGGAGGCAGTGGCACACCAACAGGCCCCTGACACTAGCCAAACTCAAGAACAGCCCTCCACCTCCTCTGGCACTAGTGGACAGGAGGCCCTGCCACAGGAACAACATGCGACCAGCACCCCACCCCCTGCAGAAGGAGAACCACCCCACAAATGGTCCCTGCGATCCAGGCAGAAGCCAGATTACATTTCCAAGACCCCTGCCAGGAAATAAGACTCTCCTGATTGTCACCCTTCTGTCCCACTCTGTCACCCTGTCCACCTTGAACTGCCATTGCTTCCCTTCCAATGCCCCCTTGAACAATGCACCTGTGATACAAAGAGAATGGACTCTACCCAGGACTTTCCTCCATCAGCAACCCAGCCCATTGCAATATCCCCTACACTTGTTATCACAGAAGAAACACCCTTGGAACAAAATCAAATATGGAGTCTGTCAATTGTTTGACAAATGTATTAGTTTCACAAACTCTAAACATTGCAATTCACATGTACTGTAATATTCACATAAGTATGACCTGTAGTGGGCAGCAGTAAACACACCAGGAGCCAGAGTGGGACAAGGAGTTCTTAAAATAGAGATGCCAAAGGGGATAGTAAGTGGCAATAGAAATAGGGAAATCAGGCTGCCATGGTCAATGTCAAACACAAAACTGCAATGGAAGGTGAAGTTACAGTGTCTTACTTGTGTGTTACAGGAAGTACTGTTGAATTAGTGCACTTCTGTTGTCCACATCTTCTTCCTTTGCCTCCTCTTCGTCTCTGTCCACAGGCTCCACCACTGCCACACGACTATCCCCAGGCTCATCCTCCTGCTGAAAAGGCACCTGGCGCCTCAAGGCCAGGTTGTGCAACATGCAAAATGCAGCGATGATCTGGTACACCTTCATGGGTGAGTAGTACAGGGATCCACCTGTCAGATAGAGGCACCAGAATCTGGCCTTCAGGAGGCCAAAGGTTCTCTCAATGATCCTCCTTGTTCACCCATGTGCCTCATTGTAACGTTCCTCTGCCCTTGCCCTGGCATTCCTCTCTAGGGTCAGTAGCCATGAGAGGTTGGGGTAACCAGAGTCACCAGCAAATTTTTGAGGGATACCTGTTATCCCCACGCCCACCCAAGCTCCTGCAAACCCACACCCACATACCTACATCAACTGAGTGGGGACCATGGGCTCACCGGTTAGCCACACCTGGTGCCTCTGGAGTTGAGACATCACATATGGGATGCTGCTGCTCCTCAAGATAAAGGCATCATGCACAGAGCCAGGATACTTGGCATTGACATGGAAGATGTACTGGTCCGCCAAATATACCATCTGCACATTCAGAGAGTGAAAGCTTTTCCTATTTCTGAAAACTTCATTTCTCCGGGGTGGGACAAATGCAATATGTGTACCATCAATGGCACCAATGATGTTGGGGATATGTCTCAGTGCATAGAAGTCAGTCTTCACTGTGGCCAAATCCTCCACCTGGGGGAATACGATGTAGCTGCGCATGTGTTTCGGCAGGGCAGACAACACTCTGGTCAGCACTTTTGAAAGCATAGGCTGTGACACCCGTGATGCCATGTCCACTGTTGCTTGGAAAGAACCACTTACCAGGAAATGGAGCACTGACAGGACCTGCACTAGAGGGGGGATACCTGTGGGGTGGCGGATGTCTGAAATCAGGTCTGGCTCCAATTGGGCACACAGTTCTTGGATTGTGGCCCTATCAAGTCTGTAGGTTAGGATAATGTGCCTATCCTCCATGGTCGCCAGGTCCACCAGGGGTCTGTACACGGGGGGATGTCTCCATCTCCTATTCCTCCTCAGCAGTTGAACTTTAGGGTGAAAAACGGTGAGCAGAAGGTCATATTCACACATATGTCAAAATTAATATGCAATTTTTCCATAACCGAAACAGTGTGTGAACTTGTAAGTCAGTTGACGAGCCAATGTCTGCTGTGACGCAGTTAGGTGCCATGGCCTGCTGTGCCACCCTGAAATGGCGGCTGCCTGACCTGTGAGGAGAGACAAGTGGAATTGAGGTAATTCCGCTGGCGTTGTGCACCATTGCGGTCGTCGGTCGACGACCACCGCGCAACATCGCATTGGTTATCAATGGGCCCTATGGGTTCCAGGAGCCAATGGCGATGTACTCCGGCAGTGACAGTACGCACTGCCGCAGACGTGACCACCATTTTCTATCTGTTCACTCACTTGCTACCTGACCTTCAACAGGAGAGGACCTACACTGCAAGTGCTGCTGTGACCTGTGTCTGGAAACAACAATGGCTCGAGTGTCTGGGGAAAGGGCCCCTGCCTTCACTTCCGAGGAGCGGACTGGTGGATGGGGTCTAACCCCAGTAAACTTTACTCTATGGTCCTCCAGACAAACAGGTAAGTACACTGTGAGCATGATGCGTGTGCCATGAATGTTTGGATTGCTGTGTGTGTAAGCCCCATGTTGGGGTGGGGTCTGAGGGGTCCTGGGCAGAGTGCTGCATATATGGTGGCCAATGTATATGTGTAAGTAGATGGGGGGATATGGTAGGCCATGAGTATAACAGTCTGAACGGTATGACTAATACCTTTTCTGCAGTTTTTTTCCTGCAGGTCAGCGCCCATCAGAAAAAGGGTATAGGGCGTGCCATCACCAAGTAGGTGCGGACCCTGGGGGTCTTTTACAGGCGGAGCACAAACTTCCGCAAACGGTGGGAGGACCTGCACTGCTGGGCAAGGAAGACGACGGAGGCCCAGCTGGGGCTGGCCTCCCAACGAGGAAGGGGTGCCTGTCGTACCCTGACACCCCTGATGTTCCACATCCTGGCGGAGTTGGATGGGCTCCTGAAGGCATCACAGCAGCCACAAGGGGGTGAGTACAGATTCAGAATCATGACTTTGTGCGCGTTAAGGTATTACCTGGGTGAGGGATGTGGACTGTGGGTGCCCCTAGGCCAGGGCGAACATGGCAGGATATGTTCAATGATGGGCAAGCTCAGATGCATCCCAACCCCAAGATTGTTAGTGGGCATCTACTACTGTGCAGGGTCCTGTGGGTTTCAGGTGTGCAGCTAATGGCATTAGGCATTGTACCCCATGGGCTGGTGACTAGCAGAGTAACTGGTAGTGCATGGCCTAGTGCATAGGCCTGTGAGTTGTGTACGCCAACGGTAGTGTTGTTGCTGGCATTGACCAAGTGTATCCTCTGTCTCTCCCCCCCCTTTTGTTGTGTCACCCTGTCCTTGTGTGCATTGGCATCATTTGGTGGAGGAGCAGAGGCACCGCCGATGGAGGGAGCTGCATCCCACATAGGTCTGGAGGCCGAATCCACCGACAGTGAGGGCACCAGTGGGACGGACGGCGAGTGGAGCACCACGAGGGAGACAGGAGGGGACAGTTCTGACAGCAACACCTCCTCCGATGGAAGCCCCCTGGTGGTGGCGGACACCTCTGTGCCCACCCCAACTACAGGTACATCCGCCTCCCCCATACCTGCACCGCCCTCCCAGCAGCCCATCAGCGTGTTTCCCATGCCCTCTCACACAGGAGGGTGGGCATCTCCTTCATCCCAGAGCACCTCAGGCCCTGCCCCAGTCAGCCCTGCTGCCCTCAGTGAGGAGGCTATTGACCTCCTGAGATCCCTCTGTGTTGGGCAGTCAACCATACTGACTGCCATCCAAGGAGTAGCAGGGCATTTGCAACACACAAATGCACATCTGGAGGGCATTTCCTCTGGCTTGGTGGCCAAACAGAGTGCATTCCAGGCTCTGGCCAACTCAATGATGGCAGCCATTGTCCCTGTCTCCAGCCTCCCCCCTCCAACTTCCTCTACCCAGTTCCAATCCCCTCAACCCCAGCCTATCCTAAGCACACCTTTAGACCAGCAATCACCCAAATCAACACACAGAAGTGGCTCAGGCAAACACAAGCACCACACTTTATCTCACAGGCACTCACACAAGCACCATCCAGATGCAGACACACCAACATCCACTGCCTCCACTGTGTCCCCCTCCTCCTCATCGTCCACCCCTCTCCTAGTTGCGTCTCCACTCACACCTGCATGCACTACATCCTCATACACTACCTCTATCACCAGCACACCTATCACTACACGCCCCTCACTGGCAGTCACCACCCCCACATCCCCTGTGTCCTCTCCCACTTTGTCGGTGACCCCTCCTCCCAAAGTACACAAACGCAAGCACACAGACACCCAACAGCCATCCACATCACAACAGCATCCAGCCCATGCACCTGCACCCAAACACAGCAGACTGACACCTCCTACAACCACTCCCTCGTCCTCCACTCACAAACCTTCAACCTCTTCCCGCCCCAGTGTCCCTAAGAAGCTTTTCCTCGCCAACATTGACCTATTCCCTGCCCCTTCCCCCGTCCTTCACCTCAGGCCAGGGTGGGCAGAACCCATCCCAGCACCTCAGCCACCCAGTCCACGGCCACTGTGGTTTCTGCAGCTACTGCAGGTGTGAGAAGCTCCAAGGGGACACCCGTCAGCACAGCCAGTGTGCCAGTACCACCTGCCAAGGCCAAGAAGGGTCGGCCACCTAGCAGGGGCCACAAGGGGGCACCAGCCAGCAAGGGGAAGGAGGCATAACCAGCCAGCAAGGGTAAGAAAAAGACACCAGCTGGCAGAAGCAAGAAGACACCACCATCTGCCAAGGGCAGGAAGGGGCACACAACACCAGCCATGGCACTTCGGCTGTCCGAAGCTGCAGGTGATGGTCTGGAGGCTACCACCACCACTGCCAACACTGCCACCTGCATGGCGGCCAGCACCGCCACGTGCTCTGCCGTCAGCACCATCACATGCCCACTGCCAGAAGCACCACTGCCAGCAGCAGCAGTCCCAGTGGGCAGCCATCCGAGACTGCAGGTGAAGGCCTGGAAGCTACCACCACCACTGCCAGCACCGCCACTTGCACCATGGCCAGCCCCGCCATATGCCCCGCCGCCAGCAGCACCACTGCCAGCAGCAGCAGCCCCAGTGGGCAGCCATCCGAGGCTGCAGGTGAAGGCCTGGAGGATACCACCACCACTGCCAGCACCGCCACCTGCAGCACAACTGGCATCCACTCAGCAGCTGTCACCGCCGGCGAGCAGTGTGTAGTGGTGACTACATGGGCTGCAGTACGTCCTGGCCCCTGCAACACCTATTGGTGTGACACACAGGTGAGAGACTGTGACCTTGCCCCATCCAGGATGAAACACACTGGGCACAAGACCCCTCCAGAACCAGTGGAAGAAGCCATCTACTCACCCCTTCCTTGCCAGGATGAAGCACACTGGACACAAGGCCCCCTCGAGAACCAGTGGAAGAAGCCATCCACCCACCGCATCCTTGCCAGGATGAAGCGCACTGCGCACCAGGCCCCTCCAGAATCAGTGGAAGAAGCCATCCACTCACTGCATCCTTGCCAGGATGAAGCACACTGGGCACCAGGCCCCTCCAGAACCAGTGGAAAAAGCCATCTACTCACTGCACCCTTACCAGGATGAAACACACTGGGCACAAGGCCCCCTCCAGAACCAGTGGTAGAAGCAATCCACTCACCGCATCCTTGCCAGGATGAAGCACACTGGGCACCAGCCCTCCTCCAGAACCAGTGGAAAAAGCCATCCACTCACCGCACCCTTGCCAGGATGAAGCACACTGGGCACCAGGCCCCCTCCAGAACCAGTGGAAAAAGCCATCCACTCACCGCATCCTTGCCAGTATGAAGCACACTGGGTACAAGGCCCCCTCCAGAACCAGTGGAAGAAGCCATCCACTCACCGATATTTACCAGGATGAAGTACACTGGGCACAAGGCCACCTCCAGAACCAGTGGAAGAAGCCGTCTACTCACCCCCTCCTTGCCAGGATGAAGCACACTGGGCACAAGGCTCCCTCCAGAACAGTGGAAGAAAATATCCACTTGAGAGACTGTGGCCTTGCACTCCACCAGGATCAAGCAGTGGGCAAACCACCCACTTGGGAGACTGTGGTCTTGCGCTCCCCAAGACCAAGCAGTGGGCAAACCACCCACTTGAGAGACTGTGGCCTTGGACTCCCCAGGACCAAGCAGTGTGCATGGAGCCCCTTCGAGGCCAGTGGCGTTGTACAATCTTCCGGCTGAGGTGCCCCCCCCATTCCGCATCCCCCTGAGGTACCTGAGTGTTTTTGACCTGATGCCTCGGCAGTGTTCTCTCCGTATTGAGGCAGGAGTCAAGTGTGGCCTTGGCCTATGTGGTTTGGCCCAGTGGGCCACATACATTTTGGAGTGGGCATTGCCCCTCCTTTTGTATATATTTTATATATTGTACATACTGTTTATTGATTTAAGAACGTATTTCTCAAAATGTATAATATTACACTCATTCCTTTTGTCCTTGACTTATTCCTGAGGGTTATGGGGTGTATATGTAATGTTGTTGCAACTGTTTGTGTGTATGGTGTTGGGGGTGGTGGTGGGGGTGGTGGTGGTGCTTGTTGCGTGTGTGTGTCACTCTCGTTTTCCTCCCCCTTCCCTTGTGTGCTAGGTGCCGTACTCACTGTGGTCGTGTACCTGGTGTATGAGAAGGTACACCAGCATGGGGAACACCTGTAGTTCGGGCTCCATGGCATTGTGGTTTTTGCTTGAGTGTGAAGAGGTGAGTCGTTTCCCTTCAGAGTACTGTTTCTGCCGTGCTTTTGTTGTCGTTGGTAGCACCTCGGAAAAGCTGGCGGATAGGCGTGTTGTGATGCAGTGGGCAATACATTGTCTTCTGCCTGGCTGTTGGCTGTTACTGCCACAGTGTTTGTTGCTACGGCCGTGGCGGTCGGTGTGTTAAAGTGGCTGTTTGTGTTGGCAGTTTCCGCAGTGGTCCTGATTCAAATTTTTTTTCCACCGGCCTGTTGGCCGCGTTACCTCCACTTTATCTCCGACCGCCAGGGTTGTAATGAGGGCCTATATCTATTCTGCGGGGTCTCCATTCGCAGAGATTCTCCCCTTTCTTTTCTAGGAGTTTGTTGTTTTTTATCCCAGAGTTTCTTATTGCCCTCAGGAGCTTGCTTGGAAAAATCTTTATTAGATTTGCCCTGAAATTGTGGTTTAGTTGGTCTGGCCCCTAGACTATCTCGACCAATTCTAGAAAAGGTCTCTGCGATAATCTTGGGCAGCTCGCATTCCTGATCTGTTGAGGAACATCATTGAGCCGCATGCGTACCGCTAGTGTGACTGCTTCCCCTTTAAGATTGCTAAGAATAATGGAGGATACAGTGGCGAAATTGCCCATTAATTACATCCCCAAGTCCAGGGCCGGGGCAGCCCCACATTCATCTTGAATTTGTTTCAACACTTCCAGTAAATGGGCAAGTGTCGGCATACCATGTGCGGTAGTATAGAGGGTATCAAATACCGTGCCCCAGGTATTACAGTTATCTACTGTGGGGACCATCCCAAATGGCAAGCACATCCTTAGAATTCTATGTTTATCCTGAGGTCCCGTATGGAGAAATACTGCTTCCAGTGCATTTATTTTTTGAGCCAACCAAAACAGACTTTCCTCTCATTTGGCGGGTACTTTACCCATTAATGATTGCACAGTTGCAGGGTTAATACCTGGCGTCACTGCATGTGGTTGCACTGGAGCAGCACGTGCTGGGTTTGTATTTAATCTTTGCATTAGAAACTGTACTAATTTTCTGTTTATTGCTGTCAATTCAGTATATAAGCGACGAACCTCAGCTACTGCTAAATTTGCTACTGCAGGGTGAGGTGTATACGTGGCCAATAAAGGCCAGGTATGACCTTCATTACTTAGAGGACCTAACCTAACTGGTAAAATCGTCTGGGGTAGGACGCCATCAAGCCAAATATTATCTCTTGATAAGATAAAGGTATTTCTAAATATGCATATGCTCTGTATTGTCCAGGTACAATTGCAAGTGTATAGTGATGAAATGTGTTTGTGTTCCCATCAACTGCTGGAAATGTGACAGATGAATAGAATCGTTCTGTTGTACATCTGCATCAACAACAAATGTGACTGGACCCCCCTGGTCCATTAGGCCATGTGCCAATAAATGTGCAGTCAGGTGTTGTCTCATATTTATTGAAATTGCTACCTGTTGTGGATTCGCCATATTAATTGATAAATTTGTCCTTAGAAGGCACGCCAAATGGGGATTATCCTTTTAGAGTTCATGCTTGAACAACCTCCAGCATAAGACAGAATAACCTACTTAGCCGAGGAGGAAATCCTTGATACCACGGTTGTCTCCGTATATGGAGTGCTGAGGTGTCTTTGTATATAGTTAGACAGAGATACTCAGGAGGACCCGAAAATTAGAGCCTGACTAAACGTTGGCGGCGCCATGTCGCGTAGGCTCTCATTATTCTAATGAGACTACTGGATTTCAAGTGGCAGAATCTCCTGTGGTGTGAGAGACTGAGTCTAACCCACTACAGGTGACACCTGTCGTTCCAATCCGGGTTCTGCTCAGGCTAACTAGCAGTGCTTCATCTCTACCCAAGGGCAGGGAGGATTGGGCAGCCCAGCGCATGACATAACTGGTTTCTTGGGGAAGCCATGGTCACTCAGGTCTCATCTGTTTCTCTCAATTACATTAGTCTCACATACGCAATGACAAACAGAGGCAGTATATTTTTCAATAATGTTTTAATAAAGCGACTGCATCTGAGATAGAAAAGCGTGGACTGCAAAAACCAGGACAATACAGCATAACAAGATAAAAATTGTGACAAGGAGAGTAAAACATAAAAATAATGCTACCATATTGTCACTCGAATCAACAGACTAATTCCTACCTAGACAATTATAGAGCACAGCGTGTTAAGCTCTAATTCTGCTCTTCAGGTTCCCTGGGAAGACATGATCCCCCATACCTGATCAAAGGCCTGAAGTCTGCAAAACAGCTGTAGCGAAGCATTCGTCAATCAGCATACAGTCGTGGCTCTCTGGCTGGAATCTCCCTCTAACATATAAGGGACAGAAAGTGTTTTTAAAATAAAACAGCTGGTGTTCTAAGAAAATGTCCCTACGTAAGGATGTGTATTTTCTATGAATGTCAGAGACTAAACTTATACCACGTTCACCGGCAACCAATCTTGCTGTAACCTTGAAAGAACCACAGAGTGAGCAAGAATGTCTTGTTTGAGAACAGAGTGCTGGCCTAGGCAAAAACTATCAGATAGAGGGAAAACAAAACAAGACCGTAAAAGTGGCTACTGTAACAATAATAAAGCAAAGCCGAATAAAATACATCTTGGTTAAAGTGCAGAGCGGCAGGCCTAGTATGTCAAAATAACGTGCATGGAGCTATAACTAAAATGGCTACACAACAGCGTGTGTGCGCTGTGGATGTCTGGTTGCCTCCTTCACAGTTCTGCAAGTGGTCAAGTGTTTGATGTCATGCAGGGGTCCCCTAGGAACGGCTACTGCGTACCTTCAATAGCAGGAGGATCAACCCTATTCTGGAGATCTGTATGCTGATGAGACGCTGCCATTGATGTTCTAATATAGCTAGATCTTTTGAGCTATGGGGTGCCACAATACTGGCAGGTTTACCTGATTTGTAATGCGGTTGCTGCATATGCAGGACTGAAGGTGTTTCAAATCCTTGTGACCTTGGTAGTATGACTTTTTCAACTGATTTGAGTACTAAGTCACATTTCATTGTACCGCAGGTGTGTCAGACCCTTTACCCTGGGGATTACGAGTCCAGGGTAGAGAACATTGCACCGCCATGTAATAGCTGTTGCAAAAGGAGTTCAAGGGCCTCCACTGGGGAATTTGCATTGCCCATGCACTTGGCATGGGCAGTGAAAGGGCCCCTATGGACAGCCCCATCGGGTAGAGCGATGGGTGCTGTTGCACCCTACTCACTGCAGCATTGCTGCCGGCTCCATTATGAGCCGGGGTCAATGTTGTGGGCTGTTCCCCACTGGGCCAGTGTGCAGAAACACCATTTCCTCCCGCTGACCCAGTGGGGAGCTCGTAATGGGGCCCGCGGTAAAGCAGTTGTACTGGCGGCAACCTTAATGCGGGAGTTTGGCAGGCGGGCTTTTCCACTCTCCAAACTCAAAATATCAACCATAGTGTGTTCTTTACATACTTTTCTATATGCCTGAACCAACCTCTTCCTCTTTTTAAAATACTTTTACAGAGTCTCTGAAGCAATGTCCAAGCTCAAAAACAATCAACTCGGCTAAAGGGCTTCTTTGTGTTCTAGCGTAATCTCTTGCCAATAATAATTTTGATAAACTTGCTCTATTTCTGATCATGTAATTCTCAGGGGAGCGCTTGTTACAGGAAATATGTCTTTCGTTAAAGTCTGTGTAGCGTTATCTGTGATTCCCACCCAAACGATAAAACACGCTAGTGCTTGTTGTCGTAATTTATTTAAAAGACAAAGCTCTGTTTTTTTTACTTGATTTTAGTGCAGCGATTCATCTTTCTTTACCTTGATGTGAAGTCACTTACTTGAACACCTCCAAAGAACCCAAACTGATTCTTTTACCTTTCTTGTTTTCTCTCTTTTACTGGAAATACAAGATCGTCAGCAGAAGACAGGGAGGAGAGCGGGAACTCCACAGTAAGTGGACCGGAGGGCAAGGATCTCTGAAACTCGACAGAAGGCTGTTCAGAGGATGAGAAATGATGGAACTCGACTGGAGGCAGACTGGAGGAGAAAAATATTGACTTGCACTGGATCTCGACTAGAAGCAGATTGGAGGATAAGGAACTTGACTTGACTGGAGAAAGGTGAGCAGAGTAATAGATACGAAGCCAAGCAAGCCTTCAGACTCACAAAATACTAAATAGTCAAATGTGCACATGTGCCTTTTGGCAGCTGTTTGCTTGTTAATGAAATGAGCAATTATCTTCCTAATCATGACACACGTTCAATACTGATCACATTGTGAAGAGCACATGTTTTGGCAGCTACAATTGAAGCAGGTATAAAGACAGTTGGTTGCTTGTTAAGGAAATGAGCAATTATCCTCTTGATTGTGACACATGTTCAATACACATCACATTGTGAAGAGCAGGTGTTTTAGTAGTTACAGTTGGCACGAGCTTAGCAGGTGTGATACAATGTGCATAATCAACAAGCATTGGTTATAATAAATGGGACATTTAACAAGCATTGGTTATTCCAAACTTGATATTGAAGGATGTAATGAATATACACAAATAAGTCTGAGTGGTGCAAGCAACAGCCCCTTACTGTAATTGAGCTCCTGAATATGCTAGTCTATCCACAATAAATATTCTTAGCATTTTGTTTGTGACATTGCTCATCCTTGGGTTTGGCCCTTTTTTGTACATATTGAAAGTATATTTTAGTTTTTATCACTGTTTTTCATTTATTTATTATGGCACACTGATTTCCCACTTCTCACTGCACCATCACTTGGAGCACCTTTGGCTTATTGATCGGGGTCTTGCAATCTTTGATTACCATCCAATATTGAAAGATTAATGATTTTGGTTGTACATTTTCATTAGATGCACAAATGATTGAAGTAATGTTGTTTAGTGTTCGAAACCCATGACCAGAAGATTATTGGCTGCAAAATTAGGAGCCTTCTAGAGCACTTTTTTATTTTGTAATTTATTACCCTTGTTCTAGGGATTACAGGGCCCCCATTTTTGTCTACTTGTCAAGAATACAGTGCAGGCAAAAAGGCAAATGAGGAACACCCTCTAATAATAGCACTGTCGCTACATGTGCATTAGCCCTGTCTGTATTACAGACAGAAGGGGACCCACAAGGCCTCTTCTGTAATATCAAAGTGCCCTGGGGGGACAGAAAGTGGGGCAAACGCCTGTAGCATCCCCCGGGTTCCTGTGTAACACAATCCCAGGGGCTATAATCTGGTGCTGTTGCACTGCCCTAGTCTCACTGCAGTACATCTTAAACAAGGTGTGCCTGGGGCAGACTGAGGCAGCTCACCCTATTATGATCAATATACTTCCTCCAGGGCAGGTGAAAACTGGCACCTGTTCTAGGGGCAGTGCATTAATAAAAGCTGTCCCATCTTTCAATGTGCAGGTGGTACCAGCATTCACTTCAAAGGGAAAACAGAGATGGCCTAGCAGGCAGCTGCAGTGAATGATTGTACTGAGCTGCAGGGAGATAGTTTGGGGTCGATTGACCACATTTGCCCCTTTCACTTTTTATGATGCACAGTTTGTGCACCTCATGACAGTCTATTTACTTCTGCACCTACTTGCATTATAAGGGTCAGAGGCAAAGATGTTTCCTAATTTGCCTGTGGTCTGCCTCCATGAAAATGAGGAAATGGCCTCTAAAGTTAGACCTCGTGCTACATATGGGACCGCCAATAACAGGAAGAGCGATCCATTGCTTGTCCTCTGATACATTATAATGTAGTTTGAGAAACTGTAGACTTGGTAACTATAGTAATCGAAGGATATTATTGAAAATAACAACAATATTACTGACACGAAAAGTAAGAAAAATAATAAAGGGTAGGAAGATTTTTTTTTTATATTACAAAGGTTAACTGTTAAGTATAATATTGTAATGAGATAGTACTCACAACTATGTCTTTATTAAAATTAGAACTTTCCTACACTAAGGCCCTCATTACAACCCTGGTGGTTGGTGTTAAAGCAGCGGGAAAGACCGCCACAGGCCGGCGATAAAAAAAAACTGGAATCATGACCATGGCGGAAACCTCCAACATAGACAGCCACTTAAACACTCTGACCGCCATGGCGGTACAAACAAACAGCGCGGCGGTCACCGCCAACAGACAGGCGGAAGACAATGTACCGCCCACCCTATCACAACCCGGCAATCCGCCACCTTTTCTGGGGCAGAACCAACACGAACAAAAACACGGCGGAAACAGGACTTAGAAGGGAAAACACTCACCTCTCCACACCCCACGAGGAACCAGGATGCCATGGAGCCAGAACTCCAGATACTCCATGTGATGGTCTTCCTGCTCCTCTATCAGGAGCACCAAAGACGGCTGCGACGACCACGTGAGTACTGCACCTACAACACAGGGGAGGGGGGAGGAAAAAGAGAGTGACACACACACGCAACACACAACACCCCCACTCCCACCCTCACCCACAACACCATACTCACAAATACATGTTGCAACATTACATATACCCCTCCACCTCCCCTTCAATTACGCAAGGACAAAAGGAATTGATTTGAACAAATGTAATAAATAAAAATCAGATGCAATTTCAAAAATCAGTATATACAAATATGTACACCAACTACACAAGTCCGGATATTACTCAAACATTGTCCGTGGATCAGAGTCCCAAAATGCATGGGTGAGGCCCACACATGACACCAGACTTCAAACTGAGAGAACACTGCAGGGGCATCAGATCGAAATGAAACAGGCACCTCAGGGGGAAGGGGAGGGGGGCACCTCAGCCTGATGAATGCACAACGCCACTGCTCCACGAGGGGGCTCCATGCCCACTGCTGTATCCTGGGGAGTGCAAAGCCACAGTCTCTCAAGTCTCTCCAGTGGGTGGTTTGTCCACTGCTTTATCCTAGGGAGGGCAAAGCCACAGTCTCTCAAGTCTCTCCGGTGGGTGGTTTGACCACTGCTTTATCCTGGGGAGTGCAAAGCCACAGTCTCTCAAGTCTCTCCAGTTGGTGGATTGCCCACTGCTGTAACCTGGGGAGCGCAAAGCCACAGTCTCTCAAGTCTCTCCAGTGGGTGGTTTGCCCACTGCTTTATCCTGGGGAGTGGAAAGCCACAGTGTCTCAAGTCTCTCCAGTGGGTGGTTTGCCCACTGCTTTATCCCGGGGAGTGCAAAGCCACAGTCTCTCAAGTGGATAACAGTCTCCACTGGTTCTGGAGGGGGCATTGTGCCCAGAGTGCTCAATCCTGCCAAGGACTGAGGTAGTGGATGCCTTTCTCCACTGGTTCTGAGGGGGCTTGGTGCCCAGAGTGCTTCATCTGCCAAGGACTGAGGTAGTGGATGTGAATCTCCACTGGTTCTGGAGGGGGCTTGGTGCCCAGAGTGCTTCATCCTGCCAAGGACTGAGGTAGAGGATGTGATATTCCACTAGTTCTGGAGGGGGCTTGGTGCCCAGAGTGCTTCATCCTGCCAAGGACTGAGGAAGTGGATGTGATACTCCACTGGTTCTGGAGGGGGCATTGTGCCCAGAGTGCTTAATCCTGCCAAGGACTGAGGTAGTGGATGCCTTTCTCCACTGAAAGTCGTGCATCATGGAAGATGCCCAGGCTCCTGGGACTGACCACCAGCCTCGGACGCCTGATCACTGTGAATGGCAGCCATGTCTGCAGTGGTGCCACAGGCTCAGGATGTCGTGGGCCGCTGGGGGTGCCTGCGGCGGGGTCAGTCGCAGCGGTGCTGGCGGCGGGCTCTGTTGCAGCAGTGCTGTCGGCGGGCTCTGTGGCATTGGGGCTGGCGGCGGGCTCTGTGGCAGCGGTGCTGGCAGTGGGCTCTGTGGCATTGGGGCTGGCGGTCCGCTCTGTGACGGCAGTGCTTGCGGTGGCCTCTGTGCCATTGAGGCTGGTGGCTGGCCCTGTGGTGGTGGTGCTTGCAGTGGCCACTGTGGCATCAGGGCTGGCGGCGGGCTCTGTGGAGGCGGTGCTGGTGGTTGGCTCTGTGACTGCGGTGCTGGTGGCGGGCTGAGTGACTGCGGTGCTGGTGGTGGGCTCGACGACAGCGGTGCTGGTGGC
This sequence comes from Pleurodeles waltl, assembly GCF_031143425.1. Lineage (NCBI taxonomy): Eukaryota > Metazoa > Chordata > Amphibia > Caudata > Salamandridae > Pleurodeles > Pleurodeles waltl. The sequence continues at coordinate 695,962,310 of NC_090438.1, forward strand.
GGTGCAGGTGGCGGTGCAGGTGGCGGTGCAGATGGCGGTCTTCTCCACCGTACAGGTTGGCATCAGCGTGGACAGAAGGTGTGACACTGGTCCAGTTGTCGGTGCCACCATGCCCTCTCCTGACCTGCCCTTTATTTTCTGGCCCTTCCCCACCTTGGATGGTTGCGCAGCTGCCTTGCCACCATCCCCTTTTGTTTTCCCTGAGCCTTTGGTGGCAGGTGATTTCTGCTTCTCCCTCCAGGATGTGGGCAACTTTTTTACTTTAGCAGGTGGCGGAATGTGCTTGCCCTCGCTCCGTGGCACACCAGCAGCCCTGTTGGTTGGTGCACTCCAATAGCCCGCAGTTGCTGGCACCACTGTGCCTGGTGATGTGGTGGCTGAGGTGCTGGGTTGAGACATGGAAAGCCTGGCCCTAGGGGAAGGAGTAGGAAAGAGTTCAATATTAGCCAGGAAATGTTTTTTAGACACACTGGGACGGGTAGATGGAGGGGGTTTGGAAGTGGAGGAAGAGGTAGTGGTTGTAGGAGGTGTACGTTTGCTGAATTGGGGTGAAGGTGCATGGGCTGGAGGCTGTTGTGAGGTGGATGGCTGTTGGGGTGGTGTGTGCCTGTGTTTGTGTACATTGGGAGGAGGGCTCACAGACACACTGGTAGAGGACACAGGGGATGTGTGAATGGTAGTGGGGGTGGTGAGTACACGTGAGCGGTGTGTGGTGATGGGCGTGCTGGTGTGAGTGCCTGTGGGATGTGTGGTGCTTATGTTTGCCTGAGCCACCCTTGTGTGTTGAGGTGTGTGCATGCTGGTCTGATGGTGTGCTTGGGATAGGCTGAGGTACAGGGGATTGGGTCTGGGTGGAGAAAGTTGGAGGGGAGAGGCTGGACACAGGGTCAATGGCTGCCATCAGTGATGAGGCCAGAACCTGAAATGCTCTCTGTTGGGCTGCCTGGCCAGAATGAATGCCCTCCAGGCATGCATTTGTTTGTTGCAAATGCCTCTCGACACCCTGGATGGCATTCACAATGGTAGATTGCCCAACAGTGAGGGATCTCAGGAGGTCAATAGCCTCCTCACTGAGGGCAGCAGGGCTGACTATGGCAGGGCCTGAGGTGCTTGGGGTGAAGGAGATGCCCACCCTCCTGGGTGAGCGGCCACGGGACACACGCTGAGGGGCTGCTGGTAGGGCGGTGCTGGTGGGAGGGTGGCGGCTGTACCTGTTGATGCGGGGGTCACAGAGGGGCCCGCCATCGCAAGGGAGCTCCCATCAGAGGAGGATTTGCTGTCGCTGCTGTCACCTCCTGTCCCTGCCGTGGAGCTCCTCTCGCCCTCTGTCCTACTCGTGGCTTCAGACTCCGTTGTCTCGCACTTCAGGGCTAAGTGGGATGCAGCTCCCGCCTGCTCCGGTGCCACTGCTCCTCCGCCTGATGATGCTATTGCACACAAGAACAGGGAGACCACAAAAAGGGGGGGGACGAGCGAAGAAAGACATGTTCAGTGCATGCAATACCACTACTGTTGGTGGACACTACAGACACAGCAGCCCTCTGCACTACGCCATGCACTTATAGTTCCTAGAGTATTCACAGGGCCATCGGGTACAAGGCCTATGCCTGATTGCTGCACACATGGAAGTCACAGGAGCCTGACGAGGTGTAGATGGCTCTTACCACTGGTGGGGTCGGGGTGCCACATAGGTTGCATCACAAAGCGACCTTGCCTACGAAGCTCGCCCTGGCCTAGAGGAACCCACTGAAGACACCTCCCCCACCCAGACACCTCGTAATGCGCGCAGAGTCAGCTGAATGTGAATCACCCCCTTGTGGCTACTGTGATGCCCTCAAGTGCCCATCCAACTCCGGATACGCCACTGCCAGGATCCTTAACATCAGGGGGGTCATGGTACGACGGGCACCCCTCCCACATTGGGAGTCCATCCCCAGCTAGGCCTCGCCGTCTTCTTGCTCCATCGGTGAATGTCCTCCCATCTTTTCCGACAGTGGGTGCTCTGTCTGTGGTGGACCCCCAGGGTCCGGACGTCCTTGGCGATGGCACGCCATGTATCCTTCTTCTGGTGGGCGCTGACCTACAGGAATAGCACATGGGAGAAGAAAAAACTTTAACCATCCGGACCGTCACAGTCATTGGCCCACGTTCCCACCCTTGCCCTGACGCACTTACACTCACAGTCCGCTCATGCAGGGCTCAAACCCCCCCCATGTATCTTCCATCCACACCACTCCAAATAGGCATTGCCCATGCAGCATGCTCACAGTGTACTTACCTGTTTGTCTGGAGAACCGTAAAGTAGTGTGTACTGGGGGAGGACCTCATCCACTAACTTCTCCAACTCCTTTGAACTGAAGGCAGGGACCCTTTCCCCAGACACATGAGCCATTGTCGCTTCCAGACTGAGGTCACAGCAGCACTTGCAGTGTAGGTCCTCTCCTGTGGAAGGTCAGGTATCAAGTGAGTGTACAGATAGAAAATGGCGGTAACGTCCGCGGCGGTGCGTACCGTCACTGCAGGCGTACATCGTCATTGGCTCCTGGGACTCATAGGGTCCAATGTTAACCAATGCAGGATTGCGCCACGGTCTTCGACCGCCTACAGCGACGGTGTAGAACGCCAGTGCAGTTACCTCATATCCCCTTGTCCTACCTTACAGGTCAGGCAGCCGCCATTTCAGGTGGCCACATGGCATTAATAATAACTGAGTCACACCTATCTAGGCCTTGCATACACACAGTAACAGGCACATTGCCGATTTAGAAATTTGTGCAAATGACATTTTGTAGTACCTCAGTGTTGGCTTACTCTCTGCTCTCTGTTCTCCTCCATAGGGCACGTCCGCTGGGGCAGGTGATGAGATGGCGGCATCCTCTGGTGTACAGACTGCTGGTGGACCTGTTGACAATGGAAGAGACACACGTAATAGTCACCTACAGACTTGATCGTGCAACAATCCATGAACTGTGTGCCCAGTTGGAGCCAGACCTGATGTCAGCTATCCGCCATCCCAAAGGAATCCCCCCTCAAGTGCAGGTGCTGTCAGTACTCCATTTGCTAGCAAGTGGGTCTTTTCAAATAACAGTGGCCATAGCATCAGGGATGTCCCAGCCTATGTTTTCCAACATGTTGTCCAGAGTGTTGTCTGCCCTGCTGAAACACATGCGGAGCTACATCGTTTTCCCTCAGGTGGAGGATTTGCCTACAGTGAAAGTTGACTTCTAGGCCCTGGGACATCATAGGTGCCATTGATGGGACACATGTGGCCTTGGTACCCCCGCAGGAGTGAACAGGTGTACAGAAACCGGAAGAGGTACCATTCTATGAATGTGCAGATGGTGTGTTTGGTGGACCAGTACATCTTGCATGTGAATGCCAAGTTTCCTGGCTCAGTGCATGACGCTAACATTCTGAGGAATAGCAGCATCCCTTATGTGATGGGGCAACTCCGGAGGCACCGTGTGTGGCTAATAGGTGAGGACAAGGACCCTATACCCTATGAATAGTTGTCTGGGTCTGGGGTTGTCCCTACAGGTTAGTGTGTGTCTAACAGTTGTCTCTCGACATTTGCAGGTGACTCTGGGTACCCCAACCTGTCATGGCTACTGACCCCAGTGAGGAATCCCAGGACAAGGGCAGAGGAACGCTACAATGAGGCATATGGGTGAACTGGTAGGATTATAGAAAGAACCTTCGGCCTCCTGAAGGCCAGGTTCCGGTGCCTCCATATGACAGGTGGTTCTCTCTACTACTCACCAAAGGTGCGCCAGATCATCGTGGCTTGCTGTGTGCTGCACCTTCTGGTTTTGCGACGACAGGTGTCTTTTCTGCAGGAGGATGATCCAGCTGGAGGTCTTGTGGCAGCTGTGAAACCTGTGGACAGTGAAGAAGAGGAGGCAGAAGAAGAGCATATCGACAACAGAAACAACGTTATCCAGCAATACTTCTAGTGAGACACAGGTAAGAAGATATCACTGCCTCACACATCTCATACAATTGTTTGACATATCATAAGTATGTCACTTTTATCCAGTGTATGGAACCTGACTTGTCACTTTGCCTTTCCATTTAACAAATGTGGTTCCCACTGTGTGACCTCTGCTATATTACCTCATGGTCTAGATCTGTGTTACATCGGTATGTTGACAATAAAATTGACACTGCTATGTTCCATAGTTATTGTAAATACACATTTGTGAAAGCAAAGACTGACTCCAGGTTGTTGTGTGATTCAAGGGTGTTTATTTCTGTGCAAATAAGTGGAGGGGTTTGTAAAATGGGCAGGGGTGATGGTGGAGGAATGTCCGTGGCAGAGTCCAGTCTATTCATTTCACAGGTGCATTGTCCAAAGGGGCATAGGAAGTGGAGCTAGGACACTTGATGGATGGACAGGGGAACAAAGTGGGACAGAAGGATGACATTCAGGGGGGTCTCATTTCCTGGTGGGGGTCTTGGCATTGTTCTCTGTCGTGTTCCTGGATCTCAGGGACCGTTTGCAGGGTGGTTCTCCATCAGCAGGGGGTGGGGTGCTGGTGTTGTGGTCCTGTGGCGGTGCCTCCTGTCCACTGGCGCCAGCGGAGGTGGTGGGCTGTTCATCATCCAGGCTAGTGTCAGGGGCCCCTTGTTGTGCCACAGTGTCCCTCCTGGTGTTGACAAGGTCCTTCAGCACCCCTACAATGGTGACCAGGGTGGTGTTGATGGACTTGAGTTCCTCCCTCATCCCAGATAGTGTTCCTCCTGCAGCCGCTGGGTCTCCTGAAAGTTGGCCAGTACTGTTGCCATCGTCTCCTGGGAATGATGGTACGCTCCCATGATGTTGGAGAGGGCCTCGTGGAGAGTGGGTTCCCTGGGCCTGTCCTCCCCCTGTCGCACAGCAGTCCTCCCAGTTCCCCTGTTTTCCTGTGCCTCTGTCCCTTGAACTGTGTGCCCACTACCACTGCCTCCAGGTCCCTGATTTTCTTGGGGTGGTGGGATTGTCTGGGTTCCCTGTAGTGGTGGACACACTGCTGCTTGACGTGTCCTTGGGACAGAGGGATGGGCCCACTGGGTGGGTGCTGTGCTGGTGTTTCCTGAGGGGGGAGGCTCTGTGGTGGCTTGTGCCAGTGTCAGGGGAACCGACTTTCCCGAGGTACCAGATGGGCCGGGCTGGTCATCTTGATCCAGTTGGACAGAGCTGCTGTCATCAGTGTGGGCCTCTTCTGAGGGGGGAGTGGACATGTCTGGAACCTCCTGTCCGGTGACGTTGGATAGGGGTGCTGCAGGGGTGTAAAGGCATGATTATTGCATCTGTGTGTGCCATTGTGTGCAATGGGTGAGTGACCCTGTACTCCAGTGTTTGCATTCTTGTCTACGACCTTGTGTGATAATTGGTTTGGGGTCTGTGTGGGTATCTGTTGTGGACATGCTTTGGTGATGGGTGTCCATACCTTGGTGTTGCATGCAGGGCTTGGGGTTGGGATGTGGGGGTTGTGATAGTGGGACATTTGTGAGGTGTTGGAGGATGGGATGAGGGTGAGTGTGGGAGTATGAGATAGCATGCAGGTAGGGTGGGGGAATGAGGTAGTAAAGATTTGCCTTACCAGAGTCCATTCCTCCTGCTACTCCTGCGAGGCCCTCAGGATTCAGTGTAGCCAAGACTTGCTCCTCCCATGTTGTTAGTTGTGGGGGAGGAGGTAGGGGTCCACCGCCAGTCCTCTGTACTGCAATCTGGTTTCTTGAGAACACGGAACACACCTTCCCTCGTAAGTTGTTCCACCTCTTCATGATGTCATCCCTAGTTCTTGGATGCTGTCCCACTGCGTTGACCCTGTCCACGATTCTGCGCCATGGCTCCATCTTCCCAGCAACCCAAATAATGTCATTTTCTGAAAAAGAAGGATACTCCCCAGATAAAATTAAAGTTGTAGTTATTCTTCTAGTGATGGAATATAAAAACTCAGTTGGGAGTAAACTGTCTTGCTGTTTGATCCAAAGCACTAACAACTGATATTTCTTTAAAAGAATTAGGATGACATGAGAAGCTTAGTTGAGAGGTATTTTAATGAGAAATCAATATTATCAGGCCATTGTTTGAAAATGTTCAAAATACCATTGATATTCCATAAAATGGAGTACTTGGATGTGAAAGGTCTAGTTTTCCTTATTCTCCAACGCAATCTGCAGATAGTTGGGTATTTAAAACTCTGTTGCATCAATAAAAAATTTGATCTGTGTGCTGGACTGTTCTGCAAGAGTAGCCAGAAGAAACTAAGGGCTCCATGTACGAAAGAAGTGTTTTGCGACTCGCAATTTGCGACTCGCAAACCCCTATGTTGAACAGTGTCAATGACACTGTTTGTGATTCGCAAGGGGGTAACAAATGCCCTAGCTCATGAATATGAGGTAGGTCACAAATTGTGACCCCCTTGGGAGTGGCTGCCCTCACAGACATGGTGGCCTGCTGGAGACAGCAAACCACCATGTCTGTGACTGCTTTTTAAAAAAGCAGTTTTTTTTAAAGATGCAGACCATTTTCCTTAAAGGAAAACGAGATGCATTTCAAAAACAAAAAATGAAACGTTTCAATTTCATTTTTTCAGAGCAGGCAGTGGTCCTCTGGACCACTGCCTGCTCTGAAAAAATGTTTTTACTGCCATTCGCAAAGGGAAAGGGTCCTATGGAAACCCCTTCCTGTTTGCGAATGGGTTAGCACCTGTGTGACACTGGTGCTAACTGTGATTGTTTTGCAACTGCATTCGTAGTCATAAAACAATCATACATTGGACTGCGACTCGCAATTAGGAAGGGAACACCTCTTCCTAATTGTGACTCGCAATCCCTTTTTGCGATTTGGTAAATAGCTTACTGAATCGCAAAAATAGGTTTCAAATTACCGAAGTGCATTTTGCACATCACAAACAGCCCGATTCGCTGTTTGCGATGTGCAAAATGCTACATACATGTTGCCCTAATTAACAAGAAGTAGAGTATTAAGGATAAATTTGCTGAAAAGGGATTAGTCTTTGATACCAAAACAGTGAGATCTTGCAGAACATGCTGAGCAGAAAATTCTTGAGGCGTCTGAGGAAATGCAAATGCCTTTTTGTGAAATAAGAATAAAAACTGAATAATAAGGGTGGATAAAATGAAAACAAAAACTAGAATGAAGTCTAATAGATATGTAATAGCACAGTAATCCTTACCAAAAGCTAACAAATTAAATAAATTAGTATGGCAATCTATGCTTATGGCTGAGACAAAACTGAGGTGGCATGGTCGGTGAAAAACAATGAATTGGAAAGAGGGCTAAGCAATTGCCAATGGCTGAGATTAATTCAAGCATTCAATCTTTTACCTTGTTTTTCATGTCCTAAGTGTGATGTGCATGCCCAGACGTGGGTGCATTGCAGATTGTACCACTGAAACCAAGCTATAATTGACTGATGAACCCTAATGAGAGTGAAACTGGTCTTGAGTTGCTTGTGTTCCAGTTCAGGGGGACCTGGCCTGCCAGTTTGGGCTTGACTGTTCCCATTGATACAGGGTCAAGACTGGGATGCCATGGTGGGCAAAATAACAAGAGACTGGCATGTGGCCCTGAGAAATTACTAGTGGCTAAAATTAATTCAAGCATTCTATCCATCTCTTTTCCGCATACTTCAGTGTGACACCTCCAGTGGCTATGAGCACACTGGGCCACTGGAACCAAACTATATCTGACTGATGAACCCTAATAAAGGCGTAAAACCGTTCTTAGGTTGCTTGTATTCCATACAGTAAGAACCTGACCTAGCCTGGTAGTTTGGGCTGGACTATTCCCTTACTATCATGGTCAAGTCTAATTTGCTTATGGCTGGGACAAAACTGAGGTGGCATGATGTGCAAAATAATGGTAGACTCAGGTTCAGTCATGAGTAATTACCAGTGGCTGAGATTAATTCAAGCATTCAATTCACTGCTCTATTTGTATACTTTGGTGATGTCACCAGTCACTGGAATGTTCATTATCATATCATCCATTTTAGCAGTTGATCAATAAAAATGATGCTATTGTCCCCTACCCTGCGCCATGGTGCACAGTGTCTTAGATACTGCGCACACATGGTGGTTGTAGGGGGTGCTAACTGGTGCAAGGAAAGTGCCACTTTCCTTAAATATGCCCCTTAGTTTCCACCGCCTCCCCAATCTGAGGTGAGTGTACAACAGTCGCAGTTCGCTGCGTGCTGAAGGGGTGGGGTGGGGCGTAAGTGGGCGGTCAAGGGGGAATAAACATTTAATTTAAAAAAAAACAGACCTGCCTTGCTTCAACTCTGCCACTCCTTCTTGCTGTGTACTGGAGGCATGCACAGTTTACCAGCCTGCCCTGCGGCTAATCTTGATGTTGCTCAGAGCAGTGATAGGATTGGCTCAGAGCACCCAGCCAGGGCACTTCCAGGCAGGCTGGGAGCCTGTACCTGCTTTCTCCAGTCCGGCAACACAGTGCCAGGCTGGAGAAAGCCCTGTGCGCATTTGTGTTTGGCCAGCCAAACATACATGCGCACTGAGCAGGAGTGCTGTGCACTTCCCCTCAGTGCTCGTCACATCCTGTGGCCCCACCCCTTTACAACAAAATGATAACACAGTTTATTATCGTTTTCTTGGAAAGATTTTGCAGCTGCTGCTGCTAGTGGAAGGGGAAGTTGACACTCTTCCACCATAGAGGAGGAACCGCTGTTGGTGTATAGCTTGGTTGGACCCGACTCCAGACCTGTGCCTTAGATGGCTTGGCCTCAATGGCCTGAATGCCCTACTGTCGACTGTAATGTAAAATAGCAGGAAAAAAATGCTCCAATGAGTGGGCCACACTGGGGCGAAGATAAGTGGACCAAAATGGGGGAATGTTGACCTCATGAACCCCTCAAATATTGAATGACTCTTGCTGAACGCTGAGTGACCAGAGCAGGAGATGAGTCGAATGAGGCCCTGTCGTCCTCTGCCTATTGCTTGTTGCAAAATTCAGCTGGGTAGATTGAAGTGGATTGGTGCATGTTGGGCCAGCACCAATGAGGCTCAGAGACTACAAACTGACCTAACCTGTGCGCATTGACCTATTGGTCTGTGCTGACCACCCACGGGCATGGGAAGTTGCGAAGAGGATGGGCCAAATGGCAGTCTTAATTCTCTCTTTCCTCGTTGTGGGGATTGTATTACTGGCCCACCAGCAGCACAGCCCAGCACAAGATGAAGGGAATTAGTGCAGTATCCCTCACACATAACAGCAGGATCCATAACTGAGATCACTGCTGTGGCAGTGCTCTCCTGTTAAAGAGCATCAGAAGATAAAATAAATGCATCTTTTCATGTTTTTGGCCCTCCAGCAGGTGAAAGATGGTCTGGAATATATGGTACAAGACCAGTGCATGGGAGACTTCTGGGAACCAATCCCTACTCATGTGCATCAAAGGGGAGTGACCTGCCTGTTCCTAGAAAGTTGAACCTGCAACATGGCAGCTAGTGGCAGGTGAGAGGTAAGACCTTTGACTTGGGGAAAATGGTGTGTGTGGCAGACATGGCACAATCTTCTAAGAAGTATTTAGGTTGAGTGCTTTTCTTTCTATGCCTGCTGAAGTAGACATGGAAAGGAATCTGACTAGCAGAAGCACACATCACCTAAAAATACTTTACCAAGAGATTGCAGGTTTCATTGTGCAACAGAGAGGGATTATGGTATACACACAGGTCCATTTTTACCCACCATACATGTGGCAGTGGGAACAGGAAGATTTGACGAATCTGGTGGATATAGTGCAAGAACTGACACTCTCATAAGGCCCCTTTAGAACACAGGTTGGGCACCCCTGTCTTGGCTTATTTTCATGGTCCCTGCCTTTTTTTTACATCCTACTGCTTTTGAATGTTTTTCAGCAAGCCTGTTTTTAGCATTTCACTTTCCATATTTTATCAGCAGCTTCTGCTAGGAAGACAAACTTCACCTGCACATTTAAACAGCCTTGTACTATTTGTGATAAGTACTCTTTGTACAAGGCTTTTACTCACAGTAAATGATATGCTAATTTGTGTTGCCAGCCCAGGAGCCAGCTTCTATCTCTGAGACACAGCGTGACATAAGAACTGCTGACCAAACAATGTATGGGTCATTATATGAACTACACTTAGACCCAATGGGTGTAGAGGGTATTCCAGTCATGACCATCCTTGGATGCTTACCTCATGAACGATAGCTTTGCAGAGGCTGGTGCTGATTTCTCATCTTCCCAATAAAACTGTTATTCCATTGAGTTGTAGGGCTAGGGCTAGTCTCTTGAGTCGGACAAGACAGTAGGTTACAACCACAATGCTCTCAAATCTAGGCATAGGGTTTTGTTAGGAATCTCTAGACTCTCTAGAAACACACAATATTATGGGGTTGTTCACTCTCTTCACATTGGCTGTAATGTTGGTGATTGTGATCTGTTTTATCTGCCTAATGATCACAGCACATTCTTTTAATACTCAAATGCGAGTGCTTCAATAAATCCATTGAAATCCATTTGTTATTTTGCATTTCACCTTAGTGTGTGTGATAAACTACGTAAAAAAAGGGGTGCTATCTATTTCCAGGACATCCCTGAGAAATCAGAGTGTCATGTTTAGGTTGCTTTAGTCACCGTTTACCCCAACAGGTTTGGTGGTCATTAGGAGGCACTTTGAGCAAACCTGGAGTTAGGATGACAGCTACGAGGCAGCATGAAGTGTACTGAGTTTCCCTCATTTAATGGTGCTGCCATCATAAGCATGCAGTCCGATTACTAAAATGGGAACCACAAAACATGGCCTCACCAATGTATCAAGGTCAGGTACTTATTTATTGGATCTTTTGACTAGCTCTTTCTCATATACCAAAGGTGCCCTAATTACCTTTAACACGTAGACGTCTGTGATACTAGGCAAAATCCTCCTCCGCTATATAGGCACCACCTATGTTAGTCGCAAGGTTGTTCAAGCTTGAACATTAAAAGGATACCCCAGTTGATGTTTCTATCTCTGAATTCTGTGACACAGCCGGTAGCTATTCCAGTAAATTGTAGACATGTTGTCACACAACCTTTACTTGAGAATAGTCTACCAAGGAGGGGTGGAGATGCTACGTTTGTGTTTGAGGCACAAGATGCATACAAAACTGAAGCATTTTACTCATGGTTCAATTTACCTGCAGTTGATACTATTACAAATTAATTTCACACATCCACTGTGGCCAGCCCATCAGCACAATACAGAGTATTAGAAATGGGGTCTCTGGTTGGCAGTCAGGTTACACCCTATCCAAGTAGGGACCGCCAATCTAGTCAGGGTAAAGGAGCTACATAGCTCAGATAACCCCTGCTCACTCCCTGGGTAGCATGGCACAAGCAGTCAGGCTTGTCTCAGAGACAAGGTGTAAAGTATTTGTACCAACACATACAGTAACACATGGAAGCACCACAAAAGGACTCCTCACCAGTTTGGAAAAATATTTATCTAATCAAACAAGACCAAAACAACAAAAATCCAACATATACAAACAGAATTATGAATTTTAAAAGATGAAATCCCAATAAAAACACTTAGAAACACAATAGCTCCAACTGGGGCTATCACGATGTTGTTGATGACGTTGTTCTAAACAGTCTGACACCACTCACGGGGAGGGCAGAGCCGGTCATGGAGTCACATGGACCCCCAGATACCGTACCTTTGGTAATGAGGAATACAAGATGGTGTACAGAGTTGGGAGGTGAGGCTTCGCTGGATCCAGTGCGGCCTCAGCTCCTTACTTCAGAACATGGAGATGATGCAGTATCTTGGCGAGGTGTTGGTTCCTTACGATCCGGCGGGGTCGATGAATCCGGCGGGTCAGGACGTGGTGAGGTGACTTCTTGGGGTTGCAGTCACAGCACAGGGCTACAGGCACCGTGAGAAAGTCGGGTGTCTCAGATGTCGGTGACATGGCACCTGGGACTCATAATGTCATGGGACTTCAGAAAGGCTACAGCGACATGAGGCCTGCGGAGTCGGTCAGGGTCATCACACTCCAGCAGAGACCACAGCTTTGAGTTACAGGCAGCGGCACACTTTGTGCAGCGGCATCTGGAGTCACTGTGCCTGTTTGTTCTTGGTTTCAAGCCAGCTTTCACTCCCAAGGGCCAAGAAACTATATTGGCACCACTTGACAAGTCAAGATCCTCAGCTGGAGTACCCAGGTACTGGCAGATGAAGTCCAAGCTCTTGGAGAAACTTCCCAAGCAGGATTTCAGAAAGTAAAGTCCAGTCCTTTCCCTCTTCAGGCAGAAGCAGCAGCAGCAGACCAGTACAGCAAAGCAACAGGCAGAGTGGCATGTCCTCCTTAAGTATCAAGCTCTTTTCCTTGGCAGAGGTTCCTCTTGATCCAGAAGTAATCTTAAGTTGTGGGGTCAGCAGTCCAATACTTACACTAATTTCTGCCTTTGAAGTAGGCAAACCTCAAAGGGAAGTCTTTATAGTGTGCAAGACCCTGCGCCAGACACAATCTACAGGGTTGGAGACTGTTTTGTTGGAGGGCAGGCACAGCCATTTCAAGTGCAGGTGTCAGCTCCTCCCTCCTACTCTAGCCCAGGAAGACACATCAGGATATTCAGGACACACCTCAGCTCCCTTTGTGTCACTGTTTAGATTGAATTCACAAACTGCCCAACTATCAGTCTGACCCAGACGTGTATTCAGTAACCAAGCAGAGGCACAGAATGGTTAAACCAAAAATGCCTTCTTTCTGAAAGTGGCATTTTTAGACAATATAGAAACCAACTTTACCAAAATATGAATTTTAAATTGGGAGTTCAGAGACCCCAAACTGCACTTAAAAGACATTTAGAGACAATCCCCATGTTAACCAATGGGAGAGATAGGCCTTGCAATAGTGACAACCACATTTGGCAGTATTTCACTATCAGGCCATGTAAAACACAACACTACATGTCCTGCATTTTAAATATATTGCACCCTGCCCATTGGGCTACCTAGAGCCTACTTTAGGGGTGACTTACGTGAAATAAAAGGGAAGGGTTTGGTCTGGCAAGTGGGAACACTTGTCAGGTCGAATCAGCAGTTTAAAACCGCACACACAGACACTGCATGTTTACAGGGCTACTTATGTGGGTGGTACGATCTGTGCTGCAGGCTCACTAGTGGCATTTGATTTACAGGCCCTGGGTACCTCTAGTGCACTTTACTAGGGACTTAGTAGTAAATCATATAGGCCAATCATGGCAAACCAATTACCAACACCATTTAGACAGGGAGCACTTGCCCTTTAGAACTGGTTAGCAGTGGCAAAGAGCCCACAGTATTAAAACCAGCAAAAATGAATTACAACACAGGAATTAAAAACAGGGGGTCAGAAGCAAAAAGTACAGGAAAACCATGGCAAGAGCTTCTGGGTCTAACACAGAACATGCAATTACTTAAAAATACCAACAACATATCAGGAACATCACAATTGGTTCCAAGGCATCCTTTCAAATGTGGTTGAACACATTTGATTGGGTGCCCTCAGTAACGATGGGTCCTCATGGCCAGTTTTGGCTACTTGAATCCCTCATTCAAATATAAAAAATGTACAGGCAGCAGAATTATGCCCATAATATAATAATTGAGTATGAATATACAGATGCTTAATATACTTCGTAAGGCAAACATTGAATACTGCCCCAACAAGGGCTGCTCCAGATGTTCAATACTAATTTGTTATATCAGGGATAAACCCGATACCTATCAGTTCAATTTTGGGTAAAGTTCCCACCAGGTATGAAGATATTCTGTTCTGGACTGCACAAAAAATAAATCAGTTGAAAGCACTGTTCCTGCAGATGGGACCCCATGATAAACATAGATTTCTCACAATAGGCTTTTAATTTGGGATGGTACCCTCAGTTGATGATTGTGCTACATGAGGTAGGGATTCTGCTGCAATCTATTACGGGCCACATCTCACTCTTTTGGTTCTTCTGGAGTTGTTGAAACACATTCAAAATGAGCATGGGGCTGCCCCTGCCCTGAAATTGGGGATGAAACTAATGGGCAGTTTTGCCACAGTCCTCTCAATTATTTTAGGAAATATTAAAGGGGTAGCAGCAGCATTGGCAGTATGCCAACAGCTCATGCAGCTTCTACAAATAGACCAGGAACGTGAGGTACCAAAAAACATTCCCTAGTCCTAACTAGTATAGGTTGCGATAATTTGGGGGCCATACCAAATAAACCACAACTAAAAGGAAACTCCGAGAAAGATAGTGCCAAACAACCACATGAGCCATCTAAAAAGAGCTGGGACAAATGAAAATCTAATAAAGACAAAGTAACACAACAAGGAGAATCTCCATATTCGGAGCCCACAGAGAAATGATATAATTTGAGAAATAATGACAATTTAAAACAACCTGACAGGTATCAGTATACTGGTAAACGCCCTTCTCATTCCATTCAGGACTCATGTGACAAATGGACCGCAAGAAGTGGGTGGTCAGGGCATTGAAAGGAGGAGTATTTGATACTGAAAAAGGACTCACAAAGCTAATCTGACATAATGATAAAAAAAGAATAGGAACTTCCACAACCCAAATCACAGTTTAAAAAGAAGATGGTTGTGGGGATTTCAGTGAAATGTGACACTCATATTGATTACATTGGTGAAGAACAGAACGTGATCAGTGACTCTGCTAGATAGTGCAGCACAGGTCACAATAGGTCTCCATAAACTTCAAGAGTTTCTGGATGTGAGAACAACTAAGATCTACATTGAATTCAAAACCCCAGACAGGTAGGTCATTCCTCCAGACCGTGTTTATAAACTGAATATTCAAAAAGAGGAAGACATAATGCTCACAATTTTCTGGGAAAGATTAATGCTCAGTTATAACATTTTTCTGACACTAACAGATTGGCCGCCAGAATTTGTGAGAACACTCCCAGAAGGGGAAAATGTAATTTTTTCAAGGGGAAAATGTAATGTTTTCATCTTCCTCTGTCCTAGTTCCATATTCAGTAAAAGAAGCCTATTGCTGCAGATTGGGCTCTGGCACAGATGCCAGCTTTGTACCGCAAACATGTTGGTTGGGATAGGGTCTCCCCATACAATGGTATACCTATAAGATCCAGCCCACAAATACAATCTCAATACCCTATACAATATGATACAAAAGCCCCTTTGAGGGAATATCTCTCACAACTTGAGTACCAGGGAGTAGTTAAACCCTCTGTATCTCCAATTAACAAAGCTTTGTTTCCCATGGCTAAGCTGGACCATTTATATAGAATAGTCATAGCTTACAGACATTTAAACAACCATAGATGCACATTTGCAATTAAAAAAATTCCATAGTATGGCACTAATTAACTATATTGTCCATTAAAAATACAAAACAGCCTTGGATATTTCAAATGTTTTTCTTTGCCAAAACATAGTGCCTGAAAGCAGGGATCTAACTGCTTTTTTCCGTGCTCGGCTGAAAATGATGATTTTGTTGACTCCCAAAAGGGAACACAATATTGATCCTAAGGTGTTATCTTTTGTAGATGACATTTATCTAACAGATGATGACCACAATACACATCTGGCCAGGGTAGATCACATTTTACTGGGATTAGCAAAACAATGCTACAAATTTAACTTCAAGAAAACAAAAATTGCTTTTCTCAGTGTCCTATTCTTGGGATATAAACTTTCAAATGAGAGTAAGAGTCTGGCACCACACTTCCTAGAGAAGTGTGCACAATTGCAACCACCAAATACCATCAAAAAATTGCAATCCTTGTTAGGATTCTTCAATATTGGCAGAACATATAGTCCAGATTATGCGCAATGCATAAAACTGCTGTATGATCTCTAATGGACACCACAACACACACAAATGCTCAGGTCATTACAGCCTGACATGCTTGAAGCAAAACACTTATATAAACATAAAAACACAACAAAGTTGATCATCTGGATAATACTGGGTGCTACTGGATTCACATATGTCATGCTCAATGAAGGTAACACAGTACCAATTGCATATAAATCACACATATTGAAATGCAGAAATGTGTTACAGATCTACTGAAAAATACTGACTACAGTTCAGATGGCTGTCATTAAGGAGAGACCATTAGTAGAGGTAAAATGCATTATTGTATTTATCCCAGTCCCAGCCCTTGAGGTTGTTACAAAAGCCAGCGTTTCAAATGCAAAAGCATTAGAAATGGACACAGTAGGCTACCTCTGTTACTGCCGCTGATATTGATAATGTTTTTGATCCCCCCAAAAAAATCAAAAACTGTCACCAATATGAGCATGAGTATCCCATGCCAACTAATGCCATGCCTCTAGAACAATATAAATACATAATTTACACTGATGGTTCAGCACAACCAGCTTTAGGTATTAAACACTAGTACTCCGTAACTTGTGCAGCCAACTACGGAGTAGTTAGGGATGGTGAATTCTACCCACAACAAACCTACACACAGTCCCTTGGGGATTGCATAGCTCAACTTGCTGGCCTTAAAGTATTAATTCTGGTGCTGGAACATATAAACCCTGAATTCCCCACACTTATCATGTGTGATTCATATTATTGTGACTAGTTCTTTAACAGAAATCTACACTAAAGGCACCCAAATGCATTCCAATATTTTACAGGAAACATCAGAAAGCGTAGACTGCTCTGGGGGAAGGTGGCAGAACTTAAAGACAAACTGCCACAAGCTCATTTAATGCAAACACTGTGCCAACAATGTGTTGGAATGCATGCTGTTAGGAATTTGCTGGATGATGAAGCAGCCAACTCTGCAGTTGTTATGGCAACTGTTGGTGTGATAACTCCTTCCCATATGAGGATGGATGATGAAATTTTGTCTTATGTAAATGCTTTGGCTGATGGCAAGACGCTACCAAAAGCAAACCCAACAAAATATTCCTGCCATTTGAGTGCCCAAAACATTCCTTATGTAATAATACCCCAGGTTAGGACTGAATAAAGTAACTCATCAGGGTGTTGCTTCTGCCCATGCTTGGGTGGCGGCTACTATTTCATTGTTACAAATGTGATATTGGTGGCATGGTCTCTACAACAGACCAAACAGTATGTCATCAGTTATGACATCTGTCAACAAATGAAAGGTTCCACTATCAAGCACCCACCGCAGACACCCCTCTTAGTGTCAAACAAGGCTATGCACTGTGTGTACCTGGATCATTGTGGTCCCCCTCAATTCAGAAGGTGCATACAAATACATTCTACTGGCTATACATTTTTGCTACAGATTCCTTTTGGTGTGGCCGCAATGATTGACTGATGCTTGCACTTTTATTAAAGATTTACAAGTCTTAATCAGGACATTTGCAGTTGCTGCTTTCCATTCAGAACATGGCCTTACTTTTGCATTATTCTTCTCCATATCAACCCAAGGGAAGTTCGATAGTGGAAAGGAAGAATAGTAACATAAAGCAACCCTTAACAACTATTGTATTAGGTTCAGGTTGTAGTTGGATTCATCACCTACAGGAGGTCCGGAGAGCATTAAATAATCTGCCTCGAAGATCTCTGGGTGGCTGTACCACATAGGAAGTCCTGTCTGGCATCTCTATGCTCATCCCAGGTCTTGATGGTCCTGGCGCAGTGGAGGCAGACACACCTTTCGACATAAATGAACATCACTATTTTAGAGGAATTACAGCAGTTCTGAGATGAATGGTGCACAACGCATGCCACCACTTTGGGAATGAGGGATTGAACAACTTCTACAGGCTGGATTGCAAACTTTGGGGATCTGGTTTGTGAGAAGATTCCCATCTTACAGAGCACCTGCGCCTGTTCTAGGGATACAGGGCAGCAGAACAGTGACTCTACCTCAGCTGCCTGACTCTAAAGAGAATCGTTTAGTCTCTATTAAAGTTACATCAAGTGGCTGATCCTGCACAGTAGTCCATGAGGATTCCTGGTTAGTTCCTCTTCCCCTCTCACTACCCCACAGGAGATAAATCATCAAGCATTAAGCAATGCTGACATTGTTTTTCCCTAGTCTCGGGAGGTTGGAGAATTAACTTTTGTTAATACCAGTTACTGCTACAAGTACAAACAATATCCAAAATGTTTATCTGCAAATCATAACACAACACAAACCAATGGCATTGTTTATGATGAACCACCATTCAAAACATCTACCAGTTCTCTTTCGCCTGCACCAGCTCCAGTTTTTGCACAGACTGCTTTTGGTTATTTGTCTGCCATAGATTATTTTTCACCAGCTTCAACTCCTGCTTCAGTACATGGTATAAGTAAGCTTTTCAACTGGTTTAAACACACTTATTTGATTCATCCATGGTTTACTCGTGGATTATATTGGCATTGCGTGCTTTTCTTTTTTGGATTGGTTAAGGTTTTCTTCTTGCTTAAACATGTGCATTACCTCCTTCCTGAATGCTTTGCTGTTGAGCTGGTGAATAAGGTTTTAAAACCTTACTTGCCTTCCCATAAAGTGCAAAGAGACTTGTTCCTTGTGAACATTTCTTCTATTCCAGTTCCTGATAGAATTGTCCAGGTAAAGTTCCATATGATTTATTGGTCCTACTTAAATGATTCAAATTCCCTATATTTATATGAATTATATTATTACACCTGGGATTGTATAAAATGACTGGGACAATAATACGGTTTATTTTATGCTTTCTAAGCTTCAAAATTATACTGTATTTGAAAATGAAGATATGTGCATCAATTCAGGAAATTAGGGTGAAATGCTCTGCTACCATCATTCTGGACATCATTACCTGCACAGAGATAGTACCCCACTTATGGCTTTTAATTACACATAGGAGGACAATTGTATTAGCCCATCAGTTGGGAGTTCTATAACAAATGTAGACCAATTCACATATTTTTCTGGACATGATGCTACTAACCCCAAGTCAATTTATTTCAGATTACTATCAGTTAGAGCTAGTAAAACTCTGCTTACAGACACAACATTGATTTATTGAAATGTATTTGTTTCTCACCTAGCCATACAAGCTTAAAAATATTGGAAAAAGACACTTGATTTGAAAACAATTTGGGGAGTGAAAGATTGGCAAGTACAAGGCATGGATGCCTTATTCAAAGCATTTTTTATTCTGTTACAAATTATTTCTATGAATGAAACAATTCAGCAGACGACATGTCTTGGGTTAGCAAATTTAAAGAAATGAATGTGCACAGCATTCCCTCAATAGCAAGATTTGATAACTGCAGAATATTGTGAATTTCACAGAAGATCAGTTCAATGGCATGTTTAAGAATGGTACATTTAATTCAACACTTTCTGGTCCCAATGGGTAGTCATTGTGGCCAGTGGACACAAATGGTTGTCATGCACATTGTATTAACTCTTCACAGGGTTTTAAAGCTAGCAGACCAGACCCTTATTATGTCACCACCTAACACACAAGTATAGTCACCACTTATAGTAAGGGTAAGTTATATCAGTAATGGGTGCAACACTCCACATTAACATCTATTAAAGAACACCTTTCTTCTCTCTGAAGATTTTAACTTGCAAGATTTCTTTTCTAGGTCTTAGAAAACCATGCTCCAAGAGATTTTGTTATGCAATATACAATGGAATATGGAAGTTTTCACAGTTGGAGTGGCTGCTCTTTTAAGGCAAACAGATAAGGAAAACTTAGAGAAGGCCTTAGCCGTCGTCGATAATAATATGAACACACTGTCCACTAGGATTTACACAATGAACAACATTGTATCCTCTGCAATTGACATCATTCAGAATGATATGTCATTATTACAACATGGACAAAGCAAGCTTAGGTCCATTATGGAGTTGGATTGGACATTACAGGTTCTGAAGGGGAACTAAGGGGGTCATTCCGACCTTGGCGGTAAAAACCGCCAGGGCCGTGACCGACGGAAAGCACCGCCAACAGGGTGGCGGTGCTTTCCTGCCAATTCTGACCGCGGCGGTAAAGCCGAGGTCAGAAAAGGGGATCCGGCGGTTTCCCGCCGGATTACCCCTGGCTGGGCTGAATCTCCATGGCGGCGCTGCCATGGAGATTCTGACCCCCTTCCCGCCATCCTGTTTCTGGCGGTTTTTACCGCCAGGAACAGGATGGCGGGAACGGGTGTCATGGGGCCCCTGGAGGCCCCTGCACTGCCCATGCCACTGGCAGTGCAGTGCAGGAGCCCCCTAACAGGGCCCCAGCATGATTTTCACTGTCTGCTTAGCAGACAGTGAAAATCGCGACGGGTGCAACTGTACCCGTCACACCCCTGCAACACCGCCGGCTCCATTCGGAGCCGGCTCCTGTGTTGCAGGGCCTTTCCCGCTGGGCCGGCGGGCGCTCCCTTGGCGGGCGCCCGCCAGCCCAGCGGGAAAGTCAAAATGGCCCCCGCGGTCTTCTGACCGCGGAGCAGTCTTTCGACGGGGGAAGTTGGAATGACCCCCTAAGTGTTTTGGAAGCGCCGAAACTCAACAGTTATTTGCTCCTTTCAACCTTACACAAAAACAACAGATAATGGCAAGGAAGAAAGCTTGTTAAATCATGCATAATGAAGAAAAATTAAAACATTTGCCTTTTACAGTAGCAGAAACACCATCATCCGTGTGGTTAATACATGGGGTGTTATCACTGCCTAGATCTACATTTCAATTCACTTCATATTTGAAACGTTTTCCAATCAGCAGATTTGAACATCTGGGTGAGCAGTATATTCATGAGGTATGGGATCTGCCTTTCAATAAAAAGTATATAAGTGGGAAAAAATACGTTTTTCTTAGCAGACGTGAGTGTGAGACTTCTCTAAGCCATTCAATGATTTGTAAGCAGGTGATATTGGATGGTGCTTTCAACACGTCAGCGGCTAACTTAGCCTGCTACTTGACGGGTAATCCCATCTCTTTGGTTCACACAGTATTTCAGCTGCTTTTGAATGGGAATTAATTGAGGCTATGTGATCAGGGCTGTTGTGGGATGAAACAGGTGTTACATATGTGATTTTGGTTTCTCAAATAGTGACCTGCTGTAGAAACGTACTTTTTCCACCTACACATGAGATAAAAGTACCACATTTGTGGCCTCACATTGCTACTTCCAATGTCAATTTCTACAAGCTGAGTAGACTAAAGACATAATTGATTCAAAAACATGTGGCTCTGACATCTAATCGTGAAACATATGACCCTCAAGTGGCAAGGACATCATCTGAGATACTGTCCCCCTTAAACAGCAAGATCCTGAGACACATCCATGAATTGATGAGCTATATTTTTTAACACGTCCCACACCTCAGGGATTGTACAATTTTTTTAAGCTGTAGGTTCCGGTTTTATAAGCACATTCCAGACACTTTTGGGGGAATACCATCAGCTATACACTCACTTTTTTGAGCATTTGTGGAGGTTTCCCACAGGTATTAGCATTAATTGGCAGTATTTTGCTGTTGCTGTTTTTGATTCTCAATGGCAGCCCCATCACAAATGAGAAGAGTGATGGACCTTGCACCTACCCAACTCTGTTGTGAACGTATGATGCAGTACTTTGGAGTGTCACTAGTAGAGGAACTTAATAAACTTAATAAAGACTGGTCACTCTTGTTTAGGCCAGTGTTCTGCTGTGCGCATCCTGTTTTCCATTGCTTATGGTGCCCTTTCGAGAATGGACTAGAAGTATGTCTTCTTCAGCAAACAGGTGCTTGTGCTTTCTATGGACATGATTTTGATGATGTTCCAATTGAAGGTTCATTCCCGGAGTTGTCCTATGAGATTGTGGTTGCTCTGTGATGCTTCCTATTACTCATCCTTCTTGGACCAGGTTGCCTCAGCTCCCAGTGCCCCGTCATCTGGCACGGCCTGGAAAGCTGCCCTCTCAGTCGCGGCTGAGAATATGGATCATGTGTGCTCCGTTGACCTTTTGGATGAATCTCTGGTGGTGATATTGTCTGCTGAAGTGGGATCCCTCTTGGATTCCATCTCTACTGATGTGTTTGACAACCTCATGGAGGATTCTGGTGAATTTATTTCAGACCCATATTTTTAACAAACATTTTTATTAAATGAACAATGTCTTTTTAATTGGCTTTTTTTCTTTAGACTTTAATGATCACAGCACATTCTTTTCAAACCTGAATGTGATTGCTTAAATATGTGCATTGAAATCCATTTTGCATTTTATTTAACATTGGTGTAAGGGAGTAATTGAGTGAAAGAGGTACGGTCTGTTTCTATGACTCCCCTGAGAAGTCAGAGAATTATATTTAGCTTGCCGTAATCACCTTTTACCCCAACTGGTTTCGTGGTCATGGTGAGGCACTGTGAGCTAGCCAACAGCTACCAGGTGGCATGAGTTCTACTCAGTCTCCCACACTTGGTGGTGCTGCCATCCTAAACATGTAGTCCTAATACTAAAATGGGAACCGCATAACAACTCAAGGGCTCGTCTCTCACCTTCACAGTCTGCAATCATGGGCAAGGCGAAAGGCATGACCTATTACAACTGGAAGGAAAATGGACAAAACCACAAAGCATACCAATGTAACCCACACACACTGTAATAGAAAATGTGACTGTAAGTACCAGTCCAATTCCCATATGAGTCCTTCAACATCTACTAACACAATTTTGTAGGTGAACCAGTCATCAAGCAGTGCGCTGGAACAGGAGCTAGGTGAAGTGAGATTAGATGTGGCCCTTATGAAGCAAGATCTCAGAAACGTGATGAACAAAGTCACTGAAACAACTTCAATTGTCAAAGAAATGCATACAACTATTACTCATTGGTTAGCAAGGACCAACCTCCTGTAGGATAGAATAGAATATACTGAAGGTAGAGCCAGTTGTAATTCATATTAACTTATGCTTTGTTGGCCAGCCAGGGGGTGTAGATGCCTATCATCTTGAATTTGTTCCTGAAGAAATAGCTGAGGATTATGATCCTTGCTGAAAATCTGTCTTCTTACTTTGTAGTGGAGTGCGCACACAGAGCACTGACCAAGAAACCTACCTTAGCTAATCACTAATGCATAGAATAGCCAGATTACTTAATTTTAAGGATGGGGAGATAATCCTTATAGTGGCTCAGAAAAAAAGTGTCAGAATTTCCAGTCATCTTTGAGATATTTGTGACTACACCAGGCGTTTACAGCAACTACAGAAATGATTTACTGGGATCAAACAAAAATTGCATCAGTGAAGCTACAGTATGTGGTTATCTACCAATCAAAACTCAAAATCATGTGTCAATCCAAATTATAGGGCCGCATTTACAGTTTAGTTAGTGGGATACTCTGTCAAAATGTGATGGGTATCCTTTACTCCACTATAAAAGGGCCATAGGCTATAATACCCTTGCAAAATAATGGCTCGGAAATCCTCCGCATATGCAAAGGAATATCTTGTCTGCCAAACTCTAATTAAGACTGTCACTTCTTTGAAACTCTGCAAATTGCATTGAGCTTGGTGCAAGAATGACTGATATAGGCCACAGGATCACCTGTGCCATGAACAGGTCAGCAATATTCAATCCAGAAACCATCACCAAACAAAATAAGTGGAGACACCTCTCAGGGAAAATGCTCCCTGGCTCGTCAGAGGGACATCATATATAACCGTTATCTGTAGGAAGCATAAAGAAATGATCTGTGACTATGGCCCTCATTATGAACATGGTGGTTTTCACTGCCGTGTTCAGGCTGGCGGTCATTCTACTGACCGCCAGCCCCCCTGGAAACCCACTGGGCGTATAATAAACGTTCTGCAGGGCCGGCGGGTGGGAACATGCCTGGCCGGGACATTGCCGCCAGCTCCACATGGAGCCGCCATCAATGCTTCTGTGTGGCAGGTGCAGCTGCACCCGTCGCGCAGATCACCGTACATCCGGCAGTGACCTGCGCAAGAGGAGCACTGCACAGGGGCCCCTGCACTGCCCATGCCAAGTGCATGTGCTGTACAGGGGACCCCAGGGTGGCCCCGGAGCACCCCTTCCGCCAGCCTTTTCCCTGGCAGGTTTGGCTGGGGAAATGGGATCATTATCCGAGAGGCAGCAGTGCTGCCCTGTCGGATACTGATGCCGTCCACAGTCAGGCTGCCTGGCGGAGGCAGCCTGGCGGTGGAGGAGGGCCGCCCCCTGGCTTCAATATGTGGGAGTCTTGGCCGCCATGCGGGATGGCAGGATTTCCCTGGTGAGAGGCATTTTTACCTGGTGAGAGGGAACAAGACATCAGGGACCTAACTTTCATTTGGAGCACGTCTCATGGGGAAATCAACTATTTTGCATGCATTGACATAGAATGTAAAAGGACTACACAATAAAATTAAAAGGAGTGTTGCACCAAAATATGTAAAGATGATAGCTCCAGAGATGGCAATGTTACAAAAGACACACCTCACAGTCAGGCACACCTCACAGTCAGATACATAAGAGTTTTACACCCAGGCTTTATCAGAGATTCTCAGGGGTGGGCATTCTACTCCAAAAGGAATTCTTACCTTGGACAAAGTCAAAGGAGGTATATTGCTATTTCAAGAGCCCTTCAAGGACAATCAGGGATACTAAACAATGTATATGTCACCCCCCCTCCACTCAGGTGACAATAATTCCACAGTTACCATCTGAGCTGCTTGGCATGACACCACCCGGTGCCCTAAACGCCGAGGCTTGAACGTTCTTGTTCTTATTGAAACTAATGTTTTGATTGAATCTTAAGCCAATGGGCTCGACTTTTTGAACTTTTACTTTTATAAAAGTGGAAGAGCATAGCCATGTTATATTCAGTTTTGCCTTTTCTAATATATGTCCATTATGTATAACTAGTGTATGATTTATGCTAGGGAATGTACTCATTTAAGTTTTATTTTGTCATTTTGTTTTACTCACAATTTATTGATAAATTGGATCTACATATGTATGTCTCATGTTCTAATTATCTCATTTTAAACATTCACTGATGTATTGGTTGAGTCTATAAATATAAGTGTTTTGACACACATCAAATTAATTTCAAGAAAAAACTTTTAAATTAACCTGCAAATATTCAACTTGTAGGCTATGTACCTAAGTGTATACTAATACCTAAAATAACAATGGGTTATTGGGTTACCTTTCTTTGTTTAATCTTTAAAATGATGGCCCTACACTGGGCTTTTTATACATTGCAAAATTACCCGGTGGAGATCCTTGAGGAGGGTGGTCACCATAAATGTCTTGTTTACTGTGGCAACATGAAATATCGTAAGTTACACTGGATAAATGTTGCCAGTTCACTTAAGGTGGTGGATTGGGGGTGGCAGAGATTTGTACATATTATTGGGCCGCCCATCATATCATAGTTAACAAGTTGCAGTTTGTCAAAAAAACATTGCAACTTTAGATTTAGGACATGACGTCTTCAACTAAACCCCTCTTTTTGAGTCTACATTATCGGCACAAGCCCCTAAGTTATTAACTGTAGGAGGCTGGACTGGCTTGTAGTGAGTACCAAGGGGTACTTACACCTTGCACCAGGCCCATGTATCCCTTATTAGTGTATAAGGTGTCTAGCAGCTTTGGCTGATAGATAATGGTAGCTTAGCAGAGCAGCTTAGGCTGAACTAGGAGACGAGTGAAGCTCCTACAGTACCACTAGTGTCATATGCACAATATCATAAGAAAACACAATACACAGATATACTAAAAATAAAGGTACTTTATTTTTATGACAATATGCCAAAAGTATCTCAGTGAGTACCCTCAGTATGAGGATAGCAAATATACACAAGATATATGTACACAATACCAAACATATGCAGTATAGTATTAGAAAACAGTGCAAACAATGTATAGTTACAATAGGATGCAATGGGGACACATAGGGATAGGGGCAACACAAACCATATACTCCAAAAGTGGAATGCGAACCACGAATGGACCCCAAACCTATGTGACCTTGTAGAGGGTCGCTGGAACTGTAAGAAAACAGTGAGGGTTAGAAAAATAGCCCACCCCAAGGCACTGAAAAGTCAGTGCAAAGTGCACTAAAGTTCCCCAAAGAGCACAGAAGTCGTGATAGGGGAATTCTGCAGGAAAGACCAAAACCAGCAATGCAACAACTATGGATTTCCAGACGAGGGTACCTGTGGAACAAGGGGACCAAGTCCAAACGTCACGACCAAGTCGAGAGTGGGCAGATGCCCAGGAAATGCCAGCTGTGGATGCAAAGAAGCTGCTACTAGGCAGTAGAAGCTGAGGATTCTGCAGGAACGACAAGGGCTAGAAACTTCCCCTTTGGAGGATGGATGTCCCACGCCATGGAGAGTCGTGCAGAAGTATTTTCCTGAAGAAAGACCGCAAACAAGCCTTGCAAGCTGCAAGTCGTGCGGTTAGGGTTTTTGGATGCTGCTGTGGCCCAGGAGGGACCAGAATGTCGCCAATTGTGTCAGGGGACAGAGGGGGCGCCCAGCAGGACAAGGAGCCCTCTCAGAAGCAGGCAGCACCCGCAGAAGTGCCAAAACAGGCACTATGAAGAGGAGTGAAAGGTGCTCACCCGAAGTTGCACAAAGGAGTCCCACGCCGCCAGAGGACAACTCAGGAGGTCGTGCAATGCAGGTTAGAGTGCGGTGGACCCAGGCTTGGCTGTGTACAAAGGATTTCCGCCAGAAGTGCACAGAGGCCAGAGTAGCTGCAAAAGACACGGTTCCCAGCAATGTAGTCTGGCGTGGGGAGGCAAGGACTTACCTCCACCAAACTTGGACTGAAGAGTCACTGGACTGTGGGAATCACTTGGACAGAGTTGCTGGATTCAAGGGACCTCGCTCATCGTGCTGAGAGGAGACCCAGGGGACCGGTGATGCAGTTCTTTGGTGCCTGCGGTAGCAGGGGGAAGATTCCGTTGACCCACGGGAGATTTCTTTGGAGCTTCTAGTACAGAGAGGAGGCAGACTACCCCCACAGCATGCACCACCAGGAAAACAGTCGAGAAGGCGTCAGGATCAGCGTTACAGAGTTGCAGTAGTCGTCTTCGCTACTTTGTTGCAGTTTTGCAGGCTTCCAGCGCGGTCAGCAGTCGATTCCTTGGCAGAAGGTGAAGAGAGAGATGCAGAGGAACTCTGATGAGCTCTTGCATTCGTTATCTAAGGAAATCCCCAAATCAGAGACCCTACATAGCCAGAAAAGAGGGTTTGGCTACTTAGGAGAGAGGATAGGCTAGCAACACCTGAAGGAGCCTATCAGAAGGAGTCTCTGACGTCACCTGCTGGCCCTGGCCACTCAGAGCAGTCCAGTGTGCCAGCAGCACCTCTGTTTCCAAGATGGCAGAGGTCTGGAGCACACTGGAGGAGCCAGGGGAGGTGCAGGTCAGGGGAGTGGTCACTCCCCTTTCCTTTGTCCAGTTTCGCGCCAGAGCAGGGCTGAGGGGTCCCTGAACCGGTGTAGACTGGCTTATGCAGAAATGGGCACCATCTGTGCCCATGAAAGCATTTCCAGAGGCTGGGGGAGGCTACTCCTCCCCTGCCTGAACACCTTTTTCCAAAGGGAGAGGGTGTAACACCCTCTCTCTGAGGAAGTCCTTTGTTCTGCCTTCCTGGGCCAAGCCTGGCTGGACCCCAGGAGGGCAGAAACCTGTCTGAGGGGTTGGCAGCAGCAGCAGCTGCAGTGAAACCCCTGAAAAGGCAGTTTGGCAGTACCCGGGTCTGTGCTACAGACCCGTGGGATCATGGGATTGTACCAACAATGCCAGGATGGCATAGAGGGGGCAATTCCATGATCTTAGACACGTTACATGGCCATATTCGGAGTTACCATTGTGAAGCTACACATAGGTAGTGACCTATATGTAGTGCACGCGTGTAATGGTGTCCCCGCACTCACAAAGTCCAGGGAATTGGCCCTGAACAATGTGGGGGCACCTTGGCTAGTGCCAGGGTTCCCACACACTAAGTAACTTAGCACCCAACCTTTACCAGGTAAAGGTTAGACATATAGGTGACTTATAAGTTACTTAAGTGCAGTGTAAAATGGCTGTGAAATAACGTGGACGTTATTTCACTCAGGCTGCAGTGGCAGGCCTGTGTAAGAATTGTCAGAGCTCCCTATGGGTGGCAAAAGAAATGCTGCAGCCCATAGGGATCTCCTGGAACCCCAATACCCTGGGTAACTCAGTACCATGTACTAGGGAATTATAAGGGTGTTCCAGTATGCCAATGTAAATTGGTAAAATTGGTCACTAGCCTGTTAGTGACAATTTGAAAGAAATGAGAGAGCATAACCACTGAGGTTCTGATTAGCAGAGCCTCAGTGAGACAGTTAGTCATAACACAGGTAACACATACAGGGCACACTTATGAGCACTGGGGCCCTGGCTGGCAGGGTCCCAGTGACACATACAACTAAAACAACATATATACAGTGAAATATGGGGGTAACATGTCAGACAAGATGGTACTTTCCTACACAACCCCCCCCCCCCAAACGAAAGATAATAAGACTAGCCATGACCTGATGAGTCTTCATTGTCTAAGTGGAAATATCTGGAGAGTCCATCTGCAGTGGAGTGGGTACTCCCAGGTCTATGTTCCACTGTATAGTCCATTCCCTGTAGGGATATAGACCACCTCAACAATTTAGGATTTTCACCTTTCATTTGTTTTAGCCAAAGTAGAGGTTTGTGGTCTGTCTGAAAAATGAAGTGAGTGCCATACAGGTATGGCCTCAACTTCTTCAGTGCCCAGACCACAGCAAAGGCCTCCCTCTCTATGGCAGACCAACGCTTTTCTCTAGGGGTCAACCTCCTGCTGATAAAAGCAACAGGTTGATCCTGGCCATCAGAATTAAGTTGTGAAAGGACTGCCCCTACCCCTAATTCAGATGCATCAGTTTGGACAATGAATTTTTTGGAGTAACATGGGCTTTTTAGGACAGGTGCAGGGCACATGGCCTGCTTCAGCTCCTCAAAAGCTTTCTGACAGCTAGCTGTCCACAATACCTTTTTAGGCATTTTCTTGGATGTGAGGTCATTAAGAGGGGCTGCAATGGAGCCATAGTTCTTTATGAACCTCCTGTAATACCCAGTGAGGCCTAAGAAGGCTCTCACCTGGGTCTGAGTTGTAGGGGGAACCCAATCTATAATAGTTTGGATTTTCCCCTGAAGTGGTGCAATCTGTTCTCCACCTACCAGGTGTCCCAGATAAACCACCTTCCCCTGCCCTATCTGGCACTTTGAAGCCTTTATAGTGAGGCCTGCCTTTTGCAGGGCCTCCAAAACTTTCCATAGGTGGACCAGGTGATCATCCCAGCTGGAGCTAAAGACAGCTATATCATCTAGATATGCTGCACTAAAAGCTTCCAGCCCTTGCAGGACTGTATTCACCAACCTTTGAAAAGTGGCAGGTGCATTTTTCAATCCAAAAGGCATTACTGTAAATTGGTAATGGCCTCCAATGGTTGAAAATGCTGTTTTTGCTTTTGCATCTTCTGCTAATTTGATCTGCCAATACCCTGCAGTCAAGTCAAAAGTGCTTAGATACTTGGCAAGATGCCAGTGTATGTATTAGCTCATCTGCCCTGGGTATAGGGTGAGCATCAGTTTTGGTTACTTGGTTGAGACCTCTATAGTCTACACAAAAGCGCATTTCCTTCTTTCCATCCTTGGAATGAGGTTTTGGTACAAGTACCACAGGAGAGGCCCATGGACTTTCAGAGTGCTCAACCACTCCTAGTTCAAGCATTTTCTGCACTTCTTGTTTTATGCAGTCTCTGACATGGTCAGGCTGCCTATAGATCTTACCTTTGACAGGCAAGCTGTCTCCAGTATCTATAGTGTGCTCACACCAAGAAGTGGTGCCTGGCACAGTAGAGAAGAGTTCATAAAACTGACCTAGGAGATTTATGCAGTGGTCTTTCTGCTCAGCAGTAAGACAATCTGCTAGTACTACACCTTCCACTAGAGCATCTTGTTCTGTGGAAGAGAAGAACTCAGGGAGAGGCTCACTCTCTTCTTCCTGTCCCTCATCTGTTGCCATGAGCAGGGTGAGATCAGCCCTGTCATAGTAGGGTTTCAGGCGATTGACATGGAGCACCCTAAGGGGACTCCTGGCAGTCCCTAAGTCAACTAAGTAGGTGACTTCACCCTTCTTCTCAACAATTGTGTGGGGTCCACTCCATTTATCTTGGAGTGCTCTTGGGGCCACAGGCTCCAAGACCCACACTTTCTGCCCTGGTTGGTACTGAACCAAAACAGCCTTCTGGTCATGCCATTGCTTTTGGAGCTCTTGGCTGGCCTGAAGATTTTTACTGGCCTTTTTCATGTACTCAGCCATCCTTGATCTGAGGCCAAGTACATAGTCCACTATGTCTTGCTTTGGAGCTTTTATAGGTTGTTCCCAACCCTCCTTAACAAGTGTTAGAGGACCTCTCACAGGGTGTCCAAATAGGAGTTCAAAGGGGCTGAAGCCCACTCCTTTTTGGGGTACCTCCCTGTAAGCAAAAAGGAGGCAAGGTAACAGGATATCCCATCTCCTGCGGAGTTTTTCAGGGAGTCCC